>NC_062555.1:39621271-40242244 GCF_016906955.1 Phacochoerus africanus
TTTTATGGTTTTGATGACTCATTTATTTTTTTCTTTTTATTTTATTTTGTTTGAGGCCTGTTCATGATTAAATCTGTATGCTGGCTTATTTGAGTGACTGCTCTCTGATTGCGGTTTCCTCAGTCCTAGTTCTCTCTTCTTTTTTTTTTCTTTCTTTTTTCTTCCCTTCCTTCCTTTCTTTTGGTTTAGAGAAACCCTTTCAATATTTCCTTTAACCTGGGTTTTGTGTTGCAGTATTTTTAAGTTTTTGTTTGTTGGAAAAATTTTTATTTCCCCTTCTATTTTAAATGATATTCTTGCTGGATAGAGTATTCTAGGTTGCATTTTTTCCTTTTAGCACTTTAAATATCTTGCCATTCCCTCCTGGCCTGTAGTGTTTCTGTAGAGAAATCGGCTGATATTCTTATGGAGTTCCCTTGTAGGTAACATTCTGTTTTTCTCTTGCTGCCTTAGGATCCTCTCTTTATCACTAACTTTTGCATTTTTATTATGATGTGTCTTGCTGGGGTCTGTTTGGGTTCAGTTTGTTTGGGGCCTCTGTGCTTCTTGTACCTTAAACCCAGTATCCTTTAGATTTGGGAAGTTTCCATCGATAATTTCTTCAAATATATTTCCATCCCCTTATCTTTTTCTACTCTTCTGGAATTCCTATTATGTGTAGATTGGCCCACTTATATTATCCCATAGGTCTCTTATATTGCTTTCCAGTTTTTTGATTCGGTTTTCTGTCTGTTGACCAGATTGGGTGATTTCCATTATTCTATCTTCCATATCACTGATTCGTTCTCTGCATTATTCATTCTAGTTTTTACTGCCCTTAGTTTCAGTTGCATCTCTGAAATGAATGTCTAGTTTCTTGGCTCCTCCTTATATTTTCTAGTCCTTTCTGAGGGTATCTGCGTACTGTTCATATCTTCTCTTAATTCCTTCAGTATTTCAATATTTCTCTTTTGAACTCCAGGTCTGTCTGACTGCAGAGATCTGTTTCATGTTGACTGTTTTAGGTGAGTTCTCCTGTTGGTTTGACTGGGGGGGTTTCTCAACTTCTTCATCTTGCTTGTTGTTTTCTTCTCCTGAGGGAGTTGATCTCTCAGTGATCGGGCAGTGTTTGCTTTGTCACTGCGGTGGGAAATTTCCTGAGGGCTGGGCATTGTTGGTCCAATCTTTTTTGAGGCAGTGGCTTTTCTGGAGTGTTGATGGGGCTAACAGGGTTTCTTTGAAGCAAAGGAGGACTTCCTGAGGGCAGACAGGACTGGAGGTCCACACCCGATGGTAGCAGATTTCACTGGTCATGCAGAGCTTGCTCTGGTGT
The DNA here is from genome assembly GCF_016906955.1 of Phacochoerus africanus. Lineage (NCBI taxonomy): Eukaryota > Metazoa > Chordata > Mammalia > Artiodactyla > Suidae > Phacochoerus > Phacochoerus africanus. The sequence goes on from NC_062555.1 coordinate 39,622,584, forward strand.
TTTTAAGCTGTGGGGTTCTTGCAGGGGGTTGGCGGTATGGGCGCTGTTCCTCAGGAGTGCAGCCCGCTGGGGGCTGGAGCGCTATCTGGGTCACTGAGAACCTAAGAGGGTTTCCTTAGGGCAGCCCAACTCAGAAGGATGGCCTGAGAATGTAGCAGATCTTTTCACAGTCTGGCCAAGCTTGTTTGCAGCTGTTCTGGGCTGCAGGGGCTCTTCCAGGGGGCTGGTGGTGCTGAGCAGCTATTCCGCGGAAGTGGGGCACCCCCTAGAAGAGGCTCCTCCCCAGGGCAGCCCGACTCAGAAAGACCGTCTGAGATCTTTCCCGGCTCGGCCGAGCTTGTTGCAGCTTTTCTGGGCTGCAGGGGTTCCTGCCTGGAGCTGGCAGTCCTATGCAGAGCTGATCCACTAGGGCACCCCCTGGGGCTAGGGAGGGTAGCAGGGGTCGTTGGAAACCGAAGAGGCTCCTCCCCAGGGCAGCTTAACTCAGAGAAACCATCTGAGCTCTTTCCCGACTCGGCCAGGCTTGTTGCAGCTTTTCTGGGTTGTAGGGGGTCCTGCCTGGAGCTGGCAGTCCTATGCAGCTGATCCACTAGGGCACCCCCTGGGGGCTTGGGCGGGTAGCGGGGCCGTTGGAAACCGAAGAGGCTCTTCCCCGGGGCAGCCCGACTCAGAAAAACCGTCCGGGAATTAGGCAGATCTATTCATAGCCTGGCTAGGCTTGTTCTAGCTTTTCTGGGCTGCAGGCCTTTTCTTGGGGGCTGGTGGTGTTTGGTGCTGCTCTGCGGAAGTGTAGCCCCTCCAAAGGGCAAGCAGGCCTGTGCAGGGACAGCCCCTGCGGTGGTAGGCTTCAGGCAATTGTTGAGGCCAGCCCTCCTGGATGGCAGGCAGCCCCAGGTTCAGAGAGAGTGTAGGGGGCGGGGGTGGGGGGAGGGGATGCACTGGGAAGCACAGCTTTCAGCTAGCTAATGTGCCTGTAAGCTTGCTGTGGTGTGGGGGGTATTCTATGGGGACCCACCCCTTCTTCTCTCCCCTCCCCAGCACAGGCGCAGACCAGGCTCTTTTCCCAGGTTCCCTCTGATGCGGCTTTCCACTTCCCCACCCCTAGAGTATTGCTCCCTTCCTCTGCCACAGCTTTGTTTTCTAGTCTCCCAGGCAGTCTCTGCCCCGTCAAATGGTTTCTAGACCTCCCAAGCAGTTTCCGCTCTGCCCCGCCCCCCCAGCCCGGGGACTATCCTCTGGAGCCTAGGTCTCAGTGCCCAGCTTCCACTCAGGCGTCTCAATTTTTGGTGACTGTGTCCATAGTTCAGATGGTCCGTTCGGTTCTTGATCAGCTTTTCCGTACTCCAACTTACTGCTACACTCTTCTCTGCATCTGGAGATTCCTCCGGTTCGTTTGATCTTTCCCCCGTGTAGGTGACTTTCCAGGGATCCCTTTCTCCTCCGCAGTTCCCTTTCGGGAGTGCCCATACCACTCCCTTTCGGGAGTGCCCGTACCACTTGGATTCACCTTCTCTCACTCTCCTCTTTTCTCCCGTTCTGCCCCATAATGTCATGAACTTCTTGCCATTATTGGAGTTTAGGTTCTTCTGCCAGCGATTGGTTGCTGTTCTGTGCGAGTCATTTATTCTGTAGATGTGCTTTTTTTTGTTGTGTTTGTGGGAGAGGGTGTGCATGTCCCCCTACTCCTCCGCCATCTTGTCCTCTCTCCTTGTTTCACTTTTTTGCCTAAAAGAGGGGACACATTTTCTGTACCTTTTCTAGATTAATAGACAGTGCTTTTTTGTTTTTTTTAAGAACTTACTTTTTTGCAACAGCTAACTATACAGGATAAAACACAAGTGAACAAACTGTTGCCTCTCCAAGGCTCCCATTTCACTTAGCTTTGCAAGGTGAGGCATTTCATACATACAAAAAATAAACAAAACTGCATGAAATTTCACATTGACTTTAGTTTATGGTGACAAAGTCCACTGCTTTCTAAGGTAAAGCTCTAGTGACTTCTGGGAATGAGGTGGAGACCAGAATTCTTCTGAGGAAGTCTTGGGGAAGGATTCAGAATAGGACTAGGTGTATGCCCATGGAGTCACTTCTCCAACATACTAATGGGACACAGCTTTACTTTTGAGATGGAGAAGAAAAAGCTTAGGAAAATCAAAGCCTTCTTAAGCCTCGTGGCTTTGGTTTTCTCTCTTGTAACAGAAAATGACACCTACCAGGATTCTGGAAGCTCCTAAAGAAATAATATCTTTTGTGAACTTGGTTGTCGTTGGTGGTAAAGAAAACACATGCCCATTTTTGAGCCTCAAAGGGCTTATGCTTTCCATGTCAGTTTTCATCTTTGTTTAAATCATGTGGGAACTCTTCAGTCCTTACTCTTAACAGTTTCTTTTGTCAGTAGGGTTGACCATTTACTTATTGAAATTAGTCTACAAAAATATGTGAGCAAAAATTGAGATGTGGAGTAGGAGAGAAAGATTTGTGTGTTGGACAGACTTCTGTTGGAATGCTCATTTACTCTTAACTAGTTGTGTAGTTCTGAACAATGCACTTTAAGCACCCTGACCCTCAAGTTTCCTTTTTTGTAAAAATCACAGAAGTTTGTCATATAGATTAAAATGAAAATTAAAAAAAACGCTTGGCTCATAGTAATAGAAACTTAATAATACATAATACTTGCCATATTCTTTCAGAATCAGATGCTTGTGTATTGATTTTTGGAAACAGTTATAGAGTTGGATAACTGTTATGGATGTAGAGATAAGTGTTAACCTTAATACTTAAAACAAAGCCATCTTGAGTCAGATTCTTTAGTGCCTCAAAAAAGTTAATTGTTTTAAATTGTATCAACAGTTAATTTGTATCTTCTGAAGTTTCCATTTAATCTCAAGTCCTCGATATAATCAATCAATCAATTTGTAGAGACAGTTTTATTTCAAATATGTAATAAATGTTAATTAGTAACAGAAAGGAGCCATGATACTTTCACATCATTTTGACAATATTCTTATTCTATTTATGAATAAATATATTTGCTCTTTATTAGGAGTAAAACTTTCTTTTTCATCTTATTTAATTCTTTGTTTTAGAGGGAGGATGAATATTAAACACTCATATTTTGAACATTTTTTCCATTATTTTTAGGACAGTATTAAATATATGAGAATTTCCCTCTCACTACTATGCATTTAGGGTCTTAGAAACAAAATGACAAAATAGACCATAAAAACGAATGAAATAATGCCATTGGCAGCAACATGGATGGACCTAGAGAAGATCATACTAAATGAAGTAAGTCAGACAAAGACAAATATCATGTTATCACTTACATGTGAAATCTAAAAAAATGATACAAATGAACTTATTTACAAAATAAAAACATTCTCACAGACATAGAATACTAACTTATGGTTATCAAAGTGTGATAAATTATGTTTGGATTAACAGATACATACAGTAAAATGATTGACAAGGACCTACTGTATAGCACAAGGTACTATGCTCAAAATCTTATAACTATAATGGGAAGGAATATATAAATGTAAAATGATAGACAAGGACCTACTATATAACACAGGGTACTATATTCAATATCTTATAATAACTAATTAATTTGAGATTTCAAACACTTTAGACTAAGAGAAGTTTCTTAACTTCCAGGGATGAAAAAAAGTAGGTGACACACAGAGGACTATAAATCAGAATAGCTTTGCCCTTCCCAACAGTACCAATAGAAGGTATTTAGGCAATTAGTTTTCAACAGTTTATTTCTCACTACAATTCTATACCCAGCCAAAATGTCAATGAAGTCAGTGGTATAAAGGCATTAAGAATAAAGACATGAAGCTCCTAGAAGACAGGAATAAGGTAAGGAGAAGGAATATATGTGATTTAAGAAACAATATCTACAACATAGAAAGAAATCAGGAAATCTTCAAAATGAGTGCGAAGGAAGGGAACAGCATGATAATCTGTGTTAGGATTAGAGAAAAACCATTTATGATTGCAGCAAATAAAAAAAACCCTCTGGGAAAAAAAGGAAAAAAAAAACTTCCTTTGTGGCTCACAGCATTACTATGTGGCATTGCTTCTGCAGTGGCTGTGGCTGGATCCCTGGCTTAGGAACTTCCATATACCACAGGTGCAGCCACAAGAAAAAAAGAAAAAAGAAAAAAAAAACCCTCTGGAATAGACCCAGGACAATGAAACTGATAGAATAGTAATGATTTTAATCTTTTGAAAAGAAAATTAGACAACTGAAAAAAAATGACACAGCAAAAAATAAAAAATAAAGCAGATGGAGAAAGAGTAATGATTAGCTTCTCTGCAGGAAGGAGAAGTAGCCATAATTTAACTATAATTTTAGAAAGCACTTGCTGGAATTCCCTGGTGGCTCAGCAGGTTAAGGATCCAGTGTTGTCCCTGCTATGCTCTCTTACAGCTTTGACATGGGTTCGATCCCTGACCTGGAAACTTCCACATTCCCAGACATGGCCAAAATAAAATAAAATAAAATAAAATAAAATAAAATAAAAAATTAAAAAGCATTGGCATGTCATAGTCATATAAATACTCAAAACTGGTAAGACTGAAACAAAATATTTGGGAAGTTAAAAAGGTAAGGAGTACTTTGTTCTATTCTACCTAGTACAAAGTACACAAATTTGATGGCTTCAGACAATACTCACTTATTACCTCACAGTTTCCATGGTCGGGGTGCAGGCAGAGCTTGTCTGAGTGCTTTCATTGAGGGTCTCACAAGGCTTTGGTCAAAGTTAAAGCTTTAGTCAAGGCTGTATTGTCATCTGAGGAAAGACTGGCTTCTAAAATCCCTGGAGTTGTTGGAAGAGTCCATTTCTTGTGCCTGTAGATCTCATGGTGGCTTGCTTCTTCAAGGTCGGTAATAAAGCATCTCTTTTAAGGGATTTTCCTTAATTAAGTCAAGGCTTCTCTTTGATGAACTCAGATTCTACTAATTTGGAACCTTCATCATATCAGTAAACATTCTTCACTTTTGCCATATTGTATGGACTTGAAGTGAGTCATAAATTCTGCCTGCCCTTGAGGAGGGGATTATATAAAATGACTCATAGGGGTCACCTTGGCATGTGTCTGCCATGAAAGGTTATGTGGATGGGTGTGTGTTGATGGCAAAGGTAGAAGGAAGGCTTGAATTCTCACCCTGTATAGCAACAAATAAATATTGATAAGGCTTGACACTGAAGAGATTAATTAGCAATATTAAGAGACATAGAAGAAAATATTATGTGCTAAAAGAGGGGATGGTGGTTTGTTTGAGAAAATGGATATTGGAGGACAGTGATGGCAACTGCTACTTCTCACAGAAAAATTTGTATAATCATATGGCTCTTTTAAAGTAGGTGACTGCATAACTTTGATAAAAATAAAAACATTAAGGGAAGAGAGTAAGAGACTTTTCAAAAGTTTAAGAAAAACATAAGTTCCTAGGGAAAAAGTGCACTTCAAATTGCACGCAGAATAAATATTCAGTAGATTTTAATGCAGCTGCAGAATATCATAAAAGTACAGGAGTTTTTTATATGGATTAAGACAAAAATGCTTGGAACATAAAAGTAGACACTTTATATCAAGGATGACGAAGAAGAAATCCTTGAAGTTATCACACAAAAAAGGCAGATTATCTATAAAGAAATGATAATTAGAATAGGCCTCTCAATAAAATAAGTGTCAAAAGAAAATGAAGAACCATATTAGTCCATCATATTATATAACATACTTATATAAACTAGAATTCAAGAATTAATTTAAAATAGAGACATTTCTAGACATCCAAAAATAAAGAGCTTACAATTCAGAGTTTTCGCTAGCAGAAATACTGGACATTCAGAGCTACTCTATAACCAAGCATGAGTAGCTCTGAATACAAAAAATAGTTTTAAAATGTCAGTTAATTATGGTAACAATTAATTATAAAAGTAAACAATAACTTTGGGAGCCTAAAAATAGTAGAACTGGAACTCTAGACAAGAATAAATTGGATTAGAATGAGAATTCTCAATGAATAATTAACGTGTGCTAAATCTGTGTCCTGTTTTGGAGGAGAGAAATTAGAAACCTGACACTCGGCTGACAATTATGTATATTAAAAATTAATGGCAATGAAAACTATATGCAACTATATTTTATATCGTTAGACCTTATTCATCATATAACTAAAACTTTGTACCCTTTTACCAACCTGTCTTTATTTCTCTTTATTCCACTGTTCCCACTGCCCCTTTCCCCCCCAGCCGTGCCCACCATACTCCTCCTCATTTCCTGGCATCCACTTCTCTACTTTTATTCATGAGTTCAACTTTTTTATTTTATTTTATTATTTATTTATTTACTTATTGCTTTTTATGGCTGCACCTCTGGCATATGGAGGTTCCCAGGCTAGGGGTTGAACTGGAGCTGTAGCTGCTGGCCTACAACACAGCTGCAGCAACATAGGATCAGAGCTGCGTCTGCACCCTACACCACAGCTCACGGCAAGGCCAGGTCCTTAACCTACTGAGCAAGGGTGGGGGTCGAATCTCCATCCTCATGGATACTAGTCAGTTTCATTAACCACTGAGCCATGACAGGAACTCCAAGTTCAACTTTTAAAAGGATTCTGTGTATAAGAGGTGCCATGCAGTATTTGTCTTTCTCAGATTGGCTTATTCGATCTAGCCCAGTGCCTTCCATATCCATCTATGTTGCTGCAAATAATAGGACTTCCTTCTTTTTTAAGGTTAAATTCCATTACATATATATATATATGTACACAGGTATAACCACATTTTCTTCATCTATTCATCTATCAGTGGATACTTGGGTTGTTTCTGTACCTTGATTATTGTGAATAATGTTGCTATGAATATGAGAATACAGATATTTCTTCAAGATAATGGTTTCATTTCCTTTTGGATATATACCCAGAAGTGGCATTGCTGGTTCATATGTTAGTTCTATTTTTAATTACTTGAGAAACCTCCATAATGTTTTCCACAGTGGCTGCACCAATTTACATTCCCACTAACAGTATACAAATGTTCCTTTTTCTCCACATCCCAGGAGCGTTTGTTATCTCTTGTCTTTTTGACAATAGTCATCCCAACAGGTGTGAGGTGATACCTAATTGTGATTTTGACTTGCATTTCCCTGATGATTAGTGATATTGAGCAGTCTTTCATATACCTGCTGGCCACTGTTATCCTTTCTCAGGAAAAATATGTCTATTTAAGTCCTTTGCCAATTTTTAAATAGATTATTTATTTCCATTGGGTTATTGGCTTTTTTGCTGTTGAGGTGTATAAGTTGTTTATATATTTTAGAGATTAAGCTCTTGTCAGTTGCATCTTTGAAAGTGTTTTCTCCCATTCTGTAAGTTGTATTTTTTTTTCTGTAAATTGTATTTTTTTTTTTTTTTGGTTTCCTTTGATGTGCAAAAGCTTGTTAGTTTGATTAGGGCCCTTTGGTTTATTTTTGCTTTTATTTCTGTTGCCTTGGGAGACTGACCTGAGAAAACATTTGTAAGGTTGATATCAGAGAATGTTTTGCCTATGTTCTTTTCTAGGAGTTTGATGGTGTCTTGTCTTGTGTTTAAGTCTTTAAGCCGTTTTGAATTTATTTTTGTGCATGGTGTGAGGGTATGCTCCAGTTTCATTGTTTACATGCGGCTATCCAGTTTTCCCAGCACCACTTCAGAAAAGACTGTCTTTTTCCCATTTTATATTCTTGCCTCCTTTGTCGAAGATGAATTGACCACAGGTGTCTGGGTTTATTTATGGGTTCTCTATTCTGTTCCATTGGTCTGTCTGTCTGTTTTGGTACCAGTACCACACTTTCCTGATTCCTGTGGCTTTGTAATATTGTCTGAAGCCTGGGAGAGTTATGCCTCCTGCTTGGTTTTTGTTTCTCAGAATTGCTTTGGCAAGACTGTGTCTTTTGTGGTCCCATATAAATTTTTGGATTGTTGGTTGTAGTTCTGTGAAAAATGTCATGGGTAATTATATAGGGATTGCACTAAATCTGTAGATTGCTTTGGGCAGTATGGCCATGTTTACAATATTAATTTTTCCATCCCAGGAGCATGGAATATCTTTCCATTACTTTGAATCCTTTTTAATTTCCTTGATGAATGTTTTATAATTCTCAGCATATAAGTCTTTCACCTCCTTGGTCAGGCTTATTCCAGTTGTCCATTTAGAAAGCCTGCAACAGTTAATGTGATCCAACATTTTGGGCACTGTCAAAGAAAAATAGTTGTCCTGAACCCTTTGCTGCCAATCTTAGTAGGTAGCCTAAGTTTCATGATTGAATATAAAGTGGGTTAGCCATGCCTGGAAATGTCTGTGCTGTCAGAGAGCTTCCAGTGATATTCTTGCTCTCTCTGATATCATATCTCTATCACAGTACATCACTAAAAAAATTCTTTGTATTATCATGTTACTTAAAATCTCCTCTGCTTGGAGAAATAACTGTGGTTAAAGTCTAGAGTTACCGGAGCTTTGACTATTTTTTTTAACATTCTTCTGAAATTACAATAAAATCCCCAATCTAAACCACTTTCAGAAATATTTTCTCTGGAGTTCCCGTTGTGGCCCAGCAGAAATGAATCCAACTAGGAACCATGAGGTGGTGGGTTTGATCCCTGGCCTTGCTCAGTGGGTTAAGGATCTGGCATTGTTCTGAGCTATGGTGTAGGTCGAAGATATGGCTTGGATCTGGCATTGCTGTGGCTGTGGTGTAGGCCTGCAGCTACAGCTCTGATTAGACCTCTAGCCTGGGAACCTCCATATGCTGTAGTTGTGGCTCTAAAAAAAAGACAAAAAAATATTTTCTGTTTTATTGATTGGGTTACATGTTAGATATCTTTATTTTCAGTATTTTAATTTCCATAGATAAATATGAGATCTTTCCATAGGCTTGGCATCTTGTTAAGCACAGTAGATGTACATATTTTCATGATATAATTTTTCTCTCAGCTAATAAATTCCTAGAAAATGAAGATATATAGATATATGTCCATGTGTTTTCTCCCTTTACCTATATCTGTGTATGTATCCATAAGCATGGTCAGGCCATTCAAGATGGCTATTCTCTTGCTCTCTGTGTATCCCTTGCCTCATTAGTCCCTGCTTCAGCATAACTATCCAATCCTCTTAATCATAGGGCTTAATCAGTAACTACCTAATGCCCCTCCCGTACCCCAGCTGCTGGTTTCCCTGGTAACCGATGAGTGGACCTGATGTCAATTCCCCTATAAATGTCAGCCTCCTTATCCTGGAGTAGCAAAGATTCCTCCTGTGTTCTGTCTGCTGTCTGTTGTCTTCAATGGGGCATCGCTCCAGGACTTTGCTTCAGGCCAGTAACACTCCCTATCCAATAAACTGTTGATATCTCTGTTACTGTCTCCATGCTTGCTCTTGGTCCCGTGGCTGGGCAATTACAAGGTTTATAGGTCTGTGAGGGGCAGCCCAACCATTATATCTATAAATAAATAAAGACTGAAAAAGTATGATTGCCTTTGGTTGTTATAAACCTATGAGGAACTTCTGAAACATGAAACATTTTATACTTGTTTTAAGAGGGAGGCAACTGTTAAGATATGGCAAGGGAAAGACTAGTGCGAATTGTGGGAGCAAATTCCAAAGTGCTCCAGATGTGGAAATGGCAGAAACCTGGCACAGGTGCCTTTGGGCACCTGGCAGTAAAGAAGTTGCTGTTGTGCTATAGAAACATCCCTATGGGTCAGCACCTCCCAGCCCTACCTCCTTTGGGTCAGGTGGCAATATGCAATTATCTGCCATTAGGCATCGGTATTGTCTGGGAACTTAGGTGGTAAAAGGACCACAGAGGGTCCCAGGTGACTCATGGTAAGGAAGAGCTAGGTGCACCCATGCTGGGAGTCCCACTAGGGGCACATTACTGCTGGACGCAGCTGTCAGGAGAGTGGAAGTCACCTGTGTGTTGAGCGTAATATAAAACCCAGGCAACCCCCAAACTGGATGTCTTTCTCTGAGCTGAGGTTACTGCAGATAGATGTACTGCTGAACTGTTACTCTGAAACCGAAACATGTCTCAGTGTGGAAAAGGAACTCTGAGGAAGCTGCAACTGATTGCTTGAGGTCCTCCAGAGAAGTGTCACAGGTGTACTTCACTAATAAAGATTGTTGAATAAGACTGAAGGTTTATGTGATTCTCCTTTTACAATTCAGCTGTTTGGATTGATGGAGTACAAACTGTGTCAGATTTAGTACACATGTCCTGTCATTGAAAACTGACAACAGCTCTCATGTCAGGTGAAGAAACTGGTGCATACAGTTAGTAAGCAGCAGATATGAGGTACAAAACCAGCATTCCCAGCCTAAAACTGCTACACTTAAACACTTAAGAGGGGGGGTGTCAAGATCAACATAAATTAGCAGCCAAAAAGGAACAAGTTGGGAATTTTTTTGAAATGATGTTGATTTCCCTCTGCTGAGAGTTAGTGATATGAAGTGAGAGAACTCAGCCCCTACCCTAGGAAGTAAGAGAGACGTGAATGTTAAGTGGGGTTGAATGTCAATGACTATTTGAACTCTGAGGAGATTTTCTTTATTCAGTTTTTTAAATTAGATTCAATATGTCTTGAATTTATTTTAGCATTTTAAGCTATGATGTTTTCATCATCAAAACAAATGTTTTCATGGGTGTATTTCATAGTGAGTTTGTAATAGTTCTCATGAGGATCTTAAGCTTTTTATTCTCTAATGTGTGTGTATGTGTGTGTGTTTGACCTTGAAATGATGGACAAGTTCTTTAGCTTCAGAGTTTCTTTCTTTTTTTTCCTTTTATTTTTGATAATTTAGGGCCACACTCACGGCATATGGGTTCCCAGGCTAGGGGTCAAATTGGAGCTGTAGCCACCGGCCTGCACCAGAGCCACAGCAACTCCCAGTCTGAGCCTCTTCTGTGACCTATATCATAGCTCACAGCAATACCTGATCCTTAACCCACTGAACAAGGGCCAGGGATCGAACCGACATCCTCATGGATCCTAGTCAGGTTTGTTAACTGTCATCCACGAAGGGAATTCCAGCTTCAGAGTTTCTAAGTTAATTAGTGTATATATTCAAATAGGTAGTCTGACCTTAACTACTGCCTGGAATTTTCTATTACATAGCAGATTCATTTAGGGATTTATATTTAGAACGTTTCCCTTTGGCAAATCAGAAATGTACAGGATGTTTTCAGAAACGTACAGAGTGTTTTCTCTTTATCCACTTTTAGGGCTTAAGAAGCTCTACTTAAAGATCAAAGAGGAGACTACACTAATAAGCAGGAGGAAAGGAGATAGGAAATCAATAATTAAGACGGATTTATCAGAAACAAGTAAGTGTAAACTCTTACTTTTAGGAGCCTGTTTTTGATTACTTGATAAAGGAATAGTAAGTTGGGTGCATTTTCTGTACATTAGAAGTTTCTTGTAAATTTTTGGTTATAGTAATTTTCAAATACTTAAATCACAGACTTACTTTTAACATCTAAGCACATTTTATTTTTTATTGCAATTATATTTTCAAATGGAGATACACTTTCAAAATGAGATATTATATTCCCAAATATGTTACTCTTCTATCTTGATATTGAGGACATCTAATCTCTCTTTTCATGTTTTTTTAATATTGTGCATATGGGAAAAGCTAAGCAGAAGGGATTTTTATTTTAGCCTAAATACCATGTTTAGGTCATCATCACTCTTACTTATATTTCTAAATTGAAATGATTTTAGCTTATTGAAGCCACATTTTTTTAATAGAACATTTTGAAGATAAACAAATGCCATGATCCTCTTGCAAAGAGGGGTCAAAATGGTTTTCTAGAGACAGATCTAAGTGCCAGTCACTGCAACTTATTTTTGACTTGGCTGCTGATAGAGTGGAAGTCCCCAGAGCATATGATAATATTTGAAGTGTTGGAACACATTTTTTTTCTTGTTAGTTTTCCTTTACATTACCACCCACAACAGACAGGTGTTCCTGCAGTTTACTATTAGCTGCACACTCTGAATTTAAATGGCTAACGGCTTGTTTTCCTTCCCTAGGATATTGAAAACCTCACAGCTACTAATTGAAATTGTATAGAGAGGGCAATCTTTTCTTCTTTTGCTGCTTTGTGCTTAAATAGATGACTATTAGTAAACAGGCTGTGTTGTTACATATGCTGCTTTATCTAGTCATCACAAACAGCCAGGTAGAGGGGAGGAGAAATGGGTTGTTGCTTTTTTTTTTTGTCTTTTTACAGCCACACCTGCAGCACATGGAAGTTCCCAGGCTAGGTGTTGATCAGAGCTGCAGCTGCCAGCCTACCCCTCAACGCTGGATCTGAGCCACATCTGTGACGTACACCACAGCTTGTGGCAACGATGGATCCTTAACCCACTGAGTGAGGCCAGGGTTTGAACCCACATCCTCATGGATTCTAGTCAGATTCATTTCTGCTATGCCACAATATGAATTCCCTGGGTTGTTAGTTTTTAAGTGAAGGGGTAAAACCAATAGAAAATGGAACACCCTGCAACATTCATGGGATTTCAAATATTTCATTCAAAAAGGAAAATACTTGGGAAAATAATGGTTTTATCCTTTTTTATTTTTATTCATTCATTGAATATTTATTGGGGATCTGCTTTCTGTTACCATTAAATTAGGCACTGGGGGAATATTAGGGAAGCAAAGAAGAAAATAGTTCCCATCCTCATGGAGCTTACATGAAACTAAATATATTAAAAGTTTGTATATAAAATATAATAGGAGGTAGAAATAGAATAGGAAATGGTATTTTTCTATGGAGAGACGTGAGTCAGGACTCCATTGGAAGGCTGGTATTAAGGCCTTGCAGAGACAGGGGCAGCTGAGTAAATCCTGATAGGAGTTGCACAGTATATTGGAGGAAGAGAAATCAAACAGAAGGAAGAAAACTAGAAAGGCCCTGAAGCAGATGTGTGCCTGGGGTGGTCAAGGAACCACAAGGAGAGAGGTGTAACTCAGGAAAATTGGGTGAGGAAATAAGAGAAGGCACTCCAAGTAGGAGGAGCTATGGAGGTGGGGCCTCGTAGACATCTATGGCGATGGAAAGTCAGAAGGACCTCAGGCAGTCCTCAGACACAGCTATTCTGGCTGGGTGTTAGGGGAAAAGGAGCAAGGGAGAAAAATGGTGGAGATCACGCTCCATCCTCTCCTTGCTCTTTGCACCATAGGAGTGACCTCTGTGATGTGTAGCAACTCCTAAGTGGCTTCTTTGAGTCTGGTTTGCATTGGATTCAACTGATGGGAGAGACTCACAGGGGAGATTGGGAGGTAAGTAAGATTCACATCTCTGTGACCCCCTTCTCCTGCTGTGTTAGGCCCCCATTGGTTGTCTGTATCCACCATCAGGGCCCAGTTTCTGCCAGTGGCCCTCTGTGTATAGCTGCTTCCCTGGTTTCCTTCCTGTAACAAATCTGTGGCCTAGGGAGTGCCCGTTGTGGCTCAGCAGTAATGAGTCTAGTATCCATGAGGACGTAGGTTTGACCCCTGGCCTTACTCAGTGGGTTAAGGATCCTGGCATTGACATGAACTGTGCTGTAGGTTGCAGATGTGGCTTGGATCTGGCATGGCTGTGGCTGTGGCCAGCAGTTGCAGCTCTGATTTGATCCCTAGCATGGGAACTTCCATATGCCATGGGTGTGGCCCTAAAAAGACAAAACAAGAAACACAAATCTGTGGCCTAAATAAAGGTGGTAATGTCTTCCTGTTCATGCTTCCTGTGGTAATGTCTTCCTGTTTTTTCTAATCTCTGCTCACACCTTTGCAAATAGTTCCTTTACTAAATCCTTCTTAATAATTCATATTTGGCATCTGTCTTCTGCCTGGAATGGCCTGACACCAGTTAGGAAACATGGCCTATTCTAACTAAATATGATGGTGACTTGGTCCAGGGAGAGAGAAGTGGAGGTGATAAGAAGTGGTTGAATTATGGACATGTTTTGAAATAAAGCCTCCAGATTTACTGATGAATGCAGCGTAGGGTGGAGTATAAAAACATCTAGGTGATGCTTAGATTTTTGGCCTGAGAACCTTAAATAATGAAGTTGACTTTGGATGCACTCTTTTGACAGTCAGAGGAGAAAGCTGAGTTAGAGATAAAAAAACAAAGGAAGACATATGTGTAGAGATGGTTGTTATGCCTTGATTGAGGATGAGATCAGTAAGGGACTGAGACTGAGTAAGGGTTCTGGAGCATTCTGATATTTAGAGTAAATGAGAAATTGGAAAAGGAGACTGAGAAGGAATTATGCAAGAGGTAAAAGGCATTCCAAAAGATGGTGATATTTTAGAATCCAAGTGAAGAAACTATACAGTGAGAATGAATAAATCGTTTGTAAGGTTCTGAGAAACTAATGCTGGCTGACTTTCAGTGCAGAGTACTACATTGAAAAATATGCATATATGTACATATGTATTTTTGATACATAAATTAAAGATCTCTCAAAGAGGTATATTAAAATGTCTTACAAATAAGGCATTTCAATTACATGTGTTTCAGCTGTCTGCAGTCAACCTGAGACTCATGCTAACAGTCTTACAAGGCAGCTTGTATTTAAGAATTACGCATATTTACATTTTCACAACCTAACATCCTGTAATGTGTCCATCTATGTTATATGCCTCTAAGAATTCCAGTGTCAGGAAGGACAGTTAAAAGTTATTTATCCCAGAGAAGTAGAAGCTTCTGCATTAGGGGGGAAAAAGAAAACAGCCGAGGGCAGTGAATTCAGCAACTTCTCTAGGAAAAGATCATGAATTTAATGGAATAAAGGGTAGGGAGATGCTGCCTCTCAGCCCATCCCAAACAACCTAAGAAGTAAGGAACAAGACTGGGAGTTTTGCCTTAGTAGATGCAAACTATTGCACTTAGAATGGATAAGCAATGAGACCCTACTGTGAGGCATAGGGAGGTATATCCAATCTCTTGGGATAGAACATGATAGAAGATAATATGAGAAAAAGAATATATATAAATATATGCACACACATACATACATACGTATGTATACACAGCAGCACAGCAGCCTGACTCACTTTGCTGTATAGCAGAAATTGGCCCAACATTGTAAATCAATTATACTTTAATAAAAAAAATCCAAAAAATAAGGAAGAAGGGAACCTTGGAGCCCACCTGTTGGGAAGTATATTTACAGCTACTCTAATTTAAAGAAGAATTTCAGGTAAGGAAAGCAGTTGTAGATTATTTTGTTGTCTAAAATTTTTAACTCCCCATGTCATTAAAAAATACTTATTTTAAAATAGCTGGTGACTAATTTAGTGATTAAGTAAAAATAAGTCAATGAACTTATTGTCTTGAGTTTTAATTGAAACATAAATTTTTCAGTTGATTGGAAAAAGTCTCAATTTTTGTGAAGTTGTTCATTAATCTTTACAAAAAAGCTCATGTGTATCCCATTTCTATAATTAAATTATTCTGCAGAATGAGCTATTGCTGTGCAAAAGATCAGCTTTGAAACCTAATTCAGGAGTTCCCATCGTGGCTCAGCAGTTAACAAACCTGACTAGCATCCATGAAGATGCAGGTTCGATCACTGGCCTTGCTCAGTGGTTTAAGGATCTGGTGTTGCTGTGAGCTGTAGCTCCGATTAGACCCCTAACCTGTAAACCTCCATATGCCGTGACGCCACTGCCGCAGTGCGGTCCTAAAAAAAAAAATCCTAATTCAATGCTAGATAAATGAAGTCTCTTTCTAAGGTACTTGAATCAAAAAGCTATCAGGGATCACGTAATGTATAAAAGGAAATTTATATTTTCTGCGTGATAAAGTTTTAATAATCACACATGTGACAATGTTACTAATCAGAAAATTGATATTTATAGTCTATGTGAAGGTTTTGATTCTACTCATTTCAAGTATTAAGGATATGGTTTTCTAGGACCACACTTTGTATTTTATTTTACTGTGAAATTTGAGAGAAGATCTGAGATTTTTCTGATTATCTGCTTCATAATATCTTTTATCTTCTACCTGGTACCCATTTCTCTCTAGAATTATAGTTTTCACAAGCACACTAAAGATTTAGAAGATTCCTCTTAGCAGCAAATTTTTTCTTTCTTAGTCTCTTTCAAAAGTTTATTTGATATGCTTCTGTCTACTTAAGAAAGTAGAGGGTTAAATCAGTAAGGATAATAATTACAATGGACTGAAACACATCAAATATTGAAATCTATGAAGCCATAATGATATATATTTTAGAAAGCTCATTGTTCTGAATACAAATTAAAAGAGGGAAAGAACTGAGGATTTGCCGGTTTTTTATTTTTTATTTCAACTGCACCTCCGAGTGACCAGAGTTGATGAGGGGAAGTTTGCATTTAAAAAAGATAAATGAAACCAAGCAATGTTAAGATTATTGATTAAAGATCCCAGGCTTACTAAAGTTACGTGTTGTTCTGTAGATTTTTTTTCTGATAGGTAAGCAAATAGTTTCTGTCCAGTGGAAAAGATAACCCCTAAAGTAAGATACCAACCCCTAAAGTAAGATAATCTAGAAAACTGACTCTAATGCTTCTTTATTTGAAAATAAATCTAGAGTACCTCAAAATATACTTTGAGCTGCTCTTTTTATCTTACTGTTTTCCTCATTAATGAGTTGAGGCAAATCTTAAACATGTGTTTGTGCTAAATTTGCATGAGTCATGCTTTTACATTTTTGAAAATTCTATTTCAGCAGAAATAAGTAATTAAACTAGTTTAAAAAAGGGAAAAGGCCTAAACATATACATCAATGAGAAATTTTAGAAAATAAAGTACAGATAATTCTAAAAACTTTCGTAAGAGAAAATAAAATAATATACACGAGACCCATCTAGTTTGTGCATGTCATCTCTCGCACTAGCAGATGTTTGAGTAGTACTTTTAAATTCTAAGTAAAAATACCTTTAAACCTAAGGGTGAAGGTACTCATACCTTAAAAGACTCAGAAAGTTTACCTTCCACACACTCTCCTTCAGGTATTGAATTTTAGTACAATGAGGGAAAACTCTCCAAAGAGGAAGTTATGAGATATGGTAAACAGTGGGTCAACCAACAGAGCAGTTAGAAGCAGCCTCAAATAGCAGCCCATGCACCAAGTCTAGGAGCCCAGCCTGGAGCTGAGAGTGGAAGAGGGGAGATGTTTTTGACTTTGGAGGAGACAAACTGAGGGACTTAACATCTTGATAATGTGATAGAGGAATGGAAGGTGAGAAGTAAAGGATGACAAACTCTGGGAGGGACAAAAACAGTTGTGCCCCAAAGTTCTCATCCTAATAAGAAGGAGAAAGTACAAATTAGTATAGGCAGACAGAAAGATTAAAGGGTTGGAGGACATCAGAGGCATGATGGAAAGATAGGTGATTCTTCTCCCCAAAACAACCATTACCTCTAAAATAACAACAACAACAAAAAACTAATCAGAAATGGTGGTGAATGAGGATTAATAAAAAAATGTATAAGAAAAGCGTGTTATGAATATGAAGCAAATGAAAACATGGCATAAATTAAAGACAGAACTGTAATGGAAATATGCTATGATCTGCAGCAAATAATATTTCATAACCCTTTCGGAGTGCCCATTGTGGTGCAGCAGAAATGAATCTAACCAGTATGTATGAGGATGTGGGTTCTATCCCTGGCCTTGCTCAGTGGGTTAATGACCTGACGTTAACATGAGCTGTGGTGTAGGTTGCAGACACATCTTGGATTCTGTGTTGCTGTGGCTATGGTGCAGCCTGGCAGCTGTAGCTCTTATTTGACTCCTAGCCTGGGAACTTTAATATGCCACAGGCGCAGCCCTGAAAAGGAAAAAACAAAACAAAACAAAACAAATTCATAACCCTAATGCTATAATTATAGATTTGAACTTTAGAATCTGTGGATGACTTTGAATGTCAACAGTTTAGTCTCTATGTTGATAATATGTAAATAATTTATGAATGAAATAAGTTGGGGAGTGCCAGGTGAAGTGAGGAGTTTGGTTACATGATTAATTATCATGTGACTAAATAAAGCTGAAGATACCATAATATAGAGAATATCCACACATCGACTGGCAATTCAGGTTAGGAAAATTGATCCTTGTCTTTTAGCTTTGTTTTTATCATTTTTTTCTTCATTCATCCCTAAGTATACAACACATGCAGTAATATAGAAGTCTTCATTATGAAAATTAATCATTTCCCTCCTTCATATCCATCCTTTTCTACTATTAATTCTACATGCCAGAGCAATGACATGAATCTTGCCATTTTTTTGGGTAAGGTGGGTTATTCTTATTTTGACCAAATAAGGAATTAAGAGTTTGGTTTTGTTGCTCCCTCTCCCCCCTCTTTTTTAAGTGGATGAAACTCTAAATGGAGTTTTAATGACACTGTTTGAGGTTTCAGGGTAGTTCAGGTTAGAAAAATAAAAAATAATTACTTAATTTACCAGGAAGAAATAGGGGAAGTAAGAGACTGTGCAAATCAGGTGGATCTTCGTATAAATAGTAGCAAGGAATGGAGAGTATCTAAATGTGACATGGCAGAAATAGCTGCAACATTTTGGGACAGGGAGGAAACCACCTTTAAGTATAGCCAAGTTTAAAATTATTGCCTCTGGTGGGTAGAATTAGAAGTGGAGAAGGACGGATAAAGGGAAAGGGGAATGATTAAATTTCGTAGTGAAGCTTTTACGTTACTGTATTACTAGATGACTTTTGTACCTAGGTTAAAAAAAAAAAAGCTTGGTGTTTGCTGGCTGGAGCAAGGCAGAGGTGGAGCATGAAGATGGCATCTGCCAGTTTCCATCCTGGAGACCCTCCAAAGTGTGTCACATCAGATGCCTGCTCCTGATGCTCCAAGACAAGCAAATGGGCTTCTCCCACACAGTGTGGGCATCCCTTCGTCTGCCTATTCCCTGCTGAGCCCTGGGCTCGTAAGTCTGGGTACCAGCCCTTTAACAGCCGATTCTAACATCATTATAGCTTTGTGGGTCTCATGGGCACCAGCTCTATTTTTCAAAGCTATGTGTTTGGGGGCTCATTTCTCAGGTACAGGTCTTGAAAATTAGGGTGCATAATGTGGGGTCCCAAACTTTCTATCATTAGTGGGGAAGCTCTGGTTTTCATGTTCTCTCTTGAGGTGGGTCACTGCCTCAGGGTGTGGGATTTGCAGTGAGATTGTGCCTCAGTCTTTCTCTCCTGCTTTCATGTGGGCCAGATACATAATAGATGCTTGGCCAGTTTCTAGTTTTTTTTTTTTTTTTCCCCGGAGGAAATTGTTCTGTGTGTAGCTGTAGATTTGGTGTGTTTGTGGGAGGAGGTGAGTTTAGGATCTTCTTTTGTTGCCATCTTAAATTGGAACTTAACTTTGGTGCGTGGGGATAAATCAAGGGAAAAAATGATAAACCTGAAAGATAAGGATCAGTTTTCCTTACTTGTAGTATCAGTCAATAAATGGATATTTTCTGTATCATAGATCCTAGAGTTTTAACATCTCTGGAGTAAGAACTAAAAGAGTTAATTAGAGGACTAAGGCTCTTTTTTTTACTTCAGTTTTTAAGGTAAAACAGCTTTAATATAAATGCTTCTTCATTGTAGCTTATAAAATGATTGTTTTGGAAACTAAAGTATGTCCCAGTTATTAAGGTCTCCATATGAACAACTTAAACAAAAAGATAGACAAATGAATTCCCAGCAGTAAACATCTAGCTGGGTGTTTGTGGGGACCTTATTTGAGTAGTACACTCTGCCCAGATTGGGTGCAAAGACTATAGGAGCAGACTTTCAGGACCTATCAAAGAACAACAGATTTGCTGTGCATAATTAGATGAACATGTTAATTTCCAAAGACTGTTGAAATGTCATGCATGTGATTTAGGTCCAGAGTCACTATTTAAATTCACAAGCCCTGCATGACTTGATCATTCCTCCCAATATGCCCATTGATGGAAAAGTAAATTTGTTTTCACAATAATAAATGTTGGGAGAGATGGAGGAAGTTACAAATGGAAAGGCCTCATATTAATGGACATTGAAATCTTCCAAACCTTCTAAGTTTGAGATTGTCAACAACTGTCTTCATATACCATTCAGAACAAAGGACTTCAAGAGAGAAAAATATGAATGATAACTCCTTTACTGCAATAATAAAAAAAGGTACATTGGGGAATTACACACTAGTAACTAAACATTAAAATCAGCCCAAGATTTATTTATCACAAATCAACCTCATGATTCTGTTTTTGCTTTGGAATAGGATGGTGATATTTCTAAAAATCCTTCAATGTTGAAGGAAAAAATAAGAAAATCAAACCTTTTCTGCCCATTTTTACCCTGGAAGATAGTGTGGGCATTACTATGGGTCTAGAAGATGGGCTTGGTTGGAGGCATTGTGTCAACATGGGCTTGTGTAAACACAGAGAATTGTGTCAACATAGACTGTGGGTAGGATATGTGGAGTTCAACAGACAGTTCAGAATGACATAGTAAATTATGAATTTGGCTAAAAATAAAACATTATAAAATGAAAGGGCAAAATTACAACAACTGAGAGTCTAGAAACTTATATGATAGAATGCATGGGAGAAATACTGATGAGAAAAAGAATAAATAAAATAGAATGAGGTTAAGAGAATTTTTAAACTATCTGGTAGATTCTAAAAATGTGGAAAGGATGAAAGCAATCTTGAGAAAGAAAAATGGAGCTGGAGGAATTAAGCTCCCTGACTTCAGACTTTACTACAAAGCTACAGTCATTAAAACAGTATGGTACTGGCTCAAAAACAGAAATATAGAGCAATTGAATAGGATAGAATGACCAGAGATAAAGCCTTGCCCCTATGGTTAACTAATCTATGATATAGGAGGTAAGGCTATACAATGGAGAAAAGACATCCTCTTTGATAAGTAGTGCTGGGAAAACCAGACAGCTACATGTAAAAGAATGAAATTAGAACAGTCTCTCCACCATCTACAAAAATAAACTCAAAATAGATTAAAGACTCAAATATAAGGCCAGATACTATAAAACTCTTAGAGGAAAATAGAGGTAGAACACATTTTGACATAAATCTCAGCACTATGTTTTGGAATCCATCTCCCAGAGTAATACAAATAAACAAATGGGACCTAATTAAACTTAAAATCTTCTGCACTGCAAATGATACCATAAAAAAACAAAAAGACAACTGACAGAATGGGAATAAATCTTTGCTGCAAATAAAGTGATCAACAAGGGATTAATCTCCATAATATGCAAACATCTAATGGAGCACATACAACAGAGGATTGGATAAAGAAGATGTGGTACATATATACATATATACAGTGTAATAGTACTCAGCCATGAAAGAATAAAATAATGGCATTTGCAGTAATATGGGTGGGCCTAAAGATTATCATATTAAGTGAAGTAAGTCAGAAAAAGACATATATGAGATCACTAATACATGGAATCTAATAAAAATGATGCCAAAGAACTTATTCACAAACAGAAATAGACTCAAAGACTTCAAATCAAATTTATGGTTACTGAAGGGGATGTTGGGAGGATGGATGGATTGGGAGGTTGGGATTGACACATGCACACTACTATACATAAAATCAATTTGAAACAAGGACCTACTGTGTAGCTTGGGGAAATCTATTCAGTACTCTGTGATAGCCTACATGGGGAAAGAATCTAAAGTTAGTAGAAGGAAAGAAATAATGAAGATCAGAGCAGAAATCAATGAAATAGAAATAAAGAAAACCGTAGAAAAGATCAATGAAATGAAAAGCTGGTTCCTTGAAAAGATCAACCAAATTGCTAAACCCCTAGCCAGGTTTATTAAGCAAAAAAGAGAGAGGACTCATAGCAATAAAATTAGAAATGAAAAAGGAGAAGTAACAACGGACATCACAGAAATACAAAGGATCATAAGAGACTACCATGTGCAACTAGATGCCAATAAAATGGAAAACCTAGAAGAAATGGACAAATTCTTAGAAAACTACAATCTTCCAAGACTAAACCAAGATTAAATAGAAAAGATGAATGGACCCATCACAAGAACTGAAATTGAAACAGTGATTAAAAAACTTCCAACAAACAAAAGTCCAGGACCAGATGGCTTCACAGGCAAATTCTATCAAACATTTAGAGAAGAGCTAACACCTCTCCTTCTGAAACTATTTCAAAAAATTGCAGAGGAAGGGATACTCCCAAACTCATTCTATGAGGCCACCATCACCCTGGTACCAAAACCAGAAAAAGATACCACAAAAAAAGAAAACTACAGGCCAATTTCACTGATGAACATCAATGCAAAAATCCTAAACAAAATACTAGCAAATCACATCCAGAAATACATTAAAAGGATTGTATATGATGATCAAGTGGGATTCATCCCAGGGATGCAAGCGTTCTTCAATATCCACAAATCAATCAGTGTGATACCACATTAATACACCGAAGAATAAAAACCATATGATCATCTCAATAGATGCAGAAAAAGCCTTTGACAAAATCCAACACCCATTTCTGATAAAAACCCTTCAAAAAGTGGGCCTAGAGGGAACCTACCTCAACATAATAAAGGCCATATATGACAAAATCACAGTTAACATCATTCTCAATGGTGAAAAACTGAAAGAATTCCCGCTGAGATCAAATAAGACAAGGATGTCTGTTCTCACCATTACTATTCAACATAGTCTTGGAAGTCCTAGCCACAGCAATCAGAGAAGTAAAAGAAATAAAAGGAATCCAAATTGCAGAGGAAAAAGAAAAACTATCACTATTTGCAGATGACATGATACTATACCTAAGGAATCCTAGAGCCTCTTAACAGAAAACTGTTAGAGCTCATCAATGAATTTGGCAAAGTCACAGGATACAAAATTAATACACAGAAATTGATGGCATTTCTATACACCAACAATGAAAGATCAGAAAGAGAAATTAGGGAAGCAATCCCATGTACCATCACATCAAAAAGAATCAAATACCTAGGAGTAAACTTACTTAAAGAGACAAAAGACCTGTACTCCAAAAACTATGAGACACTGATGAAAGAGATCAAGGAAAACACAAATAGATCGAAAGACATACCATGCTCTTGGCTTGGAAGAGTCAATATTATCAAAATGACTATACTACCCAAGGCAATCTACAGATTCAATGCAATCCCTACCAAAGTATCAAGGACACTTTTCACAGAACTAAAACAAAATCTTTTAAAGTTTGTTTGGAAGTGCAAAAGACCCATAATATCCAAAGCCATCCTGAGAAAGAAAAATGGAGTGGGAGGAATTAGGCTTCCTGCTTTCAGACTATAATACAAAGTAAAAGTCATCAAAACCGTATGGTACTGGCACAAAGATAGAAATATAGATCAGTGGAACAGGATGGAAAGCCCAGAATTAAACCCACACACCTACAACCAACTAATCTATGACAAAGGAGGCAAGAATATACAATGGAGAAAAGACAGCCTGTTCAATAAGTGGTGCTGGGAAAACTGGACGGCCACATGTAAAAGAATGAAATTAGAACACTTCCTAACACCATACACAAAAATAAACTCAAAACAGATTAAAGACCTAGATATAAGACCAGATACTATAAAACTCTTGGAGGAAAACATAGGCCAAACACTCTCTCACATTAACCACACAGCAACGTCTTGTCAGATCCACCTCTTAGAGTCATGACAATAAAAACAAGAATAAACAAATGGGACCTAATCAAACTTCAAAGTTTCTGCACAGCAAAGGAAACCCTAAACAAAGTGAAAAGACAACCCACAGAATGGGAGAAAATCTTTGCAAATGAATCAACTGACAAGAGATTAATCTCCAAAATTTATAAACACTTTCTCAATACCAAAAAACAAACAACCCCATCAAAAAATGGGCAGAAGATCTAAACATACAATTCTCCAAAGAGGACACACAGATGGCCAAAAAACACATGAAAAGATGTTCAACATCACTCATTATTAGAAAAATGCAAATCAAAACCACTATGAGGTACCACCTTACACCAGCCAGAATGGCTGTCATCAAAAAGTCTACGAACAACAAATGCTGGAGGGGGTGTGGAGAAAAAGGAACCCTATTACACTGTTGGTGGGATTGTAAATTGGTGCAACCACTGTGGAAAAAAGTATGGATATTCCTCAGAAAACTAAAAATAGAACCACCATTTGATCCACCAATCCCACTCCCGGGCATCTATCAAGAGAACGCCATGAATTGAAAAGACACATGTACCCCAATGTTCATTGCAGCACTATATCCAATAGCCAAGACATGGAAACAACCTAAATGTCCATTGACAAAGGAGTGGATCAAGAAGATGTGGTACCTATACACAATGGAATATCACTCAGCCATTAAAAGGAATGAAATAACGGCATTTTTAGCATCATAGATGGACCTAGAAACTACCATGCTAAGTGAAGTCAGTCAGACAATGAGAAACCAACATCAAATGCTTTCACTGACATGTGGAATCTGAAAAAAGCACACAATGCACTTCTTTGCAGAACAGATAGTGACTCATAGAATTTCAAAAACTTAACGGTTTCCAAAGGAGTCAGTTTGGGGGGTGGGGGGAAGTGCTGGGGTTGTGGGATTGAAATCCTATAAAATTGGATTGTGATGATCATTATACAGCTATAACTGTAATAAATTCATTGAGTAATTAAAAAAAAAGAATGGGCATAGAAGAATATGCATAACTGATTTATTTTACACCTGAAACTAACACGACTTCGTAAGTCACCTGAACTCAAATACAATTTATAAAAAATTTCTTTCAATTAATTTTTCATATTTATATCATTTAGATATGTAACTTTTTATTGTTTATTTTTGAAACTATGAAAATGACATAAATACCAAAAATATTTTCAATATAATTTGAAAAGTGAATTTGGTTAATACTATATATCCATTTCAGAAACAAAACATCCTTCCTAATTCTATTATTTCACATTTAATTTGTAAAAAATTATAGTATTTTTACCTATTATATTCTTTTCTTATATGTAATAATCTATGTTACAAATTAGTTTGTCAGTATCTGAAAATATATACATTACATTGTGGGAAGTGACAATCATAGTGTCAGCGCACAGTCTCATGTGCAGTGTTTCTTTATGTTAATTTTTCGTGGATTTTTTTTCCCCTTCAGTTAAAGCATGATATGTGAATTTCTGAAAAGTGTGAGCATTATGTAAAATTTTTTGAAACATAGTTTTCTTTAACAATGGGTGAATATCACTAGGCCTTGTACATAATCATATCAGAGGATTCATTTTGTGAATGTAATTCTCTGTGTAAATAAACTAAGACTTTTTTTCTTAAGCTTTATATTAGAAAAATCTAAACATGTACAAAGCAAAAAGAAAAGTGTACCCACAACCTGACTTAAATAATTATCTAGATTTTTTTTGTCATTCTTGTTTTATCTCTTATCACTCTCTCCACTGGATTATTTTTTTTTACTTGTTTAAGGTGAAATTTACATATATTGAAATGTACAAATATAACCACACCCTACCAAGATATAAAATATGTTCATCATCCTAGAAAAGTTTCCTGGTCCATCAACCATCCCTATCCCCACTAAAGATTAATTTTGCCTCTTCTGGAACTTCAGGTGAATGTAATTCTTCAAATTGCCCTTATTTCCACTAGCCTCTTTCACTCAGCATAATGTCTTTGAAATTCATTTACGTTGTTGCATGTTTTAGTGGTTTGCTTCTTATACTTAATATTACTTACGTATAATATTAATATATGTAAGTAATATTCCATGGTACTGGCAGAAGTTTTAAATTTTCATAAAAATACTAGCATTTTAAGTTTTGTTTTATGTGGTCTAAGAAATTTTTTTCCTTTCCATGGTCACAAAATAGCATACCGCGATTTCTTCTAGAAACTTCACAGTTTAAGCTCTTACATTCAGGTCTGTGATCCTTCTTTGAAAAGTGATTACAATGCATGGTATGAGGTGAAGGTTAAGATTCATTTTTTTTTTCCGCACAGATATTCAGTTGTTTCTCCCCAGTTTTTTCTAAAGACTTTATCCATTGAATTGCTTTGTTGTCTTTGTTGAAAAGCAGTTCATGTAAATTTGTGCCTGTTTTTAGACACAGACATAGAGAGCAGACTTGTGGTGGCCAAGGGAGAGGAGGAGAGAGTAGGATGAACTAGGAGTTTGGGGTTAGTAGATGCAAACTATTAGATTTAGAATGGATAAGTAATGAGGTCCAACTGTATGGCACAGGGACCTATATCCAATCTCTTGTGTAGGACCATGATGGAAGATAATATGAGAAAAATATTATATACATATATGTGTGTATATGTATATAATACACACATATTATATACATATATGTGTGTATACATATATGTGTGTATATATACATATATGGCTGGATCACTTTTCTGTATTGCAGAAATTGGCACATTATAAATCAACTATATTTAATAAATTTTTTTAAAGAATTGTTCCTGTTTTTGGACTCTCCATCATGCTCCTTTTATCTACTTGTCTACCTTATGCCAATACCATACTATTGTGATTACTGTTAACTGTATCATGTCTTGAAGTCCAGAAAGATAAATCTTCCAAATTTGATTCTAATTTTTAAAGTTGTAGGATGTAGTTAAATACAGTTTTACATGTAGCTAGCCTCCTTCTGGAGCTTACAAATCTCTCTCTACATTTTTAAATAATCTAAATTGGTAAGTATTTATTTTAGAAAGTTTGGATTATACAGATAAACAGAAGGAAATTATAAAAACCATTCCTAATCCCCAGTTGGCTTGGACATATCTAGAGTACCTTTAAAAACATTATGAATATGGCCATGTCTATACCTAGAGTTGGCAAGTGAGTGATATTGTTAAGTAATGTGGTGTTTTAGTTGTAGGGTTTTTTTTGTTTGTTTGTTCTTTTGTGTTTTTTTGCTTTTTTTTAGGGTCACACCTGCAGTTATGGAAGTTGCCAGGCTAGGGGTTGAACCCAAGCTGCAGCTGCTGGTTGATGCCACAGCCATGCAGGATCTGAGCTGTCTGCAACCTACACCACAGCTCATGGCAATGCCAGATCCTTAGCCCACTGAGCGAGGGCAGGGATTGAACATGCATCCTCATGGATACTAGTCAGTTCATTACCATTGACCCACAGTGGGAACCCTAGTTGCAGGGTTTTATGAGCAGTCCTATACTGGGAAATACATAAATTTTTGCCCATGCACAAGTTGAATTAACAAGAGCAAATATTGTCTTCCTAGTCAAAAAAGCTTTGATATGTCCAACTGGGATATAAATATGTTTTCTTTGTGAACAGTTCAGGGAAGGAGAAAACATTAGTGGAATTTTGGTTATATCTGCCTTAACTTAGTCTTAAATTACGCTTGATTGAGAAAATCCAGGATTCACTAGGTTTGATATGTAAATGGCTTAATATTCATAAAGTAAGTATTGCCCCTATGCATGTGAGCTTGGACAGAGATGGGGGAATACTCTTTAGGTTGTCAGCGTGAAGATGCAGTGGCCCACATGAAGCCAAGAAGGAACAATCAGATACCACACACACCCTACCTAATAAATTTATATTTCTGTGTTTATAAGCAAGTCCAGACTTAGTTGCAGTCCTCCCTTTCTTCTCTGTCTGGCATTTATCTGTTATGAGTTTGTTGTCTATGCACTCTTCCCTTTTTATTTAATGGATACTAAGTGGGTTCATCACCACAGAGCCATGACGTCAATTCTGAAAACATAGTATTTTTAAAACTATTTTCTGTGTTAAGCCTACTCTTATCTTTACTATAAATATATTTTTAAAAGAATCATGCTGTTAAATATGGTTTTGATTTAATTTCTTAATAAAACTTACAAAGTAGGCAAAATTCATTGTCGTCTATAATGATCCCCAGAAATTAAATAGTAGTCAACAATTAGTTGGATTCTCTAAGGTCTAGAGAATTTATAATGTCTAGGAATTAGAACCCCATATCTTCATTTATATTTTGACAGAAACCAAGTGAAATTCTAAGAAACATAATTCATTTTCTCATGACAAAGAAATCACAAAAAATAGAAACAACATATTTAAGTGATGAAAGACTGTAAATTCTATAAGTGCTTATATTACTTACACTCTAATTTATACTCATATTTCTAAGGAGATCAGCTGCAATAGGGATCTTGTATTATATAGAGTCTTTGGGCTGGTAGTTAATCTAGTTAGATTATTCAGAAAAACAATACAACTTGATTTGAGATTTAAACAGTTTAAACTGACTGGATTTTCAAGGTAATAAAATGTTTTCCTGGGAGTTCTCTCGTGGCTCAGCACATTAAGGATCATCCTATGTTGTCTTTGCTTGGCTCTGATTACAGCTGTAGTGAGGGATTCTGTGGCCCAGAAATTTCCACATGCAGAAGCACAGCCAAAAAAAAAAAAAAAAAAAAGAAGCTGAAAAGAAAATATATAAATAAAAAAAATGCTTTTTCCTCATCTCTGTGTTTTACGTACCTGCTGATATATGGAGGGTCATGAAAACAATGCCAGATATTTTTATTTTCATTACTTTGGAGTGAAATGAAGCTGGCCAGAAGGAAAATAGTGGAATAAGCATGAGTTATTGAATTATGACCTTAATGATGCAGTCTATTATGATAAAACATCATCCAATGTTGCATTATTTTAGTCACTCAATAGTAAATGGAAAAGCAATTCATAATTAAATTAATGAAACCTAGCACCAGGCTGACCTTTCAGTAACTCATTTTATAGCTGAACTGCCTGATAGATGTAATATGCTGTGTAATCTTTGACATATATTATGGATTTAAATAAATGAAATGGAATTAATGCAATACACATGCAGTTGAAAGAGTATGGAGATAGGAGTATTTTTGTATGTGACCTTCCTAATTAGGCAGTGAAGTTATTAACGAAGGATCACATTGTTGCCATTATTATCCTTAAGACACTATAGCTAGAGGAAATGCTTTAGTTGAAGGTTCTATTAAAATCTATCGGGCCTTACTCCTGACCTGTGCTTCAAATTCAGAGTATTAGCAGAAATGGGAATGTCTAGTTTTCACATGGGTTTTTAAAGAGGTTTCTAAAACTACATCCTAGCCAGACCAGTTCATTAAGAGCCCATTGAATTGTAGCAAAGGAGGCAGTTGTCATTAAGGACCCATTTTCTTTCTATCTACATTATTTACTTCCTGTCTGTTCTTTCCCAGCTATACCGTCTTTCACTGTTCTTGTGGTTTATTTTTCCACAAATAACTCTTTAATGAAGATCTAAACATAATTTTCCTTTTATAGACCTAACCAATAGTAAACTTACTGAATAATACTATTTTCTACATATTTGGGACGATATTTCCTCCTCCATTCTATATAAAGTTAATAGAGAGTGATTATGTAAATAGAAAATATAGACACAAAGAGTTTCTTGTTTGGAGACTGCAGTTCTTTTACGTGGCTCAGGTGATCTGTTGCCTTGTTCTTGTTTCCCACTCAACTTTTTTTTTTTCTTTTTTAGGGAGGCACCCTTGGCACTTGGAGGTTCCCAGGTTAGGGATCAAATCAGAGCTACAGCTGCCGGTCTACACCACAGCCACAGCAACGCAGGATCCGAGCTGCGTCTGTGACGTACAACACAGCTCATGGCGACCCCAGATCCTTAACACACTGAGCGAGGCCAGGATCAAACCCACAACCTTATGGTTCCTAGTCGGATTCATTTCCATTGCGCCACAGTGGGAACCCCCAGACTCAACTATTATAATTTAAGCTTTATAGTATATTCATTATCTGACAGAGAAATTCATTTTTTTCATTTTTTACAACTATTTTAGCTCATCCAAAATGTTTATTTCCCCCAAAGTATGTAAAAATAATTTTTAGAAGTTTACTATGTTGCAGATGAAGCTTTTAAATAATTTTGAGATAAATGGGCATCTTTACTTAATTTTCTCACCCACTAACAAGGTCTGTCCTCTCCATATATGTACATCTGATTCACACTTCGCAGTACTGTAGTTTTTTTCATTTACAACCTGTGAAATGAAGAAAACTGTACATTAATATTATACACACACATATAAATACATGTGGCTTGTACTCAGCGCAATACATAACCCTTCAATGAATTTTTTTTCAAGTCCTTTAGACATCACTTTGCTGTCTTTAGTATAGGCTGACACTTTCTCTCCACTCTTTCTCCTCCCTGATACAGACATTGAAAATGGTTATGAGAAGCTTATTAAATCCTAACATCACTTAGCTCTGTCATGTCAAAAGTGACAAATAGATACCATTCTCGAATCAATGAAGGATAATCGTAGTTCCTTTACTGTGATAGAGAAGTCATAGAAAGTGATTTGTCCACCATTATTATTCAAATTGTAGTAGGATTTATGCCACAGATTCTCAGTACAATGTAAAGTCTGAGAATAAATCATTTAATATTTTGCTTCACTTACCAAGCAAATTCCTAGCTATCTTCACCCAGCTCACCAAGATAGATATTGCATTTTATAATTTGTACTGCTTTTTATTGTGGGTATAAAAATGAAATCCTTCGAGAAGATTTATAATGACAAGATAACTATACTGTAAAAACAGAATGGGTTCAAGCTTTATGACAATTTAATTAAAGGTTATGAAAATAAAAATATTGAGACTCAACAAACATCTTTCATAATAATGTGATAACACAAATAATCTTTAATGAGAAGACTTTGTTTTCACAAACTAAAAATCAGAAGTAATTTCTGTTTAAATAATATACTTGAGCTGGTAAAAAGTTGGGCCTAAAAACAACATATTTTTAGGCTATCTACATGTAATTTTGTGATAGAAACATTAAAGTTTTTCCATCATAGGAACTGTAAGGCACCTTTATTTCCTCAGGTCTATTTTATAAATAATATGACTTTTGCTTTCTGTATATTTAATTTTTAATGGAAAATTTCAAGTATTATAAAAGCACCAAAACTTTAGGACAACCCATCAGTAGAGAAACAGAACAAGGTTATCAGGGTTTAGAGGATTCCCTTGAAGAAGAAATGAGACTCTAGTTGTGGAGAAATATTAGCCATTGTCCCAGAGCTACTTGGTTGTAATTTGAAATTATGGTTAAGTGGAAAAAAACGCTTGTTTCAAGAAGCTCATAAGTCAAGTTTATAACAAAAGCATTGCCTGATTTTAGTTTTAAGGATTCCCAGCATAGCAAATGTTAGCTGGGAAACCTTTCTTTGACAACCAGTAATTCAGATAGAGATGAGAAGCATGTCCTACATTGGGTAAATAAAAATGTTTCATTTTAGTAATGATAATCACAATTCTACTATTTTAGTCTTTGAATTGGTAAAACTGTCTGTCATTTCCTATTTGTGTAGGAGTCATTCTGATTGGAAAATTAACCCATCTATTCTGATTTATAGTTTGAAGAATAAACTCAGTAGTAGTATTGCTCACACTCAAAGTAGTGATTGTTTATTATCAGTAGTGGTTTAATATTTGTAATATATCCGTATAGCTCTTTTCCCCTAAAAAGTTCAAATCACTTTAGCATGCTTTAATCATTTATTATTAAAACTTTTTGGTGAAGTCAGAAAGCAACTGATCCCTAAATGTGTATTTATACTTCTCCAAAATGAAACCAAGATCTTGAGCAGAGACAAGCATGAGGTAGTGTGATGTGTGAAATAGCTGACCTGGGGTTCCCCCACACACACTTTTTCATTTTGATGTCACTTAAAGCAGAATGCTGATTGAAATGGTGCTATTTGTCTTGTTAGAGGAGAAACTGGTGGACTCTTTTGAACTTGTTCACTGATTACACTGAAGAAGTGCTGATTCAACAATACAGCTGTTCACTAAGACTTTCTATGGGAACCTTGCTTCTGCTCCAGGAAATGCCTAGGTTTGTGGGTATAAGTGGTAGTGGTGATGGAGTTCATCAGTCAGGTACAGATTCTAAAGGGCTTCACACTCTGTGGGTTCTCTAAATAAACCCTGTCTTCAGATGTCCTTGGGTTTCATATAATAAATTCTGTCCCCTGTGGGTCAAATAGGACAGATATAAATGTCTTCCACGAACATTCCCTCTCCTCGCCTCCTGGCAAAAGGCCCACAGCTCTAGCATTTTCTAGATGCCTAAGCCTACACTCAGAATTGGAAGGGACTAAAGTGTGCAGAGTTCTGGGAATTTTCCTCAGAGGAGATCACAGTCGGTGATTATGGCTGGGATTATGGCTCTAACATAATTCTGGTATTCAGGACCTGTCAAGAATTGCTTTCAGCCCAATCCCAAGGTCTGAATTTTTCAGGCTGAGGACATCTGGTAGGGGCTGTCCATCCCTCAAGGTCTCTAAAGGTTATGTATATGAACTGTGAGGAAGAAATGTCCACTTGGTAGTTCAGCAGTTTTTCTGTAAAGGTCAATCATAGTAAGAGGAGTAGAAATAAATCAATATGTAAGTAAATAACATTTTCTTTTGTGTTTACTCATTCATGAAGGCACTTGTTGTCAAAGCATTGTCCTGCGTACTCTGTGAAAGCAGATCACTAACAACAGTTCTTTTCAAACATCAAGGAGCTATAATTTCATAGAGGCAGAAAGCAAGGCAAATAGGCAAATATAAAGCCAAGTGTGATAAATCTTATAATTGAAAAAGAAGCAGTAAAAAAATATAGAGAGAATTAAATACAGCTTGGGGAATCAGGGAAAACAGAGGAAAGAGGTAATTTTGAGCTAAGCTTTGAGAAGTAATTGGTGGAGAAGAGATGTGGTGATGTATAAAGCTGGAAGGAAAAGCTCATGAGCCAAAGCATGGTGGTGTGGAAGCCCACAGAATAGTTAGGATCTGGGAAATGGCCTGATAACATGGGAAGAGAAGAATGTGGAGCATATATTGATGTTGAAGGAAGCAGATGGAATGTGTCTGGGGTGATTTCCACATACCCTCATGAGTGACCTATCCTTAGGCCATAAAAAACTATAATTCAAAAAGATACATGCATCCCCATGTTCATAGCAGCACTATTCACAATAGCCAAGACATGAAAACAACCTAAATGTCCATTGACAGATGAATGCATGAAGAAGATGTGGTATATATATATAGTGGAATACTATTCAGCCTTAAAAAGAATGAAAAATGTCATTCATAGCAACATGGATGCAACTAGACTTTCTCATACTAAATGAATTAAGTCAGAAAGAGAAAGACATATATGATATCACTTATATGTGGAATCTGAAACATGACACAAATGAACCTATCTACAGAACAGAAACACACTCTGACATAGAGGACAGACATTGTTGACAAGTGGGAGGGATGGAAGGAGTGGGATGGACTGGGTTAGTAGATGAAAACTATTACATGTACAATGGTTAAGCAATGAGGTCCTACCATATAGCACAGGGAACTATATCCAATCTCTTGGTATAGAATATTATGGAAGATAGTATAAGAAAAAGAATATATATATATATGTGTGTGTGTGTATACATATATTTATGTATGATTGGGTCACTTTGATGTACAGTAGAAATGGTACAACATTGTAAGTCAGCTATACTTTAAAAAAAGTCTATTATAGTTGATTTACAATGTTCTGTCAATTTCTGCTCTATAGAAAAGTGACCCAGTCATACATATATATACATTATGTTTCTCACATTATCCTCCATCATGTTCCATCACAAGTGATTAGATATAGTTTCCTGTGCTACACAGCAGGATCTTATTGCTTATTTATTCCATATGCTATAGTATGTGTCTACTAACCCCAAACTTCCAGTCCATCCCACTCCCTCTGCCCCTCTCACTTGGAAACCACAAGTCTGTCCTCCATGTCTGTGAATGAGTTTGTTTCTTTTCTGTAGATAGGTTCATTTATGCCATATATTAGATTCCAGATGTAAGTGATATAATATGGTATTTGTCTATTTCTGACTTACTTCTCTTAGTAATCCATCCATGTTGCTTCAAATGGTATTATTTTATTCTTTTCCATGGCTGAGTAGTATTCCATTGTAATATATGTACCACACCTTCTTAATCTATTCATCTGTCAATGGACATTTAGGTTGTTTCCATATCTTGGCTATTGTGAATACTGCTGTTATGAACATACGGGTGCATGTGTCTTTTTCAATGAAAGTTTTGTCCAGATATATGCCCAAGAGTGGGATTTCTGGATCATATGGGAGTTCTATATTTGGTTTTCTGAGGTACCTCTCTACTGTTTTCCATAGTGGTTGTACCAATTTATATTTCCACCAACAGTGTAGGAGGGTTCCCTTTCTTTACACTCTCTCCAGCATTTGTTGTTTGTAGACTAGCTAATCATGGCCATTTTGACTGGTGTGAAGTGGAAGGCACCTCATTATAATTTTGATTTGCATTTCTATAATAATTAGTGATGTTGAGCATTTTTTTCATGTGCCTATTATCAACTATATTAAATAAAAATAAATAAATAAAAACCACATAGCTATATTGTTTTTTAAAAAAAGCTATCATAATATTGCAAAGAAAGGAGTGACTTGGTTGGATTTTTCCAATGAGAAAAGATTCTCTAAAATATTAATAAACCAGAGGCTGAGAAATTGGTCATGAGGTTATCACATAGAACAAACCATAGAGGCTGGGATTCAAAGGAAACACAGATCAGTCATCTTATTTCCATAAGGTGTGAAAAGCTGAGTAGAGGATCCATCTGGATGGAGAGGAATACAGAGAGAGTAATGAGGGAGTCATTTTGGCTTCCCTCAACCTTCTTAATGAAGCAGCCAGCAAGGACATCAGGTAAGACGTTAAATTTCATGGTTTTCAGGAGTGGTTGGAGCAGGAAACAACAATAACAGTTCATCAAATTGAGATTTAATTTGATGTGCGCTAAAATACACATCAGTTTGATATAAAAAATTTGATATAAAAATGAGTCAAGCAGTCTTCTGCAATTCAGAATTGGGGTGGAGGGAGGTGTGAAGAATCAAGGGGACCCTGTAGCTGTGCTGAATCCTCCAGTACACTGGGTGGCAGTGGCCCCACAGAAGACATAAAACAGCCATCTATTTGTGATGGAGAAACTTACTTTGCCCTTGAGCGGTAAAGGCAGGATTCCCTCACCAGTGGGATAGCATCAGGAAAACTATTTAGAAGCATCTCTGACCTTGAGAGCGCTGACCTTTCATCCCTCTCTGTGCTTTTCCTTTCTAGTCATCCCTGCCTCCCGATCCTGTTCTCCTGGGCTGCCTGATTCAGCGTGTTCTCTTCCTTAATTGTTAGTTTTAATTGAGAGGTAGACAAGAAATAGATGAAATGAATGGCCAACTGGTGTAGAAGATACTCATATTCATATTAAGGTCTTATGATGAGGAGAAGCAGGTGGACTTGGGGGAGTGTAGAGTCGGAAGATGCTGCCATAGGATGATGTGTTGTTCTTGTCTGAGAGAGAATGGACATGTGATGTGGACCTACTATGACTAGTCATTGTGTTACTTTCTACATATTATCTCTTTTAACTCGCAGCACAATTTTGCAAGGCAGGTATAAATATCCTCCTTTGGCAAATAATGAAAGTAGAACCTGGACATGCCAGAATTCTTACCCAGGCTCATCTACTAGATAGCAATAATACTGAGGTTTGGACAAAGCCCACTTGTTTCAAAAGATCATGTTCTTTGCTCTGTATCATACTGACATCCTTGTGCAATGTGAGTGTATTTTAAAAAATCTAGTATCTAAGCTGATCCTAAAATTTGGAGCATTTGTTAGTAAAATGATTTATTTATATGCCCTGATATACTCTATTAATTTTTAGGAGCCTATTACTGTAAAACCTCTCAAGTGTTTCCAAGAAGATACAAAATGATGATTATTGTTATTGCCAAGCCCCATGCAATGGGAGTTCACTAAAATTCATTGTAACTCTGTTAACCCTGTCTTCCCTGAAGAGAAAAAAATAATACTCTGGTTTAAAAAAAAAAAAAAGTAAAAAATGCTGCTTAGGACCACACTAAGTCAAGTGTGATTTTTAAAAACGTCTGCTAAAAAAATAAACCAGCTCACCTGCTGAGTGCATAGTATAAGTGCATAGGTACGCTATCCCTTCTGAAGAGCCAATATTGTAGGCTTCTTCCTGAAGAAACTTGACAAATGATCAGGCTATGGCAAGACTATTCAACTTCCCATACAAATGTCCCTGTAGCCTGAGCTACAGTAATCATCCTCCTTTATTTCTGATAAAGCATTTGCAGAGGGAAATCATTCTCAAATTTAGTCATGACACCATGGTGCCATTTCTATACAAGGCCCTGTGTCATTTGGTGTGTATTGACTGATTAGTTGTCACTGGTTTGGTCTAGCAATCCCTCCACATTCCTTCCTTATATTGTAATATTTGCATGGCAAGAAAGCCAAATTTCACAATGGGATGTGAAACATCCTAGCCCAAACCACTAGCTGTCTGGAAATGCCTGGAAGTTTCCACACCTAAGAGGAAACGACATCGTTCACTGAGGGTGCTGTGTACCTTTGGTGATATTGATATTCTAGGAAGAAACAAGATATGCCTCAAGGGAAGAGGTTGGATTCACACAGGGGCAGCAGCTATCAAGCTTGACTAGTGTGAAAGAACTTTCTGTGATATTTTGTGCTTAACCTTATGCTCTTTAGCCTCCCAGTAGATGAAGCTGCTTTATGACTGGCTCAGGAAGATCATGCTCATGAAATCATGCAGCACATGTCTCTCAGTTTTGATTTCCAGGGATTCATACTCTGGTTTCTATTTCTTCTAGAACAGCCTGCATTTTAGCTAAGAGGGATGGCATCAGAAATGATTCACAGTCTCTTCCAGGTTTATAGTTCACTTGTTCATTCATTTAGTTATGCCCTTTTAGGGTCTATGAAGTAGTGTAGGCACTGTGCAGAAATAAATAAGTAAAACAATTTGATTGTAGCCTCATGAGACCCATTTCAGATTTTTGAACTCCAAAACTGTAAGATAATTATTTATGTTGTTTTAAGCCATGGACTTTGTAGGTAATGTGCTAGAGTGGCAAGAGGAAAAACATATCCACCTTTCTTTTTCCTGCAAAACTTGCCTTTCTGAATATTTCAGTATTTTTAGCACATTAAGCTAATCAGTCATTTTTCTTGGAAATTGACACTTTTAATCAGTTTTGTCCTAAATTTGATTTGAATGTGTGGCAGCTTAATTACCCTCTTGAATATGCGAATCATATCATTGTCATATCTACTAAGATTTGAAGAAGAAGCCATCTAGCAGTATTAATTACATGAAAGGATGTCATTTTTTTCACATTTGAATTATCTCATCAATTGGATTATCTTTCTTTTATGATTATTAAGGATGAGAAAGTATCATTTAGTGTACTTTATGCTAATAAAGATGTGATATTGGATACCTCATATTTTATTGAATAACATTATAAGTTAAAGAAAAATATTAATCTAAATATGTATTGTAACATTAAAAATCTGATGTAGGTTTCTTTTTGTAGAATGCCAGTATATTAGTTTTCATGGTGGACCAAAATAATTTGATTAGCAACCAAGAGTGATAATTTTTCTGACCGATGTTGATATAAAAGGAAATATAGGATATATTAAAAGACTATCTAGGCATTCCCCTTGTGTCTTAGTGGAGACAAATCTGACTGGTATCCATGAGGATGCAGGTTTGATCCCCGGCCTCGGTCAGTAGGTTAAGGATATGGCATTGCTGTGAGTTGTGGTGTAGGTTGCAGAAATGGCTTGGATTTGGTGTGGCTATGGCTATGGTGTAGGATGGCAGCTACAGCTCCAATTTGACCCCTAGCCTAGGAACCTCTATATGTTGCAGGTGTGTCGTAAAAAGACACACACACAAAAGAATCTCTATATTAGGATCCATTTGTTTCCCATTTCAGCTGAACATTAGCAGGCTTTAATATGGGGGAAAATCATCAGAGCAATTTAACATAAGGGTATTTATTCATCCATTTATTATGGATCATTTTATTATGGATCTTTGTTTTAAAAGCTGAGAACTGAGTTTATCTGTTGGTATCATTTTTGAAAATGTAAATTTTGGAAATGTTGAGACAATAGTTGAAGGGAGAATTATTAGAGAAGATTTTGTAATTTAATAATATATCTAATATGAAAGAATATAATTTTTCTAAGTTTCTAAGTTTTAAAGTATAACAATTAGAAACAATTGTTATATAATTCAGTAACATTAATTAGTGTCATCAGTTAGATCATCAGTGGCTTTTTATACAAGAAAATAATTATAATCTTCCTTACATCATGATTCACACTTTCATGAATGATTTTTTTTCTACTCGGAGAATTAGAAACGTGTATATAGGATATAGCATCTAAAATGCATTAATTCAAAATATCTATCACTATGCTACCATATTCACTTATCTTTGTTATTATTCCTTGTTAAAAACTTGTCAAGATCTTAAAGTTCTATAATTTTCTTAACTTTATAGTTCTAAAAATAATTAAGTTAAAAATATTAGTCCTTTATAAAGAAACGTATTGTTTGGGAGACTTCCTGTGAATAGTTTTATTTAACTAACTAGAGGGAAATGTGAAAAATGACCTTTGATAAAGGCAAATCTTATTTTGAGAACTCTGATAGTCATATGTGATGATTATAATAGTGATAACAAACCTATAAAGCCAGGAGTTCAAGAGATGAAACCCC
This sequence comes from Phacochoerus africanus, assembly GCF_016906955.1. Lineage (NCBI taxonomy): Eukaryota > Metazoa > Chordata > Mammalia > Artiodactyla > Suidae > Phacochoerus > Phacochoerus africanus. The sequence goes on from NC_062555.1 coordinate 39,661,412, forward strand.
AAGGGTAGGAAAAATTCCATAAAGAATGGCATGTAAAACAACTTGCCATCTTCAGCTTTGTTTCTGGAAGAAAGAGAAAAATACTCTGCTGATTCTTCATAATCTCAAGGCAGTTGTCACCTGGGTAGGAACGAAATTCATACAGTTATACAAGATGCAACATTTCAAACAAGAAGGCCTGAAAATGTAAATTTAAATCTAATTGGTAGTGCTGAAGACATCTGAGAGAAACAGATGTATATCTTACCTGCAGGAAAGCCTTAAATCTAGGCATCAGAGAATTGCAGAAAAGTCTTCCAGGGCAAAATGAGCTTAAAACCAAACATCTCAAAATAAGAAAATAAGTCACCATGAATAAGAGTCATTGGAGACAACAAATAACCAATTCATCCACAGAGACTGTTGTACTAGGTCTATCATACATAGGATATATGCCACAGCGGTAGCAATGCTCAATCTGAGCCACGTCTGTGACCTACACAACAGCTCAGAGCAATGCCTGATGCCGACCCACTGAGTAAGCTAGGGATCGAACCTGTATCCTCATGGATACTAGTTGGATTTTTTTCTGCTGTGTCACAATGGGCACTACTGGCCACACTGTTGATTTGATTCTTGCCTGAAGGCTGAATAGAAATCAGCCTCTGTTGCCCATATTCCTGTTCAGTTTTATATTTCACTCCTTAGAGAAGAGAACATTTCTAAACTTCCCTTGTCTCTCTTCATTTCTGCTTGTAAAATAGCCGCTTATTTTCTAAGCTGATCTCTTTTTTTTTAAAGGTCTTTGTCAAATGCAGCCAGTATTAGCCATCATACCCTACTATTATTTTGTGTTCCAGCCCATTTTCTCTGGAGCCGCAAAGTCATGTGATGCATTATCTTAATTCTAAGTGATGGCAGGTGAAACATTTATCATATAGAGTATGTTCCCTGACCAAAATGGAATAAAAGTAGAGATCAATAACAGAAAGATAATAGCAATATCTACAAACACTTGGAAATTAAGTAGCACACTTTAATCAATCCATGTGTCAAAGAGAGATCTTAAAAATTATTAAAAATACATAGAAATAAAAAAGTAAAATATAACCTATCAGATCTGTGGGATGCACATAAAGCTGTATTGAGAGGGAAACTTAAAGCATGAAATGTTTGCATTAGAAAAGAAGGAAAGCCTCACATCAATAATCTGAATTTCTACCTTAGGAAACTAGAAAAAGAAATAAACCTAAAGCAAGCAGTAACTAAAAAGATAAGAGTAGAAATGAATAAAATGGAAAACAGGGAGACAATAGAGAAAATCACTGAAACTAAAAATGGCTTCTATAAAAAAAACCCTCATAAATTTGATACACCTCAAGCAAGAGTGACAAAGATAAAAAGAGAAGGCAAAAATCATCAATAGCAATATGGACCAGAGATATCAGTACAAATTTTGCTGCCATTAAATGTACAATGAGGGAATACTACACTTCTATATTCACAAATTCTACAACTTAAATAGACTAATTTCTCAAAATCCATAAACTAATGAAACTCAATAAAGTTGAAATCAATAACTGGAGTAATCCTTCAGCCATTAATAAAACTGAATTTGTTATTTAAAAACTTTTAAAAAAGAAATCTTAATGCCCATATGACTTCACTGGATAATCTTATTAAACCTTTAAAGAAGAGTTAACAATAGAAAATAAGAGAGAGAGGACCACTTCCTAACTCATTTTATGAAGCCAGTAATAGCTTCATTTGATTCAATGAAAATATCTGCATTTCTGCAAAGTTATTTAGTTTGCTCTAGGGCATCTTACTGTGAGTGAGTCTAGTACCTTACAAAGATGTAGAGTCTTGGTTCAGAAAATGGACTGCCTGGACTCAAATTTCAGCTCAGCTGTGTTTTAGATATTTCCTTGGTGAACTGTGTAACTGGTTTGAGTGTCATTTACCTGATCATTTACTTTATCTGTTCAGTGTTGATAATAATAGTATCTCTTTAAAAATTTAGTAAAGATTCAGTGGGTTAAACATGTGAACTCTTATAGTCTTACCCATAGCAAGTTAAGTAGTAATTACCTGTTGTTTTTTTCACGTTATTCTCCATTATTCTCAGTTGATAGTCATCATGGTAGCGCTTCATTCCCGCATCATGGTCTCTTGCTAATTGCTGTAAACTCCTATGTTTTAGTAAGATTTCTTCTCTTCTGTCTCAGAGTTCTCACATACGGCTTGGCAATTTATAAGTTTAAAAATCTTTGTGCTCTGATTGTGAACACTCTAGAAATATTTGATTCATGTAAACACAACTTATTACTTTGGGTCAGCATGTATAAATTGACAGAAATGATGTTTATAAGATTAGTGGGTACTAGTGACTTTGCTGGCTGGAATGATCACATGAAAGCTACTCTGAGCAGCATGTTGGGGGACATATATCAAAGTGTTTCATATTTTTAGATTTTGAAGGTATAAATTTATTTAAAATTTAAAGGTACTTTCTTTTTAAAAAGTATTATTGGAGTATAGTGGATTTACCATGTTGTATAAGTTTCAGGTGTACAGCAAAGTGATTCAGTTTTTTATATATATAAAATATATCTCCATTATTTTTTAGATTCTTTTTCCAGATAGGTTATTACAGAATAATAGAGTTCCTTGTGCTAAACATAGGTGTTGAATGGTTATCTATTTTATATATAGTAGTGTGCATTCTTCATCTTTTTTTGTCCTTTAAATATTCTAGCTCTTTGTTAAGCATTACTTATAACTTCTTTGTCTTTGCTTCCATTCTTTTTCTGAGATCTTGGATCATCAAGGTCGTTACTCTTAATTCTTTTTCTGGTAGATTGCCTATCTTCACTTTACTTAGTTCCTTTAGGTTTTTATTTTGTTCATTTGTCCTAAACATATTCCTCTATCATTTCATCTTGTATAAATCTCTGTGTTTGTGGTCTCCTTTCTGCAAGCCACAGGATTGTAATTCTTCTTTCTTCTGGTATCTGGCCCTGTGGTCCAAGAGGTTGGTCCAGGGGCTTGTGCAAGCTTCCTGGTAGAAGGGGCTTGTGCCTGCCCACTGGTAGATGGAGCTGGATCTTCTCCCTCTGGTGGGTAGGGTCGAGTCAAGGGTTTTATTTAGAAATGGTGGTGAGCTCAGTAAGACCCTAGACAGCTTGGCTGCTGATGGGTAGGACTGTGTTCCTACCCTGCTGGTTGATGGCCTGTGATGTTCCAGAACTGGAATCTGTAGGATGTTAGGGAAGGCCAAGTCTTGGTGATAAAAATGTTGACTTCTGGGAGAGTTCATGCTGATCAATATTCCCTGGGGCCTCTGCTACCAGTGTCCATGCCCCAAAAGTGAGTAATAGCCAACCCCTGCCTCCCCAGGAGGTGCTCTAAGACCCACAGATCCATTTAGCCCTGGCTGCTATGGAGTCACTATTTTTTGCTTGGTCCATGTGGATATGAAGCCTTATGTGTACCCTCCAAGAGTGGAGTCTCTGTTTCCCCCTGTCTCATAGAGCTCCTGCATTCAAGCCTCACTGGTCGTCAAAGCCAAATGCTCTGGGGGCTCCTCCTGATGCCACATCCTCAGTCTGGGGCACCTGATGTACAGTTCAGAAATATCGCTCCTTTTGGAGAATTTCTGTGATATAATTATTTTCCAGTTTGTGAGTTGTCCACCTGGTAGCTATGGGATTTGAGTATTCACTAAATCATCCCTCTCAAGGTCTTATGGCTTCTTCTTTGTCTTTGGATGTAAAATATCTTTTTTGGCAGATTCCAATCTTTTTTGTTGATGGTTATTTTGAATTGTAGTTTTGTCCAGATATATGCCTAGGAGTGGGATTGATGCATCACGTGGTAGTTCTGTATTTAGTTTTCTGAGAAACTTCCATACTATTTTCCATAGTGGTTGTACCAATTTACATTCCCACTAACAGTGTAAGCGGGTTCCCTTTTCTCCACATCCTCTCCAGCATTTGTTATTTGTTGACTTGTTAATGATTCTGACTGGTGTGAGGCAGAACAGGGTGATTTTTCATAAGTGTAATTCTGATTGTATCACTCTCTTGTTTAATATATTTCAGTGCCCTTAAGATAAAATCTAAACAACTCAGAACATCTTACAAATCTTGCCTTAGCTTATCTTTTTTCTTCTTTTGCCAGTCATCCATTACCTCTATCCTTCAAGTATAATGATATGATGGGAAAAATTATTTATCTTGGCATTGAAATACTTAAAATTGTATGAGAAAGGGATAAATGCATAGGTAGATGGCTCATAGCAGTAAGTACTTTGGAATTTTGTTTATTCATACATTTGTAAAATAATTCACCTGTAGTGATGGTCTTCTTTATACTTTATAATTAAGTCATAAGTTAACTCAAAAAGATGAACTGAGTCAGACAAAAAAACATACTTCCAGCAATATGTTAAAATATCTTTGTTTACCACATTTACTGAGCCAAATGCCATCAAATTTAGTACTTTCACTGATAAGCCAAATACTGAAATGACTCATTTCATAAGTGCTTTTGAAGTTATTTGCAAATATTCCACAAACAGCTTTCCTTTCTCTCCTTTTCACTGGCTAAAAGCCATAAACAACTGCTTTGTGTTTGTCACAATTAATATATCTTGGAAATATGGGTACATCTTATTTCCAATGCAGTTTACATAAATCTCTGAATCAGATGTGCCACTTTTAATGAAATACCATTCATTTTTCTGTCCTGGAAGAAATTTTCTTCTGGGGAGATATTATTATGTCAAAAGGGCATTTTCATCCAGAAAACTTGTAATATTAGATTGATAAAACTTATCTCCTCCTTGCTTAAATTCTTTATTTCCTGCTATGCTCAGATGTTGACTTGGCGTATACTCTCATGGTTCCACACCGGAAAATTTTTAAGTTAAATTCTTGAAAGGCATGAAACCCTTCAATCCTCTTTTTAATTAATCAGTAGCAAAATAAAATTGGATTGTTTTTGACCCCAACCCCCCAAAGAAAGTCAATACAATTATTTTGCATCAGCTTAATGCAGGTATTATAATTATGAGGACAGCAATTCCTAAGCAACAGATGATCCAAGTTAAGACCTCGGGTGGCAATTGGTGGTAGTACCAAATTATACCTGAAAGCCCCCTAATTGTCCAAAGAATGGTTTCATACTTTCAAGAGCCAAAGCAACATTCAGAAATCCTCTTTAAAAGTAAAAGAGGGAGTCCCCGCTCATGGATTAGCAGTTAACAAATCCTAATAGGAACCATGAGGTTGCGAGTTCGATCCCTGGCCTTACTCAGTGGGTTAAGGATCCGGCGTTGCTGTGAGCTGTGGTATAGGTCAAAGATGCAACTTGGATCCCGTGTTGCTGTGGCTCTGATCCTGCTTTGCTGTGGCTCTAGCGTAGGCTGGCGGCTACAGCTCCAATTGGACCCCTAGCCTGGGAATTTCCATGTGCCCTGGGTGTGGCCCTAGAAAAGATAAAAAGTAAAAAAAATAAAAATAAAAAAATGTAAAAGAGGATTGGGTTATGCAAACCTTTCAGGGTACACATCTTTCTAGTTCCAAAAAGAAATCTTTGATAATTTATGCAGGGAGATCTTTTTGAGAATTCCTCAAGCACTGGGGCTTCATTGGCCTCTCTGCTGTGGCTGGTAGCCAACAGTGATTTCACAACACAGCACACCAAGGCAATTTGTGTGTTTATATGGATGTGTGCTATGGACTGAATCTTGTCCCTTCCAGCATTCAAGTGTTGAAATCCTAACCCTCAATGTGACTATACTGGGAGTTGAGATTTTTAAAGAGGTAGTTAAGTTTAATTAAGTCATAAATGTATGTCCCTAACCTGATAGCACTGGTGTCCTTACAGGAGAAGAGACATCAGAGACCCATGTGTACACAGAGGTAGAGGCTGTGTGAGGACACAATGATAAGGCATCATCTGTGACTTTAAAGAGAGCTCTTCCTAGAAACCAACACTGCTGGCGCCTTGATCTTGAACTTCTAGCCCCCAGAACTGTGAGAAAACCGTTTTTTTTTTTCCTTTTCTATTATGGTTTATAACAGGATACTGAATATAGTTCCATGTGCTATACTATAGGACCTTGTTTTTTTTTTTTATTCATCCTACATATAATAATTTGCAGCTACTAATGCCAAACTCCTAATCCATCTTTCCATCCCCCACCACCCCTGCCCCATACCCCTTGGCAACCACAATGTCTGTGAGTATATGAAAAACTAATTTCTGTTGTTTAAGCCACCCAGTCCGTCTATGATATCCCTGTTAAAGCATCCTGAGATGACTAATACAGTTGTCTCTTTCTCTGTATGTGTGTGTGTGTAAGAGAGAGAGGGTGTGTAGGAATGAGTGCCTGGGACCCTGAGTGGGCAACTCTATAGAACTATGATTTGACTGACAGAAAGATTCCAATAGATATGGTTAAAATGTGTAAAGTTTCTATAAAGACATAGGATATAGAAACTGGCAGAAAGAGGTTTTTTTATTTTATTTTATTTTTATTACAGTATAGTTGATTTACAGTGTTGTGTCAGTTAGAATGTATATGTATATGTATGACTTGGTCACTGTGCTATACAGCAGAAGTTCACAGAAAGTTTTATTTTTTTAATTAAAAAATTATTTTATTTATTTATTTTTGGTTTTTTTAGGGTCACACTCATGGCATATGGAAGTTCCCATCATAGGGATTGAATCAGAGCTGTAGATGCCAACCTACACCACAATCACAGCAATGCGGGATCTGAGCCACGTCTGCAACCTACACCGCAGGTCATGGCACCGCCGGATCCTTAACCCACTGAGTGAGGCTAGGGGTTGAACTCTTGTCCTCATGGATGCTAGTCAGATTCATTTCTTTTCTCTCTCTCTCTTTTTTTAGTATGCTTGTGAGAATCCTCAAAAGTTGTTTTATGTTATAATTGTTCATTGTTATTACTGTATAATACTCCATGCATGAATACTCCACTCTTTTTTTTAATTTTATTTTCCCACTGTACAGCAAGGGGATCAAGTTATCCTTACATGTATGCATTACATTTTTTCCCCCACTCTTTGTTCTGTTGCAGCATGAGTATCTAGACATAGTTCTCAATGCTACTCAGCAGGATCTCCTTGTAAATCTATTCTAAGTTGTGTCTGATAACCCCAAGCTCCAGATCCCTCCCACTCCCTCCCTCTCCCATCAGGCAGCCACAAGTCTATTTTCCAAGTCCATGATTTTTTTCTGTGGGCATCTCCAAAGATTCATTTCTACTGAGCCATGACGGGAATTCCCAGAAAGGGTTTTATGAGGAAGAACACAATACAGTATACATACAGGATTATCAGGGCTGTGAACTGTTTTCTGCACCCTAACAGCTGCTGCTCCATGGTTTGTAGGGAGTGTGGATTCCACTAGGCATGAGAACCCTGTTGCTGACCTTCTGAGAACCTACCGATTCTCACTGATAACTGTCCTGGAGATACTGAATAGCTGCCTATCTGAGCATTGGGTGCAGCTAGTCTCAAACAGCCTAGTATATTCCTGCAATTTTTTTATTAGTGTTGGTGAAGCAAAGATCAATTTAAAAAAATCACTAAATCCATAGAGACTAATGAGACAAGTTGAAATTATCATGGAGTCATCACAGTTCAGGCATATAAAAATGCATTCAGGTGGCCATTGAGGATCTGGTCTCAGACATGTCCCTGTACCACTGGGAACTTGGACTTTCTTTGAACTGTACCAGACCCAAGGACACCATTTGTGGTATTTGGAATAACATCTGCCAGCTGCAACCTTGTGATCTCAAGGTCTGCCCTTGTATCTGTGCAACCATTTCAGACCCCAACCAACCCTTACTTAACAAATACCCTCACTTATTATCAGCTCCATTTATAATTTTTGACAAAAAACATATGTAACTAACTGTGGCCTTGCACCCTTTGCTTTATATGGCTTACTCTATTTGTAGTCTGGCAGAATACAGTTCAAGTCCTTCTTGAATCTATATCTCTTGGGCTGCAGTTCTAACAAATCTCTAATAAATCTCTCTTTATTTCAATCAAGTCTCCTTTTCTGAAATATTGGTGACAGGAGACAAGCACAAATATATAAAAATAAAAATTTAGTTTCATAAATTTGAAAGCCTAAATAACACAAATAATATAAAGTATCTCATTTACTTAAGAAGTAGAAACTCTCAGGAGGTTCATTATTTAAGAGAAAAATGAAAATATTCTAAAGTTTACTTCCCTGCTTCCACAATACCTGAAATACGTAGATTTATTGGTGATTTTTGTTTAATCTTGGGAAAAAACATCCCTTATTCTACTAGCTTTTCCAGAAAATATGATTCTGAGAATGCCAAAAAATTCCAGTATAAGGAAATCTAATTAAGGGGAATACCTCAATAGTTTAAATAAAGAAAAATTATAATATCATCCTAACAAATATTTATTGAGTGATGGTGTTGGCCACAGAACTTTGCTAAAAGAGAATAAAAAAAAATTAAGAAGCATCTAGCCTTCCCAGAAGGGAAGACGAGGACATACAAACATAAATAATAACATTACACTTCAAAACAATTAATGATTAAACACCAGCGTGATTCACATAAAGTATACATTTAATAAGAACTCAGAAACAGGGAGAATGACATAGATCTAAAGGTGATTCAGTCGCCTTATTGTGCAGTAGAAAATTGACAGAACACTGTAAACCAGCTGTAAGGGAAAAAAAATCATTATAAAAGAAACAAATAAACAAACAAATAAATAAATAAAGGATTTAGGCTGGACCATTTGACTTTTTTCCATAAGAGGCCAATCCATCTTGCCTACCAAAATAACCCACATATGGAAAAAGATGCAGCACTTTATGTCTGTAAAGCATTGTTTTGAATACAGATCTGAAGCCTTGTAACATAGTTTAGATAATGCAAAAAAAAAAACCCACAAAAAACAAACAAACAAAAAAACAACCAAACAAAAACAGAGCAGAGCTTTTTAAAAACACGTTCCAGTGAGCCCTGACAATATTGTGAATTAAACAAGGAGGGAATCTTTGCTAACTCTATCCTCATTATCTGTTACTTTGGCAATACCGGCCATTTAATGTTCAAGGAGAACCTCTCAAACATCCACTTCTCCATTGGTTGATGACATGTTAGTTTAAACTTAGTCATGATGTAAATGTACCCCGAGGTTTAGTTCTGCTTAGGAAACAGATGATTTTTGTCCCTTACCAAAGCTACATTATTGTCAGAAGTAATAGGTAGGAGATACATTTTTGGAAATGTTTAAAGGAGCTGTAAGGATAGACATTTCTATCTTTATGCCCCTGGAACATAGACTCCTGCTCTCCCACCTGGGAGCAAGGAAGCAGAGATGAGTAGTTGTACAGCTCTGACCTAAGGCCAAGTGGCCTAGGTTCAAATTTGGACCCCATTTTTGTTTAACTATGTGACCTTGGGCATTCTTAACATCTTTATTGGGAAAAAAAAAAGGAGTTCTCATCATGGTGGCTCAGCAGGAACGAACCCGACTAGTATCCATGAGGACAAGAGTTTATCCCTGGCCTCGCTCAGTGGGTTAAGCATCCTGGGTTGCCACTGAGCTGTGGTGTGGGTCACAGATATGGCTCAGATCCTGCATTGCTGTGGCTGTGGTGTAGGCCAGCAGCTGTAGCTCCAATTCAACCCCTAGCCTGGGAACTGTCATACATCACAGGTGTGGCCCTAAAAAGACAATAACAACAACGACAAAAAACCAAACCAAAAAACCCCTCCCCCCAAATCTCTATGTCTTAGTTTCATTTATAGAAAAATGTGGTTAAGTAATAGTACCTGTGATACACTATCCTTTCTGTCCTGTGTGGATTCAGTGTGGTCATCCATGTAAAATGCTGGTGTACAGTAAACCCTTACAAAAGATTAAATGGTGACAGTGTTGGTCATGGTAAGAAAGCATTGTACACATAGCAGGAACAGTAATAGATTCATTCCCTCCCCACTCCCTTCACCTCTTGCACATACTCTATAACATAGGGTGACATCCTATGCGTGGTTCTGATGCAGTGGTCAAACTTTGATGGAGGCTTAGTACTTTCGCCCCACACAACAGCATTCTAATTGCTCTGCTCTCTTTGATCCTCCTTTAAAATGCTCTTCAAGAAGCAGACACTTATGCCTCTGGAGTTGCTCTGGCTGCCTGAGAATTTAATTCATGGACTGGTTCTACCCTGAGGACCAACTTCATTGTGCCAAATGTCCCCAGGAAATGCCTGGATGTCCTCATTCTACCTCTCCAGACCTGCACCCCTGAGCACCAGAGGAGCACTCCTTTTTTTCCTTGCAGAGCCATCTTTCTTCCCATGCTGTGATCTGATCTCCGAATGAAAGTGCCCCCAAGCCTGCCTCTTCTGATTCGATGTTACCATGTGCCACAGAATATGGATCACAAACGTGGCATACAGTGTCTGATTTGAGGGCAGCCGGCTGTTTATGGCTACATTATCTGCTTCCAAAATAGAGATGACAGAGCTGTTGTCCTAACCCTCCCTGCATTTCCCTGCACATAAAACTTGATGAGATATTAACATTTAAATTACAGCACTCTTTATTTCTATTCTATTCTCTTCCAGAGGCTTTGAAATGCATTAGACTGTTTCTAACTGTCTTCTGGGGAAAGCTTAATAAGACCTCCCACTTTTCTGTGGGTCTTTGTCAACCTGAGAACCCGCTGTCACTCCTGGAGTCCTGGAGGTAATTTCAGTAATTGCTAAAGCCCCAGGCTGTTGTTGGTCCAAATTCCCCCACAAATCTCATCTTCCAGGTACTTCAGCCTGACAGCTGGAACCAAATCAAAGGTAGAATCTTTGTTCCCCTCCACCTGTGACTATCCTGGGTGTCTAAGTGCTTGCTGGTCTATTCCTTTCCTGTCCATGTATCTGTGATATGTGCACGAGACGGTCTTGTATTTTCTCTCTTTCTTTTTTTGTCTTTTATTTTTTAGAGGCTGCACCCATGGCATAAGGAGGTTCCCAGGTTAGGGGTGGTCCAATCGGAGCTGTAGCTGCTGGCCTAGCCATAGCCACAGCCACAGCAACGCAGCATCCGAGCTGCATCTGTGGCCTACACCACAGCTCACAGCAATGCTGGATCCTTAACCCACTGAATGAGACCAGGGATTGAAGCTGTGTCCTCATGGATACTAGTCAGCTTCGTTTCCACTGAGACACAACGGGAACTCCAAGAATAGTATTTTCTAACAAAGAAGTCTCACTGCCTCCCAGCACCGTGACCACACTCTTTCCTACATGCCCAGTTCTAACTGTTCTTTGAAGACCTAGCTCATATGGCGCCCCTTTTCTGTGGCTTTTCTTAACACCTCTTCCCTCTCTACTACCCTCTGAACTCTTACAGAATGAGCTGCTCCCCTCGTTACTCCCTTAGGATCATATATGTGACTCTCATATAGATTTACTACTTTGTATTTATCTGCTGTTCTGCTATTCTGTGATGGCCTGGCTATTTTTATCCACATTTATGCCGTTTGATACAAATTCACTTCTGGTACCATAGGGATGACATGTAAGAAATGACCATTTATCTGCTTGCTGAATTCAAGTGAGCTAAAATGATAGATTTCATATGCAAACATAAGTCACATTTAAATCTATTTAAAAGATCCTTCTGGTCTATATACTACCTAAGTAAAATGCTTACTTGAATAAGTCACCAAAGCACTAATTTTGTTACATTGATATCATAACAGCTGTCCTTTATGAGTGTTAATTGTGCTGGGTACTATCATAAGTCTTACCACAACTCTATGTAAATGATATATTATTATGCTTATTTTAAAACTGAGGAAACTAGGCTCAGAAAAGTTAAATGATCTCTGTGAGATCATGGGGTTAGTAAATTTTAGCGTTCTCTAAAGAAAAAGAACCTATTGGATTTATCTGTCTGTCTGTCTGTCTATCTGTCTATATATCAAAAAAGAGAAACAGAGAGATTTAAGGAATGGGATTATGTGCTTTTGGGGGCCATCAAGCCTAAAGTGACATTCATAGGTAGGCTGATAGGCTGGAACATCAGGTAAAAGTTGATGATAAAGTCTGGAAATTCAGATAGGATTTCTGTGCTGTAGTCTTGAGGCTAATTCCTTATTTGTGTGGGAAACAACCATCTTTGCTTTTGAGGTCTTCAACCAATTGGATGAGGCACATCCACGTTACAGAGGGTAATCTGCTTTACTCCAAGTCTACTGATTTAAATGTGAATCATATCTAAAAATTACCTCTAGACTGGTGCTTGACCAATCTGGGGGAAGTCTGACACCTCCATTCTCTATCCATGATGCCATGGCCTTACAGATGTTTGTCCAGTCCTCCATGGACTTTGTTCTTCTACTCCTTTTCTCTCTGCTAAGCCCTGTGCTCTGAAAGCTTGGCTTCTACTGTGAAATCTACTTTTTAACCTGCTGGGCACACTCTCTTCTTGCTTTGGCTCTTCTCATGGTTATTTTATTTATTTAACTCTTCCAGAGCTCACTATATCTCATGCCCAACACATTTGCCTGCTGTCCCCAATCCCACACTGTGGGTGACAATGTAAGTGGACTGCTTAGAATTCCAAGAACTGAACTGCAAGCTGGAGGTAAACTCCCCTGTTTGATTTTCGGTAATATTGTGCTCATGTTCCCAAGGAGCATGATGGTAAGATGAAGGTTTTAATCATGCTATTTATAAAGTGTTGTAGAGGTAAGCTATTTTGTGTTAGTGAATGAGTCTTAAGTCCTCTTGGAACTTGTAGAACAAATGCTAAAAAAATAAAATAAGGTCATATATTTGTAAGCCCTTTGAAAGGAATGCAAAGCCTTTAAAAATACTGGTAATTTAGAACTCTTCTCTCTCCTACAAGATACATTATCTGTTCCCGAGCAAACTGGAGTTCTTTGAGGGCAGAAACTGTCCTCTATACTCTATTCTGTACTAAATGTAAAAGGCATACAATGTGACGATCAAGAGCTCAGATTTCAAGGGTCAAACTCTCTCACTTTGAACTCAGCCTAGTCTTTTATTAGATATATGACCTTGGATGAGCTACTTCTCTTCTCTTTGATGTCCTCATTTTAAAAATGGACATAAAATAGTATCTATCTATTTTGGAGATTAAATGAATTACATTAAGGAAGACACTTAGGAGAGCACCTGGCATGCTTGAAGCTGTCCCATTCACAAGGACTTACTCTGCCAATATTAGCACCTTAGTCTACATTTTATTCTGTATCTATTAACATGCTTTAAACTGTTCTGACCTTTTTTACCAAAGCATCTAAACCTTTACCCCCATCAAAATCAGCAAGAAAACCTGGGAAATGTGGGTCTTAAAAGGCTGTTCAGTATTAGAGATTGGATGTGAAAGTAATTCTCAGAATTATGGAGAAGATTAGAGTAAGAAAATATGAATTCATAGTGGAGGAATGGTTTCTTCCCGTATTATCTAATGATGGAACAAATTTACCTGTGTTCTTTAGGCTTGTTTCTGCATCTGAGAAGATGGGTATTGAAATTCAAATGCATATGTAACAGCTAAAACTACTTAGATAAAATAGTTTTGGGTACATTGCTGAAAGCATTATCCTTCAGGTTAACGAAATGACAAGTACTCTTTTTTTGTGGATTTTATTTATTTATTTTTATTTTTTTACGTGTGCACCCGGGGTATATGGAAGTTCCCAGGCTAAGGGTTGAATTGGAGCAGCTCCATGCTATACCATAGCCACAGCAATGCGGGATTCAAGTCTCATCAGTGACCTATACCACATTTCACAGAAACGCCGATCCCTGACCCACTGATTGAAGCCAGGAATCAAACCCATATCTTCATGGATACTAGTTGGATTCACTCCCGCTGTGCCATGATGGGAACTCCTGGATTTTACTTTTGGAGGGGGCTATTTATATGCATTTTAAGAACATCTTTACTGAGAAACAGTTCATGTATCATAAATGTCAAAGTTTAGAGTGGATATTTCAGTGGGTTTTACTGTTTTAACAGACTGTGCATCCATTACAACCAATTCCAGAACACTTCCATCAGCCCCCAAAGAAATCCTGTATTGATTTGCAGTCTCTCCCTTTTTCCTCTCTTTGCTCCCTCCCTCCCCAGACCTAGGCAACCACTGATATTTCTGTCTCTGTGGATTTTTCTATTATAGACATTTTGTATAAATTCATTAATACAATATGTGGCCTTTTTTTTTTTTTAGCAGCTTTCTTTAACTCAGCATAATGTTTTCTTTTTTCTTTCCTTTTCTTTTTTTTTTGGTCTTTTTGTCTTTTCTAGGGTGGAACTTGTGGCATATGGAGGTTCCCAGGCTAGGGGTCTAATCAGAACTGTAGGTGCCAGCCTATGCCAGAGCCACAGCAACACGGGATCTGAGCTGCATCTGCCACCTACGCCACAGCTAACGGCAATGCCGGATCCTTAACCCTCTGAGTGAGGCCATGGATTGAACCTGCCACCTCATGTTTCCTAGTCGGATTTGTTGACCATGGTCACATGGGAGCCACAACGGGAACTCTCCAGCATAATGTTTGCAAGGCTCATCCAGGTTGTATCTTATATAAGTACTTCACTGCTTGTTACCGCTGGGTAATAAGCCATCACATGGGTATAGCACATTTTCTCAATCCAGTCATCACTCAAAGGCACTTAGAGTTGTGTCTACTGCTGGACTGTTATGGGTAATGTTGCTATGACCAGTTGAAGACTTTTTTTTTTTTTTTTTTGCTTATGGATATATACCTAGAAGTGGAATTTATTTGCATTTTTAAACCACTATTAAGGTGACTATTGTATTATTTTTGTGAAGGGGTAAACTCAAAGAGCTTTCTGCTGCATAGAAAGATCAGCACAGAGAAAATAATGTCTTATTAGGTATGTTACATGATTTCTTTTCTTTCTTCTTTTTCTTTTCAGGGCCACATCCATGTCATATTCAAATTCCCAGGCTAGGGGTCAAATCAGAGCTGCAGTTGCCAGCCTACACCACATCCACACCAAATCTGAGCTGCATCTACAGCCTACACCACAGCTCATGGCAACACCAGATCCTTGACCCACTGAGTGAGGTCAGGGATCCAACCTGCATCCTCTTGGATACTAGTTGGGTTTGTGTCTGCTAGGCCACAACATGAACTCCCCAATATTTCTTCAGATAGCTTTTTCAATTATTCCAAATACCATGTTCTAAAGAAGCAAGCAACAATATTCCTGTTTCACAGATGAGGAAATAGCTTGTGCTGAGAAACTGGGCTTGAATGACATGTCGATCAAATGGGAAAGAAAGAAGAGAAACCATTGTTCCTGCATTCTTCCCAAAATTCCAGCTGCTGCTTTACTAGGGTATCATTCTACAGCTATATAAATTTTTTGTAAGATGGTAATAAGGATAACATTATAAGATCAGGTTAGTTATATAGCAAATTCAGTTTTTGCTTTTTTAAAATGATTTTTTTTCCATTATAGGGGGTTTACAGTGTTCTGTCAGTTTTCTACTGTACAGCAAAGTGACCCAGTCACATATAAATATATACATTCTTTTTCTCACATTATCCCCCATGATGCTCCATCATAAGTGATTATATGTAGTTCCCATGGAGTTCCCGTTGTGGTTGAGTGGTTAATGAATCTGACTAGGAACCATGGAATATAGTTCCCAGTGCTATACAGAAGGATCTCATTGCTTATCCACTCCAAAGGCAATAGTTTGCATCTATTAACCCCAGATTCCCAGTCCACCCCACTCCCTACCCCTCCCCCTTGGCAACCACTAGTCTATTCTCCAAGTTCCTGAATTTCTTTTCTGTGGAAAGTTTCATTTGTGCCAAATATTGTATTCCAGATATAAGTGATATCATATGGTATTTATCTTTCTCTTTCTGACTTACTTCACTTAGTGTGAGAGTCTCTAGTTCCATCCACGTTGCTGCAAATGGCATTATTTTGTTCTTTCTTATGGCTGAGTAGTATTCCATTGTGTATATATACCACTTCTTTTTTTTGTCTTTTTTTTTGTTGTTGTTGTTGTTGTTGTTGCTATTTCTTGGGCTGCTCCTGCGGCATATGGAGGTCCCCAGGCTAGGGGTCGAATCGGAGCTGTAGCCACTGGCCTACGCCAGAGCCACAGCAACGCGGGATCCGAGCCGCGTCTGCAACCTACACCACAGCTCACGGCAACGCGGGATCGTTAACCCACTGAGCAAGGGCAGGGACCGAACCCGCAACCTCATGGTTCCTAGTCGGATTCGTTAACCACTGCGCCACGACGGGAACTCCAAGTTTTCCCTTTTATAGATGTATGTGGAACTTAATTTCTATACCCTGACATTAGAGCTGCTGAGTGATTCTAGATAAAATTGCAAAATAGTATGCCATTCTACCACATTCAGATTTTCAACTTCAGTTGGGCCCTCAAAACCATTTTGTAAATAGTTTTTATGTTCTTGGTCAGTCTCTACTTTAGGATATCATAGGCTGTCAGGGGCAATGGGACATCACATCTGATATCTTTATCTGTATTCCAAGCCTTTTAGTGCAAGTATTGCTTCATATATTTTTCACCCTTGGTGTCTACTAGAGTGACTTGAACTTTCAGTGTTCTCAGTAGGTATTTCTTGATGAGGAGTATTCTGACTTCCTTCCTACTTAGTTAAAAAGGACCATGATCAAACCCTTTGTAAGAAGACTTTTGTTTCCAATTCATCAGGTGTTTAATATATCGGATGTTTTTGTTTTTGTTTTGCTTTGTCTTTTTAGGGCCACACCTGCAGCACATGTAAGTTCCCAGGCTAGGGGTTGAATCAGACCTGCAGGTGCTGGCCTACATTATAGCCACAGCAATGTGGAATCTGAGCCACATCTGTGACATATACCACAGCTTGTGGCAATGCCAGATCCTTAACCCACTGAGTGAGGCCAGGGATTGAACCTGCATCTTCATGGCTACTAGTTGGGTTCGTAACCTTCTGAGCCAAACAGGAACTCCCTATAATGTTTTGATTACATATGCCGCTATGTTAAAAACACTTAGCAAAATATTTATATATTTTATTAATGTACAGACATTAATCAAGCCTGAATATTTTATAGCAGTTCATATTGGTCATACTCTATAAAGAGATCCTTAGTGCATTAATTACCTAATTTTGTTCCTTTTTCCTCTTTAGCAACACTCATATCTAGCTTGGTACTGGATCTGATCCTGATGTTTTCCCCACTAAAACCAAAAACATCTGATGGTTCATGGCCCAATTTAGTTTAATACTTTCCTTATTGGTTTTTGTTTCCTAGGTAAAGATATGACCACCTAACTTTGACCTTGAACTTTACTTTTAAAATTTAGTGTTTGGGAATGTGTCCAAGGCTTCTTGCAGAGCTGAAAATGAGAAGAACAGGTGTAATCATTTCCCTGACTTCTATCTCTCAGAGTTGGTCACTCATATCTTTCATCTACTGGTTTTAGTTTGTCTGAAAGATAAGTTGTGTATGAGATGAGACAAATATCAGATTGAGTAGGATGGAAGCAGAGAGCAAATGAAGTGCCAAGTCAAGTTGACCTCTTGTTTTATTTCCTATTATCTCATTTGACTCATGGTCAAAGACTTTTATTCTTGAGAAAGTGAGTAAATCATAACAGATAGGATAAGGCATTTCAATTACCAGTCCCAGTCCACCTAGATACAGCTTTAGTCATTTATTTATACATAGCAGCTGTTAAGAAATTGATTTTATATGAGATCTATGCACATGGAAACAGTAATGCCATAGGCTCTAGGATGGCTTTGACAGAAATGATAAGTATATTATATATAGCAAACATATTGCTTTGAAGCAATTCATATACTTTGAGTTGTCATTGGCTATTACCATGACAAGTCAGGTCGCTTATAAACAAAATATATACTGTGGAATGTATTCTGTAGAATCACAAGCTTCTTTCAAAGTCATTCAGTTAGAGATCATGTTTATGTAATAATAAGTAAGTAATATTCACTTCACCAGGAATAGCTTTTGGGCTTTAAATACTAAACGCAGGAGACCCCACCTTTCTTGCTTCCATTCTGGAGAACACAGGCTTCCTCCTCCTCCCACCCCATGCCTTTGTTCCTTCCTGTTTCCTTTTATTTTCATGATTGTTAATACCCAGCTATTTTCAGGGAACTCAGTCCATCTGGGCTAATTAATTCAGTTTGTTTTACATTTTCAGTTAATAAAGCAGAGGCTACGGTCTTCATGTTATAATAGCTCCTTCCCTCTGTGAAAAAAAAAACAAAACAAAACCTATCTCTATCTCCTTTCTCAATAGTTGGCTAGCACACCCCTGTGACTTCTACCAGCAACAGAAGCTTCTTCAGCCACATAAACAGTCTGCCATGTCAGGAGCACTTAGCTACATCTTAGATTCTTTTCCTGTCAGTGTCTGGGAGAAAAAACATCCAAAAGATCATGGTACACAAAGTAGCTGATGAAATGTGCAGTGTCACAGTATCAGAAAACTGCTTCTATAAAGAGTAAACTCTGGTTTTGGCTTTTCAGGTTGAACTCCTTTGTGCCAGCCCTAAGATGATATGAGCATATCGGGGCTTTCCTAAGGTAGGGTCGTAAAAATCACAGAGCTGGAGATCTTCCCAATATAAAAAAAGTTGATGGTAGTAAAGCAGTGTTCTCTCTTAAGGTAATATAGCAAATTTAAAAAAAAAGTGATCAGAAAGAAAAACTGATTGTGTCCTCTTTGTAAATGAATTAAGCTGATCTGTATTAAAATACCCCTGTGTTATAAGCAGACACTATTACTTGTCTTTCTATTTCTTTCTGGCAAAACTATAACTCATATTTATAAGTCAGCCATTAAAATACCTTTCCTTTATCTATTAGGATAGAAGCATGTGTGCTATGAATTCTTTAGTTCTTATTGCTACAGAGCATGGAGATACCTGGGAAGTATAATATCCAACCATTAAAGAATGTGATGTCATATTACAGTGGCTCCCTTTTGATTTGCAGGACAATGGAATCAGAACCTTGTGTTTATGAGTTAAATCTGAAGGCTTATTATAAAACTAAAACCGAACCAATTTCAAAGTCAGGGAAGGATGGGGCAGGAGCAGACTTCTGTGATTTTCAAGCTAAGTGAGGGTTGAAGAAGAGGAGGCATTGAGTGCAGACTAATCTTAAAAGAAGCATAACTGTGAAAGAAATGAGGAATATGAATGGCTAGAAGTGTCAAGATGGGGATTTGCTTTGTAAATAAGAGGACATTGAATGCTACATGAAATGAGCAGTAGTGAGAGGCTGATAGTGGAGCAAATTAGCAACTGTAGGATGGCTAAGCATGAAGACCGCGAGCACAAAGGGATCAGCAATGGAAAGAAGAAAGATATCTACAGAGAAGGGAAGATAGACGAAGTTGTTAATGCACATTCCATGGCCTCTACCTCAGCTTAAGCACCTTAAGTCCTATTAAGGACTCATTACAACTATAAATGTAATAAATTCATTTATATATATATATATATATAACTTATTATTAAGGAGATATTTTAATTATCATGCATTTCCAGGCCAGGACCCTTATAGATACCTTAATATCTTGCACATTCTTGGGGACTATTTTCATGCTGGCCCATCAGCTTCTGGAGACAACCAAACTAAAAGAGATTTGGAGAGTTCTAGAATCAGCACTTCACTTAGAAGTACAGCAGTGAATGCTCTTACTTGAGGTCAAGGCAGACTGTTCCCCATGAGTCCCACTGTGCTCAAAGTCCATGTGTCCAATTCTAAGGGCCTACGAACATAGGGAATTATTGATAAAAACTCCCAAGACAAGGCCAGTGGAAAACTCCTCTAAACAAATGTATACCCAATATGGGAGGAGGTAGGCTCAATCTGTCCCTGGGGGCCCATTTAAGTCTGGAAGCTCCAGAGCCAATTAGCTGAGGACCAAGGGTAGACCTGCATCTATTGGAGTGGAAGCTCCATTGGGGAAGGTGCTTTGCATGTCCTCTTTGGTCCCTGGCACATGTTGAAAAGTGAATTGAATAAATGGAAATAGTTTACCTATAACATCAGTACAGAAGCATGATGATAGCTGAGGTGAGCTCTTGATGGACAGTTCACACATGAGAGCAGACAATCAGGCACGTCTCTGGCACACAGCAGTAGCTCTGCAGAGAGATTAAAGGTAGGAGAAGGTCAGGAGTGGTCTTCATGAGACCAGCAGGGGCAGATGATTGTTGAGACTCAGAAATATCAGGGACACTAATGTTTCCAATCAACTATGCAGAGCTTCAGTTTTCTTTTCTGTAGAATAAGGATAATAACACCAATGGCCTCATATTTTTGTTGTGTAAATTAAGTGATATAATGCTTACATATAAAGGGCTTAGTGCAGTTTGTGGAAAACTGTCAGGTTTTGGACAAAAGCGTTATTTCTTCGCATCTTTAGCACCTTGGACAGAGCAAATGTCTACGTGCCATGGAGTAAAATGTACAGTGTTTGCATGAAGTCACGTGTAGTTTCCTGTGTGAATTCAGTAAGGTGGTTATGAAAGTTATTTGGCCTAAAGAATATGAGTGACAGTGAGTATAAACTCCAGTGCTGTCAGCCTGAATCAATATGTATCAGGAGTAATGATCCATTGACTTCTAGGTAATGAGAGAAAGTTATGATTTTGTGAGTGTGTTATGGCTTCTTGGAATTTTTATTGATTTCCCCATGCATTAATATAATAACAAGAAGTATGAATCATTTGCTTCTGGACTGCAAGAAGCTGCAGGCTGAGGTGTTGATCATTTTATGTCAAAGAGTCATCCCTGAAAGAAAAACAACCACTATAGTTCTATGACATTTACTGACAAGTACGTTAAGTTTGTAGCTATCCTCATGAAGTGATTTGTCTCTGGAATCATTTGCTTCCTGTTTGGGAAAAACATCATATTTAGAAGGGCATTGTACAAGTCAGTCAAATGTGAGCGTTGAAAACAAATTTTAAAAAGGAAAATTGAGCCTTATGTCCACTAACATTTTTTTTGTGTGTGTGCCTACTATGTGCTGAACTTTGTTCTAGACATTAGAATATAGACATTGATCTCACATATTCCCATAAGACTTTCATGTTGTAGTTAACCAGACAGAGCCAGTTTAACGATTAATTGAAAGGCAGCAGGGTAAGTAGTAAGTATAATGACAGATGACAGTTTGCATAAGATGGGAGCTTAGAGGAGTGAATCTTAATACAAATTTGAAGAGTGATGGCAGATAGTGTTCCTTGAATGTTAAATGTTGATTAAGAATTACCTGCACATATAGGAGGGATGGTATGAGCCAGTTCATAGGTGAGAAATAGCATAGTGCTGGGATATGGAGGAGAGGAGGCAGCCAGAATGAGTTGCTATTGCATATGTTGCAAAGTCCAGAATGTTAGGAGACAAATGTGGAGACAGCTGAAGAATTTGGGCAATAGTCTGACTTGTGCATTATATTGAGAAATGTGGGCTTTATTTTTTAAGTGAACTCTGAAAAACCCATGTTGACCATTTAAGTGTTTTAGGCAGAGTTAACCCTTGATTATATTTATTTATATTTCACAATGGAGTGGGCTAAAAGAAGGAGGATACTTTTATGTCATCAGGGTGAAGTTGACCAGGCACTCAACTCAGAGGCACATTCCCCTGTGAAGTCTCCAGTCATTTATGGCCAGTGTTCCTCTTCCTTTTTGGTTTCTCTTAGGGAATACCATTGAGTAACATCCTGCATTCTCTTTCATTTTAGAGATACCTAATATTCTCTTGTGACTGGGGGATAAGTGATGTTTATCTGAGTTACATATCTATAGTTACTTGTGGAAGTTTTGTGTAGTATTAAAGAGGAACATACAAAAGTATGTAAAAAGACTTAAATTATTCCTCCCGTTGCCAACCACATATATTTTTGAAGCTGGATATTAAAAAATCATTTACTTTAACAAAAAGTATCATGACAGATTTAAGGTAGAGCCTATATGATAATTCATCTATCTCATCTCAAGTCAGATATTAAAGAGATTTGCGAAAAGTATAAAATGATGTCCTGCTTCTCCTTGAATTTTTTATTATTTATATTAGCCTGTAATGGGCCTATTTTTCAAATAAATTAGGAAATAAATATTTTCTGAGGAATCTGTTTTAATCTTGAATGCAGAAAACATCAATAGATATAGCCTATATAAAAATTCCCTTCGGAGATCCTCAATCATTTTTAAGAGTGTGAAGCATTTCTCAGAACAATAGCAAAAACAAACAAATTGACAACCTATGCTAGAACAGCCACATGATTGAAAACTTACATTTTATTTGTTTCATTTCTGGTATACTTTTTATTTATGTTCACCAGTTTCTCTAAGGCAGAAGCAACTGATTTCCTACTCTTCAATCCTGCAACACTTTTATTTGTACAATGTCACTTATTAAAACTTATTATGCCTTCTTTTACCTTTATTAAATTTCCCATGAGTATGAGCTTCATGAAGGTAGTATCTATATGTGATTTATCTTTGTGTCTCCCAATATATCTGTTACAGGTGTAGCACTAAATAAATACTAGTTCAATGAACATGACACATAAAATGAGCACATAGGAGTTCCCTGGTCGTCGAGTATTTAGGATATGGTGCTTTCACTGCCATGGCCCATGTTCAATCCCTAGTCTGGAAATTGAGATTGAACATCAAGCCACCACATGCAGCAGGCAAAAAACAAAACAAAACAAAACAAAAAAATGAGCCCATTAAAATTTGCATCTCCAAGACCACTTGTATTTGCTACTTCAATCATGCTTCTTCACTGTATTTCATCAGCAGACTCGGATTCAAGATACAAATATATCATACTCTTTCTAAGTGACAATTTAAAAGTGTTAGTATAAGTGTCATCTTAAGAAAGACATTTAATCTGCCTTCTTCCTTTATTTAAAGTAGTCGTTAACATTCCTTATATGTCCTGAATCTGGTTTTTAGGTAGAAAAAACTAATGGCCTCATGAAAAAAAATTCAGCTGAAACTTCTAAGGTAGTAGGGTTGCATTTTCATTTCAGTAAAAACATGCTCTCATTGGTTTCCTCAATAATATGATTGTTATTGGGTAGATCTTATTAGAATCACAGTGACAGAAAATTGTCTCTTGGACTCCCAACTTTTTGTTGCATAACTTTTTTTTTTGGTAGAATAAAAATTCTTAGTTATTTTCTTGGTATAAATCCCATCTATTAATATCTGATTCATGTGTTGGCTACAGCATTTCATCATGGAGAGAGAACAGGAAGGGCCGCATAGCACATCATCAATAGGTCTTTGTTCTGTCCGAGAAAAACCACAGGCTTCTTCCCTGAAATACCTCTTCATATCCAAGTGGTGCTTACGGAATTGCCAAGACCTAAATGTACTTAGCTGCTGCCGAAGAGACCTTCCAGATCACTTTTTGCTATAAAGGACCATGTTCCACCCATACAAAAACCCTATGTTAAAATATGAGGAAAAATTGAAATATCAAGACCAAAAAAAAAAAAAAAAACCCAAAAGAAAAACCCAAAACCCTCTGAGAGAGAAACTGGTCATGATTGCCCGAGGTCTGAGGTGACTATTGAATTAAAACTTCCATTTGCCTTTTCTCTATTTTTTTTTCCACACTCAGTGTGACCTTTTAGGTCAGTTAACTTGAACATGTCATTTTCTTTCTTAAAAGCATTTGATCATTTTCCATTGCTCTGAGGATACAATACAGGATGTTAATATGACTCCCAAGCCTCCATTCATTCATCCTGGCCCATGGCTCCAATCCCATTTCTCATCACACTTATTGGACTTTAAAAAAATTACCTCAAAACTGCCTGCAAGCCTTCACACAACTCATTTCTTCTTTTTTTTATTTTTAATTTTTTTTCTTTTTGCCTTAGTTTCTAGGGCCGCTCCCTTGGCATATGGAGGTTCCCAGGCTAGGGGTCTAATTGGAGCTGTAGATGCCAGCCTACGCCAGAGCCACAGCAACTTGGGATCTGAGCCCTGTCTGAAACCTACACCACAGCTCATGACAATGCTGGATCCCTACACCACAGCTCATGACAATGCCGGATCCCTAACCCCCTGAGCAAGGCCAGGGACCGAACCCACAACCCCATAGTTCCTAGTTGGATTCGTTAACCACTGAGCCATGATGGAAACTCCTTCATTATTATTTTTTTTCTTCTGTCTTTTGGGGGCCGCACCCATGGCATATGGAGGTTCCCAAGCTAGGGGTCTAGTTGGAGCTGTTGCCTCAGGCCTATGCCACAGGCACAGCAACGCCAGATCTGAGCCACATCTGTGACCTACACCACAGCTCACGGCAACGCCAGATCCTTAACTCACTAAGTGAGGCCAGGGATAGAACCCGCAACCTCATAGTTCCTAGTCGGATTCGTTTCCGCTCCATAGTGGGAACTCCTCATTTCTTCTTTAGCGGTCTCTTCCTTATTTTCTACAGCTGGGATAATTCCTACTTGTTCTTCACATCTGAGCTTAAATGTAATTTCTTGAGAGAAGGATTCCCTGAGCCCTCAATCTAACTTAGGTTCTCCATGTTTTGTCAAACCTTTATATGTTCCTTTATATTATTTATCAAAATTTGTAGCTTTATATTCACTCATGCATTCAAATGTGTTTCCCCACCAGACTGAAAGCTCCCTGAGGAAAAGGAATATGTTAACTTTGTTCCTCCTTGCATGAGAGGAACATACAGCCCAGTGCTGACATCTAGCAAGTTCTAACCATGTCTTTGACTTCCAGATGATCTTGCTGTCTGTCAGCACTGTAACTCCCCTTTCTCATGAAGATCCTAAGTCTAATGAACTTTTAGGTTAGAGGGAAGAAAACGTTCCAAATTCTAGTGACCACATTGACCAAAGAGATGAACTGAAAACCTTTTTCTTGTTAATTTTCCTGGACCTCCCTGAACCTTTGAGGAAGGCAGGAAAAGTCTCTGCCTCAAGCACTATTGTCTTCAAGCGACACTATCTGGAAATATAGGTAGCCACCAGGTACCACCAGACCAGTTTTTTTTTTTTGGTAGCCACAAGATGCTTTTCAGCCACAAATAGATTCTTCCTTTACAAATCCTTGCAGAGACATTTCCAATACTCCAACACACCCAGGGTCAGAGATAGTTGATGAGTGGTTCATTGGACCCTGGGTCCTAGACTGTGTTGAGAAGAAAGCTGACATCAGGAAGTATTCTGTGAATATACTGGGGAGTGCAGCCTTTTGTAGACAGCCCCCAGCACAGGAGGAAATGTTTTTATTAAAGACAATTCCTGATTCTGGTTTCCTAATTCCACTTCTGAGCATTTTCTCTGTACGGTGCTATAGGTCTTCAGGAAGAAAGAAAACCCTCCTGAAAGTGATGTAACTGCCCCTCTTCTCTAAATAAGTTCTTTGATCTTGCCTGTTTATCTTGATCTGGACTTTTATGCTGAATCATCTCTTTTCCCATGCTCTTTCTAATTAATTTGCTAGGCTAAATTAGGGTCAAATAAATAATAAATTTCTAAATTAGCTGACACCTTAGTGGAACAGAGATTTAATTAATTTACTATCTGGGCCCTTCTATGGACAGTTGTAAGCTTATAGCAAAAAATGATGGTATTTATGAATGTGGAAAGTTTTTTTATTTTAACAGGTTATTTTAATAACCAGACTTTCATATGGAGCTGTTCTCATCCTCATATAGGTATACAGCAGGATTCAGGTCAAGCAAAGACTACACTGATATTCGGTACATTTTCCTATAAAGTTCTTTAATTTTATGTAACATTGTATGTACTTGTTACATGTAACATGTAATTCTCTCAACCTTAATAGTTTAAGTATTCCTGATAATATTAATAGCTACTCATATACTAGAGGCATAAGCTTATGCAGAAATCCCTAGTATCTGCCTTTTACTGCGTCACAGATTGGAAACTTTCTACCAAGACTGCCTTCAGTACATGTACTAGGCCCATCTTTTCCACTGTTTCCCTCAGTGGATTCTTATGTGCTGGCTATTTCTGTAGTACTCTGGATGGACCATGTATTGATAGAGACTATGCAATTACTGGGAACTTCTGCTTGGTAAGCATAGGGTTTGGGAAAATAATATCCACTGAGAACTCTGATTTCTTCCTTAAAAAATTTTTTTTGTCTTTTTTTAGAGTCATACACACAGTGTATGGAAGTTCTCAGGCTAGGGGTTGAATTAAAGCTGTAGCCGCTGGCCTATGCCACAGCCATAGCAATGCCAGAATTGAGCTGTGTCTGTGACCTACATGGCAATTCACGGCAATGCCGGATCCTTAGCCCACTGAGTGATGCCAGGGTTCAAACCTGTGTCCTCATGGGATACTAGTTGGATTCATTACCGCTGAGCCGCAATGGGAACTCCACTTTCTTCTTGTATTAAATATAGATATTAAAGATTCAATTATCTTTCCTATTAAATCCACTTGATTATTTGGATAACTTGTACCTGTTTTGATAGTAATAACAATAATGGTTTCCATCATTTTATTTTTAGAAGATTCTACCTTGTAAACCTCTGACTGGTTCCTTTTTGAGCCAGTGCTAATTAAACCACATGGTGAAGTGGATTCTCAGTGTAACTAAGTTGACATAGCACAGTCCACCACAACTAACCAAAAAGGTAGGTAGCGTGACATTTGTAGGAAAACTGGTGGGTGGTAACGTTCATGCATCTTAAGAACAATGATTCAAGGGGGCAACTGAGGAAGAAGGAAAGATTGAGCTTGGTTGGTCTTTTAAGAGTGTGGAGTAAAAATAGGTGGGGGCTCTAAGTTATATTTCAAATCAAGCCCTTGAAAATACATATGATTCATGTAATAAAGAGAGGAGGGGGAATAAATGTGCGTACTGTAAATAATTAAAGGTAATGCTCTGTCAGGTAATGGAAAGCGTCCTTTACAGTTGCTAGGTAACATTTCAATGTTTTCAAAGAGATATGACTTTTCTGTTTGTGTTCAAGAAAATGTGGTCATGATTTATGCTGAGAGTGTGAAAATCTGTGTATATGTAATTTAGGATTTCTCTGATTATGAAGCAGCAATAAGCAGATAAGCTGGGATGTAAAATTCATCACAGAATATTCCAGTGTTCAAGAGAGGAATAATAGATTTTCATGGTCACTAAGATGGGAGGAATTTGAGTTCTAAAGCTGAAATTTAATAGAGTTACAGGAGAAATTGTGCTCTGAGTAGATAAACTCTACAAGAAATCTGTTTTTTTTTTTTTTAGGGCCACACCCGCAGCATATGAAGGTTCCCAGGCTAGGGGTCGAATTGGAGCTACAGCTGCTGGTTTACACCACAGCCACAGCAATGTGGGATCCGAGCTGCATCTGCAACCTATACCACAGCTCATGGCAATGCCAGGTCCTTAACCCACTGAGTGAGGCCAGGAATTGAACCTGTGTCCTCATGGATCTTAGGCGGTTTCATTAACTTCTGAGTCATGAAGGGAAGTCCTATAAGAAAATTCTTAAAAAGAAAGATTAACTGCTGGCATAGAATATACATCTTATTATTATTGAAGTATAGTTGATTTACAGTATTATGTTAATTTCTGCTGTATAGCAAAGTGATTCAATTATACACACACACACACACACGCACACACACACACACACGCACACATACTCTATACACTCTTTTAAAAAATATTCTTTTCCATTATGGTTTATTATAGGACATTAAATATAGTTCTCTGTGCTATACAGCAGGACCTTGTCATTTGTCCCCATCATGTATAATAGCTTACATCTGCTAGCCCCAACCTCCCACTCCATCCCTTCCCCAGCCCCCTCCCTCTTGGCAACCACAAGTCTGTTCTCTATGTCTGTGAGTTTGTTTCTGTTTCATAGATGGGTTCATTTGTATCATACTTTAGATTCAACATATAAGGGATACCATCTAGTATTTGTCTTTCTCTTTCTGACTTACTTCACTTATTATAATAATCTCTAATTGCATTCATGTTGCTGCAAATGGATATATTTCATCCTTTTTTAATGACTGAGTAGTATTCCATTGTACATATGTACCACATCTTCTTTATCCATTCATCTATTGATGGATATTTAGGTTGTTTCCATGTCTTAGCTATTATAAATAGTGCTGCTATGAACATAGGGGTGCGTGTATCTTTTGGAGTTATAGTTTTGTTCTACTAGTTGCCCAGGAGTGGGATTGCTAGATCATATGATAGTTCTACATTTAGTTTTCTGAGGAACCTCCATCCTGTTTCCCTTTTTTTCCCCTGTTTTTTAGGGCTGCTCCCATAGCATAGGGAGGTTTCCAGGCTAGGGGTCCAATTGGAACTCTGGCTACTGGCCTATGGCACAGCCACAGCAATGTCAGATCTGAGCCACATCTGTGACCTATACCACAGCTCACGACAATGCTTTATCCTTAACCCACTGAGGGAGGCCAGGGACCAAACCCGCATCCTTATGGATCCTAGTCAGGTTAGTTAACCCCTGAGCCACAATGGGAACTCTATCCTGTTTTCCATAGTGGCTGCACCAATTTACAGTCCCACTAACAGTGCAGGAGGGTCCCCTTTTCTCCACACCCTTTTCAGCATTTGTTATTTTTTTCATACTCTCCTCAGCATTTGTAGACTTTCTAATAATGGCCATTCTCAAAGGTGTGAAGTGGTACCTCACTCCAGTTTTGGTTTGCATTTCTCTGATAACTAGTGATGTTGAATATTTTTTCATGTGCATAAGAGCCATTTGTATTCCTTCTGCATAGAAATGTCCATTTAGGTATTTGCCCACTTGTTGGATTGGGCTGTTTTTTGTTGTTAAATTGTATGAGCTGTTTGTATATTTTGGAGATTAAGTCCTTGTTGGCTGCATCATTTGAAAATTATTTTCTCTCATTCTATAAGTTATCTTTGTTTTGTTGATGGTTCCCTTTGCTGTACAAAGGCTTGTAAGTTTGATTAGTTCCTATTTACTTTTATTTCTTCATTTATTTTTTGCCTTGGGAGACTGAACTAAGAAAACATTGATACGATTTATATCAGAAAATGTTTTGCTTGAGATCTCTTCCAAGAATTTTATGGTTTCATGTCTTGGACTTTAAGCCATTTTGAGTTTATTTTTTGTGTAGTCAAAAGCATTGTGCTAACTTCATTGATTTACACATGGCTGTCCGACTTTCCCAGCACCACTTCCTGAAGAGACTGCAAAGCTACAGTAATGAAAACAGTGTAGTATTGGCATAGAAAACATACATATGGATCAATGGACCAGAATAGAAACCCCAGAAATAAACCTCCATACCTAAGGTCAATTAACCTTTGACAAAGGAGGCAAGAATGTATAATAGGAAAAAGATGGTCTCTTTAGCATGAATGTGAGGAGAAGGGCATGGAACAACTTGCCTGTCTGAAATAGCCACCTCTTCCAGAGTTTTGGTCATTTTTCTCTCTCGAGAGTTTTGGTAGATTGTAGCTTTCAAGGAATTGGTCCATTTCATCGAAGTTGTCAACATCATAGGCATAGAATTGTTTGTACTAATACCTTACCATCCTTTTAATGTGTGTATGTGTGTGTGGTATGTAGTGATATCTCCCATGTTTCTCAAATTGGTCATCTCTATGTCTTTTTCCCTGTCTGTCTTACTGGAGATTGATCAATATAATTGATCTTAAAAAAAGTTTTCATGTTCATTATTTTTCTATTTTTGTCTGTATCCAATTTCATTGATCTCTTATTTTATTATTTCCTTCATTCTGCTTGCTTTGGCACTGTTTTTCTCTTTTTTCCTTTGATTTCTTTATGTGGAAGTTTAGATGATGGATTTGAGATCTTTCTTATTTTGTAATAAGGCATGTAATGCTATATATTTCATTATAAGCACTAATTCTACAAATTTGGATATACTGTACTTTCATTTTTGATCCATTCAAAATGCATTCTAATTTCCCTTGAGACTGCTTCTTTGACTCATTCATTTAGACTCACTTGACAGATAATGTTAGTTCTTATACACTCTTATTGATCTTCTGTCCACCCGTTTCATCTATTTCTGAAAGAGGAATGTTAACATATCCAACTATAACCTTCCATTTATCTATTTCTCCTATTATTTCTGTCAGCTTTGCTTTATGTCATTTGAAGCTCTCTTGTTATATGTATATACATTTAGGATTGTTCTTTTTCTTGGTGAATTCAACCTTTCTTCATTATGTGATTTCCCTCTTTTTTCCTCATTACTTTTGTTTGCTTTGAATTCTACTTTTTTTCTGATATTACTGTAGCTACTTTAACTTTCTTGGAGTTCCCATTGTGATGCAGTAGAAATAAATCCAACTAGGAACCAAGAAGTTGTGGTTTCACAGCCCAAGTGTCCATCAACAGATGATTGGATTCGGAAGATGTGGTATATATACACAATGGAATACTACTCAGCCTTAAAAAAGAATGACATAATGCCATTTGCAGCAACATGGATGGAACTAGAGAATCTCATCCTGAGTGAAATGAGCCAGAAAGACAAAGACAAATACCATATGATATCACTTATAACTGGAATCTAATATCCAGCACAAATGAACATCTCCTTAGAAAAGAAAATCATGGACTTGGAGAAGAGACTTGTGGCTGCCTGATGGGAGGGGGCGGGAGTGGGAGGGATCGGGAGCTTGGGCTTATCAGGCACAATTTAGAATAGATTTACAAGGAGATCCTGCTGAATAGCATTGAGAACTTTGTCTAGATACTCATGTTGCAACAGCAGAAAGGCTGGGGGAAAAATGTAATTGTAATGTATACATGTAAGGATAACCTGACCCCCTTGCTGTACAGTGGGAAAAAAAAAAAAAATAAATAAATAAATAAGAAGTGGTGGTTTCGATCCCTGGCCTTGCTCAGTGGGTTAAGGATCCAGCATTGCTGTGAGCTGTGGTGTGGGTCGCAGATGCACCTCAGATCTGGCATTGCTGTGGCTGTGGTATAGGCTGGCAGCTACAGCTCTGATTCGACCCCTAGCCTGGGAACCTCCACATGCTGTGGGTATGGCCCTAAAAAGACCAAAGACAAAAACAAGAACAGAATAAGCAAAAAAAACCTTTCTTTTTATTAGTGGTTGCATGATACATCTTTTTCAACTTTTTAACTTTTCATATACTTATGCATTGTATTTGAAGTGATTTCTTATTCATAGCATGTAGTTGATTCATATTTGATTTTTAATCATGTGTTACATCCTCTGCCTTCTAATTGATGTACTTAGACATTTTACATTTAATGTAATTATTGATATATTTTGACAGGTCTGCCATTTTATTATTTGTTATCTGATGATCTCTGTTTTAAAGTCTTCTACTTCTTAATGACTTTTTTTAAGATTATATGGAGATTTCTAGTACTCCTTTTAACTTTTCTTTTAGTTTTTTGAAACTATATCTCAGTATAATTTTATTGATTTATCTAAAGCATTAAAATCTACTTATTTTTTCATGGTCAGTTTTAAATTAATATTGTATGGCTTCAAATTGAATGTAGAAAACCTACTGCCATGTAGATCCCTGAGTATTCTCCCTTTATTTTGTTGTGTCATGTGTATTACAACTTATATACATTAAAAAAAAGCCCACTAGGCAATGTTTTAATTTATGGTTTAAGCCATTATTATTATTATTATTATTATTATTATTATTATTATTATTATTTTCTTTTTAGGGATGTACCCATGGCATATGGAAGTTCCCAGGCCAGAAGTTGAATCACAGCTGCAGCTGCTGGCCTATACCACAGCCACAGCAATGCAGGATCCAAGCCACGTCTGTGACCTATCCTGCAGCTCAAGGCAACACTGGATCCTTAACCCACTGTGTGAGGCTAGGAATTGAACCTGCATCCTCGTGGATACTAGTTGGTTTCATTACTGCTGGGTGGGCTATGACAGGAACTCCCCAACCATCATTTTTATTTTAATAAACTTAAGAGGAAAAATATAGTCACATATGTACCAATTCTGTTGCTCTTCCTTCATTTCTGGAGCTCCAGGTTTCCTTCATATGGTTTCTATCTTTATTAACAACTTCCTTTTGCATTTGTTTTAGAGCAGGTGTGCCAATTATAAATTCTTTTAGTTTTTATTTGTATGAGAATATTTTTAATTCACTCTTATTCCTAAAGGATATTTTCACTGAATATAGAATTCTAGGTTGATAGTACTTTTTTTGTCAGTTCTTTAAAACTGTTTTTCTATTACTTTCTGGACTCCTTAGTTTCTGATGGTTGTCATTTACATTACTTATTCCTTACACGTATTATGCTATTTTCTATTGACTGCTTTTGTGCTTATGGAGGGGGTTGTAGAATCTGGTTTTTATCAGTTTGATTGTGATATATGTGGGCATGGGCTTCTTTGTGCTTATTGTTTTTGGATTTTGCTGAGCTTCATGAACATAAAAGTTTAAGCATTTTGTAAAGTTTTCAGATGTTACTTTGAAATTTTTTTCTAAACTACCCTCCCTTTTTTTTCCCCTCCTGAGATTCTGGTGACATGAAAATGAAATGCTTTGACATTTTACACAATTCTATGGGGAGAAGGGTTGATTTTTTTTCAATATTTTTTCTACGTATTTCAAATTATATCATTTCAGTTCATCTAGGTTTAAGTTCACTGATTCTTCCATCATTCATCTCTATTTTGCTTTTGGTTCTATCGAGTGTATTTCAAATTTTGGTTCTTGTATTTTTCAGTTCTAAAATTTCCAGTTTGCTCAATTTATACGTTTTATTTCCCTGCTGAGATGATCTGTCTTTACATTTGTCTCAAGAGTGTTGGCCCTTAGCTCTTGGAGCATGGTTATTATGGCTACTTTGAAACTCTTTGTGTCACAATTCCAACATTTGGGTCACCTTTGGATTAGTGTCTGTTGATTGTATTTTCCCTTGTGAATTTTTGAGATTTTTCTTCATTTTTCATACAGCAAGTAATTTTGTATTGTATCCTGGATATTTTGAATATTATATTAATAGATTCTCACATTTTATTTAAATACTATAGAAATTGTTAATACTTTTCTTTATTTTAGCAGGCAGTGAATGAACTTAACTTCAGACCACAAGTTCTAACCCATGTCTTGGGGACTATGACCTGAGCTCACTTCATTCTCACTTTGCAGTATTATTTAGACCTGTTTTGATTGCCAAGTCTGGGGCCTACTTTGTATTCTTCTCTCTATTTTTATTATCAAAGCTTTGTGTTTGTTTATGTCAGATCCATACAGATTGAGAATGAGCCTTCTCCTCAATACCTCTGATTTGGTCTAGTTCCCATAGGCTCTTCTTCTAGGTCTAATGGTTAGAAACCTAATGCTTTAATTTCCATTTCCACCATGTACCTCTATGGCTGAATATGCCTCTAGACCAAGCAGTGGCAAGATTAAGAGAGACAAAAAGCAATAGGAGTCTTTTCAACAAATGGGGCTGGGAAACTGGATATCCACATGCAAAAGAAAAAAGTTGGGCCCCCAACTCACATTATTTTATTATAGGGTGATTAGTAGTTGAGTTGGCTAATTCATTGGGGGATTTTCAAACATAAATATATGAAAATCTTTCAAACCTAATGTTCTTCAGATGTGAACGTGAAGTGGTGGTAAAATATACCGGTATTCTGGGATGAGAGGAGCTGAAGGCCCTACCATTTAGTGTGAAGGCATCCTGGAATTCTACTATGCACTGTGCAGTGGCCCTGCAAACATTCGTATGTTTTATTCCTGCTTCTTTGATGTTTGTTCAGAACATAATCCAGGTCAATTTCTCCAGAGAGTAAGAACTGACCCCCTGCTTAAGAACGGTTTCTAGTTGGCTTTCAGAAGTAAAAGAGAGGATTAGGGGTTCCAATTTCTTCCTATATACTTTTAAACTGGTTTGATCCTTATTGACTAAGAATCTTGTGCCTCCAAGTCCTAAGCACAATGTCTAGGGCTGAATATTCTGATTTGTTATTAGTATTCCTGTTTGGAGGCACATAGATTAGGTTCCTCCTGCTTTGAAAAACCAGTTATTTCCCTCCATGTCTTCTTTTTATTCTTCTATCTTTTTTTTCCCTTCTATATTTGCCTGTATGAACTTAAAACTTTATTTTCATTCCTGTAATAGCATTTAGTGTGTTCTTAGGAGAGAAGGGCAATAAAGTTTTTTTCTCAATAAGCCATGTTTAATTTATTGTTTTTTTCCTTTCCTTTTAAAAAAATTCAGTGAATTTTGTTATACTTAGAGTTGTACAATCATCATCGCAACCAAATTAGAACATTTCTCCGACCTCCAGTCTGCCCCTTCCTTCTCCAACCTGTCCCCTTTGGTAACCATAAGTCTCCAAAGTTTGTGTCATCATATGCTCTCACTTATATGTGGAAACTAAAAAAAATGATACAAATGAACTTATTTGTGTAACGGAAACAGACTCACAGACTTTGTAATTTACTGTTTAATATATTGTTTTATTTAAGTAACTCAGAGATAACTTAGTACTGATAAAGAATGCCTTGATCCTTAGTATTAAATTTTATCGTTCCAAGTTAGATAACGCAATTAGGAGAATAATGATGAAACTTCCCTCCTCCAGTTCTCTGAGGAGTTTCAAGGAATGAAAGAATCAATGAGAAATAAATCCCTACATCCTATGCATTATTTTGGGTGAGATGGTGCTGTGGGGAAGTGGCTCTGTTCTAATGGGAAAACTATGTGAAAATGAATCCATGAAAATAATGAATTATCATTACAGATAAGGTTGCTAAAATTTGCACATCCTTCTGTTTGAAGGGTATCCAATGGGTACTTAACCTAACCCATTGGAGTTTTCTTAGATAAGAGCCTTGGCAGGGACTCAGCATAAGTAATTTATGGCCTAACAGTGGTAATTTGTATCACATCCATCATCTTCCACCTCATTCCTAGGGAAGAATGTTCTCACCAGGAGAGAATACTGGCCCAGGACCAGGGAGCTGGGCTGATGTGCAATATTCCAGTATCCATGTTATGTAAGTGAATTAGGTAAGCTTAAAATAGGGCATCTTTAATGCACTTCGTTATTTTAGTAGCCATCTGCAACACACCACCTAAAGTTATACAAACTCTATGTGGGATCTTGATGGTAACTTCTGGTTGTCTTAAGCATTGCTGTTATGCTGTTCTATTAACATGTAAATAAAGTTGTTCTGTGACTTGTTTGTGCTAGTTTGAACAAAACATTTCACTTCCAGTCACCAAAATGGAGCTACTTGAAAGCTGTTCTCCACGACTGATGACAGTGAAGGTCATGGGCTTCAGCAAGGGAATTAGGAAGTACAGTGGTGACTGTCTCAGGTTTGCAGAACATTCACCTCTGAGATAAAACCTTCGTTTTTATTTTCAAGGATATCCTAGAGTAGGCAAAGGTAATGCAGTTATTCTCAGAGGAAGTACACAGTGATAGAACAATGGGAACACTTAAAAGGTGCCCTTAACCATTTTCATATAAAGGGAAGGCTGAAAAGGCTCTGTTCATTCATTTATGTTGTCATTATAAAATGACTTGGAAACCAAGGTTCATGAATGTAAATTGCTGGGGAAGCAACTGACATAATTAATGGAGGAGAAAATGTTCTTTTAAAAATGTTCCTGCCTTCAGAGTTTGGATATAGTGTTTGCTGAAACGTGTGAATATTGGTGTTCAGATTTGACTTGGAGATATTTTTTTCTCTTTTGTGTCTCCATTGGGCATAAATGAGTATTAGGCTCTACACCCACCTTGTTAATTTAGATCAATGCTATGTCTAGGACATCAGTATTGCCCAAGCATTTATAAATTTCAATCACATTTATATGCATATCATATTTCAGGTGTTACTTAATATTGTTAAAATAAATTTCCAGGCAACAGCGACATAATTTAAAACCTGATGGCAAACTTATCAAATTGTCAATTTATTTTCTTTTTCAAGTGTCCATGACAAAAACCAACACAGAAAATACTTCAAATTCTGCTTCACTTCTATAAAGACTTTATGCCATTGTATGGCAAATGATTATAAAAAAGAATAAGTTAAAATTGATAATGTATTTTATCATAAATAATATTGACAGATACAATGTTCAAAAAAGTAATATTTCCAGTTGAGATTCAAAATGTAATTGAAGCCAAATGGGTTTTTCTATCAATTTTATATTTAAAAGCATTGTTGGAAAATGTAGAGAATGATAGTACCTACCTTATAGGGTTGTTACAACATTTCAATGATCAGTTCATGCAAAATGCTTAAAACTGTGCCCGAAACAGAGTAAACACTGAATAAATTGTATTTATTTTATTATTAATAATACAATTTATGGTTAGCCTGTCAGAGCTGATTATGGCTTTTATATTCCACTCTTAAATATTTTTGGCACTTATTCAACTTTCCTATACTTAGGTTAAGCTCTTCATTTAAAAGTCTAGGATTATATCTTTCATCTTAGTAAATACTTCCTTCACCTTTACAAATGTGATGAATGCTTTATCACCCCCAAATATTCTTTATAACTACAATCTGGTAGCTGGGTCCCCAGGTAAAAATCAAAATTTATAGAAAATCACCCATTAAGTATACCACAACTATATCATAAGAGTAGACACATTTTTTTTTCAAGGGCATGTGTATGGTGAATAGTGTTTTAAAATACAGTTTTGCCTTAGCACTTTCTTTTCACTCTCTGCTAAGTAAATGTTAAATCAAAGGCAGGTTTTGTTAATAAGAGATTCTCACACGGAAAGTTTATAATAAATATCAATGAGCACAAAAACTAATAAAAGATTTATTAAATGCTTTATTCCCACAAAACCCACATATAAAAGGGGAGTGATTCATATTCCTCAGACTTAGTTCTTATGTGTCATAAACAGTGAGATTAGTGGAGACCAAATTGCTAAATCCAAGGTCAAATTGAATTTGGGATGCAAAAAAATGAGGGCATAATAATCTCTGTTACTTCAGTCTCTTAAACATTAGTCCATTTCTCACTGACCTTCCCATTTCAGTGGGAAAGATAAAAGGCTCTGTTGAGGATTTTATCTGGGAATATTATGTTAAGCCTGAAATACACCAGGATTTCTTTTGACTGCTTTAATTTACCTCTTTTTTGAAATATTAGTGAGTCTTTGCTTCTGTATAGGAAGCCATAAACTATGTAACCTCAGTAATAAGGAGTTTTGATTTGGGGCTACCAGTGAGAAAGTATTGCTGGCCTAATAACAAGGGATGATAGGCATTTACAAATTTGAGAAACTCTTCTTTCCATGATATGTAGGAGTCTCTTTAGAATATGGGGTCCATTAAGTATGCAGCAGGACAGAGATGAAGCTGGAAGACATGAGGTCCATTCTCTAGAAAGAGTATTCTGGCAGGTTCAATGAGTCGTCAATACCTTGCCCAAGTAATAGTCAAGTCTCTAGTGGAGAATCAGCTATGAATCAATCAGGAGTGGAGGGGAGCCATATATTTATATATACACACACATATAATGGACGTGGCATGCATGGAAGAGACCATGCATGTAAGTAAGCTTCCCAAGGTGACATGCCAGATGCATAGGATTGTTGCTTAAGTCAATGAGCCTAATTCTGAGTGTTGCCAATACAGCTGACATCATTTCTACCACTACCCCAGATGAGGTTGAGCTCTTAATATATTACCAGATCCAAACTCACCTAATCCCTCAGCTAATCTAGGACATACCTGCAGGTGAAGGTCTCTGATCTCTCCCACTGATCAGAGGAAGAAATTGACAGGTTGTAGGCTCTCTGAAACAGGACTGTCAAAGCCTGAATAGTCAGGAATATTTTCCCCACCTGAAAATTGTGAGTTTGGTTTCATGGCCTTAAATCCAGGTTAAACCCATCAAAAGTTTTTGACTCTTCTGGAATAAAGAATTTCGGTTAACCAATTTCTTTAAGATGACTTTGCATTATCTTGTGTTCGGACACTGAACTTTAGAGAACTTGATCTGATTTTCTAAATGGACCATGCTTCTCATACCAGCCTCACTGACTGGCAAGAAGTTGGTGAATAGTCCATTCCTCTGGGGCCGTCAATCTATGTACTTCACTCTGTTTATTATTATTATTATTATTATTATTTAGAATTTGTTAACTGACTTATAACTAATTAACTACAAAATTAAAACTACGTAGCTGCTTAAGTTTAGGATTGCTCTACTGTAGGTCCATCAAGTTGTTCTTTAATTCAGCTCCTCTCACTTTGTGGAACCTAGACTCATCTTTTTTGGGCAAATGAATGATGCTGTTAAATGCTCAGCATTCTTAAAATTTTGCTCCTCAATGTATTCTTCCCAGGAGTGAGGCTTTTTCCAATATGTTTCTCTGATTTTCAATAGGGTGTGCCTTAACTAACCCTAAAAATTCAGAAATTTTGTATTGACACCTGAGTCCTCAAATCACCTGAATTTTTGGATGGGTAAATTTGAGTTTACTGATTTTTGGCTGCATCCTGCTAACAGCCTTTTATTTTAGAATTGCCCTATATATCCCTAGGCTCCACTGCCTGGGTTAGTCCATGTTGAGCAGATACATCCCTTTACCATTAAGACATTGTTGACTGAAAAAAATGCCCAACCTAAAAGTCAAGAGTTTTTATTTGGTGGACATTCTGAGAGCTTTAAACCTGGGAGACAGGACTCTCAGATGGCTCTGAGGGACTGCTCTGAAAAGGGAGGAGCCAAGCTATCTATGAGTTTTTGCAACAAAGACAATCGTCAAAAAACCAGGACATCAAAAGATTACTGTTAAAGAAAACTAGATATCTCAAGTTAAGGAATTTAGTGCTTTTCCATATATGGGAAAATGCAAGAATCTGGGCTCACTAAAATCATTCCTTTGATGCGCACCTCAGCTCTCTGGGGCCAGTGTCTGGTGCTTTCTCATCTGAGTTTCCTCAAGGTGAACTGCTGGGGGAAGGGAGGGTGTCTGCAGCAGCTGAGGGCTTCCTGTTTCTATCCTGAAGGCATCCTGTTTCTATCCTGATTTCTCTTAGGGCTCATCATCACAGAGACTGTAACTGATGACTGCAACATCCTTTGTTTACTGATACGGCAGGCAACATTTTTCCATTGACTCTGTAGAAGTCAACACCTTGATTTGAGGTAGATTTACCTGGAGTCTAATTGAGCTTAAGTTTCAGGGCTTTTCCTTTACATGGTCTCTTCCAGGGCTGAGAGTTGTCAAGTATTTTACACTCAGTTATAACCAGGTAGCATCTACATAAGAATTTCTGATTACTTATCCAAAAAGACCTAAGATGAATGACCTAGAACTTTAAGAAATCTTCTTATATCTCAATAAATATTCAAGTTGGTTCCTAGTTTTTTATTCTTTTGCTTAAAGAATCTCTCTCTTTCTGAAGCTTAAGCTTCAGGCAGGCCTCACATAATCTGGACTCTTCTCCGCTTTCTGCATTGCTTGTTATCTCGGCAGCCTGAATGTCCCTACCTTGCTAAATGGCAGGCAGGTGGGAGGAGAATGCCTCTCTTCTTACTCACCTCACACTCTGCGGTGCATTAGCTGTGCAAGAACTTGTACCAGTTGTCTACACTTGACCTCTGATAGGCTTTGTCCGGTACAACCTGCTGCTTCCCCTCCTCCTTAATTGGCTCGGTGGTGACTTCTCTGGTTGCTCACTTTCATTTTTCTTCTGATACTGTTTCAGCTTCCTAGGCTATTTGTATTAGAAAGCTTTATATTTAATAAGCAGAAATTTTATAGGTCTTCTTTGGTAATAATCAAATCAAAACACATTATAAATGTATTTCTAAAAAGATTAACATCCATCAATATTCATGAATCAAAGAGGAAATTACAAAATATGTAGAAACAAAATATGTAGAACCTCCATATGACCTATGCCACAGCCACAGCAATGCCATATATGA
Source organism: Phacochoerus africanus (assembly GCF_016906955.1). Taxonomy (NCBI): domain Eukaryota; kingdom Metazoa; phylum Chordata; class Mammalia; order Artiodactyla; family Suidae; genus Phacochoerus; species Phacochoerus africanus. The sequence goes on from NC_062555.1 coordinate 39,701,479, forward strand.
GCCATGTCTGCAACCAACACCACAGCTCAGAGCAACGTCAGATCCTTAACCCACTGAGCAAGGCCAGGGATCAGACCCGCAAATGTCAATATTCATGAATCAAAAAGGAAATTACAAAACATGTAGAAACAAATATAGCAAAAGGCATATTCAGAGGAAATATATATCTTTAAATATAAAGAATAAAGACAAAATATAAGGAAATTAGTACTCGTTTTAAGAAGTTAATAAAAAGAAGTAAAGAAAAAGAAAAATAAGATAAATCAAAAGAAATCTGGAAGAGAGGAGAGATAATAGTAAATCATAAAATTAATGGGAAGGAAAACAAAAACATAGAAATAATATACTAACAAACACTTTAAAAAGGCAAAATAGAAAAACTGCTATTAAGAAAAAAAGAGAAGTCAAAAAATGTAAGAATAAGAATGAGAAAGGAAACAAAACTATAGATGTAAGAAAAATTAAGATGAGAATAAGAAAACACCACATAAAACATTAGGTAAGATATTTGATAATGTAGAAGAAAATGAGTTACTAAAATGAATCTATGGAAAAAATGAAAAACTTGAATAAATATGCTTAAAATGAGGAAAAATGAGATCTTTAGATCTTCCCTTTAAAAAGTGCTAATACCCTTGGAGTTTCTGTTGGGGCTCAGCAGGTTAAGAACTCGACATAGTATCTGTAAGAACGTGGATTTGATCCCTGGCCCTCACTCAGTGGGTTAAAGATTCAGCATTGCTGCAGGCCTGTAATGTAGTGTTGCTGTGGCTGTGGCGAGGCGGGAAGCTGCACCTCCAATATGACCCCTAGCCTGTGAACTTCCATATGCCTCAGGTGTGCCCCTAAAAAGAGATGAAAAAAAATACCAATATCCAGCGAATTCACAGGTACAGAACATAATTGCATCATGTTTATATTACTCTTGCCTAGAAAGAATAGGCGATATTTACTTTATTCATAAGGCAGCCTAATTCTAATCTTAGAACCTGTTTTTTTTTTTTAAACTTAACAACTAGTTGCTTATTTTAAAAGATACAAAGATCTCAAAAAATGTATTTTCTTATTAGAAAGTAAATCTGGTAATCAAAAAGATATGTAAGGCTCCTCAAGAAATATAAGGATAGTTCATTATCATACAATGAATTGAATAAACAGATTCAATAAAAGCTTATGATTTTATCCACATATGCTGAATATCATCTTATAAAAGTTAGCAGGCATTCCCAATTTTAAAAAAAAAACCTCTAACTGAAACAGTTCCACAAGGAATTTATTTATTTATTCTTTTTTTTAAAAGATTTTTAGTTTTTGCATTACAATTGATTTACAGTGTTCTGTCAACTTCTACTGTACAGAAAAGTGACCCAGTCACACATATATATTCTTTTTCTCACATTATCCTCCATCATGCTCCATCACAAGTGATCAGGGTTTTCTTTTTTCTTTATTTTATTTTTATTACTCAATGAATTTTATTACATTTATCATTGTACAATGATCATCACAACCAAATTTTATAACATTTCCATCCCAAAACCAAATTGCATCCTCCCAAGCCCAGCATGTCTCATTTGGAAAGCATAAGTTTTTTGAAGTCTGTGAGTCAGTTTCTGTTCTGCAAAGAAGTTCATTGTGTCCTTTTTTTTAGAGTCCACAGGTAAGTGGTAGCATTTGATGTTGGTGTTTCACTGCCTGACTGACTTGACTTAGATGATAATTTCTAGGTCCATCCATGTTGCCGCAAATACTGTTATTTCTTTCCTTTTAATGGCTGAGTAACATTCCATTGTGTATAGGTACCACACTTCTTTATCCACTGCTCTATTGATGGAAATTTAGGTTGTTTCCATGTCTTGGCTATTGAAAAGAGTGCTACAATGAACACTGGAGTACATGTATCTTTTTGAGTCATAGTTTTCTCTGGATAGATACCCAGGAGTGGAATTGCTGGATCAAATGGTACTTCTATTTTTAGTTTTCTGAGGAATATCCATACTGTTTCCCACAGTGGTTGCACCAATTTACATTCCCACCAGCAGTGTAATAGGGTTCGCTTTTCTCCACATCCTCTACAGCACATATATATGTGGACTTTTTGATGATGACCATTCTGGCTGGTGTAAGGTGGTACCTCAAAGTGGTTTTGATTTGCATTTTTCTAATAATGAGTGATGTTGAACATATTTTCATGTGCTTTTTGGCCATCTGTATGTCTTCTTTGGAGAATCATCTGTTTAGATCTTCTGCCCATTTTTTGATGGGGTTGTTCATGTTTTTGGTATTGAGCTGCTGAAGGTGTTTATAAATTTTGGAGATTAATCCCTTGTCAGTTGATTCATTTGTAAAGATTTTCTCCCATTCTGTGGGTTGTCTTTTTGTGTTGTTTAGGGTTTCCTTTGCTGTGCAGAAACTTTTAATTTTAATTAAGCCCCATTTGTTTATTTTTGTTTTTATTGTCATGATTCTAGGAGGTGGATCTGAGAAGATGTTGCTGTGTGGTTTATGTCAGAGAGTGTTTGGCCTATGTTTTCCTCCAAGAGTTTTATAGTATCTGGTCTTATATCTAGTTTTTTAATCCATTTTGAATTTATTTTTGTGTATGGTATTAGGAAGCGTTCTAATTTCATTCTTTTCCATGTGGCTGTCCAGTTTTCCCAGCACCACTTGTTGAACAGGCTGTCTTTTCTCCATTGTATATTCTAGCCTCCTCTGTCATAGATTAGTTGATTGTAGGTGTGTGGGTTTAATTCTGGGCTTTATATCCTGTTCCACTGATCTATATTACTGTCTTTGTGCCAGTACCATACGGTTTTGATGACTTTTACTTTGTAGTATAGTCTGAAGTCCTGGAGCCTGATTCCTCCAGCTCCATTTTTCTTTTTCAGAATGTCTTTGGCTATTCTGGATCTTTTGTGCTTCCAAACAAACTTTAAAAGATTTTGTTTTAGTTCTGTGAAACATGTCCTTGGTACTTTGGTAGGGATTGCATTGAATCTGTAGATTGCCTTGAGTAGTATAGTCATTTTGATAATATTAACTCTTCCGATCCAAGAGCATGGTATGTCTTTTCAACTGTTTGTGTCATCTTTGATTTCTTTCATCCATGTGTTATAGTTTTCAGAGTACAGGACTTTTGTCTCTTTAGGTATGTTTATTACTAAGTATTTTATTCTTTTGGATGTGATGGTACATGGGATTGCTTCCCTAATTTCTCTTTCTGATCTTTCATTGTTGGTGTATAGAAATGCCATCAATTTCTGTGTATTAATTTTGTATCCTGCGACTTTGCCGAATTCGTGGATGAGCTCTAACAGTTTTCTGGTAGAGTCTTTAGGATTCTCTAGGTATAGTATCATGTCATCTACAAATAGTGATAGTTTTCCTTCTTCTTTTCCAATTCTGATTCCTTTTATTTCATTTTCTTCTCCGATTGCCCTGGATGGGGTTTCCAAAACTCTGTTGAATAGTAGTGGCGAGAATGGACAACCTTGTCTTGTTTGATCTCAGTGGGAATTCTTTCAGCTTTTCACCATTGAGAATGATGTTAGCTTTGGGATTGTCACATATGGCCTTTACTATGTTGAGGTAGGTTCCCTCTAGACTCATTTTCTGAAGGGATTTTTTTTTTTTTATCAGAAATGGGCATTGGATTTTGTCAAAGGCTTTTTCTGCATCTGTTGAGAAGATCATATGTTTTTTTTTTTCTTCAGTGAGTTAATGTGGTGTATCAAATGATTGATTTGTGTATACTGAAGAATGCTTGCATCCCTGGGATGAATCACACTTGATCATGATGTACACTCCTTTAATATATTGCTGGATTTGGTTTGCTAGTATTTTGTTGAGGATTTTTGCATTGATGTTCATCAGTGAAATTGGCCTGTAATTTTCTTTTTTTGTGGTGTCTTTGTCTGGTTTGGGTATGAGGTTGATGGTGGCCTCCTAGAATGAGTTTGGGAGTGTCCCTTCCTTGGAAATTTTTTGGAATAGTTTCAGAAGCATAGGTGTTAGCTCTTCTCTAAATGTTTGAAAGAATTTGCCTGTGAAGCCATCTGGTCCTGGACTTTTGTTTGTTGGAAGTTTTAAATCACATTTTCAATTTCAGTACTAGTGATTGGTCTATTCATCTTTTCTATTTCATCTTGGTTTAGTCTTGGAAGATTGTACTTTTCTACGACTTTGTCCATTTCTTCTAGGTTTTCCATATTATTGACATATAGTTGCATATAGTAGTCTCTTATGATCCTTTGTATTTCTGTGATGTCCGTTGTTACTTTTCCTTTTTCATTTCTAATTTTATTGATTAGAGTCTTCTCTCTTATTTTCTTGATAAGTCTGGCCAAGGGTGTATCAATTTTGTTGATCTTTTCAAAGAACCATCTTTTCGTTTCATTGTTCTTTTCCGTGGTTTTCTTCGTTTTAATTTCATTGATTTCTGCTCTGATCTTTATGATTTCTTTCCTTCTGCTAACTTTAGGGCTTTTCTGTTCTTTTCCCTCTAGTTGCTTTAGATGTAAGGTTAGGTTGTTCATTTGAGCTTTTTCTTGTTTCCTGAGGTAGGCTTTTATTGCTATAAACTTCCCACTTAGAACTGCTTTTGCTGTATCCCACAGGTTATAGAATGTTGTACATTTGTTATCATTTGCTTCTAGGTATTTTTAAATTTACTCTTTGATTTCTTCAGTGATCCATTTGTTGTTTAGTAGCATGCTGTTTAGTCTCCATGTGCTTAGGTTTTTTGCAGTTTTTTTCTTGTTGTTGATTTCCAGTCATATAGTTTTATGGTTGGAAAAGATGCTTGATATGATTTCAATTTTCTTAAAGTTACTGAGGCTTAATTTGTGGCCCATAATGTGATCAATCCTGGAGAATGTTCCATGTGCATTTGAGAAGAATGCATATTCTGTTGCTTTTGGATGGAATGTCCTATAAACATCTATTAAGTTCATCTGGTCTCATGCTTTATTCAGGGCCTGTGTTTCCTTGTTGATTTTCTGTCTGGATGATGTGTCCATTGCTGTAAGTGGAGTGTTAAAGTCCTCTACTATTATTGTGTTATTGTCAATTTGTCATTTTAAGGTTGTTAGCCGTTGTCTTATATATTATGGAGATCCTATGTTGGGTGCATATATATTTACAATTCGTGTATCTTCTTCTTGGATTGATCTTTTGATCAATGATAGTGTCCTTCCTTGTCTCTTAAAATAAAGATTATTTTAAAGTCTATTTGTCTGATGTGAGTATTACTACTCCAGCTTTCTTTTGATTCCCATTCACATGGTGTATTTTCTTCCATCCTCTCACTTTGAATTTGTATGTGTCCCTAGAAGTGAAGTGGGTCTCTTGAAGACAGCATATATATTGGTCTTGTTTTTGTATCCATTTAGTAAGTCTATGTCTTTTGGTTGGGGCCTTTAGTCTATTAACATTTAAGGTACTTATTGATATGTATGTTCTTATTGCAATTTTATTAGCTGTTTTGGATTTGGGTCTTTTTTTTGTTTTTTTGTTTTCTTCCCTTCCTCTCTTGTTCTTTCCTCTTGTGGTTTGATGACTTTCTTTAGTGTTGTATTTGAGTTGATTTTTCTTATTTGTTAGTGTATCTGTTGTATATTTTTAGTTTGCAGTTACACTGACATTTTGATAAAGGGGTCTGTATATATATGAGATTATTTTAAGCTTTTGGTCTCTGAATTGCAAGTGTGTCTACAGTGTCCTTCATTTGTACCCTCCTCTTCTCATGCTTTCTGATTTTGATAATTGTGCATGGATGATTTCCTATCTATACTCTATATATGCTTTAACTGGTGAGCCTTGTCATTTGTGGTATTTTTGTTTCCAGTTTGGGCCTTTTCTTTTCTGCCTAGAGAAGTTCCTTTAGTATTTGTTGCAAAGCTGGCTTAGTGTTGCTGAATTCTCTTATCTTTGTTTATCTGTAAGGCTTTTAATTTCTCCTTCAAATCTGAATGAGAGCCTTGCTGGATAAAGTAATCTTGGTTGGAGGTTTTTTCCCTTTCATCACTTTAAGTATATCATGCCATCCCCTTCTGGCCTGCAGAGTTTCTGCTGAAAAATAACCTTATTGCAGTTCCCTTGTATATTATTTGTTTCATTTCCCTAGCTGCTTTCAATATTTTCTCTTTGTCTTTAAGTGATCAGTTTGATTAAAATGTGTCTCAGTGTGTTTCTCCTTGGGTATATTTTTTAATGGTACTCATTGTGCTTCCTGGATTTGAGTGAGTGGTTCCTTTCCCATGTAGGGAGGTTTTCAGCTATTATCTCTTCCAATATTTGTTCTGTCCCTTTCCCTTTCTTTTCTCCTTCTGGCACCCTGTACAGGTGTTGGTGTGTTGGTTGTTCCAGAGGTCTCTGAGACTCTCCTCATTTCTTTTCAATCTTTTTCCTTTTTCTGTTCCACATCAGTGATTTCCGCTAGTCTGTCCTCTACCTCCCTTATTTGTTCTGCCTCCTGTATTCTTCTGTTGGTTGCTTCTAATTAATGTTTTATTTCAGTTATTGTATTTTGCATTTCTGCTTGCTTAGGTTTTTTTTTTTTTTTTTTTTTTGCCTTTTTCATGGCCACACCTGTGGCATATTCAGGTTCCCAAGCTAGGGGTCTAATTGGAGCTGTTGCTGCTCACCTATGCCAGAGCCACAGCAACATGAGATCCAAGCTGCATCTGTGACCCACACCACAGCTCATGGCAATGCTGGATCCTTAATCCACTGAGCAAGGCCTGGGATTGAACCTGCAAGCTCATGGTTCCTAGTTGGATTCGTCAGCCACTGAGCCACAAAGGGAACTCCTCTGCTTGCTTAAGTCTAAAATCTAGGATTTCTTTGCTCAGTGTTTCCCATAAATTATCAATCTTTGCCTCCAGCTTATTTCCAATGTCTTTCATCATATTCTGCCTCATCAATCTAAAGTCTTTTTCCTGGAGGCTGATAATCTCCAGATCACTTAGCTGTTTTTTTTTTTCATGTTTTCTTATCTGAGTTATAGTTCTCTGCTTTTTAATTTTTATAGGTTTTCGGTGTGCTCTCCTTTTTGCAGACAATAGAGTTGTAGCATCTCCTACTTCCTTTTTTTTTTTTTTTGTCTTTTTGCCATTTCTTGGGCTGCTTCCGCGGCACATGGAGATTCCCAGGCTAGGGGTCCAATTGGAGCTGTAGCCACCAGCCTACGCCAGATCCACAGCAACTTGGGATCTGAGCCGCGTCTGCAATCTACACCACAGCTCACAGCAACGCCGGATCGTTAACCCACTGAGCAAGGCCAGGGATCAAACCCGCAACATCATGGTTTCTAGTCAGATTCATTATCCACTGAGCCACAACAGGAACTCCAGCGTCTCCTACTTCTGATGTCTGCACCCCTTGTGGCTGAAGTTGGTATGGGGGCTTGCTGTAGGCTTCCTAATGGGATGAATTGGTGCCTGACCACTAGTAGGTGGGGCTATTTCCTACTCCTCTGTTGGGTCAGGGTTTGTCTGTGGGTGAGATTAGAGGTGGCTGTGCGCCTGGGTGGGGGTGGGGCTTAGGCAGCCTGTTTACTGGTGGTTGGGGCTGTGATCCCATCTGCATTATTGTTTGGCCTGGGGCTTCTCAGCACTGATGGGTGGGGCCAGATTTTCCCAAAATGGCCACCTCCAGAGGAACACACGCTGATGAATATTCCTGAGAACTTTGCCTCCAATGTCCCTCCCCTGCAATGAGCCACAGTACTCCCTGTTTTCCCAGGAGATCCTCCAAGAAGTGCTGTCAGGTCTGACCCAGATTCCTATGAAGCCTCTGCTTCGCCCTGGGACCCAGTGCACATGAAAGCCTCTGTGCACCTTTCAAGAATGGGATCCCCATTTCCCCCAGTCCCATGGAGATGCTGCACACTATCCCCACTGGCCTGCACTGCCAGTTGCTCCAGGGGCTCTCTCCTAATGCCAGATCCCCAGGCATGGGGACTTGACATGGGACTCAGAACTCTCACTCCTGTAGGAGAGTCTCTGTGATATAGTTACTTTTCAGTCTGTGGGCTTCCCACCTGGGAGGTATGGTGTTGCTTTTATCATGTAATTGCCCCTCCTACCTCTTGATGTATCCTCCTCTCCTCTTTGTCTTCTGGAGTGGGATAGCTTTTTGAAAGTTTTCAGTCCATTTGGTTGAAGGTTGTTCAGCATTTGGTTGTAGTTTTTGTTGTTTTTAGGAGAGAAGTTGAGCTCCAGTTCTTCTGTCCTCCAATCTTAACCCCATATCTCTCAAGGAATTTATTTAAATAGAGTATAGGTTATTTTCACCCAAACAAATGGCACAGTACTAACCTGGAGCTAGTCAAGGATACATTTCAGAATTTCATTGCATCTTTTCCCTTGAAAGTTTTAGTTTACTATAGGATTTAGCCTAACAGTCGGTATAAGAGACTAAAAATATGTCTTTATATCATCTTCATTAAAGATTACCTTTCTAATTGTTTCCAAAGTCAGATTTGGCTGTTGGTAGAAAGGAAAGTTGCTTTAATCAGAAAAGCTGGAAATCTGGGGAGAAGTAGACTCATGTTCCAAGACCAACTCTGAGGATTCTGCTCAGTGATGACAGTTTTTAAGGGGAATAGGAGAAGTAGTCTTGGTTAATCATTGAGGCAGAGTTAGGTTCTGTGTCTTTTTCCATTGCATGCAAGCTGCCTGACTCCTCATGATCTTTCTTCAGATATTATCTGGTCTGCATGGTCCACCTGCAGGATTGCTAAAGGGGCTTCTAGAGATAGAGAGCTAGTTATTCAAATTCTTCATTTCTACTTCTTTTAATCTAGGGAAAGAATCAACAAGTTAGGCAAAGTATTGTGTGCAATTAGTAAAGCATAATTCATGAGTTAGGCTAAATATTACCTAATGATCTCATTTTTATAATTAAGGTTTAAGGGAAACAAATAGACAAACAGGAAAGGGATGAAAGAACTGCTTCCACAATTCTGAAACCCTCTGTGCTTTTATGTAGATAAAACTTCTTCTCGGAGCTTTGAAGGGTGATATGAAAATTACTGAAGTGCAATTATTTGTAGTGTTTTCTCTTGTGAAGTAGGGTTCCTGGGAGCACTCATTTCCCCCATTAGCAATTTTCATCATTTATCTATCTATGTCTGTTGTACTTCCAGAGACCAACTGATCCAGAGGTAATTTTCAAAAACTCAGTTCTGTAATTTTGCTCTCCCAGACCAACACTGTGGTGCCCAATTTAATATGTACATTAAAGGACCTGCTGACAGAGGCACATTGTGTTTATCACAATACTACATACTAAGTCTTTTAAAAGCAACTTTCAATGAGGAATCTGCTTGCCGCTCTGGGCACAGAATTTTGCCCATATTCATCAGGTACACTCCTTCCAGGTCATTTGTCTTTGACAAAACTTCTGGAGGAATTTAAAAAATGACAGACACTCATTGCAGAATGTGAATCACAGTGTGTATTATGGAATTAATAAGAATAGTTAAAAACAAATTATTAGTGGCTTACAGGATATCTCATACAAAATATAAATTACTCCCCTATAGGTGAATGGTGAGGATTTGGAGTCCAGTGTGGCTTTGAGAATGGTCAGCTCTGGCTTTGGCCTGAGCTCTCTGCCTGCTTTGACTCAATTCTACCCAGTCCTCTCGTAGCCCCTCAGTGTTCTTGCCACATACCAGTCTGTGCCAGGAGGTCATGTTTTTTTGATGGCAAGTCTCTTTTCAGAGTTTGGAATTTTATCAGTCTTGATAATCTGTAACTACTCTAACTTCACTTTAAATACCAGGACCTTCCTAATAATATTCCTAACGAGAATCTCCCTATTACCATATATGCTCTATAAATCCTAGTTGCTAATCATTATTTACTCTAGTAGTTTCTCTTTGTTGCTGGCCAGCTCCTCTGTTTCTTGCTTGCTTCTTTCTTCTCTCTGTTCTATGTGTAATGAAGTGTTGGGATATTATCTGATTGTATTCGGGAATTAACTGAAAGTTAATTTCTCCTTAGGCAGGAATATGGATACCATTACACATTTTTGTGAGAAAAAATAATGCCCTCACTTCTGAGGACATATTTGTAGAACAGTATGCTCTTGTGCTCCTCCTGACTATTGCTCAGATTACAAAGCTGTTTCCAGGGCTCTTACCTCTGACGGTGCCTAATGGGGAGGACCCTGCTTAGACTCACATTAAAATAAGCATAAAAAGTTAATCAGGATCACCTCTTTCAGTACCACTTGACCCAGAAGGCAGAACTGAGGGCACATCCTTATCAGAGGTCATCTTCATAATCCCACCCATATGGTGGATTTGGAGGCACACAGATGAGGGCAAAAGATGAGGGAAATTTGTCATGGCAGCTGGTGGCTCCCCTGAAGGGCAACTCATCCTTTTCTAGAAGGGGAAAGGCTGCAGTTCCTTCCACTGGACACACCCTGATAAGATACTCTTAATTGGAAAAGCAGTGCTTCCTTTCTTCATGCAACCAAACATCAGATGTGCCCAGCTGGCTGACTCTCTACTTCATCCCAAAGAATCAAGTACAGATTTGAAATGTAAACCACATTTAAGTCAGTGTGAAAAGATTGTTTACAGTGGTAAGTTTCAAGGCTTCTAGAGTTTAAGCCAATAATTTGGTGATGGGAGAGTAGTCTCTAAAAGCTGAAGAAAAAGCAGATCCTTGAAGGTATTCCCAGAATTATTAGAAAGATATTCTAATTATATTCCCAGATACATCGTGAAGATGAATAGCATTAATAGGGAAAGTATGTGTACAACACATGTTAATATCATTCTTTCAGGATCCTCCAAGTAGTAAGAAAGATGGCTGACCTACATTTAGGGTTCTGTGGTCAGAAGAGTAGGCTTTTATCCCCTTTATTGACTTCTCATAGTTACCTGGAGCATTGTAATTTACCCTCCTGATTGAGTGGAGGAGGGGCCAAATCCACCCTCCCTAATCCCACTGAATGTTGTATCTTTGAATTTCAATGAATACTTTAACCAGTCCCAAAGCAGCCGTTACTGGAGTGTGAATTTCATCCATGAATAGAAATAAGGATGCAGTTTCTAGGGAGTATCTATATTATCTGGACTCCTTGTCTTCCCTGCATTTTTTCATTTTGCTCATGTAGGCCACACACAGGGGGTCATTAGCTTTTACCTCAGGAATGAGCACCTGTGAGGGGATTTAATTAGACTCTACAGGTATTTTATTGATTTTTCAGAATTTCTGGTGAATATCCCTTATTGATTTAGCATATCTATCTGCAGCCTGAATTTTCAGAATGCTGGCTCTAAATTTCTCAGATCTTACAGGGACTGTGTAGACAGTGAATATTTTTATGAGTAGTATTAAGGCAGAAAATCAGCACAGGGAAACAGTAGCAGGGGTAGACCAAGAAACCACTATTGATTGAGGTTATGGTAGATAGAATTCTAAAATGTTCCTACAAGTTTTCCCAACTATATACCTGGAACTATGGATGTAATGAGTTGATCAGAAGTTCCCGTCGTGGCTCAGTGGTTAACGAATCTGACGAGGAACCATGAGGTCGAGGGTTCGATCTCTGGCCTTGCTCAGTGGGTTAAGGATCCGATGTTAGCATAAGCTGTGGTGTAGGTCGCAAATGCAGCTTGGATCCCATGTTGCTGTGTCTCTCAAGTAGGCCAGGCAGCTACAGCTCTGATTCAACCCCTAGCCTGGGAACCTCCATATGCCATGGAAGCGGCCCAAGAAATGGCAAAAAAAGACAAAAAAAAAACGAGTTGATCAAAGGGAGATTATCAGGACAGACCTAAACAAAACACACAGTCTATTTAATGGCACAATCAATTTTCTTTATTGATCAAGAAGTGAAAGTTAGAGAGAAGTAAGGTCCTGAAGAGGGGACCTCATGCAAGGACTTCTGGGAGCTGAGTGACCTCGAGCCATCAGCCAGAAAGGCAACTGGAATGACTGCAAGGAACTGCGTTCTGTCTGTAATAGGAATGTCCTTGAAAGAAGACTCGGAGCTCCAGATGAAAATATGACTGGCTGACACTTGGATTTCAGTCTTGTGAGACCCTAATCAGAGAGCCCAGCTAAGCTCGCCTGGACTTCTGACATTCAGAAGTGTGAGCTAATAAAATGAATGTTGTTTTAAGCCACTAAATTTGTGGTAATTTATCACACAGTCATAGAAGCTTGGTACAGATGCCTAGCTAGTAGCCGGTATTATCCTAAGGTTTTTTTTTTTTTGGGAAGGGGGGCCACACTCATGGCATATGGAAGTTCCCAGGCTAGGGGTTGAATAGGAGCTGCAGCTGCTGGCCTACACCATGGCCACAGCAATGCCAGATCCTAGCCAAGTCTGTGTCCTACACCACAGCTTATGGCAATACTGGGTCCTTAACTCACTGATCGAGGCCTGGGATAGAACCTGCATCCTCATGGGTGCTAGTTAGGCTCATTACTGCTCTGCCACAATGGGAACTCCCTATCCTAAGTGTTTTCAATGTGGCGTTTAATTTAATTACAGCAAACTTGTAAGAGACGGATCCTTGCAGCTACTATATAGATGGGAAGCAGGCACAGGTCATTTGATATGCTGCTTGTTCAAGGTCTCAAAAATGGCAAGTGGCAGAACACAGATTGGGAGTCACTAACTGTCTCTATTAGTGCAAGCAGTCACATTACACCGTTTTCAGAAATCTGCCGGAATAACTAGCAAGGATACCATTCATCGGGAAAGTCACTCCAGAGAAGTATCCCAAAGGAAGGTAATGTTCCCCTGAACTGCTCTGTAATAGGCTAAAAACACGTCAGCACCAAAGGCTAAAGTATTAATTTTCTGTGACTCTTCCCTGTCTCTTTTAACTCAACATGACCTCTTCTGGGTCCCGTATTTCATTTCTGAATCAGGAGTTTGGAATGCAGTGCTGCTTTCTTTATGTAGTGTTACGTTTACTGTCTTACCCTTAGGTGTCTCATATATTGCTTTACCTGTACAGAATAGTACTAATTCTAGCTGACAGCCTAACTAAATGTGGTTAAATGACCCGGCCAGGTCCCCTCCCCCCACTCCTGTGCCGCAGGGTTGCCAACAAAAGGGAAATAAGTTCCAACTTCTTACACCACTTGGAATTCATATACTTTTTAAAATGTAAATTTTTCAGATGAAAGCCTAGCCTAGTTCACTTAAGATTAATCAGATTCTTCTGTTAAATTGTCTATTTGATCACCTGGGCATTAGGGATAATTAATTGACTGAGTTATAACAATCCTCAGAAACATTAAATCTATCTCAAAGATATGATCTAAGTCTAATTAAGATTCAACAGTTATCTTTTTAGATTTTCATATCGTAATATTATTTTATTCTCTAGTATTTGACTTAATTTATAAATTTGCTCTATGAATTCTACTTTGAACTCAAATATATTGAGTGAATTCCTATGATTTTTTAATATAAAAATGCACATCTTAAAAGAATTAAACATTTAGTGTAAATAATTTGAGACCACTTTCAGATGTATCATATGGATATATAACTCAATTTACATGATCCACATGGCCCAGATTAATCTTTCTTTGTAAATTATTTTTCAGCTGATACTCTAGAAAAAAGTACTCAATTGAATTCCATGAAGTAGGCATTTCTCACCACACCAGATGGAGTGATTCATTCTGTATTATCAGTTGTAAAGAGCGAATCAAGTAGTATATACTTATTACAAATGTACATTGCAAATTATTCAGGAGAAAATATTATTCTGAGTCCTGACTCAAGGAAGTTATGTTAAATATGCTAACCCATTTTTAATTTCTCAGCTAGATATTATTTATAGACATATACTCATAATACAGACAGACTGTGATGGCTCGACTTATATTTTTTGACTTTAGCGTGGAGCAAAAGTGATATGCATTCAGTAGAAACTGCTTCGAACTTTGAATTTTGATTGGACTAGCAATAGGCCGTACAAACTTCTCTGATGATACTGGGCAGGGGCAGCGAGCCTCAGGTCCCAATCGGCCATGCGATCACAAGGGTAAACAACCAATACATGTACAACCATTCTGTACCTGAGAACCATTCTGTTGTTCACTTTGAGTACAATATTCAAGAAATTACATAAGATATTCAGCACATTGTTATAAAATACCCTTTGTGTTAGATGATTTCACTCAACTGTAGGCTAATTTTAAGTGTTCTGAGTACATTTGAGGTAGGCTAGGCTAAGCTATGATGTTCAGTAGGTGAGGTGTATTAAATGCATTTTTGACTTATGATATTTTCAGTTGATGATGGGCTTATCAGGATGTTAGCCCATTGTAAGCTGAGGAAGATCTGTAGCTACAAAATTAATTATCATTTTTTCCTGCTAATATTTAAACATAAGCACTTTCTCATATACCGTCATCTCCAAGAGCATCACTCTGTGGCTGAATAATTTCCAAGATGAGGCTGTACCTGAATTCATGAACATTTAGTTATTTTTAGCTATTTAGATGTGGCCATTTTTCCTCTCCTACCATGATACTTTGATGAGTATTTATTTTTGTATAAATCTTTTTTTGTATTTCTTCTACTTTGAGATAATGCCACTTTTTATCCACTGTGATGGGTACTCTTCAGCTTACAGTCTCCACTTATGCAAATAAATACAGTTCATTATATATTTCATCTTCTAGGAGTTTGATTCATGTAATCCCTTAATTTTCATTTTCTTCTAAGCCAGCTTTCTTCATCCCCTGATATAGATCCTTTAACATCCAGTGATTAAATCCTGGTGCCTCTCTCACAGTCCATCTCCATCACAATATTTCCTGCTCTGCAATATAACTAGTGATTAACTTTAATTACAGTCATGACCACCTTATATAGCAGAGGCCAAAAGGATGATTACACATCATGTTTCATAATATTTTTCAGTAAGATCAAGCTTCAACACAGCTACTAGGCTCAAATAACTAATTTGCATATCATTACATAGAATTCAAATGGACTTATTTTTATCCACTCTCCCCATTAGTTATCTTCTTACAGCTTAGAAAATGTATTAACTTTGTATCATGAGCCTTCAGGTGAAAATAAGGGCAGCATTCCATTACTAAGGTGATTATAGTGAGGGGAAAAAAATTTCCCCAGGTTATTCTGTATTCTGTCTGATTTAATTGATTATCTCACTCATAGTCCATCAGTACACCCCAGGAAAGTTTTTATAAGGTGTAATTATTTAAGTGGAGACATTATTACTATCATTTACTGAATAAGTGCCATAAACCTGGCACCGTGCTGAATTTAACACATTATTCCATTTAAACCAACAAAACTACTCTGAATCTCATTTTTAATACGTGGGAATTGCATGTTAGAGAAGATAGTCTACTGGCTAAGGTCATTTTATTGGCCAGTAACAGAGCCCAGCTCAGCTTTACACCACTCTGGAGCCAAGGCTAGCAGTTCCCTCTAGAAATTTCCTTGGGGAGTGTTGTGCAGAGATGGTTATATCTTGTTGTACCTGGGTAAGTAATAGTCTGCGCACTTACTTATTTACTTGTGCTTTACTCATTGGTTTTTAAAACATTGCTTATGAAGGGGACACTCTGTGACAAGCACTAAACATCTCTTGTAATTTCACTCAGTGTTGACATTCTTGCTGTGTTGTTAGACAAGGAAGCAGTTAAAGTTACCTGAAGAGGGAACTTGTGCTTTCTCTTTTGGACATGATCTCTGAGTCTTCTGAGTAGAAGCTTCAGAATTAAAGGCTGTTTCTACCTGGGGGAGAAGTTGAACAGATGCATGAACTTAGTATATGACTTGTTGAAAATCTTGATTATGCAGAGCTTGAGCCCTACTTGCAGAAAATTCTATTCCCAGAAGGGGCCATCCTGTTTCTGGTAAACCGGGGGGAAAAACTCAGGTCCAATCATGAAGGTGGGAGTTTTGTGGCTGTGATAAAATAAACTCGCATAAATATGGGTGTGGCAGCTTACAGCCTTGAGAAGTAAGGGGTGTTTGCTGCCCTCTTCGGTCACCTGCCACCTGCACTGGGAAAGGTAATAAATTTCATGAGAAAGAAGGTGAAACCAGGAGCTAAAACCAGTCTTCCTGACCAGATTCAAAGTTCAGATCTCTACTTTTGCCTTTCACAGAAAGGCTCATGTTCATATACTTACTATATCATAATCAGAAAGAGATAAAAGGTTTTAAATTACCTCCCTTCTTTTTTTCCTTTTTGGAAACTCAATAATCCATTATGTTTACACATTCTTTATCAAGGTTTTAGCCATGTGATTACCCAAGAACTCTAAAGAGATTAAAAAATGAAAAGGTAAAAGAAAACAGTAAAGTTAGAGAGAATGATAGGGTTGAAATTTGGGGAAGAAGCAGTAGAGAGAGAAGAAAGTACATATGCATGTTCTAAAATCATGTATCCGGATCTAATATTTCATGGATATGGATTGTCTATGCCTGTAAACTCTTAAATGAAAACTTAATGGACAGATATTTTTAATTTGTAAAATCTCAATACCAGTACTGTTTGGTTACCTTTTCAGAAATAACTTCATTTATATTAATGAGATTATATTTGACCATTGTGGGAAAATAAGGTCAAGGACAAGTTTTTAAAAGGCAAGGAAAAAAAATTTCTCTACACTCTGGCTAACACACATCTAAAAAACAAACATTTTTCTATTGATGGGTGATAATTAAATTTATGTCACCTGCTAATGAGTCTGACTCTCTTCATTTATTTATAGTCCTTTTGTATTTCTTATGTATGAACTGCCAATTTTATTGATCAGGATGATTATGTGGATTTTTCCACCTTTGATTTGATAGATGTCCTCAGCTGGAATCATCCCCTCATAATTGGTGCCTATTTATGCCTTGTATATGGTGCTAGGTGCAGAAGAGTCAGTGGTGGATAAGAAAGTTTCTAACCTTGTGAAGCTTGTCTAACAAATGAAATAAATGCATTAAATGGTAATAAATTTAGATAAGTGCTATGAAAAAGCACTTAAAAATTATGATAAACCAACTAACCTAGTTATGGAGCTAAGTTAGGGTATGAGCATCATTGCTTAAAGTGGCAAGAAATATCTTCAGAGAGGAAGAAAAACATGGAAAGCCTTCTTAGTCAAGAAAAAAAGTGTATCATGCCAGCAAATTTTATGACAAAATACCTCAGCCTCTTATAATCTATCCCTTACTGTCTACTTCCAAGTCACTTGTTACGCTCAGGACAAATAAATGCTAGTTTATCCCTTTGCAAGTCCTTCACAGGTGATCCAGCACCTTATTTGGAGGTATGGGACCCCTACTGTTTGTTCTTAGCCTTTATGGCCTCAGCTAACACTGATACAGAATGAGCTGATTTTAATATTCAGTTACACACTTAAATAACAAATTTTATCTCCACTGTAGAAAAACTGAATATAAGATACCCTGTTACTCTTCTGATTGATAGACTGGCCCCAGTGAGTTGGATTCACTACCTTTCTTTCAGGCAAATTGAAGTTGCAGAATTAGATACAGATTTAATTTCTTTTGGAATCAGAACTTCGGTATATCTAATAAGACAATTATTGAAATAAATAATTATGAGCTTATGAAAGCCCAATTTATGGAATGACTAATGCCACAGCCACGAGGATGCTGATGTTGGCTGAGAGCCCCTGTATCTCCCCATATGTATGTGTTGATGTTTCTTATAAATTCCATTCTACTTCAAGTAGGAACATGGGGTTTTCAAGTGTCCTAGGAGCTATGTTAGAGATGAATGAAGTGTGTAATCAAATACCATATATAGAAAGAACATTTCATTAAACTGTATGAATTGCTGATATTCAACCTTTTTTTGACCCAATAATATAGCAATTTCATATGGTCCAAACAACTAATAATAACAAGTAGAGGAATTTATGTACACAGCCAGTTACAGAGAATTTTCAACTCTGAGAGGTAGCAGAAAGTAGCATTTCCAAGTGTGATGGGGGCACACTGAAATATTTTCCCCATCTTGGGGGTACAATGACTTGATCACTGCTCTATGTTGGAGATATATTCAAATTTCTCCCAAGACTGAAAACATAAAGAACCTCAACTTCCCAGAATGGCAAGAAATTATGTCATTTTAAACACTTATTAGCTATTGGATTTGTCTGTGTGTGTATATATGATGAGTACTTTGGTAGCATTTATATGCTTGGATTATAGGAGTAAATCAGGTGCATTGTCTATGATCAAAGACTGACTGTATTCAAGACCTGGCAGAGTCAGATAAAATATTAGTGCACTTCCATTTTGACTTTTTTCTTATGAAGCTTAAACTGAATAAAACTGGTTTTATCCAATTCACTGACTTGGGATATAAAAATGAAACCTCTTATCATCTATAATTATTTTAAAACAATTGCTATTTTATTATTATTTGTTAAATAATGATAATTACTATTTTAAAAT
This sequence comes from Phacochoerus africanus, assembly GCF_016906955.1. Classification (NCBI taxonomy): domain Eukaryota; kingdom Metazoa; phylum Chordata; class Mammalia; order Artiodactyla; family Suidae; genus Phacochoerus; species Phacochoerus africanus. The sequence goes on from NC_062555.1 coordinate 39,719,935, forward strand.
TGTTTGCCAAATAATTTCCCTCTGCTCTAATTGTCAGAATATTCAGCATTTCCTTCTTAAGACTATAAGAACCTCCATCCTTATTACACCAAGAATCATCTGAAAATTTGGCACTACATCATGTGAAAGGGGTTAGTCCCAGGAGTTCCCATTGTGGCTCAGTGGGTTATGAATCTGACTAATATCCATGAGGATGCAGGTTCAATCCCTGGCCTCACTCAGTGGATTAAGGATCTGGTATGGCTCTGTCTGTGGCATAGGCTGGCAGCTGAAGCTCCGATTCAGCCCCTAGCTCCTGGGAATGTCCATATGCTGCAAGTATGGCCCTAAAAAGCAAATAAATAAATAAATAAAAAGAAAGGGGTTAGTCCTGATTACAGTGATAGTAGGTGGAGAACTGGGAAGTCTAGTTAGACACTTATATCAGGGTTTTCATCACACCCACCAATATTGCTACTAGAGGCTTTTGAGGACAGGACAGAACATGTTTGTCCACTGATGCAATGAAGTCCACATCCATGCCAGCACCCCATGAGAACCACTGGTGTGAACTCTATAATTCTAGCTCTTTTAGTTCATATACAAATGATCAATCATTGTCACCAAAGCATGACACTGTGCCTCAACAATTTATTCCCTAGACCCTTCATTCTCAACCATGCAAACATTAGACTATTGTACACAACATATATTTTTGGCCATCACTCTCTATTCAACAGGAGTTTGTCCTCATAAACTCAGAATCATGCAAATCCTTCCTAGAACACTTATTTCCTTTGGCTCCTCCTGTTCCATTAGTTCTCTGAATGATCCAATTTCTAATTACCTCCCGTTGTGCTAAATATGCTCTCTCAATTGATAAATTGTTCTAATTTGAAGGCTCTAAATATCATCTACATACTATTGGCCTTCAAATGTATTTCTCCAGACTTCTCTGCCTCTACTCTGAATTTCACACTCTTGCTTGACATCTCTGGGTGGCAGGTGAGCATGTGTGTGTGCGCATGTGTCCAAATGACAGAGCCCCTTCTAGCTCATTAAAGCTTAGAGGGGTTTAGTCAAAGATTTCAGGTAGCTCACAGACTTCCTGGGAAGAGTAGAAAGTCAGGCTTGGGAAGGTTTGGCCTAGGACAGTACCACAATCACAGTGCCATTGTGGTGTTCCAAAGAACTACATTGCCGTAGAATGCAGGCTTTAGCTCATTCTGCTGAGGCTGGATCCTGGACTCCAGAACACCTGATATTGCTCCTTCACAAAGAGAGATATGGACAAAAGGATACAAATGTCCTTTGCTTCCTAAAGTAGCTGCATTCTGTGTCCAAATCTCGATGCATGTACTCGGTGGCCAGATTTTAGGTCAAATGCCTGACTTCAGCTACAAAAGAGCCTGAGAAAGTGAATTTTCTGGTTTCAACGTTTGGAGGTGAGACTCTAAGGATATAAGAACACAAAAACATGAGAAGAGTGTCTAAAAGATGGGGCAGCCAAACAGTATGATGAACGTCCACTAAAATTAATAAGATCTCACACTCAATTTGACCAAAACAGGGCCACTGACTTTCTCTTGAAAATACCCTCATTACCTTCTCATCACCTTCCCTCTTCTGCTAATTCCCTTATTTATTCTATCAGTGAATCCTCTTAGTTATTGGAACAAATCTATCCCAAACATGACCATGTCTCCTATAGCCACTACTAAAACCGAATGCCAAAGCACCATTGTCTCTTGCTCGAACCTTGCCATAGCTTTCCAGCAGGTCCTCCCGTCTCACTCTTGTCTGTTTGGTGATGGACCAACCATGAGAAAGGATAATATTAAATCTCACAAGGGAAGTGATCCCAGTCTTTTATCTCATTTTTTTTTGTCCCTATGTAAATAATACTCACCTCTGAAAGCGTTGCCTACTCAGGAAAAGAGAGAGAAGGTGGAGGTACTCAATAAAATGTTCCATCATTCTCTTTCTTCTCTGTGCATTTCCTATTCCCATTTGCTAGTCAGTGATTCTTCCTCAAGAAATACTTTCCCAGGTTAAAAGACTGTGTTGATGCAGGTAGGGAAGTGCCTGCTAAATTTCTCACAAAAACCTTCTGCCTCTTTAGCTTATACTAGAAAATGTATTTAATAATGACATTCATTTCCAAGGATACCTCAGCCTCTCAGAGATACTGCACAATTAATGGCACTCCTATCAGTGATAAATAGCATTAGTGAAAATACTTTTCTCTTTCAATATAAAATAGTGATTTATTTCCAGATAAAGTAAGAATATTCAATTCCCAGAGACCACTGCAGTGAGGATACTTCTGAAATCTTTAATGACTCACTCTTTTGTTCTTTTCACCAATCTTTCAGACTTATTTTTGTTTCCACTCTAATCATAGAAGTTTATGCTCAGGAGGAGAGGACAAGATGGCGGAGGAGTAGGGGGACACGCTCGCCCTCTCCCACAAACACAACAAAAAAAGCACATCTACAGAATAAATGACTCGCACAGAACAGCAACCAATCACTGGCAGAGGAACCTAAACTCCAATAATGGCAAGAAGTTCATGACATTACGGGGCAGAACGGGAGAAAAGAGGAGAGTGAGAGAAGGTGAATCTGAGTGGTACGGGCGCTCCCGAAAGGGAACTGCGGAGGAGAAAGGGATCCCGCACCCTGGAAAGTCACCTACACGGGGGAAAGATCAAACAAACCGGAGGGATCTCCAGATGCAGAGAAGAGTGTAGCAGTAAGTTGGAGTACTGAAAAGCCGATCAAGAACCGAATGGACCATCTGAACTATGGGCACAGTCACCAAAAGTTGAGACGCCTGGGTGGGGGCTGGGCACCGAATCCTCGGCTCCAGAGGTTAGTCCCCGGGAAAGGGACGGGGGACGCCTGGGTGGGGGCTGGGTACTGAGACCTCCGCTCGAGAGGTTGACCCCGAGAACGGTGGGGGGGGGGGCGGGTCGGAGCGGAAACTGTTTGGGAGGTCTAGAAACCATTTGACGGGGCAGAGACTGCCTGGGAGACTAGAAAACAAAGCTGTCGCAGAGGAAGGGAGCAATACTCTAGGGGCAGGGAAGTGGAAAGCCGCATCAGAGGGAACCTGGGAGAAGAGCCTGGTCTGCGCCTGTGCTGGGAAGGGGAGAGAAGAAGGGGTGGGTCCCCATAGAATACTGCCCATGCCACAGCAAGCTTACAGGCCCGCCAGCTAGCTGAAAGCTGTGCTTCCCAGTGCATCCCTTCCCCCCATCCCCGCCACCCCCTATGCTCTCTCTGAACCTGGGGCTGCCTGCCATCCAGGAGGGCTGGCCTCAACAATTGCCTGAAGCCTATCACCGCAGGGGCTGTCCCTGCACAGGCCTGCTTGCCCTTTGGAGGGGCTACACTTCCACAGAGTAGCACCAAACACCACCAGCCCCCAAGAAAAGGCCTGCAGCCCAGAAAAGCTAGAACAAGCCTAGCCAGGCTGTGAATAGATCTGCCTAATTCTCAGACGGTTTTTCTGAGTCGGGCTGCCCCGGGGAGGAGCCTCTTGGATTTCCAGCAGCCCTGCTACCCACCCAAGTGCCCAGGGGGTGCCAAAGTATAGAGGATCAGCTGCATAGGACTGCCAGCTCCAGGCAGGACCCCCTGCAGCCCAGAAAAGCTGCAACAAGCTTGGCCGAGCTGGGAAAAGATCTCAGACGGTCTTTCTGAGTCGGGCTGCCCTGGGGAGGAGTCTCTTGGGTTACCAGCGGCCCTGCAACCCGCCCAAGCCCCCAGGGGGTGCCCCACTCCCACGGAATAGCTGCTCAGCACCACCAGCCCCCTAGAAGAGCCCCTGCAGCCCAGAACAGCTGCAACAAGCTTGGCCAGACTGTGAAAAGATCCGCCTACATTCTTAGGCCATCCTTCTGATTTGGGCTGCCCTAGGGAAGAGCCTCTTAGGTTCTCAGTGACCCAGATAGCTGCTCCAGCCCCCAGGGGGTGCTGCACTCCTGAGGAACAGCTGCCCAACACCGTCAACCCCCTGCAAGAACCCCACAGCCTAAAAACACCAGAGCAAGCTCTGCATGACCAAGTGAAATCTGCTACCATCGTGGTGTGGACCTCCCAGTCCTGTCTGGCCTCAGGAAGTCCTCCTTTGCTTCAAAGAAACACTGTTAGCCCTATCAACGCTCCAGAAAAGCCACACTGCCTCAAAAAAGATTGACCAACAACGCCAGCCCTCAGGAAATATTCCACGGCAGTGACAAGGCAAACACTGCCCGATCACGGAGAGTACAACTCCCTCAGGAGAAAGAAAACAACAAGCAAGATGAAGAAGCTGAGAAACCACCCCCAGTCAAACCAACAGGAGAACTCACCTAAAACAGTCAACAATGAAACAGATCCCTGCAGTCTGACAGACCTGGAGGTCAAAAGAGAAATAGTGAAAATACTGAAGGAATTAAGAGAAGATATGAACAGTAACGCAGATACCCTCAGAAAGGAACTAGAAAATATAAGGAGGAGCCAAGAAAAACTAGAACATTCATTTCAGAGATGCAAACTGAACTAAGGACAGTAAAAACCAGAATGAATAATGCAGAAGAACGAATCAGTGATATGGAAGATAGAATAATGGAAATCACCCAATCTGGTCAACAGACAGAAAACCGAATCAAAAAACTGGAAAGCAATATAAGAGACCTATGGGATAATAGAAAGTGGGCCAATCTACGCATAATAGGAATTCCAGAAGGAGTAGAAAAAGATAAGGGGATGGAAAATATATTTGAAGAAATTATCGCTGGAAACTTCCCAAATCTAAAGGATGCTGGGTTCAAGATACAAGAAGCACAGAGGGCCCCAAACAAACTGAACCCAAATAGACACACAGCAAGACACATCATAATAAAAATGGCAAAAGTTAGTGATAAAGAGAGGATCCTAAAGGCAGCAAGAGAAAAGCAGAATGTTACCTACAAGGGAACCCCCATAAGAATATCAGCTGATTTCTCTACAGAAACACTACAGGCCAGGAGGGAATGGCAAGAGATATTTAAAGTGCTAAAAGGAAAAAATATGCAACCTAGAATACTCTATCCAGCAAGAATATCATTTAAAATAGAAGGGGAAATAAAAATTTTTTCCAACAAACAAAAACTTAAAGAATACTGCAACACAAAACCCAGGTTAAAGGAAATATTGAAAGGGTTTCTCTAAACCAAAAAGAAAGGAAGGAAAGGGAAGAAAAAAGAAAAGAAAAAAAAAAGAAAAAGAGGAAGAACTAGGACTGAGGAAACCGCAGTCAGAGAGCAGTCACTCAAATAAGCCAGCATACAGATTTAATCATGAACAGGCCTCAAACAAAATAAAATTAAAAAGAAAAAAATAAAAAAGAGTCATCAAAACCATAAAATGTGGGCAAGGGATGTTAGGAAGTAAATAACCCTTTTTGTTTGCTTGTTTGTATGTTTCTCTTCTTAATTTTAATATAGTAATGAAGTGTTTGAACTTACAGGAGCATCAGGCTAAAACACACAATATGGGAAGGGGTTAGCATACTTAAAAAACGGGGCAACCACAAGCCAAAACCAAATATTGTATTTGCAAAAAATACACTCAAGCAGATAATAACAGGAGACCATCCAACCAAAAAAAAAAAAAAAGAAAGGAAGAATGGAGAACCATAGAATCAACTGGAACACGAGGTTCAAACTGGCAATAAATAATCATCTATCAATTATCACCTTAAATGTCAATGCACTGAATGCCCCAATCAAAAGACATGGAGTGGCTGAGTGGATAAAAAGGCAAAAACCTTCAATATGCTGCCTACAAGAAACTCACCTTAGGACAAAAGATACATATAGATTGAAAGTGAAAGGGTGGGGAAAAATATTGCACGCCAATAGACATGACAGAAAAGCAGGAGTCGCAACGCTCATATCAGACAAAATAGACTTTAAAACAAAAGACATAAAGAAAGACAAAGAAGGACACTACTTAATGATTAAGGGATCCATCCAAGGAGAGGATGCTACCATCATCAACATATATGCCCCAAATACAGGAGCACCCAGACACATACAACAAATATTAACAGACATAAAGGGAGATATTGATGAGAATACAATCATAGTAGGAGACCTTAATACCCCCCTCACATCAATGGACAGATCCTCCAGACAGAAAACCAATAAAGCAACACACATCCTAAAGGAAACAATAGAAAAGTTAGACTTCATTGATATCTTCAGGACCCTACATCCAAAAAAAGAAGAATACACATTCTTCTCAAATGCTCATGGAACATTCTCAAGAACCGACCACATCTTGGGACACAAAGCTAATCTCAATAAATTTAGGAGCATAGAAATTATCTCAAGTATCTTCTCTGACCACAACGCCATGAAATTAGAAATCAACCATGGGAAAAGGAAAGAGAAAAAACCTACTGCATGGAGACTAAACAACATGCTACTAAAAAACCAATGGGTCAATGAGGAAATCAAGAAGGAAATTAAAAACTACCTTGAAACAAATGATAATGAAGACACAACTTCTCAAAATCTATGGGATGCTGCGAAAGCAGTGCTCAGAGGGAAATTTATAGCAATACAGGCCTTTCTCAAAAAAGAAGAAAGATCCCAAATTGACAACTTAACCCTCCACCTAAATGAATTAGAAAAAGAAGAACAAAAAAGGCCTAAAGTCAGCAGAAGGAAGGAAATGATAAAGATCAAAGAAGAAATTAATAAAATAGAGACTCAAAAACCAATAGAGAAAATTAATAAAGCCAAGAGCTGGTTCTTTGAAAAGGTAAACAAAATTGACAAACCCCTGGCCAGACTCACTACAAAGAGGAGAGAAAGAACCCAAATAACCAAAATTATAAATGAAAAAGGAGAAATCACAACAGATACAGCAGAAATACAAAAAAACATAAGAGAATACTATGAACAACTATATGGCAACAAGTTTGACAATCTGGAAGAAATGGACAATTTTCTAGAATCTTACAGCCTGCCAAAACTGAATCAAGTAGAAACAGACCAACTGAACAGACCGATCTCTAGAAATGAAATTGAAGAGGTCATAAAATCACTCCCTACAAATAAAAGTCCAGGACCAGATGGCTTCACAGGTGAATTCTATCAAACATATAAAGAGGAACTGGTGCCCATCCTCCTTAAACTCTTTCAAAAGGTTGAAGAAGAAGGAATACTCCCCAAGACATTCTAGGATGCCACCATCACCCTCATTCCAAAACCAGACAGAGATACCACCAAAAAAGAAAACTATCGCCCAATATCATTGATGAATATAGATGCAAAAATTCTCAACAAAATCTTAGCCAACCGAATCCAACAACATACAAAAAAATTATACACCATGACCAGGTAGGGTTCATCCCAGGTTCACAAGGATGGTTCAACATACGCAAATCAATCAGCATCATAGACCACATTAACAAAACAAAAGTCAAAAATCATATGATCATCTCAATAGACGCAGAAAAAGCATTTGACAAAGTCCAACATCCATTCATGATCAAGACCCTCGCCAAAGTGGGTATACAGGGAACATTCCTGAAGATAGTCAAAGCCATTTATGAGAAACCCACAGCAAATATAATACTCAATGGGGAAAAACTGAAAGCCTTCTCACTCAAATCTGGAACAAGACAGGAATGCCCACTCTCACCACTGCTCTTCAACATTGTTTTGGAAGTCCTAGCCACAGCAATTAGACAAACAAAAGAAATCAAAGGCATCCATATAGGAAGAAAAGAGATCAAACTGTCACTGTATGCAGATGACATGATACTATACATAGAAAACCCTAAGGACTCAACCCCAAAACTACTTGAACTGATTCATAAATTCAGCAAAGTAGCAGGATAGAAGATTCACATTCAGAAGTCAGTTGCATTTCTGTATACCAGCAATGAAATATTAGAAAAGGAATACAAAGATACGATACCTTTTAAAATTGCACCCCACAAAATCAAATACCTTGGAATACACCTGACCAAGGAGGTAAAGGACCTCTATGCCGAGAACAATAAAACATTAATCAAGGAAATCAAAGAAGATGTAAAGAAATGGAAAGATATTCCATGTTCGTAGATTGGGAAAATCAATATTGTAAAAATGGCTATACTACCCAAAGCAATCTACAGATTCAATGCAATCCCTATCAAATTACCCATGACATTTTTCACAGAACTAGAACAAACAATCCAAACATTTATATGGAACAACAAAAGACCCAGAATCGCCAAAGCAATCCTGAGAAACAAAAACCAAGCAGGAGGCATAACTCTCCCAGACTTCAAGACATACTACAAAGCCACAGTCATCAAAACAGTGTGGTACTGGTATCAAAACAGACAGACAGACCAATGGAACAGAATAGAGAACCCCGAAATCAACTCTGACACCTGTGGTCAATTTATCTTTGACAAGGGAGGCAAGAACATAAAATGGGAAAAAGAAAGTCTATTCAGCAAGCATTGCTGGGAAACCTGGGCAGCTGCATGCAAAGCAATGAAACGAGAACACACCCTCACACCATGCACAAAAATAAACTCAAAATGGCTGAAAGACTTAAATATATGACAGGACACCATCAAACTCCTAGCAGAGAACATAGGCAAAACCCTCTCTGACATCAAAATCATGAATATTTTCTCAGGTCAGTCTCCCAAAGCAATAGAAATTAGAGCAAAAATAAACCCATGGGACCTCATCAAACTGAAAAGCTTTTGCACAGCAAAGGAAACCCAAAAGAAAACAAAAAGACAACTTACAGAATGGGAAAAAACAGTTTCAAATGATGCAACTGACAAGGGCTTAATCTCTAGAATATATAAACAACTTATACAACCCAACAGCAAAAAAGCCAATCAATCAATGGAAAAATGGGCAAAAGACCTGAATAGACATTTCTCCAAAGAAGATATACAGATGGCCAACAAACACATGAAAAAATGCTCAACATCGCTGGTTATAAGAGAAATGCAAATCAAAACTACCATGAGATATCACCTCACACCAGTCAGAATGGCCATCATTCATAAATCCACAAATAACAAGTGCTGGAGGGGCTGTGGAGAAAAGGGAACCCTCCTGCACTGTTGGTGGGAATGTAAACTGGTACAGCCACTATGGAGAACCGTTTGGAGATACCTTAGAAATCTATACATAGAACTTCCATACGACCCTGCAATCCCACTCTTGGGCATCTATCCGGACAAAACTCTACTTAAAAGAGACACGTGCACCCGCATGTTCATTGCAGCACTATTCACAATAGCCAGGACATGGAAACAACCCAAATGTCCATCGACAGAGGATTGGATTCGGAAGAGGTGGTATATATACACAATGGAATACTACTCAGCCATAAAAAAGAATGACATAATGCCATTTGCAGCAACATGGATGGAACTAGAGAACCTCATACTGAGTGAAATGAGCCAGAAAGACAAAGACAAATACCATATGATATCACTTATAACTGGAATCTAATATCCATCACAAATGAACATCTCCTCAGAAAAGAAAATCATGGACTTGGAAAATAGACTTGTGGCTATCTGATGGGAGGGGGTGGGAGTGGGAGGGATCGGGAGCTTGGGGTTATCAGGCACAACTTAGAATAGATTTACAAGGAGATCCTGCTGAATAGCATTGAGAACTTTGTCTAGATACTCATGTTGCAACAGAAGAAAGGCTGGGGGAAAAATGTAATTGTAATGTATACATGTAAGGATAACCTGACCCCCTTGCTGTACAGTGGGAAAAAAAAAATTATATATATATATATATATATATATATATATATATATAAGAAATTTATGCTCAAAGAATTTTTGATTTCATAGCACCTACTTTTTTTTTCCTTCTTCTGACTCACCAAGATGCTACTCTGGTTTGTGTATATGAATCCTGTGGAGTCAGAATGACTGCTGTGTTAAAAGTTATTGCATTTAAATGTGCCTAGGAGCTCCCATTGTGGCTTAGCAGTAACATACCTGACCAGTACCCATGAAGACATGGGTCCAAGCCCTGGCCTTGCTCAGTGGGTTAAGGATCTGGCATTGCTGTGGCTGTGGTGTAGGCCAGCAGCTGTAGCTCTGATTGAAGGGGTAGAATGGGAACTTCCATATGCTGTGGGTACAGCCCTAAACATACATGTATATATTGTAACAGTTCTCAGAGAAATAGAAGGTTGCCTTCTATGTATCAATAAGTTCAACAGGGAAGCCTTCCTACCTTCTTCAGTTGTTAGCTTCCTGAGTACATGTAGATATAGATGATCACAGTATGTTGTACTCCTTCTTGCTTTCTATTCTGATGTTTCCTTTCTGCGGATGCCAAGATGTTGCATTAGTTACACCAGTGAATCTTATACAGGGAACTCCTTTCTTTTTCCATGTTTTCCAGATTCTCTAATAGTCTTCTTAACTAAAGAATTCAGAAGGTCTCACCCTCTAGGAGTTTAAGTAAAGTTCAAGGAAAGTAAAATTGATAGTCTGGTACTTAGAATAAAATGGTGTATCTCTTTGGCTTTTCACTGCATAATCCATGGAGACAGTCGCTTCACTTCTTGTTGCAAAATTCATATTTGCTCAAAATGAAGTAGCTCCCAGGAGTTGTTACAAAGACTTAGAGTGTTTGCGCTCATTAGCATGTGTATCTTGGAGGGTGGGCAGCTAGGCTTAAGGGATGGGCTTAAACCCAGTTGAATTCAACTGATGTTACAGGATTTGTTGTATTTTGCTCTTTAGCTTGAGAAAAAATTTACAAGCTGGATACTAGGCAGCCAAATAAATCTATGCTGATTGTAATCACCACATTATATTTGTATTACCACTGGAGACTTCAAGTTTAGTTTCACAGATTTCGAGCGTTGGGAGATTTTTAGAAAAGCCCACAAACATAACAGTGCTTATGTGACACAAGTCATTACAAGTCTGTTGGTCATTTAAGAGCAGGTATTTTTCACTTGCATAACTGACTGTATGTTGCCCCAATGCTTTACCGCCTGGGTGACTGCATTTGCAAATGTGTTAGATCCTTCAGTTAATGTATGCCATCCTATGCACTGATGGGAGAAAAAGCCCAGGCTGTTTTTAAACCTAATAGACTCTGAGAACCTAGGATATAATTTGAAGCTCAAACCCCTAGGGATGGGAGTTCTGCTACTGGCCAGTCACAGCAAATTTTCTATAGCAGAAATCTTCCACAAGAGTAGCTGCAGCCCACATGTTGACCTGTGAGAAAGTCAAAATCTATGTGAAGAAGTGATTTTTGAGACAGCAGAGTATCAAGGTTGAGTGTAAGGCTTGGAATCAGGCAGTCTGATTTCTAATCTGGGACCTACCACTTATAGGTTGGGCATTTTTTCTTTTTTCTTTTTAGGGTCACACCTGGGACATATGGGAAGTTCCCAGGCTGGGGGTCAAATCAAAGTTTCAGCTTCAGGCCTATACTAACAGCCACAACAACCCAGGATCCAGGCTTCATCTGCGACCTACATCACAGCTTATGGCAACTCCAGATCCTTAACCCACTGAGCAAGGCCAGAGATCAAATCCACATCTTCATGGATACTAGTTGGGTTCTTAACCTGCTGAACCACAATGGGAACTCTGGGCACCTTTTTTTTTTTTAACCTTACTGTGTCTCAGTGTCCTAGTGTATAAAAAGGGAATGAAGTGCCAATATTACAATCTCATAATTAAAGACTAAGGAAGATAATAGAAGCATAGCACTCAGTGTATGGATACTCAGTAGTAAATATTCCTCTTGCAATTGGTTGTTGCTGGGATTGAAGCTACCTGGATTCTCATCTTCTGAGCTTTCTGCAGGGATTTTTCTCTAAGTTAAAAAAATGTTATCTGCATAATCATCTCTGTGGCAGAGTTTCAGCTCCCAGGCAAATCATCGTCCCCACGGTTAAGGTCATTTTCAAAGCCACATACTACGTCCCTCTGTATCTACAGGGGATTGGTTCCAGGACCCACCATGGAGACAAGAATCCCTGGATATTCAATGGCTGGTTGAACCTGCAGGCAGAACCAGTGGCTCTGGGGGCTGACTGCATAAGGAACTGAGCTCTCTCAGGCCTTCCCCTCCATCAGGTATAGTCCACACTCCTGGGTGACACAGGAGCTCTTTGAGAAGATGGTCTGCTCACTACCAGAGAAAATTCACTGCCAAGTTGGCTGGGTCTCTGGAGTTAAAGCTCAAGTGGCTCACATAGCCACCCCCTCAATGTGCAAATCTGTCTCTAAAGAGCTGGACTGGATGGCCTCTGTTTTTTTTTCTCTCCTTTCAGTACCTCAGCTTCCTCTCAGACTGAGTGCTGGAGCCAGTCTGCAATCTTTTTTATTTTTATTTTTTGCCTTTTTTTTTTTTTTTTTTTTTGCTTTTCAGGGCTGCACCTATGACATATGGAAGTTTTCAGGCTAGGAGTTGAGTCAGAGCTGTAGCTGCCAGCCTAGGCCACAGCCACATAACACCAGATCTGAGCCATGTCTGTGACCTACACCACAGCTCATGGCGACACTGGATCCCTAACCCACTGAGCAAGGACAGGGATCAAACCTGCATCTTCATGGTTACCAGTCAGGTTCATTACCGCTGAACCACAATGAGCGCTCCTGCAGCTTTTCTTTTTCGATGCTGATATCATTTTAGTTCAGGATCCCTATTATCCTTACCTGCCCCTGAGGCTCGGTTAGCATCATCTTGACCTCCTCCCATACATTCCGCTCTTGCCCAGAGCTCCATGTGATGAGAGATGATGAGAAAATGGTTCTCCTAAGACATTGGAAATGGGTTCTAAGTTGACATTCTGATTCTACTTCCATACGTAGAAACTTCTAGCATAATTTTTAAGCTCCAATTCATCTGTCTCCCTTTTACATTACTTCACCCAATTGCCAAATAAATATTAGGTGAGGGAAATATTACTATCTCTATTTTATAGTTGAGGGAGTGTAAGCACAGCTCAGTAGCAAGTCCAAGGTCATCCCACTAATAATTAAGAGAGTTGGAATCTGAACTCTGTTGTGATAAATCTAGCAATTATTCTTCGGAAATACAGAAGCTCCTTTTTCCTTTGGTCATAATTAAAGTAATATTTTATCTCTAAGAAATACCATTCCCCTGCTCTTCTCTTTTTATTAGATCGTTTTAAGATAATATTGTTTTTAACAAGCAGACTACCTGGCTGAATCAGAAAAGTATCCACTTAATTGAGTATAAAATATTGTGACTTGTATGGATAGCGACGCACTGAAACAGCATCAGAATACTTGGGTCAAGCACTGTTTAATGTAAGCGCAATGTTTTCTTTCCTCTGTCTGAGGAAGAATTATTTGCTCTAAACCTCTTCCTGGGGGCTTCTTACTCCAGAGTCCCAGGCTTACTTTATTCAGATGTTAGTTTTCTCCATCTCACTTATAAAGTTGCAAATGGCAGATTTACAGGTTAGAGTTAATGACAAGAAGATGCCATATTTAGTGTTCTTTTGATTCATATAACGTATGGGAAAGAATATGGATTTGAAGCCTGTCGCAGATGGATGTGTAATTTACTTTTTGCAAACATGGGCAAAATTACTTAAACTCTCTGATTCTAAATCCCATATTTGTAAAAGAAAAAGATGATTCGGATAAGTCACTCAGTTCATAAGTTACCCATCTAGAAACTCAATCCTCGTCTACTTGACTCTGAAGCCAGTGTTCTACTTTCTAGAACATTCTGCCTCCTGGCATCTCTCTCTGGGTCTTGTGAGCTAATTCTCAAAAATAATGATATGGGACAGCAACTCAAAGTCTGTCACAGCCCTCATCCTAAGAGTCATTCCCCTTTTAATATCTTATATGAGAAATTATATTCCTTGACATAGAATGTAAAATTGTGCATAGGTACATCTTCCTCATTAAAGGCATTGTAAATATCCTCATATTTTCAAAGGAATCCTTGTCTGAAATGTTAATCAGCAATTCCTTGCAATCTAAAATCCCTCCCTACCTCAGATAGTGAATGACTGATGACCAACTGAACAATAGTGCCTGGGTTGGGCGCTAGTACCTTGAGGATCTTGATATCTGGACAATTGTCCTAAATCAACATTCATTTGGAGTCTAGAGGTTATCTTTAAATGCTGGCCAGGTCATTATCATTCTAGCAACATCACTTTTCTTTTTTTTAATTAATTTATTTTTTTAAATTAAAGAATAATTGATTTATAATGTGCCAATTCTGCTATACAGCAGTGACCCAGTCATATATATATATATATATATATATATATATATATATATATATATACATTCCCTTTCTTATATTATCTTCCATCATGTTCTATCCCAAGAGAATGAATATAGTTCCCTGTGCTATATAGCAGGACTTCATTGCATATCCATTCTCAATAGTTTAGTTTGCATCTACTGACTGCAAACTCCCAGACCATCCCACTCCCTTTCCTCTTGGCAATCACAAGTCTGTTCTCCATGTCTGTGAGTCTGTTTCTGTTTTATTGATGGGTTCCTTTGTGCCATATTTTAGATTCCACATATGTAATATCATGTATTTAGCAACATCCTTTTTCAAGGTCACACATATGTGAATGAATATTGGAGATTGAACATTAAATATTAAGGACTTGTAGAGGATGTAGAGGAAGGACTATGGCATAAAGAGAAAGCTCTGCAGAATGTGGAATTGAATAAAGACATTGGTAAAGTAGAACAGATCCTCTTGTGTTTCATTTTTCTGATATAGAGTGATTGCTCTTCTTGCTGGGTGAAAGGACATGTCTGTTGATGCTGGCAACATCTTGGGATTTCTGGAACAAATAAGAGTGTAGTCTATATCACAGAAGACTGTGAAGCAGGCTAGGGTCTCATAAAGACATTTCATAAATGGAGAAGGTAGATATTTTTGATGCTGTAAGAACTAGATAATATATGCTTTTCTCTGATAAAGGTAGTCCATCTCTATTTACTTCTATAGAGCTTTACTCACTACCTAGCCTAATATAGTTTAATTTGCCCAAGCCACATTAGGAAAAATAAAGTCTAAAAAATTCCTTTACCTGTACTAAGAAAGGGAATTATGTTTAATGAGTGCCAGTGATATAATGTACTCTAGGAAAAGAATGATCACATTCCAATCCCACTGAATTCTCACAACGATGTTCTTGTAGGATCCCCAGAGTGGAAATAACAAAACAGAGAGGAAAGTCATATTCTCCTGTGACACACAGCCTGTAAGTGATAGAGCCGAGAATCAAACCCAGCTCCCTTACCTCCTGTCCAGGGAACCATCCATTGCTTGGCACTTAAGTAGAGTTTTAAGTAGGAGGGAGATATTCCCTGTGGAACTGAATAGGGAAATGAGTTCTACAGGAAGAACTGATCAGCATTTTAATATGGAACAAAGTTTCACATGGAGCCCCTGCTCAAGTGTACTAAATGCAAATTTTATTTTTTTATTTTTATTTTTTAAACTTGGCAAGAGAGGTGTAGAGCTGTCCTAACCTGGTATCTTCACTGGGAACTGTCATGCAATTTCCTCAGCTTTCTTCACATGTCCTCAGCTATAAGATGGAGGAGAATATGGCCTTGTGTACAGCTCTAGGAATTTAAGTGTTAAATCCTGGAATTTGAAAAGGCACTGAAAATAGTTCTCTGCTGCAGTACCCAAGAATGAGCACTTTGTCTGTTTGGCAAATATCCCCCACACTTTTTTTTTTTTTTACACTTTTTAGGGTCGCACCTGCAGCGTATGGAAGTTCTAAAGGCTAGGGGTCAAATCGGAGCTGTAGCTGCTGGCCTACACCACAGCCATAGCAACATGGGATCTGAGCCACATCTGTGATCTACACCACAGCTCATGGTAATGCTGGATCCCTGACCCACTGAATGAGGCCAGGGATCAAACCTGCATCCTCATGGATACTAGTCAGATTCGTTTCTGCTGCACCACAGCAGGAACTCCTCAAGTGTGTTTTAAAGCCATTCTTATTTTGATAGTGTACCCAACTGGAAAGTTATGAAAGTGACACCACATTTTCTTACTGTAGGACTAGCTATCATTATAAAAACGAATTAATGAATATTTTATGGGCAGGGTAACTTAACGTACTGGAGCAATAGGTTATCACACTCAATTATTATTCATCTATTCACTTACTGCCTGTTTATTGATAGACTCTTTCTATCAGCTCTGTAGTAGGTGCAGGGGAAACTGCAGTAGGAAAAAACAGACTTAGTCAAATATATATTATTTAATGGAAAAGCACATTTCATTTGAATTTTTCTATTTTCTGATAACACAAATTATTCTTAATGATTTTAGGGCTTTGAAGGCATAGTCCTCAGTTCATGCAGGCACAGAAAAATAGCAGTGCAATCCTATAAATTTGAGCTCAAAGACCAGAATAAATGCGAAACAATATTGCCATTCATTAACTGTTTGGCCTTCTAGCTCACAGTGCCATCCAGAACTATTGGGATGTGAAAGAAGCAGATTTAAAACCAGTAATTTGTACAAACAAAATGAGTCCTGGAACGCTACTGTGTACTGCCCTATATAAAAAGACAATAGACTATTTAATTAATTGAACCAATGCTAATAACAAATTTTAAGGGGGAAGAGATTATGGCTTCTCCTTCCAATAATCACACACTGCCACTGAGAGTGACTAGAAGCGTTGGATAGACTATTTTAAAATGCATATGTATGAAAGCACATCAAGCATGCAGTAAGTCAAACCCCATATTCACCTGTTTTTCCCTGTACAAAATCTGCCATTTTTTTTTAAATGGCAAATCTAGACACTGAGATGCTGAGCAAAGCTTTGGGAAGTGTTTTCTGATGTGAAGATAAAATTTGTAAAATCAAAATGACTTACAGTGGGCCCAGCAAAATTAAAAAAACAAGGCCAATACTTACAAATATGCTAGAAAATAATAATTATCATTAAAAAAATCCCATGCTTATGAAGAGCCTTCAGTCTCCTGCTCACCCCACATACCCCTAAAACGGTTTATTACAAACAAGAAATACCAGGCTATCTTCAGCCAATTTATTATATTAACTTTATAAAATATGTATGCATTTCCTTTGTAAAATAAAAATGCTAATTTATAAGTAAATATTATTAAAGAACACAAAACTGGAAAAATAATGGTAGGCTCTCTGATGGACTATGGGCTGGTATTTGGGGAAGCAGCAAATATCTTCCTAAGAAAATTTTGCAACAAAAATTGGAAATTGCAACAGGAAAAATACAAATGGCAGTTAAATAACAAGCCCTCAAAAATGCTTTTAAATTATGATCATTATACAACTACAGATGTGATAAATTCATTTGAGTAATAAAAAATTAAAATAAACAAATAAATGGAATATTAAATATTTTATTGGCAGTAAATTTGGCATAAAATACGTACTCAAATATTTTAAGTGAAAAATGCATGAATAAAATACACACTTTCAATCCATCTAAAAATGAAAAATAAAACAGAAAATGAAGCTTCGCCTCTTTTTATATGTAAAGACAAAGAAATTTACATGTTAATATCCATGCTATTGGAAGGGAAAAAAATTGACTTCCTCAGACTTTACTGTTGAGAATATAATATATTAAAAATACTATAGAGATAAATTTACATGTATTTATGAAACTCTTATATACCTTTAGGAACTATTAATTCCATTTATCTTATAATGATGTGTGTGAAAACATATTCAGTGGAAGATAATTCTTAACAGATTAAATTTAGGAAGAATTTAAAAGTCAAGCAAGGGATTATTTACACAAATTCTTGTGTAGTCAGAGCTTAGAAGGATGTTTAAAGATATGGAAAAGATCTTCACAAGGTAATATTAAATGAAAAATAAAGATAGCACAATCTTAATTACATTTTATTTGCATATGTTGTATGCATTCCTAAAAGACTAGAAGGATAAATACCTTAAATATCATAAATAACTTAATGTTATCTGTGTTTACATCTGTGTCCTAGGATTACTGTTGGTTGTGTGCACAATATTCTTTGTGTCTTCCAAGTTTTCATAATGAACATAATTTACTTGGGTCATAAAACATGATACCTCTATAAATGTTATAAATGTATTATAAAATAAAAGCGAATGGTGAGGTGGACAAAATTTCAGTGCACATTTATTTTTACTCTCTCAGGGTTGCCTGTGGCTCTGCTGAGGTGTAGACACATTATGTTTTATGCCTAAGTAGTGATGGATTGACATATAGAATTATTTCTTCAAATGCCTGTACAAGTCATTATTCCCAGTTGCTGCAAAGTTAAGAAGTCAGCTTTGGAATGGTGAGAGTGGACATTACTGAGCCAGAGTTATGACCAGGCAACTTCCTAAGAACATCATGTGGGTTATCACATTGTAGCCACCCAACAGATTTAGGAAGTAGATCTTATTATCATGCCCATTTTTCAGACAAAGAAATGTAGATTTTTAAGAAATCAGGGGCATATGATATTTGTCTTTCTCTTGCTGATTTACTTCACTTAATATGAGAATCTCTAGTCCCGTCCATGTTGCTGAAAATGGCATCATCTTGTCCTTTTTATGGGTGAGTAGTATTCCATTATATATATGTACCACAATTTCTTTTTTTTTTTCCTGTCTTTTGCCTTTTATGGCTGCGCCTGTGGCATATGGAGCTTCCCAGACTAGGGGTCTAATCAGAGCTGTTGCTGCTGGCTTACGCCAGAGCCACAGCCACTTGGGATCCAAGCCACATCTGCAACCTACCCTACAGCTCATGGCAACACTGGACCTTAACGCATTGAGCAAGGCCAGGGATCGAACCAGCAACCTCATTGTTCTTAGATTCATTTCCACTGTGCCACGATGGGAATTCCATGTACCACATTTTCTTAATCCGTTCATCTGTTGATGGATTTTAAGGTTGTTTCTGTGTTTTGGCTATTGTGAATAGTGCTGCTATGAACATAGGGGTGCATGTGTCTTTTGTAATGAAAGTTTTGTCTGATGTAAACCCAGGAGTGGGATTGCTGAATCATTTGTAAGTTCTTTCTGTATTTAGTCTTCCAAGGAACTTCCATACTGATTTCCATAGTAGTTGTAACAATTTATATTCCCACCAACAGTGAAGGAGGATTCCCTTTTCTCCATACCCTCTCCGGCATTTGTTATTTGTTGACTTATTTATAATGGCCATTCTGAATGGTACCTCATTGTAATTTTGATTTACGTTTCTCTAGCAATTTGTGATGTGAACATTTTTTTCATGTGCCTGCTGGCCAACCAAATATATTTTTTGAAGAAATGTTTGTTTAGGTCTCCTACCCATTTTTTGATTGGGTTTTTTGTTGTTATTGAATTTTGTGAGCTGTTTGTATATTTTGGAGAATAGACCACTGTCTGTTGCAATCTTTGCAAAGATTTTCTCCCATTATATGTGGAATCTGAAATATGGCACAAGTGATCCTATCTACCAAACAAACAGATCATGGACATGGAGAACAGACTCGTGGTTGCCAGTGGAGAGGAGGTGTGACGGTCTGGGAATTTGGGGTTGGTAGATGCAAACTATTACATTTAGAATGGATAAGCAATGGGGTCCTACTGTACAGCATAGGGAACTTGAGGTAGAACATGATGGAAGATAGTATGAGAAAAGAATGTATATATTTGTATGACTGGGTAACTATACAGTACAGCAGAAATTGACACAACATTGTAAATCAGCTATACTCTAAAAAAAAAAAAGAAAAAAAAAGAGAAAGAGAAATCAGGTGCATTTTTTAAGTTTGGTAGTTAGTGCATGGAAAAGACTGGATTTCCTGATGTTCCCGTGAGGAAGGCTTACAAAAATTCTTTCTCTTTTGGAAATTTAGTAAATTCACTTCCTTCACTTTTTCAAACTTGAGGTTGATCATGTAGCGTGTCTGAAGAGAGCCAACAGAGAACCTGTGTTGTCTTTGGAGGCTGGAGGAGAGTAATGCAAGCTGACATGGCTGCCTTAGATTACTCTGACTTGGAATTCATGAAGGGATATTCTGAAGCCAATTTGCTCAGGAACTGCACGTATGAGACTCTATCTTGTCAAAGTGCTGTCAAATCATGTCAGACCTTTCAACAGTTCATTCCAAAGAGACACCTGCCAAAACAACGGACCAGCAATCTGGCGTTCGCACAACCACACGAGGAAGAAAAGTGTTTCTCTCTTTTACAAAGCCACTGTATTCTTATTTTTAACAATTTTAAAGTGCAATGACTAATTCTACCTTCTAAGTCAGAAGGGCTAAGCATGCGAACTTAGATCCTGTGTACATTTCTTATAAATGGGTTCTTGTTTGGGGAAGACATTATCTTCTTCAAGAATAATTGTTTCAACTCAAGAGTGCATAACCTCTGTTTCTCCTTTCTGTTTGTTGGAGTTAGACTGTTAGTAGTTGCTAAATTGATATTAGAGCATACTACAGTATTGAACTGCGGGCATCTGAGTTTAGAAGCATGAAGCTGTAAAATTATTTTCCTTCCTTTTTTGAAATTAATATGCTCAGGTTGGAGTTCCCATTGTGGCTCAGTGGAACTGAATCTGACTAGCATCCATGAGGACGCAGGTTCCATCCCTGGCCTCGCTTTATGGGTTAAGGATCCAGCATTGCCGGAGCTGTGGTGTAGGTTGCAGACAGGGCTCAGATCCCACGTTGCTGTGGCTGTGGGGAAGGCCAGCAGCTACAGCTCCAATTTGACCCCTAGCCTGGGAACCAGTACAGCCCTAAAGAGACACACAAAAAATGCTCAGGTCAGTTAAAATCCCAGCATATTTGAAGAGAAAAAAAAAAGAAACTATAGAAGAGCTGAAAAAACAAGCGAAAGCAGTCATTTGTTCCCTCCAGTACTCATTCAACAAGTGTTTACTAAAAATTAACTGTATTAGGTGCTGGGGATACAAAAATGAATAATACAAGGAGCTTTTTAGGGAGAAACTCAAGATTTCAGATAAAGACACAAAACTGTAACCCATAATTTAATGTGACATAGCTTCTAACTATGTTTAGAATGAAGGAAATTATAAACATGTATATACACACAGTGAAAACAAACATAACACAGGAGAACAGAAGTAGGCTCACCTAACTATTTGGGGAATATGAGGATGGCTTCTTATGAAAGCTGAGGAAGAGGGGTGGGGAGAGAGAGGAGGAAGGGATGAGAAAGGTGGGGGTGGGGAGGAGAGGATGTATTTTTTTCTATATGGCACTTAGGCCTGATACATTCAAACCCTTTAAAGGATATGCATATTCTTTGACCTAGAAACTCTGCCTTTAGAAATTTATACTGAGGAAATGGTCCTGGATCTTCACAAGGATTTAGTTACCTTTCACTGTTATTTATAGTAGCCTAGAATTGTTAATAAGTACTATGACCACCTTAATCTTTTTAATATGACAAAGCCATAAAATGAATATTATTCTATTATTAAAAATAATAGTAGAAGCTTGAAAATAATATCATGAAAAATACTCCAATAAATAGCCTAAAAGTGAAAAAACATGCCCTATTATAATTGCACTTTTGTGCAATTTTGTTACATATACACTCATTTCTGAAAATCCTCCATTCAAAGATGCACATTCCCCCTACCCCTACCCCCAATTTCTGAAGTCATTCTATGTTTTACAGTTGATGTCAAAACATTTTTGGCAGCCACCAACCTGGAGAGTGTGTTGAGACAGGAATGGTGTTATCTGCTAATGTGGGACCCTTGTGGTGTCTAAGGGGAACTTGTTGATTATCACTTCAGTTATGTTCAGGGGTAGCAACTCAAGTATTTATAAGTTAAATATAGATTCTTAACTGTTGCTGAAAATATCTTCCTAAGTATTACAGTGGAATGAAACATTGAACTTAATAGTGGCTGTTCATATAACAGACAGCCTGTCATGCCTGATGTCATACAATTAAAGACAGTAGAAACTATCACTTCAAAAAGGATCTTTAAAATGTGCTGAGAGAGTATATCTTCGGTGTGCTTACCATACACACACTCACGCTCTTACACACACACACACACACACACACAGAGGTAATTATGTAAAGGGAGAGGTGTGCTAATTAACCTACTTATGATTGTCGTAATCATTTCACAGTGTATATGTATAGCAAATGATCACCTTGCAGACTTTAAATATATAAAATTTTATTTGTCAGTTATACCTCAATAAAGTTAGGGGAAAAAAGGATCCTGGAATTTTCAAAGATGTCACTCAGGTGCCAAACATCATTTGTCAAAATCTTCCAGCAGGTGTTCCCATTGTGGCACAGTGGGTTAAGAACTGACATAGTCTTGGCAAGATTGTAGGTTTGACCTCTGGCCTGACTCAGGAGGTTAAGGATCTGGTGTTGCTACAAGCTGTGGGGTAGGTCACAAATGTGGTTCAGCACCAGTGTTGCTGTGGCTGTGGTATAGACCTCAGCTGTGGCTCTGATTCAACTCCTAGCTCAGGAACATCCATATGCTGCAGGTGTGGCTGTAAAAACAAACAAACAAACAAACAAAGCTTCCATTAGACTTGCAAGAAAAGCTTTTTAATATTCTGCACTGTTGTTTAAATAGAACAATACAAAACAAAACTAGGCCTTTAAGGAATTTGGAAATGGAGTTGAAACTTCAGTATCCTTTATGTATGACTGGGTCACTATGCTATACAGCTGAAAGTGACACCGCATGGTAAACCAACTATGCTCTAATAAAAAATAATAATAATAAAAAAAGAAATTTCATTAGCGATCACAAAGGGCCTCAAAAGATCAAGCACCTGATCAGGAATTTGGAAAAGCATTGTGTTTTCATGATGCTTACACCATGGTCTGTGGCCAGGGTGATTCACATAATTTTTAGTTTCTGAGGGTGAAGGTGCTTTAGACTCAAAATTTGTGATATAAAAGAAGAAAATGCTATACCTATTGTTAATGTACTCGATATTTTTCTCAACAATTATTTTCTATGCATTATAATTTCTTTTTTTGCCAAAGCTGTAGTTGAATTATTAAAATAGCTGTAGTTGGTATTATATAAAGTAGCACATTAGAATATAGATGTGAGAATTAAAATATATTTTATTTATATTCATTACATATACAATCATACTTTCTTCACACCCATGCAGTCTAAATATTGTAACATCATACACCAAAAAATGTGATTGTATCTCATAAATAAAATTTACATTGATATTTCAGTTTTTCCTTCTTCAGTGTTCCAAATTACTTTTAAAAATTAAAGTTATTCAAATTCATACTTATCTACTCTTTTGAAAAACTCAAATTCTTCCATAAGCCAGCCTTAATTTTTATTCAACTTGTTTCTTATAATATTACTTTGACCCTTTATTTCATAGTTCATTTTTTTTGAAATTGCAAAACTATGTTCTTCTTATATCACTTGATTGTTGCATTTATTTCCTCTCATAGAGTATCCTATTTTGCATTTTCTGTTTATTAGTTCTTGAATAGGAAGTGGTAACATATATGGTATTTTAATTTTTTTAAATGGCTGCACCAGCAGCATATAGAAATTCCTGGGCTGGGATTGAATCTGAGCTGCAGCTGCCACCTCTGTCGCAACTGTGGCAATGCTGGATCCTTTAACCCACTGTGCTGGGCCAGGCATTGAACCCAAGCCTCCACAGTGAACTGAGGTGCTGCAGTCTGATTCTTACCCACTGCACCAGAGCGGGGACTCCATATTTTGTTTTTAAATAAAGTATAGTTGATTCACAATGTTGTGCCAATTTTTGCTGAACAGCAAGGTGACCAAGTCTCATATATACAGTATTCATACACACACATATATATACACATATACACACATTCCTTTTCTTATATTATTTCCCATCATGGTCTGTCCCAGGATACTGGATATAGTTCCCTGTGGTATACAGTACAGTCTCACTGCATATCCATTTTAAATGCAATAGTTTGCATCTACTAACCCCAAACTCCCAGTCCATCCCACTCTCATACTTGGCAACCACAAGTCTGTTCTCTGCCTGTGAGTCTGTTTCTGTTCTGTAGATAGGTCATTTGTGCCATATTTTAGATCCCACATATAAGTGGTATCATATGGTATTTGCCCTTCTCTTTCTGACTTCACTCAGTATGAGAATGTCCAGTTGCATCCATTATATACGGTATTTACTTTAAAATACACTCTTTGGATTCCCTCTTTGTTCAAACTGCTTTTTAAACATTGATCTCATCAGCTATGGAGTCCAGCATTCTACATAGAAATTTCAGTGGAGGGTAGGTCACAGGCAACTTTGTGTGGAAAAGCTGTTTGTCTCAGTGAATTCCTGGCTGTTTCTTGATGCCTCTTGGACAAGGGGCTGGCTTTTAGTTCATCATTCCAAAGCCAAGTTTAGAATTTTAGTGTAACAGATCTGACATCCCTTTTCAGTCCTCCTGTTTTCTCATTTGACTTAATGGTATTGCAAAATTCATTTATAAATTTTCCAATTTTAAGCCATTCTCACATTCCTGAGATGAACTCCACTTGATCATGGTTGATTGGTCTTTTAGTATACTGTTCAAATCCATTTTATGGTATTGTATTTACAAATTTTCCTTCTGTTTTCCGAAATGAATTTTTTCTCTGTTTATTTACTTCTGCTCATTGCCATATTTTGGCATCAAGATTTTTCTAGTTTTATAAAATGAATTGAAGTCTTTCACCTTTTCCTGTGCACCAAAGAAATTGCCTATTCTTTAAAAATATGAAATGAATTTTTCTTAAAACTATCAAAGGATGTCTGTTTCTAGTTATTGAAATAATTATTTTTATATGATTTTAAGGTACATAGACATGCAGGAGACAGAGGTATATAGCTGTATTTAAAACTAAGAAAGAAATTCACTGCATAATAATGTTAAGTTGCTGTGTTGAAATCCTTTGAGTGATTTTTGATTTGTTCTTCGTATTTCTCTATGATTTCCAAATTATGTATTATGAGTATGTTATAACAAAAAGTTAAAATATATTAATGAAGCTTATAGATTCCTGAATTACTTAACACTTGACTCAGATGTGCTTTCTGAGCCTTAAAAATAACTATTGCCATCAATTTTAAATTTCATGTGATATTGAAATACATGTATGAAGCTAAATTTATTCTGCAGAACTTGTCACATAAACAGTTTCTTTTCACAAAATCAACAATCAAGAAAACTTCACTAAAAGCCTTTTTACATAAAAATAGTTCATTTAAAACATGATGAATATTGTTAAATATTGTTTAAGTGCCTATATTAGAATAGCTGTGTAAAATCCAAGCTGTTTATTTGATGAATCATGGATCTAAAACATACACTTGCAATATATCAAGAAGAAAATTGACATACTTTTTTTTTTTTTTAATCTTTTCTAGGGCCACTCCTGCTAGGAGTCGAATCGGAGCTGTGGCCACCAGCCTACGCCAGAGCCACAGCAACGTGGGATCTGAGCCGTGTCTGCAACCTACACTATAGCTCATAGCAACACCGGATCCTTAACCCACTGAGCAAGGCCAGGGATCGAACCCACAACCTCATGGTTCCTAGTTGGATTCGGTAACCACTGCGCCATGATGGGAACTCCTGACATACTTTTTTGATGGATAACTTTTAAAGTGTAAGGTTAAGAAGAGAACAGTATTTTCCCCCACAGATTTCCTCAAAGGATAGGTAGACAACTTAGATGCAAGTTATTAATAAACGTCTCATTTCACAAGTTGGTTTATAAATTTATTGCAATCCTAATCAAAATCCCAACTTAGATGGAAGTGAAAAGGTTCAAAAAAAGCCTAGATATGTAGGAGGGCTTTCCCTATCAATTTCCAAAATTTATTAAATGTTACAGTAATTAAGGCAGTGTACTATTAGTGCAGAGCTAGATGTATCAGAATAAAGAACAAGAAATAGATCTATGTATATATACATAATAAATTCAAGAGTCTTTAGGAACTGATGCTGGGGCAACTAGATAACTGTTTGGGAAAAAATGTTAATGGGCTACACAAAATCAGTGGGTGCATATAGACCTGAATGGGAAATAAAAACTAAAAGCTTCTGCAAAATAGTATAGAACTATATCTTTATTAACTTGGAGATACAGAAGGATATTTTAGATAAGACAAGAAGTCTGTGTTAAGGAAAATGGTAAATCCAGATACAGTAAAATTCAGTGTTTCTTATAGTCAGAAAATAGCATAAAGAAATAAAAGCCAAAGAATGGGAAAAGATATTTTATAATACATATAATTAATAAAAGACAAATATGGAACATTTACAGATAGTCATTTTTTTAAAGAAAACCAATAAAAATATAGACCAAATATTTAAATAGTTACTTGTCAAAAGAATAAATCTAAGAGATCAATAAAAATAGGTTAAAATACTCTGCTTCCATAGTAAATCAAATTTAAGGAATTCCCTTTGTGGCTCACTGGTTAACGAACCCGACTAGGATTCATGAGGATGTGGGTTCAATCTCTGGCCTCACTCAGTGGGTTAAGGATCCAGCATTGCCGTGAGCTGTGGTGTAGGTCACAGATGCGGCTCGGATCCAATGTTGTTGTGGCTCTGGCTTAGTCTGGCAGCTGTAGCTCCAATTCAGCCCCTAGCCTGGGAACTTTCACATGCCGTGGGTGCGGCCCTAAAAAACAAACAAACAAAAAAATTTAAAACCACAATCACCAGTTGTCAAACATTTAAAATGAGGATGTAGAGCAATAGGATTTTTCATATGTTGCTGTATAATGTGCAAATTAGTATAACAACTTTGGGAAACAGTTTAGCATTTTCTGGTAAATTTAATGACATGCAGACCTTGTATCTTAGCAATTGTTTTCCTGGGAGTGCATCCTAGAGAAATATATGCCCATATGTCCGAAGACATATATAGAGATGTTCCCAGAAGCATTTTTTGCAATGGACAAAAACTCAAAATGACTCAAACCCATCAATAGTAAACTGGACAACTAACTTGCAGACTTTTCATAGAGTGGCCTTTATATAATGGAGTAATCAATAAAATTGAATGCACTAGAGCAACATGCAATAACACAAATGAATTTTACAAATAAAATGCAAAATAAAAGACTCCAGCCATTACAGAATGCATACATTTATATAGAGTTTAAAACATGAAAAACTATATTGTATCATTTGGGGATGCTCCCATGGGTTAAAACCAAAAAGAGAAGCAATGAAGTAGTTAATGGAAGTTATAACACTGCTTACCTCCTTGAAGGAATGAAGGGATCATTGTAAGAAGAAATAGGCAGAAGGTCTTAGGGGAGCAGGAAATGCTACATCTGTGACTACATGCTGATCACACAGGGCTCATATAATAAATTTCATCATTGAGCCTTCATGTACTATTCTGTGTATATTTCACCAAAAAAAAAAAAAAAAGAAAAAGAAAAAGAAAAAAAAATAGGAAAAATTTTCATTGCTAACTTATTCCTGGAATAGTTTAAATCTTATGGGAAGTATCTGTTTCCTGAAGTTGTGATAAATTCATTCACAAAAGTCTCTGGGCCTAGATTTTCTTTTATTTTTTTATTTTATTTTTTTCTGTTTGAAAGTATTCACCATTTATTAATTGACCAGATTACAAAAATAATCATGGAGATACCTTAATTCATCCTTCTAATAAGTCTGTTGATCTGGTCTTCCCTGTTGCCAGCATCTCCCCCTTCTACAAAATGGGTGGTCTTTTTCTTCATTCCACCTTGTGGAGAAGACAATTTGAAGTTTTTTTTTTTGTCTTTTTTCTATTTCTTCGGGCCGCTCCCGTGGCATATGGAGGTTACCAGGCTAGGGGTCTAATCGGAACTGTAGCCACGGGCCTACGCCAGAGCCACAGCAACGCAGGATCCTAGCCGCGTCTGCAACCTATACTACAGTTTACGGCAATGCCAGATCATTAACCTACTGAGCAAGGGCAGGGATTGAACCCGCAACCCCATGGTTCCCACTTGGATTCGTTAACCACTGAGCCACGACGGGAACTCCTAGATTTTCTTTTAAAAGCAATTATTTGATAATGTCATCTCGTGTTTTTTCTTAAATGTATTGATCTGCTTTAGGCATCTCCTTCTTGAAATGATTATTTGCATTTTCCAAGCAAGTTATTTTGGGGGGTGATTTTTCATTTGTATTACCATAAAGTTCAGTAGCAATCATCTGTTTTAGTTTTTATATTTGGGTGTGTGATTGCTGTCTTTTGGCCATTCTTCAGTGTTACTATGTATATATCTAACATTCCCTCTATTGATAGGAATTTCGGGTTTTTGCTACTGCAATTCTTATGAGAAACATCCTTGCACATATATCTTCACTCACTTGTGTCTCTGTTTCTATATATTTTGGTAGATATTTCAATTCACACTGTGCCTGGTAAAGTATGAGAGTATCCATTTCCCTATGTCCTCATTGAATCTTAAGATTATCACATATTTTAATTCTGCCAATTTTATGGTAAAAATTGAACTATCATTTTCTATTTTGCATTTTCCAAATTATCAGTAAGCCTAAAACTCTTTTTTCTTATACTTATTGTCCATTTCCACCATTTATGTTTCTCCTAACATGAATTTGTTTTACCCATTTTTTCCCCTCAATTTATCATTTTATTATGAATTTGAAGTTTGGTGAACTGAAATATTAACTTTATATTCATGTTACAAAAATCTCCCCTACCATATCACCGTAACGACTCTTTTTTCTTTTCTTTTTTTTTTACTTTCTTTTGCTTTTCAGGGCTTCATATGTGACCAGGCTAGCGGTCGAATTGGAGCTACAGATGCCGGCCTACACCACAGCCACAGCAACATGGATCTGATCTGCATTTGCGACCTACACTACAGTTCACAGCAATGCCAGATCCTTAACCCGCTGAGTGAGGCCAGGGATCAAATGCATATCCTCATGGATACTATTTGGGTTCATAACTCACTGAGTCACTATGGGAACTTCATGCTCTTTATTTTTTTATGTCATGTTGGATGTCTCTTGCCATGAAAGATTTTTTTATTTTACATATAATAAGGTACGTCTATTTTTTTCATTTAAGCCTGATTTTCTTAAGAAAGTTTTACTCATTCTGCAGCATGCAAATTTTACTGTCTACTCTATCTATATCTATGTCTGTATCTATATCTATGTCTGTATCTATATCTATGTCTGGAATTTCTTTCTCTTTATGTTGTGATAGGAGGTATTCTTTTTAAATATTTAAATATTTTCCTTTCTTCAGCATTTTCTTGAGTGTTTTTGTATACATCCAGCCTTTGTTATTTTTGCTGATTGCAGTAGAGGAGGTATAATGAAGCACTTAAAAGTATGATCTTGGAAGTCATTTTGGCCCAGCTACTTGTCTGATATATGGATGGGAGCAAATCAACCAAATCAATTTTCTGTTTTCACATTCATCAGCCTTGCTTTATCTTTAAGACATTTTTCCTACTTAAATTTTTTAATGGTTCCTCTATATAATTTTACTTCCTTGATAATAATCACCTGTTTTTTTGCCTTTACTGGAAATATAGTTTTTTATATGTAGTATTATTCTAATCCTATTTCTAAGAATTCTGTGATTGCCCTTTGAATTTCTTTAGACCAAAGAGTTTTATAGGAGAATGATTCTTATACATATGGTTGAGTATTTTTTAATTAAAAAAATAAGTAAATAAATAAAGTTAATATTGTTGCATCAGCCTCAGTGTTTAACATCTGCTTTGCAGGAATCACGGAGGGTGTTATGTGCCTTCTATTTGCCTAATGTGTGATTGCATTTGCTTTTGTAAATGCTCCATTAGAAACACTCAGAAATAACTTGCTTTCCCAATCTCCTTGTGATTTATAATGTTTTGCAGTTTATTGGCTAGATTTGTATTTATCATCTACATCCTCATAGCCTTAATGCTTTACCCAAGAGTTAAAAAAGTATGTTGACTCCTCTGACTCCTATGCATAAAAGTATATGTATTTTGCTTTTGTTAATTTATATTATCCTTGCCATTACAACATACAGACACTTTATAGTCAAAAGAACATTTATTTCTTTTGGGTTATGAGAATTCTAAATCCTGGGCTTCGAAATTCAAAAGGCTGTTGCAGACCAAAATGTTAGTCCATGGTAGAACAACAAGAAAATAGTTAAACTTTTAAAAAATTTTAAATCTTTGGCCCTGTAAAGAAGTTGACTATTACAAATTACAAACTACACAAGGCTGAGCTTCCAAGAAAGGCATCAGTCCATGAAATTAAATTATGCATTTAGAAGATGCTCTGTCTAATACAGACAGATACTAATTGAAGAAATAATTGTCTGGGTTTTTAAAAAAGACTCTATCTCTTATGTTCAACAGGCTGGTTCAGTGTTCCTAAACTGGCTTCTACACTGAAAAAAAAAATACCTTTATTTTCTCTCTCAAATGAATACTAGCATGCAAACAACTAGAACCATGTCCATTTCAATTAAACTTGGAATTCCATAAAGATCCAATTATATGTTTCAATAAATGCCCTTGAATTAGGGAACTGTCATGTTGAAATTAAATTAAAGCTGTGTTTCTCAAATTCTGATTTTTATTCCCTGGGGAATCATGATAATATACCAAGGGGTATATTAAACCACAGCATTGTAGAATACCTTCTTTTTAAAAAAATTATAGTTGTTCATAATGCTGTGCCAATTTCTGATGAACAGCAAAGTGACTCAGTCATATATATTTATAAACATTCTTTTTTTTTATATTATTTGCCATCCACCATGGTCTATCTCAGGAAATTGGATATAGTTCTCTGTGCTATACAGTAGGCCCTTATCATCTATCCATTCTATAGGTAATAGTTTGTATCTACTAATCCCAAACTCCTAGTTCATCCCATTTCCCCACCCCTTCCCTTGGCCACCATAAGTCTGTTCTCTATGTCTGTGAGTTTGTTTTTGTTTTGTAGATGGGTTCATCTGTGCCATATATTAGATACCACATGTAAGTAATGTCATATGGTATTTGTCTTTCTCTTTCTGACTTATTTCACTTAGTATGATAATCTCTAGTAGCATCCATTTTGCTGCAGCTGGTATTATTTCATTCTTTTTTATGGCTAAGTAGTATTCCATCATATATATGTACCAAATCTTCTTAACCCATTCATCTGTTTACGAACATTTATGTTGTTCCCATGTCTTGGCTATTGTGAATAGTGCTGCTATGAACGTATGGGTGAATGTATCTTTTTGAATTGTAGCTGTGTCTGGATATATGCCCAGGAGTGGGATTGCTAGATCATAAGGTAGTTCTACTTTTAGTTTTCTGAGGGACGACCATACTGTTTTCCATAGTAGTGGCACTACTTTACATTCCCACCTGAAGCTTCAGTTATGTTCAGAAATATAGTGGAAATGAAGGGGGTTGAGGGTAGGTAATTGTGAGAATCAAGTAATGCATCTAGCTCTTAATAATTATTTTGTGTTAAATATATTTCTATTTGTGAATAGAAAACAAAGCTTGAATGAACATGTACTCAGTCTTTATACATAAATATTCAAATACAGTTGACCCTTGAAAACTCAGGGTTAGAGGTGCCAACCCTCTGAGCATTGGAAAATGCATATATAACTTATAGTTAGTGGTCCTCTTCATATCTGCAGCCTCAGCCAACCTTGGATAATGTAATACTTTAGTATTGAGTATTTAAAAAAAAAAAAAAAAAAGCACCTCACATACACGCACATATAAGTGGACCCAGGCAGTTCAAACCTGTATTTTTCAAAGGTCAGCTGTAATAGCATTAGAGTATATAAAGTGTAAATATCCTCCTCACGTTATACTTATCATTTTCTAGTCCTTCTTCCCGGTGCAGAAGGTTCTGTGATTCTACTCCTCACTGCTATTAGGGGATCTCCATTGTTCCCAGTGCAGGACTGCCTGATAAACCTGAAATGTAACAAATAGGTACTACTCATATGTGAAAGCTATTTGTTTTGTATATTTATTTTGGACCAGGTATTTGCAAAACATTCTTTTATAGTAGTTTCTTTCTTTCTTTCTTTCTTTCTTTCTTTCTTTCTTTCTTTCTTTCTTTCTTTCTTTCTTTTTAGTAATTTCTCTTGGATTTTGTAGGTAGTCATATCATTTGCAAATAAATATAACACCCTTTTTTTCAAATTTACACCATTTTATTTTTCTTTTTTTCCTTTTCTTATTTAAGCTGTTGTAATCAACAGTATTTACTAGTATTTACTAATAATTTTGGTTATATTTGGCTTTGTTTTCCTAAATTTGATTAAAATGTTTTAAGAATTTCTTCATTAAGTGTGATGATAGGTCATTTTTGTTGTGTTAAGAAAATATTATATTATTTCTATTCTATAAAGAATGGGAATTACATTTCATATGATGATTTTGGCAGTGACTAAGATAAAATAATTTTCTTTTTTAATTTATTTTAAAGTAATTAATTCCACTTTGTGTCATGGAATTTACCCCTCTACTTTTTTGAAGTAACTATTATAGAATGCTTTCATCATTATGAACAAGCAGATGATTTTAATATCTTAATACACACTTGTTCATTTTACTTATTTGTAGGGGAGGGATTGAGAGTTATAGTCTTGCTCTCATAATGCTGTCTTTTCCATAATTTACCATATATGTGCCTTAATAATAAAAGAAAAGCCCAATGAACAGTATGTTTTTCAGTGGTTTTATAATTAGTATATAGATGCAGAAGGATTTTTTTTTCTGATATATTCTTTTAGGCTCTTACAAAGTTCATTAAAATGCTAGACATTTTGGTGAAATATACAAGTATAAATGTTAAGTATCTGTTTATGCAAATGGAATTTATAGGACAAACAACTGTTTCCATTCGGAGAGAAAAGGGCTGGATCTTCTGAGACAAAATTTTCTCCTCATGTTATATTGCATTTTTCATTATTACTGTGGGTATTAGCACAGCTACTTTAATTTTTCATATATTTTTAAAGGGAAAAAAGTAGCAAACTTTAAGCCTTTGTTGAATGTTACTTGATTATCAACAGTGTTGCCATGGGTTATAGAGAAAGGCCATTGAGGTCTGTTCTCTTGCAGAGTCAATAAAACTACTTTCCAAGCTACTTTTTTCCTCTTACTTCTCCTCAGTTTCTGCTTATTATTCTTCCAACATGACTCTTAACCCCTTTTAAGACCAAGTATGTGTGTTTCTTTGAGTGACTTTCTTTGGAATCCAATTATTATTTAATGTTTAAATGTAAATGTTCAGGCTTGATAGTCATTAAATCTCATAGTATAATATTTTTAAATGGAGTTACCTCATGCAGAGGATGTTCAGGCTCCACAATGGTTTTGAGCACATTACAATAAACTGTCAATTACTGTGGGCCCTCAGGTCTCAGGGCCCTGCTTGTTGTGGGATGTGCCATCTGTGGATGTGCCTTCCTAAAAAAGTGCATGACAGCAGCAGCCTATTTGGCAAGAATTTACAAAACACAGAAGCTGGCCCCTTTCCACTGCTAAGTGATGGGACTGTAGCTGAGTAAGAAGCCCTAGGTTTGCCAGGCTCGATCTGAAATACGACAATTCATCCCCGAGGAAAAGATGCAAGGAGTACAGTATTTGAGTGAATTTTCATGAAAACCAGTGCACTCTAAAGCAACACTAGAAAAAAGAAAATCTTGGCTAAGTATTCATTATATGGAAAAGAGCTCTAAGGGAACCAAACAGAGACCAAAAAAAGAAAAAAAATAAAAGGAAAATTTGAAGGATTATTCCTTTGCAAAAGTTGGGCAGAAGGGGCAACCTTCCTTTTGTGGAACCGCATAATTAACACACAACATTCACTTCACATCATTAATGCCTTGTGCTAGCTGCCACTTAGCCAGAGGGTCATGCCAAGTGAGTGCCTCCATAGAAAGAACACTCAGTGATTATATAGCATACAAGGATTATTCAATTTGATAGTTAAAAAAAATTCTCTCCACAATGAAAAAGAAACCCCTACCCTGAATGGATAAGCTAGGGACTGTGATATGGTGATTTTAATTCTTGATGACATGGAAAGAGGATTTGTTCACAGCAACAATTTATGCTTGCCCTGCCCCTCCCCCCACACTATATGCTGACTCATCATTAGAATACCTGGTTGCAAGTCAGAGTTGTACTAGGTAGTTTTTGTGTGACTTTTACCAGGTTGCTCCTCTTCTGTCGTAGTTTATTTATATCTGAAGGGAGGGAATTCCGATTGCACAGAAGTTTTAAAAGAAATACCACTAATGTCTGATAGACATGGTTCCACTCACTCTTTCCATGCTCATGGCAGAAACTAATGTTCAAATACGGCATTTTATACTGACCCCAGATGAGGTTTCCCAGAATCTTTCATGCTTCTACAGCCTCTATCAAGGTTGGAGTGTGAAAGACAAATTGACCCCTTGGTAGGTCTCCTTTATAGGTAAAGATTCATATCACATCCACAATTAGGAAAACAAAGAGGAACAAACACACAAAAACCCAGCAATGAAAATTTCCATGCTGAGACAAAGCAAATGAAGAGTTACTGTTTTAATTTCAGTCACAAAATAAATGAAAATATATGTTCTCCTCAATTACTGACTTTCTCACAAAAGCATCTTTATCCCTCACGTTTATAATTCTGCTACTGGAGACTATGTCCGGGGTGATAATTCTGTGTGTGAACAACACTTTTTTTTCCCCTGCCATGTACAGACTAACTGTAAATTTGCTAATCTGGTAATTTCACAGATTAAAAGTTTTTAATTTAATGAGCCAATTTTTCTGAAACTGCCTCCCTTAGAAACCATCTTTGTGAGTAAATGACTTTTCTTACCTAAATGTTTTTGCCTCTGTATCTTCCTTCTATTGGAGTTAAAGCATGAAATGATATCTGGCTGTTATATTTGGACAAGAATGATCTGGAAGATCATTTTCTATTCAAAAAGTCTAAGATCAATGCCCCTTATCTGGTGAGGAAATAGGATGATCCAGGTTTCCCTCCCCTGTCTTCCAGCTCATCCATCTCACTGCTAATAGGCACTGGGTCCAAGAGAAACAAAGTTTTACTGATAGAATTTTAAAAATTTGGGTTTCATAAATTATAGTTTTATTGAATCAATATTTATGATGGAAACCTGAGCTTCATAGCAACACAGTCACAGCTGTAGCTAATAGCTAAAGCATTTTGGAAAAATACACTCTATATTCAGAAGTGATATACTCTAATATATTCATAAAAACTAAAGCAAATTACATGGTAATTTTTTTAAACTTCCTTTTATTATTTAAACAAATGCTAGGCAAGATTATCTTTTGCAACACAATGTAACATTGCTTCTCTTCACGATGCTAGCTCAAATTA
Source organism: Phacochoerus africanus (assembly GCF_016906955.1). Lineage (NCBI taxonomy): Eukaryota > Metazoa > Chordata > Mammalia > Artiodactyla > Suidae > Phacochoerus > Phacochoerus africanus. Next base: position 39,755,360 of record NC_062555.1, read on the forward strand.
AATATTATATTCATGGAATCTTATTTGAATCATTAATTGCATGTTCACATGAAAAATCCTTTATGAATGCATGACAATTTCTTTGTTGAATATGGGAGTAAAATATTTACACTTTTGTTTATTTTGAATGTTTAAAAAGGAGGATTCCTAGGGCTTAAGATACAAATTTGTCTTAAGGATTTTAACCTGGCAAAGCCAATCTGAAGAGGAAGAGCTGGAGAAACCTATTTTAAATTGTAAATGAAAAACTCATGCATGCACGGTATGGATTATTTAATTCTTTCATGTATTCTGAGAAGTGAGAATGCCAAACAAGAATGGCTGGAGTTTAATGGAGTGTCTTATATGAAATCTAGAAAATATGCAATGGGGTCAATTCTAGATGAGCAAAACCAATAGTATTGTGTTGCCTGTGCCTTTTGTCCTTAATTTGAGTTGAGAGTGGGGCAGCCCTAACAGAAACCATTCTTTCTATTTGCTATAGAAACCAAATAGTTTGGACAGCAAGGGTTGGGGATCATCTGGGTCTTACAGTTATCATCCATTGTTGAACCTGAAACAAGAAAGCTCATGGACCTCTCTAATGATGATATGGAGAACGATTTCTGGCATGGGTCAAAAAGTGGGGGAATATCTGATGGAAAGAGAAATCATTACACTAAGTCGGAGTTAGAATTCAACCTTGGGATGGAAGGGAAGACAATTTCCCATGGAATTTGGCTGAGGCAATGGGTACTCAGTGAGTATCCAAGATTTTTTTTCAAAATCAAGTTCCTGACTTTCTCCCTACAGGTCATCTCATACCACAATGATCCAGGATTCTGGCTTCTTTTGGGAAACTTCCCAGGTAGTTTAACAGAATGTAGGCTGGATGTGAGGTGAGCAAAGCAGAGGTGAGTGAAGTCTAAATCACTGATGGACTCAGTAATGGGTGGATAGCCCAGGTGTGTCTACTCCAGATTCAGGTGCCTTCCTTATGTGATATTTCTTGGTGGATTCAGTGTGGCCTCTAGCTTTTGGCCACCTTCGTCTCAGATCTGAGGGTGGTAGAAATTGAAGCAAATGCAATTGTAATGCCTTCTTCTGAGTTGGACACCTCCACCCACTTGGCAAAGCCAGAGACCAAAAGCTTTTTGGTGTAAGCTTGTAAGTGAAACCTTGTGCCTTAGGAATGTCTGGGAGAACAGACAGATTAAGTTGAGCATCTCCAAGGAAGGCTGCTCAATACCTCCTCAAAGCTGTCACTAAAATAGGGGCCAGATCCTAGTTGCCTGTGGAGGTCACTTCCAAGGTCACTGTGCTCATAATTTGGGCTGGGAGGTGAGAAGGGTGACAGTGGAGGAGTCAGTTGGAGATGCTAGTGTGCAGGAGACATAAAAGATGTGGGCTGACACTGTGCCTTTGAAAATTAGCTTCATCCTTTTTTTTTTTTACTCATTTTTTGTATTATTATTCAATGAATTTATTACATTTATAGTTGTACAATTATCATCACAATCCAATTTTATAGGATTTCCATCCCACAACCCCAGCACATCCTCCCATCCCCAAAACAGTATCCTTTGGAAACCACTGAGTTTTTCAAAGTCTGTGAGTCTGTTCAGCAAAAAAGTGCATTGTGTCCTTTTTTCAGATTCCACATGTGATACCATTGATGTTGGTGTCTCATTGTCTGACTGACTTCACTTAGCATGATAATTTCTAAATCCATCCATGTTGCTAAAAATGCTGTTATTTCGTTCCTTTTAATGGCTGAGTAATATTCCATTGTGTATAGGTACCACATCTTCTTGATCCACTCCTCTGTCGATGGTGGCATAATTGTGCATGGATGATTTAATATCTTTACTGTATATATAACTTTACTGGTGAACCTTGTCATTTGTGGTATTTTTGTTTCTGGTTGTGGCCTTTTCTTTTCTGTGCAGAGATGTTCCTTTAGTATTTGTTGTTGTAAAGCTGGTTTAGTGGTGCTGAATTCTCTTAGCTTTGCTTATCTGTAAAGCTTTTTATTACTCCTTCAAATCTGATTGAGAGCCTTGCTGGGTAAAGTAATCTTGGTTGGAGGTTTTTTCCTTTCATCACTTTAAGTATATCATGCCACTCCCTTATCAGGGTTCCCTTGTATGTGACTTGTTTCTTTTCCCTAGCTGCTTTCAAGATTTTCTCTTTGTCTTTAATTTTGGTGAGTTTGATTAATATGTGTCTCATGGTGTTCCTCCTTGGGTTTATTTTATATGGTACTCGCGCTTCCTGAATTTGAGTGAGTGGTTCCTTTCCCATGTTGGGGAAAAGTTTTTGGCTATTATTACTTCAGATATTTATTCTGTACCTTTCTCTCTATTCTCCTTTTAGCACCCCTATAATATGAATGTTGGTGCATTTAACATTGTCCCAGAGGTCTCTGAGACTCTCTTCATTTTCTTTTCAATCTTTTTTCTCTTTTCTGTTCCACATCCTTGATTTCCACTTATCTGTCTTCCACCTCGCTTATTCGTTCTTCTGCCTCCTGTATTCTGCTCTTGGCTGCTTCTAATGAATGCTTTATTTCAGTTATTGTATTTTGCATCTCTTCTTGTGTAAGTTTTATATCTCGTATCTCTTTGCTCAGTGTTTCCTGTAAATTATCCATCTTTGCCTCCAGTTCATTTCCAGTGTCTTGTATCATCTTCAGCATCAACAGTCTAAAAGTCTTTTTCCTGGAGGCTAAGAATCTCCTCATTGCTTAGCTGATTTTCTGGTTTTTTTCCTTTCTCCCTCATCTGGGTTATAGTTCTCTGTCTTTTCATTTTTATAGGTTTTTGGTGTGGTGACCTTTTACAGATAATAGAGTTGTAGCCTCTCTTACTTCTGGTGTCTGCCCTCCTTGTGGCTGAAGTTGGTATGGGTGCTTGCTGTAGGCTTCCTGATGGGAGGGACTGATGCCTGCTCACTGGTAGGTGGAGCTGCTTCCTATCTCACTAGTGGGTGGGGCTTTGTCTCTGGGTGAGATTAGAGGCAGCTATGTGTGCCTGGGGAGTCTTTAGGCAGCCTGTTTACTGAGGGGCAGGGCTGTGATCTCACCTGGATTGTTGTTTGGCCTGGGGCTTCTCAGTGCTAATGGGTGGGGCCAGATTTTTCCCCAAGTGGCCACCTCCAGAGAAATGCATGCTAATGAATATTTCCAAGAGCTTTGCTTCCAATATCCTTCCCCCACAACAAGCCACATTCACCCCTGTTTTCCCAGGAGGTCCTCCAAAAACTGCAGTCAGGTTTGATCCAGATTCCAATGGAGACTTTGCTTTGCCCTGGGACCTAGTGCTCATGACAGTCTGTGTGTACCTTTTAAGAATGGGATCTCTGTTTCCCCCAGTTCTGTGGAGCTCCTGCAACAAGCCATACTGACCTTCAATGCCAGATTTTCTAGGGCCTCTTTCTCCCAATGGCAGATCCCCAGGCATGGGGACTTGTTGGGGGGCTCAGAACTCTCACCCCTGTAGGTGTGTCTCTGTGAAACAGTTACTTTCCAGTCTGTGGGGCTTCCCACCTGGGAGGTATGTGGTTGCTTATACTGTGTAATGCCCCTTCTACCTCTTGATGTGGCTTCCTCTTTGTCTTCTGGAGTAGGATATCTTTTTTAAGGTTTCTGGTCCAGTTGTTTGAAGATTGCTCAGAATTTGGTTGTAATTTTATTGTTTTTAGGAGAGAAGTTGAGCTCCAGTCCTTCTATTCCTCCATCTTAATCCCATCTCCGAAAACTAACTTCATCTAATTTTCAAAGCAACCCATGCTTGGATTTGGCCTCTTCCACCTCTTGATAACAAACAGGCCTTTCTTTCATACTCGTCTGCTCCCAATCCAGTGTATCACTTTGCTAATCCTGAACTGAAAATGAATATGGTATTAAATAATGGCTTAAGCTGCCAGCTTTTTCAGAGATATCGGTTGGGTCCAAATGGAGATTTTCCTCAAGAGGTTTATAGAGGGAAAAAAGAAAGTGTTGACAGTGAATTACCCAACAACAGTAGGGTCTGTACACAGGTCTCCTTGTCCTTCTCCCTACGCTTGATGGCTGCCAGCACTTGTGACCAATGAGCTGAAATCAAAGATCTTATGACTGATGAGTGGGAATCACACCTCAGGTTTTATTACTTATCCCTGTCAATCAAGTCCTTCCCTAATTTCCTCAGGTGACCTACATTTAATGTGAATAGATAGTCTAGATAGGTCGTGTGCTTTGCCTGTTATGCTAATGGAGAATTCTTGGAGAATAGATGTGCCAAAAACAATGGTGATGTGTTAGTTTTGAAAACAAAAGCCTTGGTAGTGAGTTTATGAACCTCTCTGAAAAAAATTTATAAGGAAAAGGGACCAGATATCCTTGGAATCATCAGCCTTTCTTAGATGTGAGCATACATAGGATTTTTGAGTCCCTGCTTTCTATAGGATGTAGCTAGCATCTCACCCTCCTTAAGAAGCCAGGGATTTGGGGCTCCTGCCTGGCTATGGAAAGGTGGATGACACCCAGAGTGACCATCTAATTACTCACAGAGTAGCTTGATTTTTCACTGTTTCTTGGCCCTACTGACTTTAGCAAAAGACAGGTTAGATCGCTCCCAAAAGCACTGCATAGAAATTGTCATTCCACACTGGGTCTGGCAGAATCACTGGCCCCTTTGTTGTAATATGTTCTGATGCTACTTGTAATCAAATAGATGTGAACAATTGACAAGAGCATCAAAAAATGAGTGGAGTCATGAGCAGACGTGGGCCCCAAGTCTTTCAAATTGAATACATTTTATCAGAAGCCTTTTGTAGTTCATGTGGGGAAATGACTCATCACTTCCTGATTTCATGGCCTCATACCAGCTCTGACCAGGTACCTAGGATAGGCCTTGGGGAGTTCGCTGTTGACAAGTTATTTATATAGCACTTGCTACCAGTCTGTGAGTGAGCACGTTCTATCTTAACATGTGGTGACAAGTGTACTAAGTGTTGTAAGCATGACCTCCTCTGGGGTCAGACTGCCTGGCTGTTGTTGCTCCTTAATTGGCCTGTGCCTCAGTATTCTTAGCTGTGAGATGGCAATAATAATACTTACAGCATTGGCTTGTTTGAAGGGTTATAGATTTGTAACAGCACCTGGATGAAAGTTAGCTATTACCAGTGAAGGGCATCTATACCCTCAGGTTGTCACAAGGGGCAGAAATGGAATTTCTATACCCCATTAGATAACCCTCATCTTTCAATATCTGTGTTACACTCACTGCTGATGCAGTTTATCCTAAATATTTTTCTGCCCCATTACCAGGGACTTGGGGGTGGGGACATGTAACCCTAGCAGACCCATTAGGAGTTTGCTAAATCATGGGTAAGTATTTTATCTTTTTTTTTTACTTAAAAAAATTACTCAATGAATTTTATTACATCTATAGTTGTACAATGATCATCACAACCCTGTATTATAGCATTTCCATCCCAAACCCTCAGAGTATCCCCCAATTCCCCAACCTGTCTCCTTTGGAAACTGTAAGGTTTCAAAGTCTGTGAGTCAGTATCTGTTCTGCAAAGAAGTTCATTGTGTCCTTTTTTTTAGATTCCACATGTAAGAGATAGCATATGATGTTGATGTCTAACTGTCTGAGTAACTTCACTTAGCATGATAATTTCTAGGCCCATCCATGTTGCTGCAAATGGTATTATTTCTTTCCTTTTAATGGTTAAGTAATAGTCCATTGTGTATATATGTACCACATCTTCATCCATTCCTCTGTCAATGGGCATTTAGGTTGTTTACATGTCTTTACTATTGTATATAGTGCTGCAGTGAACATTGGAGTACATGTATATATCTTTTTTTTTTCTTTTGTCTTCTTTTTTTAGGGATGCACCCATGGCATATGGAGGTTCCCAGGCTAGGGGTCTAATCGGAGATGTTGCTGCTGGCCTATGCCAGAGCCACAGCAATGTCAGATCCGATCTTCATCTCATGGCAATGCCAGATCCTTAACCCACTGAGTGAGGCCAGGGATTGAACTGCAACGTTATGATTCCTAGTTGGATTCGTTTCTGCTGCGCCACAGTGGGAACTCTCCCATATATCTTTTCGAGTCATAGTTTTCTCTGGATAGATGCCCAGGTAAGTCTCTTATTTTGACTAGGCCTCATTCTGGTCATTTGAAATAAGCACTGGGACATAAATTTCTGGACATCAATAAGTCTGGAAGCCATTCAAAGAGTTATTCTGCTTGTGTATTTTCTATTAGAAATAGTTTTTCACAATACTCAGGTATTATCACATTTAGTTTTAGCCCACTGTGTATGTGGTGAATTCTTCCAAAATTGCTAGCAAGTTTTTCTTCTGTTTTTGTGGCACAACACCCATCGACAGACTTGTCTACCATCGGATAATTCTAAGGGAACTGTTTTCTGTATCCTTTTATTTTCTCTGAGAACAGAAGTAAGTTGAGTTGAGTAAGCAGCTCGATTTTTTGAGACTAACATTAAAAAATAACTTGGCAGGATTTTTAAACCAAGATTCTCAGAGGAGCTTTGCAAACATATTTCATTTGCTACAACAATGGGAACTTTATCTTTCCGAGAACAGGTGTATACAGATCATGGTGTGAGATTTTTTTGAGAACAAGAGCTCTCACAATTGATTGTTTCCTTGAAAAAAGGAAAAGACTTTTGAATAGATGGTGAAAATTAAGAGGACTTTCAGGCCTATAAAATGGAATTTAACTAAGATTTTATTGAAATGCTACATGCTAGAATACCTGTGGTTGTGCAGAAGATGAAGGCAGTGTCCATTTCTCCCCCCTTCTTTCATATAATATTGATACACCAAGGGATCTGCAGAAATGGCCCCAGCTGATAAATGCTCAAAGTGGAATATGGTTTAGGTCTAGCCCCAGCCACCTTCCACCAGGATGCTCTGAACTCAAAATCAAGATCTCAGTGAGATCCAGCTTCACCTATGAGCTGGCTTGGAGTTGAGGGATCCTAGGAAATCTACCAAGGACTAGGTGTATCATCTGTGAAGCACACCACCTCACTGTACTGCACACTATGACACCCCTCTAGCCATCCCCCAGTTTTTCCCTAAAGGGAAGAAGGGGCTTCTGATTAGCCACCAATTCCTGCTGGCTTAGTCTTAGCTCTGTCCTCCGCCACCACTCTGCCCTTGAGTGCCTTTGTTCAACCCTCTTGTCTTCATGTCTTCCTTGTCCCTTTATTCTTTAGTATTGGCTTCTCATTACCATTCCTGCCCTTCTGTGTTCTCTGCAGGATTTCAGAGGCTGGAAGCCTACAAACAGCTCTTCTCTACTTCCTGGTGAACGGGATTCTGGTTTAGGGTCTAATCAATGAGAAAGTCTCACATGATGTTTGGAAGGTGGATGAGGAGGAGCTGGTACTTCCCCCATGGTGGTGAGCAGTTGTCAGGCTTAAGGAGGCAGCAGCTATGAAGTTTTGACAATAGCTTTGGGGTGTCCACCTGTGATTCCACAGTGGTGGTTCCCTACAATTCACAGACATCCAGCTCATTGAGTGGTCAATTCACATCTTGACCTTTACTCTCCTGCTTTCATCAGCTTCTCCACGTGTCACATGTTTCCGATATTTGGTTTTAAATTATTTTCTGTGTAAAGTAATTAGTGTGGCTGCTGTTTTTTTTTAAACCAAACTATGATTGATAAAGTAGCCGCATTTTTAGATAGCCTTTGTAGACACCAGAGAGGAAACCCCCACTGACACTGACTTGGGCAGTAATCTCCCCATCCTATGAGTCATGATGGTGAGAGATATCTCCCTCTGTCTCCAGTCTTGAGACTCAGGATTCTGCTGGGCAAGCATGCTCAACCCCCTCTCTACATGGCAATGAAGGAAACTATTTCTTCAAGTTTTCCTAATAGCATGCCTCACTTAATAGAAAAGGAGACTGAGGGTCAGAGGGTTTCAGTAGCAGAAAAAGTGCTGAGGCCAAAATCTGACTAAGTAGGTTTTCTGTGCTATTTTCACTACCCCTCTGGATTCTCATGTAGAACCAACATTCTAGGGACCCCTTAAATCTATACCTAATCCTCTGTTTCCCTTTGGTCTTTTGACTATAGTTATATATTTTTTGTCAGATTTAAAAATTTGCCTTTTAGAACACTTTCTAATTGTGATAGAAAAAAATCTGCAAAGATAATAAAAAGTGTCACTTATTAAGCAATTATAAGTGTCAGACACTGCACTTTTTAATGGCTCATTTAATCATTAAGATAATCCAGGGAGTCATTCAATTTTATTATCTCTGTTATACAAAAATAAAAAGTGAGAATCACAGAGGTTTAATCCAAGGTTATACATTTGGTTTACAGCAAAGCCAGAGGGAAACCCAGGTCTCACTATCTTCAATGCTTCTATTGATGCATTTAATAAATATTTTTTGAGCAGTCACTTTGTGCCAGGCCCTCTTTTAGGCACATGGGGGTGGAGGTGGGGCAAGGGAAACAAGTACCACACAAAAAGCAGTATGGAACATAAATCAATTATTCCTTAATAAAATTAAATTTAAAAAATCAATATGGAACAGGAAATGAAAAAGTGGGTGACGGAATTCAGTTTGGAAAATTCGTGATGACTAACAGGTACACACATCCCATCAATAAGTTGTTATGATTATTTAAAAATAAAATAAAAATATTTTTCTTTGAATCTGTATGTATTAGTTCTTCAAAAAGCTATAAATTTTTCAGCATATAGCTACTTATTAAGTAGTTTGAAACTATTAGCAAATGGACCTGTTTGGCCCAGGGATGCTATTAAAAAACTACTTGCTATTAAGGATGCCATAAAGTGAGAAAGTTTGAGAACCCCTGGGCTATAGGATAGAAGTGAAATAAATTTGAACTTTATGGATGCGGCCTTAAAATTTAATCAGTTGCTTTAAAATTTAGGTTTTTCTCCTTTCCTCAAAGCACATTTTTATCCTCATTAAATGTACGTGCTCTATGCTTTGCTTTAAATTTTTCCTAAAAGCAAAGAGGTACAGAGAAACATAGAGCTTTCTTGTTAATAAAATGACCCATCTTCCAATTGCTATTACTAGTCTTACAGTTTTTTTTTCATTTTCAACCCTTTATTAAAATGTCACTATATGGGGAAATTAATTATGAGAAAAGGAATTTGGTATTTGGAGCCATAATTTGGCAATGGACAAAGAATTGCTTCTTCAGAGAATGCTCTGATCCCAATCCATCATTTTGTGCCGTGAGCCCGGAGCCTTACCCGCCCTGGGGCTGCCCAGCAGAGGTACTTCAGGTTATTGAAAGCTTGGTCCCCACCCTTTTCCAAAGAGATCCTAAGCTTTGGCAAAACCCCCTATTAACGTACCACCAATGGCTGTCTAAAATTGTTTCCCTAAAAATTCAGAATCCATTTTACTTCTGTAAAGAACTTTTACAGTATAGAATTTGGCATTATTTCTTCTACAAGGTAAATTTCCTTGTGTTTGTCTGAATTTTCTACTTGTTGGTCAATTATTTCTGTATTCAATCCACTGTGAATTTTCTGCTCTTATTCTCACAGAAATTCCTCTGAGTTTATGAACCAGTAGAATCTTGTTATAAGTAATCTCTGGACACTCAGTTTAAACTAAACACATCTGGTTTTGCGGATGTCGAATTTTTTTTTTTTTAAAAAAAACATGGTTAGTGGTATCCATCCCAAACCCCTAAATCCTCCCTTAGTCTCAAAGCATTTTATAAGCTCCTGAGACAGAAAAGAGTAAAGGCTTTCTTTTCAAAAGGGAGAAATGGAGGTGCCAAGAGATTTAATAAAGTAGTTATGGAAACAGCATTAACCCTGGCTCAAATCACACATAAATGCGGCGTATTTATTTTCAAGTCCCAGTTTAAATGTCATTTCCTTAATGAAGGCTTTCATGTACCCACAGACCTATTTAGCAGCTTCTATTTCACACTCTCACGGTGCTCATCTTTTTGAAACACTCAGCTTTGAATAGGGACTCTTGTAATGGCTTCTTCCTATGTAGACTTCAAGTCCTCTTGGCTAAGTAACAAAGTGTTTTTGATTTCCTATGTCTTCAGCGTTTAGCACCCTGCCTGGTGCTCAGTAAACCTTGTAGAAGGAAGGAAAGAATGCAGGAAGGGAGGAAAGAACAAAAGAGAGAGAAATTACCAGGAAGAATGGATCCAAAACTTAATTGATGAAAACTGTGATGACTGCAGTAATTCAAAGGACCCAGGACTCTTGCTTTTAAAGTATTACTTTCTAGTGATTGTGACAATAGGTCTCCAATGGAAAAAAGATGTCCTTGCTCATGTTATCAATCTCCTTGCCAAGACATAGATAAAATAAGAGGGAAAGCATAATCTGCTTTTATGTAAATCCATCAGCCTTTATATAAAATCTATCACTCTTCTCACAATAAAAACATATAGAAGGAATAGAATGATTACAAGGGCTGGTCCCAAAGAAACAGCAGGCAGGTGGCTCAGATAACCAAAGAAATCACTCTCAGCAGCACTGAAAAGCAAGAGTGAAACACAAACACCGTGGTTCAAAGACTGAGTTATACCGATTTGTTCTTTCCCACAATCTCTGACAACAGCTTAGAATCAGTCTCGCTGGCCTTCCTCCTTAGACTGTAAGACCAGGGAACCCAGGGAGCTTGGTTTTAACCCTGCATGACTTTCACCTCCCTCAGATAAACACCCTCCACAACTCCTTTCATTAAATGCTGCTTTAATTGAAGGAGCTCTGCTGTCCACCCCCATTTCTCTTATGTGTGAGTTGAGGGGATATTTGGGGTTTAACACTTTGACCATTCGCAGAGTTTCCTGAATGTATTCATATCTACCTGAGCATGTATGTCCAATAGGCCGGGGGCATCCCTTTGATATACTGACCCAGATCTATTGATCACCCTCTCATCTCTTAAACGCCAACAATTGATCAGAGGATTCCTGAGGTGAGAGTGTGATTGGCTTCCTGTGAAATCATTGCCCCCTCTTGGAAAAGCAAATAAATCCCACCCCAGATTCTATCCTCTCATACGAATTGTCAGGGTCATTAAATTTGCTTTCACCATGATTTCTGGAAACTTACTCCTTGATTGGCTTCCGATGTACCAGTGAGGTCCTCTCTCACTCTCTCTTTGACTCCTCTTTCCTCCTGTTCCTCCTGGAACTGCTTGTGTGACATACTTCTTTAACATCTCCTTTACTCTCCCAGAAAGAGGGGTCTTTAATCTTCATTCATTTATCTGACTGCTTCTTAGGAATGATTCATAGAAGGCAAGTTACTAGGTCAAAGAGTGTGTCTATTTTTTTACATTTTATAATGGCGATTTTTATTTTTCCATTATAGCTTGTTTATAGGCTTTTTGTCAATTTTCTACTGTACAACAAGGTGACCTAGTCACACATACATGTATACATTCTTTTTTCTCACATTATCATGCTCCGTCATAAGTGACTAGATATAGTTCCTAGTGCTATACAGCAGGATCTCATTGCTTATCCATTCCAAAGGCAATAGTTTGCCTCTGTGTAGAAGATATGGTATATATACACAATGGAATACTACTCAGCCATAAAAAAGAGCAAAATAATGCCATTTGTAGCAACATAGATGGAACTAGAGACTCTCATACTGAGTGAAGTAAATCAGAAAGATAAAGAGAAATAACATATGATATCACTTATATCTGGAATATAATAAATGGCACAAATGAACCTTTTCACAGAAAAGAAAATCATGGATGTGGAGAAGAGACTTGTTGTTGTTGAAGGGGAGGGGGAAGGGGAAAGAGTGGGATGGATTGGGAATTTGGGGTTAATAGAGTATGTCTATCTTAAAGTCTCTTGATTCACGTTGCAAATTGCTTTACAGAAAAATATAACCAGTTAACACCTCCACGTGCAGTACATCAGAATGTCTGCCTTGCTGTACCCACATCGATATAAAATGCTAGCTTAAAATGTTTGATAATTTCTTAACTGAAATTAATACTACCATGTTTTTTCTCATGTAGTTAAGACCCTCAAAAATGCTACATGCTCTAAGCTGCTCCTGGACTTTCTGCTCTTTTATGCTGGGCATCTCCGAGTAAATGTGAAAAGAGAGGAAGTATCAGGGGGCCAAAAAAGGGACAAAAATTATCATGTTTTGTTTGGGTCACAAGATAGTCTCATGCTGCTGTGACCCCTTTTTGTGACCCATGTAGACCTGTGCATCCTGAAATTAGGTGCAGAGGGTGGCAGTGAGCCACTGTTTCCCATGCCTTCTATAGGGAGTTTGGACTTGCTTTTGTACAGAAGGAGGTTAAGAAGGTGTTAGTCATTATTTCCTCATTAGCAGTGCAGGCAGTAGAAATTCTGCCCCAGTTTTGTCAGGTTTTCCCTGTATTTAATACACAGGGCTATGGCCATTATCGGTAATTTCAAAGATCTTCATAAATTTGGGACTAGGCATACCAAGCATGTATAGTCTCCTGTCACAAAAACCTGGAAAGAATTCCCAAAGTCCCTTCATTTAAGCTGCAGAAATATCATGAGCACAAACATTTTATGAAAGATACTCTCTTGTTACAAAAGGACTTGTGAAGACAAAGCCCATGCTCTGCTTTCAAGTGGACCATTTAACCAGTTCAAGAGGTAAAACAGATGTCAGTGTGATTAAAGCATGAATATAATTGAAACCCAAGTGACACCAGGTTAAGTAAAAATGAAGAGCAGGAATGAAAAAGGTAAGAATCATCAGGGAGAAAAAAAAATTTTTTAAGGACAAATGTCCAGCATATATATATGTATTTATAGTTGATTTACAATGTTCTTTCAATTTCTGCTGTACAGCAAATTGTCCCAGTCATATATATATATATATATTCTTTTTCCACATCATCTTCCATCATGTTACATCAAAAGTGGCTAGATCTAGTTCCCTGTGCTATACAGCAAGGAAGGAAATTTTTTAATCTGATGGACATGAGCAAAGTTTCACAAATAATTTGGCCTTTAATATAAACATAAGAGAATGGATGCAATTTTCACAGGTACCATGAAGGTCTTACTTGGGGAAAGGAGGAAGCATTTTGAATTGAAATAACTGCACATGAGCAAAGTTATATGTGATAAGGGCAGCTTTTCTGGGGTGGCAGGTTCATGTTCAAATTGTACATGTTAAATGTCGATGTGATGAGACTGTAGCCACTGGAAGCCTTTGAGAGCTCCTGACTAAAGAAGAGATTTGCTGTTCAGTTTTATGAGGTGGTGATATTCAGACAGCCACGTGAAATCTAGATTAGAATAAAAAGTGGGAGTGTGATGCCTAATGAGAAGGTTATTATTCCATTAATCTAGGAACGGGATAAAGCGTACTTGAAATAGTGGGCAGGAATGAGAAGAAAAATGAGGAAGGAGATGCAGAAAGGCCTGGTGGAAACAAAAGCTAATGACTTTGCACCTAATTAAATTTGGGACAAAGGGATGGATTTCAAGTCCAGGTGCCCAGGAGACTATTAAAATCATGGTGTTATTAATAGTCAATGAATTTCAAAGAGGGAGCTGATGTAGGAAGAGAAGTGAGTTTGAATTTGAATGTACTGTTTTTAATCTATCAGTTTTCATTAATTTATTTGCTAAGAAGGCAATTGAGGGTTTGAGAAGTAGAAGAGAAAAAGCAATTAGACACACTTAGGACCAATTAGCATGACTGATCTTGGGATGAGCACATGACCCAAGATGGGTGACTCAGATTCCTTCTGGAGGGACAAAAGAGGCCGGGAAAACCAGTCCTCCTCTGCTGACAGCCCCAGGGCTCTGCACTGTGGAGTAAGCTGGTCTGAGGTCAGAGGGAGGAATGAAGATAGGGGAGAAAGAGAATCATGGAGTCCCTAAGAAATGACCACATCCTTTTCCATAGCTACTTGAGCTTATAATACATTTATCTCTTTGCCTAAACGAGTTTGAAGAGGATTGCTACAATTTTTAACCAAAGGAATCTTGACTATTAAAAAGTCAGAACCAGTCATCACACACTTCATTTCCATTTTAAATGTGCTCTAGGATTTATTCTCTCATTCGTTTAACATTTATTAAGTCCCTGTTCTGTTCTGGGCAATCTGATAGTCTCTGAAGATAAGTTGGATATTGAATGCGAGAGAGGACTGAATGGAACAGGAAGGTTTTGAAGTATGTCTGGCCCTGTAGTAAAGACAAACCCCAACTTATGAATGGGCAGAATTCCAAATGCCCTTTTGTGAATTGGCTGTTTGACAGTTAGAAGGGATTACTCAACAGATACCTCATTGTGAGGGGTGGTGGTATGTCCAGGAGAGCTTGGAAAAGTCCATTTCCTATACAGTGGGACAAATTAGACATAAAAGTAACTATGTGACCCCATGGAGCATGTTTTTCTAAAAAAGTTCATATGGGATGGCATCTCAGGACACCAGCCATAGTCGGACTTGGGATGTTCCTGCCTCTTGAAAACTGTGGCAACTGTAGTGTATGCAGTGGGATTTCTAAAATTCTTGATGTGTGAGGAAGGACCAGGGCAACTTAGTAGTGGCAGAAAGCTTCCTAGGCATCCCAGCTATGATGTAAGGAGAATGCTTTCAGCCCTTACATGCAGTTGAGTTCCCAGTCATAGTTCTGTAAATATCTTTTACAGAAATAAATCGGGCATTTCAGAGTGAGGCATACATGCCAATAGGTGAATTTAAATGTCTAGTATTTTTGCAACCAGGGCAAACTTATCATGATAATGTAATTGTAAAGTTTTGTATTCTGAAATAAAATAGAAATGCAAAAGAGAAAAAGATTACACATATTCACTCAGATATTTATTTTGTTCATGAATTCATGTACACATTTAAAAAGATTTTATTAAATACTTCCCATATCTTTCATATGTTCAGCAAAATGCCAAGCCCTGAGGATGTAGAAGTAAGTAAACTCAGGAACTTATGGTCTAATAATATAATGTAATAATTAGTTAAAAATAATGTACAAAGCATTATGGAAGCACAGAAGCCTTTCAGACAGTTGTGGATTCTTCCAAGATAGTCCTTTTTTTTTCTCCATAGCACTTATTACTTTCAGACATAATGTATATATTTCCCCCTTGTTTGTCTTTTCTCATTTGCATATAAGTCCCATGGGGGTAGGCAAACAAACAAACAAATGAAAAAAAAATGAACTCAGGCCTTCTCAGACATTAATAGGAAAAAGTATAAAGAATGAGTGCGGTTAACCAGTCTGTCAAGAACAACATGGACAAGGGCAGGGGTGAAGAAATAACATCCCAAAAAGTTTATGTCCCAGACTCCATGCAGAAGAATAATAGGACAATAATAAAGGCAAATGCTAACAGCAAATATTACTGTGGGGACTATGATATGCCAGACACTGCTATGAGCATTTTGGGTACATCAATTGCACAACCTTCATAAGCCTGTGGATTGGTGCTGGCAGGACTTCTATGTTACACGAGAAGGTGATGAGGTACAGAGAGACACTCAGCAACTTGGCAAAGGTCACATGACTTGTAGGGACAGGAGTCAAGGTTTGAACCCAGGTGGCCTCATGGAGATGAGGTTGAAAAAGCCAGACAGGGACCAGATCACAAAGACATTGAAAATCAGGCCAGGGAATGTAGATTTTGCTTGGAGACAATGGAAACCTCTGAGGCGGATTTCTACAGGGAATCTATCTGATCAGATTTGGATTTTAGAATAAGTCTCCTGAAAGAACTAGAAAAAGGGAGAATGTAGAAAGGTCGTGGCATCAGTTCATGGGAGAAATAATGAGTTTGAATGAGAATTCTGGCAAGGAGGTAGAAAAGAAAGAGTCAAAATTATTGGGGAGATGTAAGCAACAAAGAAGATGAAATATTTTGCTAATTTACACTCCTAGTAGCAAATTTTGAGGCTGTCCATTTCACTGCCACCTCACATTGAATGATTCTATAATTTTAAGTTCTTTCCTTGAATAGACAAGTGCATACATCAATGTTCCTATTTTCCTTTATTTGTTTATTGGAGGTTTATTCTTTAAAAAAACTTAGAGGCCATTTGTATCTCTCCATTTGTAAAATGTCCTTTACCTATTATTTCTTTCACAATGCATTTTTTCTTGATCCCTAAAATCTCTGATATTCTTTTGTATGAGTCTACTACTCAGGTAGAGACACTCTGGTCTTATTTCTTGTCTCTGAGCCCTGTGGGAACAATCAATCTGGCCAGCATCTCATTAGAACCCATTCTAACAGGAGATGCAAATTAAGCAGTATATTGAATTAAAAAAACAATAGCTTTGATGATGAAGGTAGGTGTTTACTTTGTACAATGCTTAGTTTAATGTTCCCAATGAACATCCAAGTGACTTGAACTAGGTCAGGAGAATGCAGAATTGTAAGGAATTACTTGAGACCTGTTAGCATGTAATGGTGATTAAAACCATGGTGATAGAATACATGTAGCTTTTTGAGTTACTTTACTGTTTTCATTTTTGGGGGGTATATATTCAGCAGTGTAACTACTGGATCATATGATGGTTCTATTTTTAGTTTTTTGAGGAACCTCCATACTGTTTTCCATACACTAATTTAAAAAGATATAGGAGTTCCCGTCGTGGCGCAGTGGTTAACGAATCCGACTAGGAACCGTGAGGTTGCGGGTTCGATCCCTGCCCTTGCTCAGTGGGTTAATGATCTGGCGTTGCCGTGAGCTGTGGTATAGGTTGCAGACGCGGCTTGGATCCCACGTTGCTGTGGCTCTGGCGTAGGCTGGCAGCTACAGCTCCGATTCGACCCCTAGCCTGGGAATCTCCATATGCCGCGGGAGCGGCCCAAGAAATGGCAAAAAGACAAAAAAATAAATAAATAAATAAATAAAAATAAAAAGATATATGCACCCAGTGTTCATAACAGCATTATTCAACAATAGTCAAGATATGGAAGCAATTTGTGTCCATCAACAGATGAATGGATAAAGAATATGTGAGATGTATATACACAGAGGCATACACACATACACTGTGAAATATTACTCAGCTATAAAAATGAATGAAATTCTGCCATTTACAATAACATGAATAGACTTGGAGGGTATTATGCTTAGTAAAATGTCAAAGAAAGATATTCTATATTATCATATGTAGAATCTACAGAATAAAACAAATGGACATACATAACAAAATAGAAACAGACTCACAGATATAGAGAACGAAGTAGTGGTTTCCTAGAGGTGGGAGGAGGGGAAAGATAGGGGTATGTGATTAAGAGATATGAAATATTAGGTAGAAAATAATGAAAAAACAAGGATATGTTGTACAGCACAGGGAGATACAGTCATTATTTGTAATAATTTAAATGGAGTAAAATCTATAAAAACATTGAATCACTATATTGTACACCCATAATTAACATAATGTTGTAAACATATTTAAATTAAAAAACCCTCAAAACTCATGCATTATATCATCAAGGAAGAATGTATGAGTTAGGATGGAAAAATTAAAAGCTCTGGATGGAACCCTGAGAATGTCCCTTCATAGGTCTTGAGGGCGAGATGAGAAGATATTGCAACATAAGCCAGAAGTAATGACTAGACAGGTAGTAGAAAAAAGAAACAGAAAAATAATATTTGTACTGAGCAAAAGGAATATTTTAGACCAAGAGATAAATAGAGAAATGTTGTGGAGAGATTAGAAAAAAGAAGAAAATGCAACCTTTGTTTAGACATTAAACAGTCTTTGGTGTGTTTAGCCATGGAGGATTTTACTGACTTTGGAGATGAGTCTGGATTTCAATATGCTAAGAAGCGAAGAAAATAGTGAGGACTAAAGCCATTAACATGTATTACTTTTCAAAAAGAAAAAACAAACTTTGCCATTAATGAAAACAGTTAGGAAAAAGGTCAGGATAGTGACTAGAATGGGATAAAACGTCAAGAAGGAGGTATATTTTTAGGATAAAGAATCTTGAGTACTTTTATGGTGGGAGTAGGGGGGAAGTGAGCAAGAGTGGCTGCTTGCAAATACAGGAGGTGGAGCAGATCCTAGAGGAGGTATAAGAAGCTGAGAGCCACAGGACAGGCAGAACAACTATTTTTGGCTGGAATAAGACATACGAAGTTGGGTGAGCATGTGGCTGTGTTCAGATCAATCCTGAATAGACATTTCTCCAAGGAAGATATACAGATGGCCAGCAAACACATGAAAAGATGCTCAACATCGTTGATTACAAGAGAAATGCAAATCAAAACTACCACAAGATACGACCTCACACCAGTCAGAATGGCCATCATTCATAAATCCACAAATAACAAGTGCTGGAGGGGCTGTGGAGAAAAGGGAACCCTCCTGCACTGTTGGTGGGAATGTAAACTGGTACAGCCACTATGGAGAACCGTTTGGAGATACCTTAGAAATCTATACATAGAACTTCCATATGACCCCGCAATCCCACTCTTGGGCATCTATCTGGACAAAACTCTACTTAAAAGAGACACGTGCACCCGCATGTTCATTGCAGCACTATTCACAGTAGCCAAGACATGGAAACAACCCAAATGTCCATCGACAGATGATTGGATTTGGAAGATGTGGTACATATACACAATGGAATACTACTCAGCCATAAAAAAGAATGACATAATGCCATTTGCAGCAACATGGATGGAACTAGAGACTCTCATACTGAGTGAAATGAGCCAGAAAGACAAAGACAAATACCATATGATATCACTTATAACTGGAACCTAATATCCAGCACAAATGAACATCTCCTCAGAAAAGAAAATCATGGACTTGGAGAAGAGACTTGTGGCTGTGATGGGAGGGGGCGGGAGTGGGAGGGATCGGGAGCTTGGGCTTATCAGACACAACTTAGAATAGATTTACAAGGAGATCCTGCTGAGTAGCATTGAGAACTTTGTCTAGATACTCATGTTGCAACAGAAGAAAGGGTGGGGGAAAAATGTAATTGTAATGTATACATGTAAGGATAACTTGATCCCCTTGCTGTACAGTGGGAAAATAAAATAAAAATAAGAGTCCAGGTATGAGGACACTATTTGGTTCCACAGAGGTAAGAATTATGAATCCCAATTTGTGTTCTAAAGAAGGTTACAGTTTAATTGGGAGATTGGTGACTGGGGCATGGGAAGGAAGGTGAGAAATCTTCCTGACATATGTGGTACATTTTTCTCTAAAGCAATTTATCTCTGAAATTGAGGAGGAGCAGGGATGGGAAAGGGATTTAGGGTGTGAGAAAGATTCAGAAAGGCTGGGAAGAGAAATGACTGAAGAAATGGATCACTGTCAAGTAATAGGACTCCTAAAGGGTTTCGGGGCTCAGAAGAGGTTAGAAACTATTTCCTTGAAATGATCTTTGGGTATGTAGTGATTTCCACCAACATTTTCTTGGAGGTAGGGATGTGTGTGCTTTGACCTAGGCTTAGAGATGGAGAGCTGAGAGGTGGAATGGGTACAACAGAGAGGAAAAGAGGCAAAGGCAATTTCATTCAGAGATAGTTCCAGTGATGAGATATTTGTTCTGGGCCAGGGGGTTGGGGGAACTGGTATAGAAGCCTGATAGTGGATAAAGGAGAATATGTAGAGACAGGAGCTCTGGGTAAAGTTGAAGATCAGGTGCCAATGGTAGTAAAGAAAGGAAAGATCTGGAAGCAAAGTTCTTATCAGGAAGTTAGACAACAGGCTTAAGGATCAAGAATTGTTTAGATGAAGTAAAGTAAAAAGAAAGCCATTGGAAGGGAAAAAGAAAAGGACTCACATTCATTGTGTGTCTGTTTTGTTGTAGGCACTAAAGATGAAGAGTTTAAGATATTGAAAGTTAGGAAGTCAGAAGGGCCTTCCATTTTGATGGCAAAGTCACCTAGGACAATGGTAGGGAGTTGAGGTAGAACCAAAGACTGAAGCGCATGCCAGATGCTGTAAAGAGTAGTGGAGAATGAACTGATTTAGTACATAGCAGCAATAATGTATAAGGCAAGGCACATAATACAAATCATTAGACCTGAGGGAAGAAGATGGAAAAAAAAATTAGATGGAAAAAAATCAGTTATCTAGAATTGATATAGGCCTTTAGAAAGAACTTCAGATGCATCTTTTTGTCCTGGAGCATGTAATTCAAAGGAAAATGATCAGTCTCTTTGGGGGGAGAAGCAGGGGTTCCTTGAGGCCAAATGGTAAAGAAAGAGTTCAGGGAGGGTATATCAATTAGCTGTTGCTACATAACAAAAAACTTCAAGATTTCAGAGTATATAAGCATTTATTTAACTTATGCATTTGCAGTAGATGGGGTTGGCTCATCTAGGCTGGGCCTGGTTCAGCCAACTCATCTAGGTCATCTTTGTATTTTGTGTCTATTATCTTTCTTCTGGGGCCATGGTGCTTGCCCAGGCATGTTATCCTTCTGGCAATAACAGAAGAGTAGATGTAGAGCTTCTGCTGCACTGTCACTGACTAACATCCCTTTGGCCAAGGCAAGTCACATGGTCAAGCCCAGCATCAGTAGATGGTGGGGAAGGTTACTGTTTCTATGAAAGGAGAAGAAAGAAGTGGATAATGATATACCACAGGAGTGGAGTTGACTTTGTAGTCAGCTGTAGTTCTGGAGAACACAAAGTGAGGGACATAGAGGAGTTTCCAAGGTGGGCAGAGCGTAAAGAAAGATGCACAAAGGGAATGAAGAGAAGGAGTCAGAGGTGTCTACCTTTCGCAGAGTGTCCATTGTGCTTATAGAGGAGAGCAATGGCTGGAGTTAGCTGGGCTGAAGGTTCCTTTTGGAACTCTGGTGAAGAGTTGTTTTGGGGAACTTCTCTTTGGGGACTTAGTTCCCCACTGTTGAAAGGGCCTGTCCAAATTCCATGAAAAATAGTAACCGATAGTGACACATCAATCCTACCAATACTTGACTGAAGTAGTCTGGACTCCTTTGAGATTTCAATCATGCTACATACCTCTGGTTTCAAGTATTCCTAGACTAGTTAACAGAATCTGGCTCTCTCAACAGATGTTGGGTGGCTGAGGTACAAGCCGAGGTGCAAAGTTGGATCTCCCTATATAAGAAATTCTGGGAGTTCCCATCATGGCTCACAGTAACATGCCCAACTAGCATCCATGAAAACATGGGTTCAATCCCTGCCTCACTCAGTGGATTAAGGATCTAGCATTGCCACAAGCTGTGGTGTAGGTTGTGGGTGTGGCTAGGATCCTGTGTTGCTGTGTTTGTGGCTGTGGCCGGCAAAATTTGACCCCTATGTGGGAACTTCCATATACTAAGGGTGTGGCCCTAAAAAGACAAAAAGAAAAAAAAAAGAAAGAAAGAAAAAGACAGAGAGGGCTTCTATATTGGTTATATCTGTGTGAATTCTGATTATGATTTGAACAGCACCCAAGTATTTTGATTTAGGGATTCATTAAATCCTATTTACTTCCTGATTTCCAACCTAAAAATAAGGAAATAAAAGGACTCCTTGAGACATTTTACTTGATAAATCTTGCTCTGATTGAAAAGGAACCTTAACACAGGTGTGAATTGTTAAAAAAAATTTTTTTAACATGTGGAAAGTAAACACCTGGGAACTTTTTGACTCAACACATTTGCAGCCTTAAAACAGCCAAGATTCTTCACTATGGAGTCCACCAAGGATTATTTTATACCTGGTCCCCCTATTCCTCATATAAATATTAATTACCCTTAAATATAGCCCACTTACTATTATCAGTAATGAAAAATTTAAAATGCCAAGATAGTGTGAGAGAAACGTGAATCTAAATCATCATTCCCTTGTGCTGTTTGTTCTCAAGAGTGGTGGTTAGACCAGAAGTTTCTGATAGAGGGGGAGCAGTGAGCATGCGTGGCCAGTGGAGGATAATTACAAAATGCCAGAGGGAGAGTTGAATTTTTCAAGAGGCTTTAACGACTCCCAGGACAATGGAGTAGAGCAGCCCAGACGCTGTTGAGAGAATATAAACTCAGTGTTACAGAAAAATCATTGTCTGGTTAGAACATAGAGAGGGGAGAGATACTACACATTCCATCTGGATTGTTTGGATGGTACAGAGGAATTTGATTTTATGATATGGAGCTTTTTTCATCTTGCAGCCTGGCAGAATGGTAACTAAAAGGGTGGAGGAGAAATGGAGGTGCAAAATTGTATTATTTAAATTATATTCATAAAGGCCACTAACCTACTTCATTCCTCTTTCTCTGAGGAAAATGGCACAGAAATGATGTCTTCAAGGCATATGAGATCAATTGAAATAAATTAAGCAGTGAAGACAATAAGACTGTAACAGAAAAGTACAATCTGTATTTTTTAAAATTATTCGAAGAATGCTAAGAAGTTACTAAGGTCACTATGATGTATAATGATAAAATGTGAAATGTTAAACCTGTGAGGCCTTTAAAACATAAATTCTGGATATAAAAGTAAAAAAAACATACTACATAAACTTTGGGAAAGATATAAAATATAAAGACTAAGTGTTAAAATCCAGAAATCAGCAGTTAAATATCATTTCTCAATATTTATTTCAGAATTCCACATAGAGCATTTATAAGCTATCAAAATATAATGGAGTCTAAAATAAACGTTGTCAGAGTTCCTGTTGTGGCGCAGTGGAAATGAATCCAACTAGGAATTATGAAGTTGTGGGTTCGATCCCTGGCTGTGCTCAGTGGGTGAGGATCTGGTGTTGCTGTGATCTGTGGTCCAGGTTGCAGAGGCAGCTTGGATCCTGCATTGCTGTGACTGTGGCGTAGGGGGGCAGCTCTAGCTCCGATTGGATCCCTAGCCCGGGAACCTCCATATGCCATGGGTGTGGCTCTAAAAAGCACACACACAAAAATAAAGAATATAAAATGAACATTGTTAACATTACTTTCATCTACTTCATGAAATGCTATATTTTTTTCATTAAAAATTTCATTCTGCATTATATTTAAACGCTTTCAATTAACATTCTGAATTAACTAAGGTGAGACCATGGTTAGGGATGCTTGTATTAAGCAAAGAATGTTAGGAGATTGATTTCCTACATCATTAGTTCATATTGAAACTCTTCATCTTATGACAACTTTTGAATTATTTGGCATGGTATTATTGTAGAGTTTTAAGGAATTGAATTTTCACAAAGCACGACCGACCCTTGTTTTTTTAAAAATCAATGTTATATGGATCATAAATGTTCATGACTCACATTTCTTTTGAATATATAATATTACTTTTCTACTTAATGCTTTTTAAATTGAATTCTATTTTCTCTGATATCAACACTGCAACCACTTTAAGAAGGAAGCAAAGAAGTTTTTTCTCTCTTCTCTTTTAAATGTATCAAGGATATTTTTGCTTACATTTTCAATCTACAGCTATAGGTAGATTTCTTATAATCATCAACATTTATAAATTAATTTGACACATAGGAGTGTGTTTCATTTTTAAAGGAGGGAATAACTTTGATATTTGGTTTATTGCCATCACTCGTATATTATCACTCATATATTTGATCTTATTTCTGTTACTTCTTGTAATATTTTCTGATTCAATGCATTCTTACTTTATCATATTCTCCACATTTTCTTTGCTCCAATCTTTTCTCATTTCTAATAGGTACATTCTGTCAACATGTCATCTAGCAAACAGAAAGTGAGACAGCTTTTGATATAAAATTGTGGGAATTTCTAGAGAAGCAAACTCTAGCCTGAGACTCTGGGAATGATTTTCTGAACATTACAGAACTGACCCATTAAAGTACCAACTATCTCCAAAATCACTGTGGAAATAATAAGTTTGAAAATATGGTGCTTAAGGTCATATACAACGTGTAGGAAGCTGGAATTGGGAATCTACTGCTGCTCCTGCTTCTGCTTTTGCCTCCGCATTACCTGGGGGTGATGGTGGAGACTGGATGCTGGTGTACTGATGCAGGAAAGACTGACATCTCCACAGCCCTACTTGCCAAGAGCTAAAATAGAAAAAGAGGCCCGAGAGAACCTCTCATTCACTTCTACTTTCCAAAGATTCTGTGCTTTTACTTGATTGGTGACAGCTTAGTTTTACTTCTAACCCTAACTGGGGAAAAGTCTGGAAATGGCTTCTAGGCTCTGTTAGAAAGGTTCCCATAGAAGGACAGTGGGGAAGAAAGGAAGCCAGCCCAGCCACAGTATCTACCATAAGGTAGTTGTGCTCTATTTATAGTTCTATTTGAGTTATTTGAATCTTATTTGCGTTATTTAAAAATTTTCTTTTACAGAATCAGTCTTTGTGACAGGTAAATGGTGATTCTTGGGCTTTGTTTATGCATAAGTTATTGTTTTTTAATGATTATACTTTCTATGCAATATTATATATACATATATGTTTACAGTTATAAATATAAATTATATATATATATTTTAAATAACTTTTTGGCATTTCCTTATAAGTTCATAGGCCTGTTATCATAGTCATCTTCCATCATCCTATTGGTATTTTGAATGTTTTCCCTAGGTGATTTAATAAAAAATTTAAAAATGCATCTGAGAGAACTATGAATGTTGAAAACCATAATTTATTGACTTAAGGATGTGAAATACACTATAACAACATGTTCCTTCTCCAGCATATCATCCTTGTATTGTAAAGCTACTTCTCAATTTTTGGAGATTTTGTTTTTGTTTTTGGAGGCTTTAATTTGTAAGTCATTAAAATTTGGACTTCTTAAAGTAGCTTAAAGCAGAGTGATGTAGCCCTCATGAAGTTTTCCTCAAAATCATCATGAGCCGGAATCATCCTTTACAATATCTTTAATGTCAGTGAATAGGTTTTATAAACATTCCAACGGCCTGATATTTACATCAACCCAGTAAATGTTAATCATGTCCTTAACATGTGCATGAACTCTAGTGGGTCCTGGGCCCTCAACAATGCATGTCTAGTCCCTACCCCCTGGAGTCATGGTCTAGCACATTCTATAAATATAATGTATACCAATAAGCCCTCTGACAAAAAGATGAATGAAACATCACAGAGGGAGCGTCCTTAATTCCACCTGGGAGTTAAGGGATTCTAAGTGAAGTCAGAAAGAGAACGACAAATAGCATATGATGTCACTTACATGTGGAATCTAAAATATGGCACAAATGAAACTATCTACAGAACAGAAACAGACTCACAGACATGGAGAATAGACTTGTGGTTGCTAAGGGGGTGGGGGGAGGAAGTGGGACAGACTGACTGGAAGTTGGAGTTTGGCAGATGCAAACTATTTCATTTAGAATGAATAACAATTGAGGTCTTACGGCACAGGGAACTATGCCCAATCTTTTGGGGTAGAACATGATGGAAGATATTATGAGAAAACTATGTATGACAGGGTCCCTATGCTGTACAGCATAAATTGACACATTGTAAATCAACTATACTCAAAAAAAAAAAAGAAAAGAAGATATTTCACAGAGGAGGCAACAGTTTGCCAGATCTTTCAATTTCCTAGTTAACAAAACCAAAAAAAGGAAAGAAAATAAGAGAAGAGAAAATAAAAAAAAAAATAGAGGGAGGATGGTTAGAACTATAACTTTATTTTTAAAAAAGTCAGAATAAATGCAAAGCACCTGCACTTTTTAATTTGTGTTAAGACCTGTAGAAAATTAAAGGTGATGCTGATGATAAAGATAATGATGTTAATGGGCGTATTGGTTGCCTCCCCAGCAGCTGACTGGGTACGGCGCCCGCCTTTCCCTGCTAACGCCTTGATTTTCCTCCTACCCCTTTTCTGAACTGTAGCAACCATGTGTTTTTGGAGGTGGGCCCTGGCTCAGGTGTGAGCTCTGATTAGTCTAACTCAATCAACAAAATCCCATCCCTCTGCCACTGATTGATTTAAGACCCCACATCTGCAATAAACAGAGAGGGGTATTGGTTAGTCACAGAGATAGTTTCAGGAAAGGGCGTAAGCCTAGATTTGGGCCAATAAAATGTAAGGGGAAGTTAGAAAAGGGGATTCTGGGAAACTTTTCCTTATTCTCAAAGGAAAACCTTAAGAGTGCTCTCTCTTGCTGGCCACTGGCAGCTATAACAAGACTATAGTAATGATTTGATTACCAGCCCGAAGATGAAGCTAGTACACAAGAAATGTTCCTATCCCACTCTTCTCTCTCCAAGAATCACAAGGGAATGAAGACAAAACCATGAAATTAAGTAAATCCTAAAACCTACCTGACCCGTGGATTTCCAGGTATGAGAGTCTATAAATGTTCTTAATGGTTTAAGCCAGATTGACATGACTTTTCCATTCCAGACTAGAGATGATCTGATTAATTTAATAAATCACAGCTGATAGTAAAAAGAGCTAGCCTAAGATTGAGGATAAATATGCTGCAATATTTTAAGAGAACAGAAACAAAAAATAATAAAGAGCAAGTCTAAAACTAGAGAACTTAAAGTATTACAAAGCTACCATAAATGAGAATAAAAAAGTCTAAGTAGAAGTTAACTAAAAGTAACAATTTGGCAAAGAAAAAAAAAAAAATCCTAGAACTGGGCAGACATGATTAAATCATGAGAAAAACAAAAAATTTCTACCATATGGGTATGGGCTCTTTCAGATTGAGAAGGACAATTTACAGGCACATTACTTAAGGAGTGATGAAGATTTGATATAAAGGATTTTCAGCAAAGGGTACATAGAAATTTCTGTGGATGTCTTTAAAACATGTTCCTGGCAGTTCTGATGAGGCAGGCTTGCCCTGGCATGCATAGTTTTATGGACTGTGGAGAATAGCACAAGCCTGGATCTCAGTGTGACCCTCCCCGCATCTGTCTTTTCCTTTCCACGTGTGTCTTTCTGTGCAAGCTGTCAGCATCTCTGTCCCTGTTCATCTGTCTCTGCAAAAGTCTTCATGCCTGAGTCTCCCTTTTTTGCTTCTCTTTGTCTCTCATTATTCCCTGTATCTGTGTGTGTCTCTTCTGTGTCTGTGTCTCTGCATGTTTCTTTGGTTATGTGAATGTTTATGCCTGTGTTTATTTCTTTGCCTGTTTCTCTGTGTCTAGATGTGTTTCCTCTCCAGGTATATCTCTGAGTGGCCTTTTCTATGTTTTTCTGTGCGAAGGTCTATCGTATCTCTATTGCATCTCTTTTCCTGACATTTAATTGAGAGCAGACACAAACTCAGTCTGTGCCTAAAACAAAGGGAACATGTAAAAGCTGTGACACTAAAGGAATTAAAAATCACAGTCTTTCATGCTCATGTTCCAATCAATCAAACATCAGTTTACTTTCTCAAAATGAATTTGCATTTATATTTTGCACATGACTTCTAATTTGGTTTAATTTATGTTTTCCAATTGAGACTTTTGTTATACTTTTACTGAAAAATAATGCTGCTGACTAGAACTCATCTCACTGCTAAGAGGCAGAATAAGTCTTTAATTTCATCTCTCATTATGAATTCCAACAACTTAGTTTATATTCATTCACTTACAGTACATTAGTTGCCTTTTTCACACATGAGAAGTTTGAATCTAACATATTTAGACTAGAGAGAATTTACTAAAATCAAATTCAGTGTTCGGCTTTTTAATCACAAAAGTACAATGCTATTTAAGACAATGGAATGTCCAGTACATTACTGCCTTTTGGCTCTCTAGTTTTCTGAAAATGAACTTGTAATCTTCTCAGAAGTCTAGACTGCTACATCTCCATTCTTTTAGAAAATCTTTTCTAAGAAATCAGTTCAGTCCAAAGTCATAACCAAGTAATGCGGTAAGTAAATGGTGAAAATCAGAATAATGAAAACAAGATACTTGGTTAATTAACATGTGGGCAGGGAGAGGAGTAGAATGTTGACTAAACAATATTTAATTATTTTGATGTTAATTATTTCAATGGGCGTATCTACCAACATGCATTTTGGATTCTGAGATAATTTTTAAAAGACTTCCGGCTTCAGAGATTTCTGCCATGCACTAAGAGGGTGTTGATACTATTATTAGCTAAGTTTTATGTTACTATGAATGAGAAAGCTCTGCTATGGCACACAACACTAGGCTAGCTTAAGCTCATTAGCTGAATCAAGGAAAAATAATAAAAGTAGAAAATCCACATTAATTGTACCAAACCCTATAATTTATGTACTGCTGATTTCCTGTATCTTTACTTTTATTTTAACTGCTACATAATAGTAATAGTGAATTATTAAAGCATCACTACAGGTATGTTTTTTCCATTACTTCTAGTATTTGTAGCGGAAATTTTGCTTTACATATTGGAATGCCTTGCTATTTGTTGGATATAAATAGACGCAGTATAGTTATGTCTGTGCCTTTCATCATTATTTTAGTCTACTTTCTTATTTCACTTTAAAATATTCCCCATAAATTTTACCCACTTAAATTTGAAAAGAAAAAGAATGATGGCAATATTAACCTCAAACAGATAATTCTGTCTACTGTTTTATTCTAACCTTTGAATGTTACTTTAAGCATGTCTTTTGTATATGGAAAAAACCTAGATATGCTACTTTATTTTGGGGATTTATAAGTGCTTGATTCTACATCCTTTCAACTTTTGTAACTCTCTTTTATCCGTGTAAGAAGTACTGGCATCCAGTTTTTTTCTTTTTCTTTTTTTATTGTATTAATCATGATTGTTTAAAATTACATCAATTTTTAAGATATATAGATAGATAGATAGATAGTATTGCTTATCTTAAAACTTCTCTTAGCTGTTACTAACCCTTCATATAACTCAAAAAGCCCATGATAATTGTGGATCTGATGATATGGAAAAGAGAAGGACTATATTTTATGGTTTTATCTTTTCAGTCTTCTATCATCCTATTAATCTACCTAGAACTATGAAACATTGCTGCAGGTTTTTATACTGTGTATTTCATGTAGTGTGTTTGTTTCAACAGTTAGCTATTTCTAACCAGCTGCGCTTACTGCTCTCAGTGTTCTCATTTACTGACTTCTTCAATAAATGGATCAGTCAGCACCCATTTTCATCAGCAACATCCCTGTTTAAAATTTCTTTCTGAAATTTAGCCTTCAATATTTGGAGGTATTTCCTTAAGAACATATTGGCGAAAGGGCGTATTTCATAACTATCCAAAGACGTATCTGACAATTCTTACTTTTTCTTCTATATTTGAAGATCAATATAATTGCACAGGCATTTCTTGAAATATGCCCTTTTTCTTCCAGAATTTCTCAAGTAACTATTTTTTTTAAAAATTTATTTTCAAGTAGCATGGTTTTTCCTTAGTAGCTTGTTCATTTGCTTATTTTGTATTTTTTTATTGGAATTTATAATTTATAACTCAGAGCCAAGTGGTAAAGGGATCACAGAGGACATATATACATGTGGCTGAAGATTACAAGATACACATTAAAGAGTCATGGAGTTCCCGTCGTGGTGCAGTGGTTAACGAATCCGACTAGGAACCATGAGGTTGCGGGTTCAGTCCCTGCCCTTGCTCAGTGGGTTAACGATCCCGCGTTGCCGTGAGCTGTGGTGTAGGTTGCAGACACGGCTCGGATCCCGCGTTGCCGTGAACTGTGGTGTAGGTTGCAGACACGGCTCGGATCCCGCATTGCTGTGGCTCTGGCGTAGGCTGGCGGCTACAGCTCAGATTCGACCCCTAGCCTGGGAACCTCCATGTGCCGTGAGGGCGGCCCAAGATATGGCAAAAAGACAAAAAAAAAAAAAGAGTTATGTTACAGGAAACATGAATACAACTCTCATATCTGCCCTAATCTGCTTGGTCCCCAACCCCCACCACAATCTCTATTACCAGTTTCCTCTTAATCTTTCTAGAGTTTTCTACATATAAAAATAGAATATATATTCCCCTTTCTTTTTTATCCCAAAGATAGCACTATTCTATACTTGAAATAGTTGAGTATCCTGGAGATTTTTTTCCCCCATATTAATATATAGAGTTTTTTCCTTGTTTTCATATAGCTGCAAAATATTCTAACATACAGACATTCCGTAATTTTGTTAGCTCATTTCCAATTAGTAGACACTTAGATTGTTTTGCAGTCTTTTGATGGTACAATATTTCAATGAGTGACCTATGCAAATATATCTATACGATAAGTTCCCAGCAGTGGATTTGCTATGTCAAAGGACAGACACATTTGTCATTTGGATGGGTGTTGCAAATTGTCCTCCATAGCAGTTGTGTTAATTTGTACTCTCACCAGCAATGTATGGGGGCACCTGTTTCCCCACAGTTTTCCTAACATTGTGCATTCTCAATCATTTGGACTTTTGCCAATTTAATAACTGAGAAATGATATCAATATACTTTTAATTTACATTTCTATTATTATGAGTGAGATAAATATCTTTCCCTGTGTTAAAAAATGTTACTTCCTTTTCTGTAAATTCTTCCTATCTTCAGCTCACTTTACTGTTGATTTGGGTCAGAGGTCTTTTTCTTATTTTTTTTCCAATTTTTTATATTACTCAATTAATTTATTACATTTATAGCTGTACAATGATCATCACAAACATATGTTATAGCATTTCCATCCCAAACCCCCAGCGCATCCACCCATCCCCCAAACTGTTTCCTTTGGAAATCATAAGTATTTCAAAGTTTGTCAGTCTGTATCTGTTCTGCAAGAAGTGCTTTGTGTGCTTTTTTCAGATTCCACATGTAAGTGATACCATTTCATGTTGGTGTCTCATTGTCTGATTGACTTCACTTAGCATGATAATTTCTAGGTCCATCCATGTTGCTAAAAATGCTGGTATTTCGTTCCTTTTAATGGCAGAGTACTATTCCATTGTGTATATGAACCACATCTTCTTGATCCACTCCTCTGTCGATGGACATTTAGGTTGTTTCCATGTCTTGGCTATTGAAAAGAGTGCTGCAACGAACACTGGAGAACATGTGTCTTTTCAAGTCATGGTTTTCTCTGGATAGATGCCCAGGGGTGGAACTGCTGGATCAAATGGTAGTTCTATTTTCAGTTTCCTGAGGAATCTCCAAACTGTTTTCCACAGTGGTGCACCAATTTACAATCCCACCAACAGTGTTAATAGGGTTCCTTTTCCTCTACACCCTCTCCAGCACTTCTTGTTTGTAGACTTTTTGATGATGGCCATTCTGGCTGGTGTAAGGTGGTACCTCAGAGTGGTTTTGATTTGCATTTCTCTAATAATTATTGATGTTGAACATCTTTTCATGTGTTTTTTGGCCATCCATGTGACTTCTTTGGAGAATTGTCTGTTTAGATCTTCTGCCCATTTTTTGATGGGGTTGCTTGTTTTTTTGGTATTGAGAGGTAGGAGGTGTTCATAAATTTTGTAGATTAATCCCTTGTCAGTTGATTCATTTGCAAAGATTTTCTCCCATTCTGTGGGTTGTCTTTTCATTTTATTTAGGGTTTTCTTTGCTGTGCAGAAACTTTTAAGTTTAATTAAGTCCCAATTGTTTATTTTTGTTTTTACTGTCATTAAGAGTTGGATCTGAGAAGATGTTGCTGTCGTTTATGTCAGAGAGTGTTTGGCCTATGTTTTCCTCTAGGAGTTTTATAGTGTCTGGTCTTATATATAGGTCTTTAATCCATTTTGAATTTATTTTTGTGTATGGTGTTAGGGAGTGTTCTAATTTCCTTCTTTTCCATGTGGCTGTCCAGTATTCCCAGCACTATTTATTGAAGGGGCTGTCTGTTCTCCATTGTATATCCTTGCCTCCTTTGTCATAGATTAGTTGGTTGTAGTTGTGTGGGTTTAATTCTGGGCTTTCTATCCTGTTCCACTTATCTATATTTCTCTTTGTGCCAGTACCATACAGTTTTGATGACTGTTGCTTTGTAGTATAGTCTGAAGTGAGGGAGCCTGATTCCTCCATCTCCATTTTTCTTTTTCAGGATGTCTTTGGCTATTCTGGGTCTTTTGTACTTCTGAACAAACTTTAAAATATATTGTTCAAGTTCTGTGAAAAGTGTCCTTTGTACTTTGGTAGGGATTGCATTGAATCTGTATACTGCCTTGGGTGGTATAATCATTTTGATAATATTGGCTCTTCCAATCCAAGAGCATGGTATGTCTTTCCATCTGTTTGTGTCATCTTTGATTTCTTTCATCCGTGTCTCTAATTTTCAGAGTACAGGTCTTTTGTGTCTTTAGGTAGGTTTACTCCTAGGTATTTGATTCTTTTTGATGTGATGGTACATGGGATTGCTTCCTTAATTTCTTTTTCCGATCTTTCATTGTTAGTGTATAGAAATGCCATTGGTTTCTGTGTATTAATTTTGTATCCTGTGAATTTACCAAATTCGTGGATGAGCTCTAACAGTTTTCTGGTAGAGTCTTTAGGATTCTCTAGGTATAGTATCATGTCATCTGCAAATAGTGATAGTTTTAGTTCTTCCTTTCCAATTCAGATTCCTTTTATTTCATTTTCTCTGATTGCCATGGCTAGGATTTCCAAAACTATGTTGAACAGTAGTGATAGTGGGTATCCTTGTCTTGTTCCCCATCTCAGTGGGAATTCTTTCAGCTTTTCACCATTGAGAATGATGTTAGCTGTGAGTTTGTCACATATGGCCTTTACTATGTTGAGGTAGGTTCCCTCTATGCTCACTTTCTGAAGAGTTTTTTGTATCAGAAATGGGTGTTGGATTTTTGTCAAAGGCTTTTTCTTCATCTATTGAGACGATCATATGGTTTTTATTCTTCAATGTGTTAATGCGGTGTATCACAGTGATTGATTTGTGGATGTTGAAGAATGTTTGCATCCCTGGGATGAATCCCACTTGACCATGATGTACAATCCTTTTAATGTATTGTTGGATTCAGTTTACTCATATTTTGTTGAAGATTTTTTCACCTAAATTCATCAGTGAAATTGGCCTGTAGTTTTCTTTTTTTGTGGTATCTTTTTCTGGTTTTGGTACCAGGGTGATGGTGGCCTCATAGAATGAGTTTGGGAGAGTTCCTTCCTCTGAAATTTTTTGGAATAGTTTCAGAAGGAGAGGTGTTAGCTCTTCTCTAAATGTTTGATAGAATTCACCTGTGAAGCCATCTGGTCCTGGACTTTTGTTTGTTGGAAGTTTTTAATCACCGTTTCAATTTCAGTACTTGTGGTTGGTCCATTCATCTCTTCTATTTCATCTTGGTTTAGTCTTGGAAGATTGTACTTTTCTACGACTTTGTCCATTTCTTCTAGGTTTTCCCTTTTATTGGCATCTGGTTGCATGTGGTAGTCTCTTATGATCCTTTGTATTTCTGTGATGTCCGTTGTTATTTCTCTGTTTTCATTTGTGATTTTATTGATTTGAGTCCTCTCTCTTTTTTCCTTGATAAACCTGGCTAAGTGTTTATCAATTGTGTTGATATTTTCAATGAACCAGCTTTTCATTTCATTGATCTTTTCTATGGTTTTCTTTGTTTCTATTTCATTGATTTCTGCTCTGATCTTTACGATTTCTTTCCTTCTACTAACTTTAGGTCTTGTCTGTTCTTCTCTCTCTAGCTGCTTTAGATGTGAAGTTAGCTTATTTATTTGAGACTTTTCTTGTTTCCTGAGGTGGGCTTGTATTGCTATAAACTTTCCTCTTAGAATGGCTTTTGCTGCATCCCACAGGTTTTGGAGTGTGGTATCTTTGTTGTCATTTGCTTCTAGGTATTTTTTAATTTCCTCTTTGATTTCCGTTGGTTGTTTAGTAGCATGTTGTTTAGACTCCATATGCTTGGTTTTTTTTTTGCAGCTTTTTTCTTGTTTTTGATTTCCAGTCATGTAGTGTTGTGGTCAGAAAATATGCTTGATATGATTTCAACTTTCTTAAAGTTACCAAGGTTAGATTTGTAGCCCAGGATGTGATCAATCTTAGAGAATGTTCCATGTTCACTTGAGAAGTATGTGTGTTCTGCTGCTTTTGGATGGAATGTCCTATAAATATCCATTAAGTCCATCTGGCCTAATGCTTCATTTAGGGCCTGTGTTTCCATATTTATTATCTGTCTGGATGTTCTGTCTGTTGCTGTAAGTGTAGTGTATAATCCCCCACTATGATTGTGTTATTGTTGATTTGTCCTTTTATGGTTATAGCAGTTACCTTATCTATTGTGGTGAACCTGTGTTGGGTGCGTAGATATTTAAAATTGTTATATCATCTTCTTGGATTGATCCTTTGATCATTATGTAATGTCCTTCATTGTCCCTTAAAATATTCTTCATTTTAAAGTCTATTTTGTCTGGTATGAGTATTGCTACTCCAGCTTTCTTTTGATCCCCGTTTGCATGGAGTGTTTTCTTCCATCCTCTCACTTTCAATTTGTATGTGTCCCTAGAAGTGAAGTGGATCTCTTGAAGACAGCATGTATATGGGTCTTGTTTTTGTATCCATTCAGCCAGTCTATGTGTTTTTGTTGGGGCCTTTAGTCTATTAACATTTAAGGTAATTATTGATGTGTATGTTCTTATTGCCATTTTACTAGTTGCTTTGGATTTGTTTTTGTTGCTCTTTTTTCTTCCCTTCTTTTCTTATTCTCTGTTCTGGTTTGATGACTATCTTTAATGTTGTATTTGAGTTGATTTTTCTTATTTGTTAGTGTATCCATTGTAGATTTTTGGATTGCAGTTACTCTGAAGTTTTAATGTAAGAGTCTCTCTCTCTATATATATATATACAAGATTGTTTGAATTGTTGGTTTCTTAATTGCAAGCAATTCTCCTGTGTCCTGCATTTGTACTCACCTCTTCTCATGATTTCTGATTTTGGTGGCATAATTGTGCATGGATGATTTGTATCTTTACTGTATATACACCTTTACTGGTGAGCCTTGTCATTTGTAGTATTTTTGTTTCTGGTTGCAGCCTTTTCTGCCCAGAGATGTTCCTTTAGTATTTGTTGTAAAGCTGGATTAGTAGTGCTGAATTCTCTCAGCTTTTGCTTATCTGTAAAGATTTTGATTTCTCCTTCAAATCTGATTGAGAGCCTTGCTGGGTAAAGTAATCTTGGTTGGAGGTTTTTTCCTTTCATCACTTTAAGTATATCATGCCACACCCTTCTGGCCTGCATAGTTTCTGCTGAAAAATCTGCCTAAAACCTTATCGGGGTTCCTTGTATGTGACTTGTTTCTTTTCCCTAGCTGCTTTCAAGATTTTCTCTTTGTCTTTCATGTTGGTAATTTTGATTAATGTGTGTCTCTGGGTGTTCCTCCTTGGGCTTATTTTATATGGTACTCTTTGTGCTTCCTGGATTTGAGTGAGTGGCTCCTTTCCCATGTTGGGGAAAAGTTTTTGGCTATTATCTCTTGGAATACCTTTTCTGTCCCTATTTCTCTCTCTTTTCCTTCTGGTACCCCCATAATACAGATGTTCATGCATTTAACATTGTCCCAGAGGTCTCTGAGACTCTCTTCATTTTCTTTTCAATCTTTTTTCTCTTTTCTGTTCCACATCCTTGATTTCCACTTATCTGTCTTCCACCTCGCTTATTCGTTCTTCTGCCTCCTGTATTCTGCTCTTGGCTGCTTCTAATGAATGCTTTATTTCAGTTATTGTATTTTGCATCTCTTCTTGTGTAAGTTTTATATCTCGTATCTCTTTGCTCAGTGTTTCCTGTAAATTATCCATCTTTGCCTCCAGTTCATTTCCAGTGTCTTGTATCATCTTCAGCATCAACAGTCTAAAGTCTTTTTCCTGGAGGCTAAGAATCTCCTCATTGCTTAGCTGATTTTCTGGGTTTTTTCCTTTCTCCCTCATCTGGGTTATAGTTCTCTGTCTTTTCATTTTTATAGGTTTTTGGTGTGGTGACCTTTTACAGATAATAGAGTTGTAGCCTCTCTTACTTCTGGTGTCTGCCCTCCTTGTGGCTGAAGTTGGTATGGGTGCTTGCTGTAGGCTTCCTGATGGGAGGGACTGATGCCTGCTCACTGGTAGGTGGAGCTGCTTCCTATCTCACTGGTGGGTGGGGCTTTGTCTCTGGGTGAGATTAGAGGCAGCTATGTGTGCCTGGGGAGTCTTTAGGCAGCCTTTTTACTGATGGGTTGGGGGTGTGATCCCACCTGGATTGTTGTTTGGCCTGGGGCTTCTCAGTGCTAATGGGTGGGGCCAGATTTTCCCCAAGTGGCCACCTCCAGAGAAATGCATGCTAATAATATTTCCAAGAGCTTTGCTTCCAATATCCTTCCCCCACAACAAGCCACATTCACCCCTGTTTTCCCAGGAGGTCCTCCAAAAACTGCAGTCAGGTTTGACCCAATGGAGACTTTGCTTTGCCCTGGGACCTAGTGCTTATGACAGTCTGTGTGTACCTTTTAAGAATGGGATCTCTGTTTCCCCCAGTTCTGTGGAGCTCCTGCACAGAAGCCCCACTTGCCATCAATGCCAGATGCTCCAGGGGGTCTTTCTCCCAATGGCAGATCCCCAGGCTTTGGGGCTTGATGTGGGGCTATGAACTCTTACTCCTGTAGTAGAGTCTCTGTGAAACAATTACTTTCTAGTCTGTGGGGCTTCCCACCTGGGAGGTATGTGGTTCCTTATACTGTGTAATGCCCCTTCTACCTCTTGATGTGGCTTCCTCTTTGTCTTCTGGAGTAGGATATTTTTTTGAAAGTTTCCAGTCCATTTGGTTGAAGATTGCTCAGCATTGGTTTTAAACTTTGTTGTTTTTAGGAGAGAACTTGAGCTCAAGTCCTTCTATTCTGTCTTTTTAATCCCATCTCCTGCTTATTTTGTATTAAAGCTA
Source organism: Phacochoerus africanus (assembly GCF_016906955.1). NCBI lineage: Eukaryota > Metazoa > Chordata > Mammalia > Artiodactyla > Suidae > Phacochoerus > Phacochoerus africanus. Next base: position 39,792,078 of record NC_062555.1, read on the forward strand.
CAATTGTATGAGGTTATATGGGAGTGATGAGGGTTCTCTTCACCACTTTTTCTAGGCACTTAATAGGATTATTATTAATCTGCCCCTTTTAAAATTAGGGGTGGTCATACAATTTGCTTTCATCAGGAAAAAGTGAGTGGAATTGACATGTGGCATGTCACTTAAAAAATAACCATAACAGGAGTTCCCGTCATGGCTCAGTGTTTAACGAATCCGACTAGGAACCATGAGGTTGCGGGTTTGGTCCCTGCCCTTGCTCAGTGGGTTAATGATCCGGCGTTGCCGTGAGCTGTGGTGTAGGTTGCAGACGTGGCTCAGATCCCACGTTGCTGTGGCTCTGGCATAGGCCAGTGGCTACAGCTCCAATTTGACCCCTAGCCTGGGAACCTCCATATGCCGTGGGAGTGGCCCGAGAAATGGCAAAAAAAAAATAAATAAAAAAAAATAAAAAAACCCGTAACACTTAAGTTTTATTTTATGTTATTACATTAGCAAATGTTCAAGTGCTTACTATGTGAAGAAGAGTGCATTGCACTTTACTTAATTGTGGATGGAAACTTTGTAAGCCAGAGTCCTTGAGGAACTAAAAAGAGAGAGTTCTTCGCTCCCCCACATAGTCCTCATGTTCTTGTATTATGAGCAAGAACTGAATTTTTTCCATTTCAGAGTTAGGAGTTGTTACTTAGCATAACAGGTCTATTTCCTAATGAAACCCTATCTTTTTAATCATATTCTTCATTTTCATAGATATAATCCAGTGAGTTCTATTTTGGATATTTTTCCTATTTTCTTTTCTTTTTATGGCCACACCTGTGGCATATGGAAGTTCTAGAGCTGGGGTCAAATCAAAGATGCAGCTGAGGCCTACACCACAGCCACAGTAACATGAGATGGGAGCTGTATGTGTGATCTATGCTGCAGCTTGTAGCAACATCACATCCTTAACCGACGGAGCAATGCCAGGCATTGAACACATATCCTCACAAAGACAATGTCAGGCCCTTAACCTGCTGAGCTACAGTGGCAACTCCTATTTTTTTTCCTACTAATCAAAAGGAAATACTCTTGGGATAGACTATGGTGGAAGATAGTATAAGGGAATGTATGTATATGTGTGCCTGGGTTGCTTTCTGTACAGCAGAAATTGGAATAATCAACTCTACTTTAATTAAAAAATACAGTTAAAAAAGAGGGAATATCCCCAACTATATGTGTGATTTTTATCTCATGCTGATTAGTCTTCTCCTCTGATAATATCTAGTTAGAATTCAGATCTCTGAGATTAGTTCTTCAGATTTATCATTTTCTCTATGGGGAAATAATTAAAATTCCTAATTTGTTGGAACTTTTATTTTGGGAATCCCTCAGGGCCAACACTGAAATGATTCACCTTTGTTTCTGCCAATACTAGGGTCTCTACAGATATGGAAACAAAATTTAAAAATTTTGTCTCTTGGATCTAAATTTCACAGCCTGAGGTCATGTAATTCAAAGCCTAGGACTGGGTGAAAGAAAGGCTACATATATAAGTTATTAGGAGAGAATATTACTTTCTCCTCCTATGTCCAATGGACACAGCTTGCCTTTCTTTTTGTTTTATTTGGCAAGCATGCAAAATATTCTGTTCTTTTTTTGTAAGATTTTTATTTTTTCTATTGCAGTTGATTTACAATATTCTGTCATTTCTGCTGTAAAGTGACCCAGTCTTACATACATACATATATATATTCTTTATCTCACATCATCCTCCATCATGTTCCTTCACAAGTGACTAGAGTTCCCTGTGCAAAATTTTCTATGTGCCTCCTTTCCATCAAGATATAGTTATTTGGGGGTACCTGTCCTAATGTGGACTATCTCAGCTTCAGCTCCTGGGCTTGTCAGAACCAAATCCTGTGCAATAGAGGGGCTGGTAACCAGTAAAACTCGAGGTTTCCAGGTTGAGAACATCTCTACAAAAGCCCTAGTTTCTGTGTGCCTTTTCCACTCCAGATTTAGCTCAAAGTTGTTGTTGTTTTTTTATTACTTTGATTTGTGGGATTTTTTAATTTTGTTTTTGTTTGTTTGTTTTTGTTTGTTTTTGGTGTTATGGTTCACGGAGGACATCTCTTACTGTTTTGTGTGCTCTGTAGCTTGCTTTCCAAAGATCTAATTAAAGCAGTATTTATGAGTTTGGAAGAGGAAGAACATTTCAGAATAAAATATTTATTTTATACGCATTTAATATAGAGAAGTATGACTAATTGAATAATAATCCATAATCCCATACCTGTAAAAATGCTTAACTTTCTTAAAATAAAAATGCTATAGGAATTTAAATCACTTCAAAAGTTATACAATTCCATATATTCTAAACTTTTTTTTTTCATTCAAAAACAACTGTTATAGGCTTTTTGGTTTTGGCATTTTTTTTTCTTTCTCTCTCTCTTTCTTTTTTTTCTTTTTTTTTTTTTTAACGGCCGCAGCTGTAGCATATGGAAATTCCCAGGCTAGGGGTTGAATTGGAGTTGCAGCTGCAGGCCCACACTGCAGCCATAACAGTGCAGGAACTGAGCTGTGTCTGTGACCTATACCACAGCTCATGGCAATGCCAGACCCTTTAACCTACTGAGCGAGACTAGGGATTGAACCTGCATCCTCGTGGATACCAGTTGGGTTCTTAACCCACTGAGCCACACCAGGAACTCCTTGGTGTCCTTTGATAAGTATATATGTGTATACAATCAGTTATGTATAATCATAGATATTGTGAAAAGATACCAAAATAACCTTTAATATTTATGTTAAATGTTATCTGAATCATAAAAAGTATTATTATCAGATCAAAGAGACACATTTGGTACTTTGTTCTGTTCTTAGCTTTTTCAGCTTAATATACCTTAGGGATTTCCATAGCTACTTATTAAAAATGTGCCTATTTAATTTTGTCTATTTTTATTGAAGTATATTCGACTTATTAGTTTCAGATATACAACATAGTAATTCAGTATTTTTATAGATTACACTCCATTTAAAATTATAAATATTGGCTATATGCCCTGTGCTGTACAATATATCTTTGTTACTTATTTTGTATGTAGTAATTTGTACCTCTAAGCACCCTAACCCTATCTTGCCCACTGCTTCCTCTGCATTGGTAACCACTGATTTGTTCTCTTTATCTATGAGTCTGTTTATGTTCTGTTTTATTATATATATGTATATATATATCTTTTTATTTTATAGATTCCACATATAAGTGATATCATAGAGTATTTGACTTTCTCTGTCTCCATTATGTCACTAAGGATAATACCCTCCAGGCCTATCCATGTTGCAAGTGGCAAATTTCATTTTTTTTTTTTTATGGCTGAGTAGTATCTCAGTGTGTGTGTATGCTTGTGTGTATACACATTTATACATACATACAACAGCTTCTTTACCCATTCATCTGTTGATGTAGTCTCTATGCTACCTGTACGTGGGTATCTGTTACCTTTTTTCAAGTTTGGGATTTTTTTAATCTATAATTTCATCAAATACATTTTCTGCTCCTTTCTCTCTCTTTTCCTCTGGGACCCCTATAATGAGCATTTCAGTACTGTTGATATTGTCTCTGAGATCCCCTAAACTGTTCTAATTTTTTTATTTTTCTTTTTGCTGTACAGATTGGTTGATTTCTGTTCTATCATCCAGATCACTTATGTGCTCCTTTGTATCACCTAGTCTGCTGTGAATTCCTTCTAGTGTGTTTTTTCATTTCCATTATTGTACTCTTCAGTTCTGACTGTATTTTAAAAATGAGTTTTGGTTTCTTATTAAAATTCTCACTGTGTTCATCTATTCTTTTCCCTTGTTCAGTTAGCATTCAGATTAATAATGCTTTTAACTCTTTATCTGATAAAATATTTATCTCTGACGCCTTAGTTCTGTTTTCAGGTTTTTTTTTTCTTTTGTTTGGAACAAATTCCTCTGTCTTCTCATTTGCTCAACTTTCTTTGTCTCTGTGTAGTTAGGTGAAGCAATGATCTATCCTGGTCTTGAAGAGGTATCCTTATTTAGGAGTCGACCTATGCATTCTGTGTGTGCCCAGGGGCTTTGGTGGAGGAGGTGGATCTGACATAAGCATGGTTCACATCTTTCCCCAGGATTAGCTGGCAGCTATCACCCTGGTGGCAGGTGGGGCTGGAGATGGAGGAGCCATAATGGGGACCTGGGGAGGCCAGTATGTACGGTGGGGTGGTCTTGGCATATCAGTTTGAGATCCTGAGGGCTCCAGATTTATAGCTTCCATAAATACTAGTAATGACTGCCCTTATCCTGTGGCCATGGCAGCCTTTGTCCTCGTGTGGAGCAGCACTGGAGCCACAGTGGCTGGAGTGGGCACTCAGCGTGGGCCAGGGTGCACACCAGTGGTTGTGGAAACCTGCAAATTTCCAGGCAGTTTCATTCTGCTTCCTCTGCCTTGTTCCCAAGAGTAAGCAAGCATGTATGCGTCCTTCATGAGCAGAGTCTAGGTTTCTAACAGCTCTCTTGTGAGTCCTGTTGGTTTTCAAACCAGCTAAGGTAACTCATCTTCCTGGTATTGAACCCTGAGGCTGGGTTGTCCAATACATGATTTGAATAGCTCACTCCCCAGGGAGGACCTCCAAACTAGTGTAACCCCTTCTTTTCTGTGTCCCCTCCTAGGGACCCAGGTCCCAGTAATCGCCTTTCTTCCCTCCCTTCCTAACTCCATTTAGATCTTTCTTTACAGTTTTGGTTGAATAAGTCTTTCTGCCAGGTTCCGATTGGTTCTCAGTAGAGTTGCTCTACATGTAGATGTATTTTTGATGTGTTCCCCAGGGAGATGAGTTCAGCATTCTCCAACTCTGCCATCTTGACTCCTTCCCTCAATAATGCACCTATTTAATTTTAAGCATCATAGTATTCCATGCGCAGGGAAACTGTTATTTATCTGGCCATTTATTTGTTGATGAATATTTTAGGTTAATTTTGATTATTTTTTCAACACAAGTGAGGCTCCTACAAGCAGTGTTGCACATTTCTTAGTATTTCACATGTTTCACAGCAGGGGAATTCCTAGGTCAGAAGGTCTCAGAATAGTGATTCTTCACTCAATTGAGTTGTGAGATTTGAGCTTTCTTTCTCTTAAGGAATTTGGAAGCATGTGTCCTTTGTAGAGTTCATTATAGCTTCCATTTCCTCACAGGTACCATTTATATATCTCAGCATCTCCTCTTCCTTCCTCATTGTTTTGTTATAAAACTAAACAAGTAGTAACTACCTCTCACAGAGTTGTTGTGAGGTTTAGAAAAATACATGTGGATGTCCATATATGACCCATATTTGGAGAATAATAAATAACAGCTTTTATTTTTCTAATGGTCGTTATTAATGAAATTAGAGGGGGAAAAATCCATAATAGACCAATGGAAAAAAAAATACCTGTGGGGATTTTTGGTTCAAAAATAAGTATGGTGGGGTGGTAAGAGTGTTAAATCATATTAGCATTTAGTAAATATGGCTTTTACTACTTTGAAAATGAATTAACTTTGTTGATATTAAAATGCTAATATAATTTTAAAATGAGGGAGTTCACATTGTGGAGCACTGGAAAGGAATCTGACTAGTGTCCATGGCGATGCCCGTTCCATCCCTGGCCTCACTCAGGGGGTTTAAGGACCTGGCATTGCTGTGAGTTGTGGTGTAGGTGGCAGACACAGCTCAGATTCCATGTTGCTATGCCTGTGGCATAGGCCAGCAACTGTAGCTCAGATTCGACCCCTAGCCTGGGAACTTCTATATGCCGTAGGTGCTCCCCTAAAAAAAAAAGAAAAAAGAAGAAAAAAAAAGAAAAGGAAAGTAAGAAAAATAAAGATGAAGCATATTATGAAACATGAGAGGAAAAAACCCAAGAGCATAGTTATATAGTTATTTCTATTTGTCCTTAAATTTATTATAACAACCCGTGTTTACATATTATATTTAGAAACCTGGAATCTTGTATTACTTCAATGCCTTGTTGGTTTTCAACTCCTTATCCTCCCCCCTCCTCCCTCCCCCTCCGCCATGGGAGGCAGATGCCTTGTTCATCAACAGTGCTTCATCTTTTGCTGTCTAGCTACTTCTCTGCATCCACCCTTTCTTGTGAGACCCCAGTGAAAACAAATAAATGAGCACTCTTCGCACATCAAAAGGAGACCCAAAGGGAAGAATGAAATTGGGGCCAAAAGGTTAAGAGAGGAAAGATGTAGTCACTCTTTTTCTGGGCCAGTACATGGTGGTTTCTGTCTGAGTGAGCAATTACAGACCTCTGTTGTGCCAGGTCTCTGTACTCCTGCCCCAAACTTTGATAATTTGGTCCTTGGTGTAGCTGTCCTTGAATTTTTCAGATATTTTTTCCTGATGCTTTGGGTCAAAATGTCTCAGGTAAAAACTTCTCATTCTCTATAATAAATTCCCTGTTTCAAACTGCTGCTGTGACAGTGCTCAAGTATTTTCCTCTCTCTTTCTCTCTCACTCACACACACACTCACTCACCCACCCACATATCCACACACATAAACACACAGTTCCTGCAAACTCAGAGCCAGTACAAGGTGAATCTAATATGAGAAATTATAGGCTGAAAGAGTATAGGCCCTATGGCGCATATATATATATATATATATACACACACACGTACATATATATATATACACACACAGAGCAGTGCACATTTATTAATAAATATCCCTTTGTCTTCCCATTTCTGTTTGTACAGCTGCGATATACCTACTTTTCCAACATTTCTATTCTTTCCTTGTTTGTCCTTTTCTTTTCTTTCTTTCTTTCTTTTTTTTTTTTAGAGCTGCACTTGTGACATATGGAAGTTTCCAGCCAAGGGGTTGATCGGAACTCTAGCTGCCAGCCACAGCGATAGCAACACCATGTCACTGAAGTCTCACAACCATTGTCACTTATTGAATTAATTTTGTAAACCAGCCTCTGGGTTTTGCAGTTAGTAGGATATAACTGGAGTTTATTATGTATTACAGACAAAAAAGGACAAAGTATTCCAGTTCGTAATATTGAATTTTATTTTCATCAAAGTTGTTTGACTCAGATGAAGTTAGTCAAAATCTCTAATTTTTGTTTCTCCAAAACCAGCCTCTGGATTGCTCAGTTGTTCGTGAGCCCTGTTAGAGAATATGTGAATTTAGTTACTAATTTTGGTGATGATGGTCACAGGCAGATTTTCTGACAGTTAGAACTGAGAAGAGGATGGATAATATTACAGTCCACATATCAAAATGAGGTTATTAACCAATATGCCAGGCTGGAATGGTCCCTGACTCAGGTCATGCAGTGAATTCTTATGAATGAGGCTTAAATAGTTCTCAGAACAGTTAAAGGTTTATTGAACACTGAGATAAATTAATAATCATTATGTCAGTGCCCATTAGAGCCTATCAGCAATAATTTCCATAAGACAATGGGAAATGAGAGCCAATCACAAAAATATAGGACAACAATTTTTTTAAAAGCTAATACCAACTTTTATTTTCTCTGAATCATTATTCCAGCCATTTTTCCTTTGCCTATTTATTTTGGGAGATACTTTCTATCCCCATCCTTCCTTAACCCTCCTCCTGTTCTTCTTTCTATAGCAGACAGAGATCATTGAAAACCATACTTTTGGGGTTCCATTGTCCACTGAGTTCAATTTAGGTTCTGGCAACTGAAGTGGGGGAAGGGCTGCAAGCCCAATTCTACAGCTCTTTCTGCTTTACTTGGAATCTTAAGCAGTTGCTATTCCTCCATGACTCTAATTCTTTGTAGGCACCTCTGACTGGCCACAGTTCTTTCCTTTATAGTCTCTGCCCTACCTGGAAGCCTACATCCTGGGTCCAACTCCTGCTGGTGGTCCAGCTTGCAGGTGGTGGTCCCTTCTACAGGGCTCATCTGGTGGTCTCTGTGAAATTCTTTTACTGGGGTTTCACCTCCCTACTGATGGCTCTGGCTTTTGGACTCTGGTGTCATCCTCTCTTCTTTCCTTTGTACCTCTAGTTTTAGGGGTAACAGCAACTGCTTGCAGGTGATTTATCTCTGGGTGCCTCATCTCCCCATATTTTCAGCTTTTTCTGAAAACTCTTTGACTAGTTTGCTGAATTTAAGTCCTTGGTACAGTTCTGCCTTCTGGGCTGAACACGGACTTGACAGAGTCAACAGCTAACATATGGAGTACAGCCAGCTCATTAAAAAGTGAGAAACAAATTGAAAGGAAAGGGATTGGTGAATAAAATTATTCTGTTTTAACAAATATAATGATGTTATGATATCTCATATCTGTATATACACACATGTATGTATACATACACACAATGAGAACAGTTTCTTTTGGTTGAATCATAATGAAATTTTGATAGGGATTCTGTGAGAATATCAACTAAAAATGGCATTGTAAAACTTTTTATGGTTTTCTCATCAATTGGTTGTCTCCTGACTATAAAATCATATTTTTTCACCATGGTTTGCAGCATATTTTTGTCTAAATCCCATCTGCTCTTCACAGAAAATAGTTGAGACTACAATTTGCTAAGAAATAAACAAGAATAGATTTTTAACAGATTTACCAATACTTCATTGGGTTAATCATTTAGGAGTAATGAGTAATTTCCATTTGAAATTAAATAGACTCTGTCTGAATATATAACTGTGTGTCTACAGCTATAGAATGAATAAATAGATGTAAAACATCCCATTGTTAACTGGGATAAATTTCCATACACAGTTATTTACCAGAATTATTTTTATGAGCTAAAAATGAACATACTCTATCTAGCAATTGGGGAATAGGAAGGCTTATGTAAAACAGGATATGGGTGCCCTGTCAAGCCTGGCTGGATGGTGAATGTTCTGCCTTTGTGCTGTGATGAGAGGCAAGAGCCCAGGTGTAGAAGCCAACACATCCATGTAGTGGTATTTCAAATTGCTCACTTGGGGAAGTCATACTAGCATTCTTTTTTAAAATGATTTTTATCATTTTATAGTTGATTTTCAATGTTACACCAGTTTCTGTTGTACAGCAGAGTGACTTAGTTCTATAGTACATACATTCATATTTTAATATTTGTTTCTGTTATGTTTATCCCAGGTGATTAGATATAGTTCCCTGTGCTATATAGTAGGACCTTGTTGTCTATCCATTCTAAATGTAACAGTTTGTATCCTCTACCTTCAAACTTGTAGTCCATCCCATTCCCTTCACCCACCCCCCACCCTGGCAACAAGTCTGTTCTCTATGTCTGTTAGTCTGTTTCTGTTTTCTAGATAGATTCATTTTGCCATATTTTAGATTCCACATATAAGTGATATCATAAGGTATTTGTCTTTCTGACTTACTTCACTTGGTATGATAATCTCTAGTTCCATTCATCTTGCTGAAGATGGCATTATTTCTTCTTTTTGTCTGGGTATATGCTCAGGAGTAGAATTGCTGGATAATATGCTAACTCTATCCTTAGTTTTCTGAGGAACCCCCATACTGTTCTCAATAGTGGTTATACCAGTTTATATTTCCACCAACAGCATTTCTTTACTGACGACCAGTCTGACTGCTGTGTGGTGGTTCCTTATTGTAGTTATGATTTGCATTTCTCTAATAATGATGTTGGGCATCTTTTCATGTGCCTTCTGACTATCTGTATTTCTTCTTTGCAGAAATATCTACTGAGGTCTCCTGCCCATTTTTCGATTGGTTGTATGGTTTTTTGTTGTTGAGTTACATGAGCTGTTTGTGACTTAGTCATATCATTTGCAAATATTTTCTTCCATTTTTTAGATTTTCTTTTCATTTTTAAAATTATTTCCTTTGCTGTACAAATGCTAGTAAGTTTGATTAGGTCCCATTTGTTTATTTTTGTGTTTATATCTATTGCCTTGGGGGACTGACCTAAGAAAACATTGGTACTATTGATGTCAGAGAATAAAACATACTTGCATTCTTGATAGTATTTCTGGAAATATGATGAGAGAAAGACTCCCATTGAAGAAATAAAGATGATTGGGAAAAGTTGGGATGCTGGGTCTTCTTATTTGACAGTAATTATTATTTTAATGAAAGCAACCATGCCACATTTGAATTTTAAATACACTAGCTTATTTAATCTTCGTAATTGATAAGGTAAAATTATTTACAATTTACAAGGTAAACATTATTGCCCTTATCTTACAGATGACAGAACTGAGGACCAGAGAAGTTAAAGAACTTTTCCATAGTTGGTTAGTTGAGTGGAAAAGCTAGAATATGAAAACAGGACTTTCTGACGCCAAAATTGATGTTTTCCCCACTATTCTATAGAGTAAAACACTCCTCCTTTATCATCTGCTCTTTGGAGAGTAAAGGTCTCAAGTGACCCATCTACAGCTGAAATGAGATGTGGTAATACAGGTTTTTTTTTTTTTGTTGTTGTTGTTGTTGTTTAGTTTTATTTTGTTTTTTATCATGCACACACAAAAATACTAGATTTGGGACTGCTTCCTGAAGTAGGCAGAATGGCCTTGAAAGATGTCCACAACCTAGTTGCAAAACCCTGTGAAGGTATTACCTCCAATAGCAAGCGACTTTTCAGATACGATAATGCTAAGGATTTTGAGATGGGGATATCATCCTAGATTGTTCAGGTGGGCCCAGCATAGTCACAAGGGTCCTTATAGGAGAGAAGCAGGAGGATCAGCGTCAGAGAAAAGAGATGTGATGATGGAAGCAGTGTCAGATTGACATGCAAAAAAAGGGCCCTAAGCCTAACGAATGTGGGCAGCCTCTGATGTTGAAAAAGGCAGGCTCCTCCCCTAGATCTTCCAGAAAGAATTCAGCCTGACTGACCCATTTTAGACGTCTGACCCCCCCAGAACTGTAATATCATACATTTGCATTGTTTTAAGCCACTAAACTTCTAGCAACTTAGAGCAGCATTTGGAAACTAATAGACTTACTTGATCTATTTAAATTATGGTTATAAATAGGCTGTGGGTTCTCTATTTGATTATCCTATATGGATGCACATTTCATTATCCTATTTTGTCATCATGAAAGTTAACTAATTGGAGACAAAAATCAAATCTCTACGTCAATAATTGCATGGGTCAGGATGACTCTGATAGTGGGAAAATTAAAATAAATAACCTCACCTATAGATGAAGAGGTTAATTTTATCAGACAGTCAGTTAATGATGCTGTTAAGGATAAACTCCTGGAACTGTGTATTAAGTTAAAATTTCCAACTAGAGAAATAGAAAAACTCTACAGCTAAAGGATGCAAAATTCAATCAGGGTATAAGCGATATGGGTCACCTTTTGAGAGGTTCTTAAGCCACAGGAAACATTTCTCATGTCTTTCTTTGTATCACTATTTTATTTTATTTTATTTTATTTTATTTTATTTTATTTTATTTTTTTGTCTTTTTGCCTTTTCTAGGGCCGCACCTGTGGCATGTGGAGGTTCCCAGGCTAGGGGTCAAATCGGAGCTGTAGCCGCCGGCCTACACCAGAGCCACAGCAACGCAGGATCCGAGCCACGTCTGCGACCCACACCACAGCTCATGGCAACGCCGGATCCTTAACCCACTGAGCAAGGCCAGGGATCGAACCCGCAACCTCATGGTTCCTAGTCAAATTCGTTAACCACTGAGCCGTGATGGGAACTACCGTATCACTTCTTTAAATGATATATTTTCTCCAGTAGGGCCATATGCATTAATACAAGAAGTTATACAGTCACTGCCATTCTATTGGTTGCAAGACGCAGTGAGTGTCTTCTCTGTGGCATATAAACACAGCTAAGCTCTGGCCTGATTAGGTGGTACCAAGCTTAAAACAAGGCCTCATTATTTCCACAGTAGAAGCAGCACACGGCATCTCCAAGTGATTTACTGGGGGTTGGTGGATCTGGAAGGAAGCAAGTCCATATCCTTTTCCCTCAACACCAGATTCCAAGAAATAACACTCGTAGAGCACAGAAATCCTTCAACTGATTGTGGCGAGGTGTAGATATGAAGGCAATGGATTCCCTGGGACTAAAGTTTGGTTAGTTGTGTTCCCCCCCAAATAAGCCAAATAACAGCTGCCGCAGCTCTCTCCTAGGGAAGAATTCTGTCTCTTAAGAGTAGTTCTCTCAGAATTACTAAGAGTGCATAGAGGTGATGCCTGTTGTTTACTAATGTATTGCTTCTCCCAAGAGAATACAAAAGCATTAACTAAAAGCAGGGAACAATTCCCAAGTCCTAGTTTGGACCCCCTCCTTCTCTTTCATCTGGGAATAATGAAAAGGGAGAATAGTCTGGGAGAAACTGTCCAATCATATATGATACAAGTTCATTTTTTTTTTTTTTGCAAGTAACATCAGTTAACACACTTAAAAATTTTAACTGGTAGGGCTGATTTTGGTGATGGGGAATTCCCCCTACCCAATTTAAAATAGTCACTTTTCTTGAGTTTGAACATATCCTGTTATAGTTCTATGGGTAAGTCATAAAATTCTAGATGAAATCTCAGTTTGTGTATTTTGAAATATTTGGAGCACAACATTGTGTGATGGGAGATATAAAAATAACTTAATATTGTGTTTAATGATGCTAATTCAATCTTCTATAAAGTTTGACACTAAATTTGTATCAAAGACAAATAAGTCTTATTAACTGGTAGGTTTTCCTACCAAAAGAATAAGTGTCATTTTGCAATGGTTTTGATATGTGAATATGAAAAGAAAGGAAAGCTGTTCTTCTCAGGCCAAATTAGAAAAACCTATCTAAGAAAAATAATAATAGCCTTTAAAAACTTATTTTTAAAAATTTTTATTGACATAGTTGATTTACAAGGTTGGGATAATTTCTGCTACACAACAAAGTGATTCAGTTTTACATATACACACATCCATTCTTAGGTTCTTTTTTTTTACATTTTTATAAATTACAGTAGATTCTAAAATATGGCACAGATGAACCTATCTATGGAACAGAAGCGGACTCACAGACATGGAGAGCAGACTTGTGGTTGCCGAGAGGGATGTGGGATGGATTGGGAGGTTGCTGTTAATAGAAGTAAACTATTACATTTTGAGTGGATGGGGCAATGAGGTCCTGCTGTGTAGCACAGGAAACTGTATCGAACCACTTGTGATGAACATGATAGAAAATAATATGATAAAAAGAGTGTATATGTATGTATGACTGGGTCACTTTGCTGTACAGAAGAAATTTACAGAACTTAGATCCTTTTCCCACATAGACTCCTGGGTAGAGTTCCCTGTGTTACACCGCAGGTCCCTGTTGGCCAATCATTCCGTATACCTTAGTGTGCATATGGCAATCCCAAACTTGTTTTAAATATGTGGTATACAAAGTTAAGTTATGTAATGATTATATCTTGTCTTTTCATTTTGTAGAGATTCATGTCACAGAGATTCAAATTCTAGTGATGGCTACTAGGCCCATTACAGATATTAACTACTGCCACTAATAGTGATAATTAGTGTCAAGCAACATCACAAGATTTAAAAGCAGTTTTCTTCCTAGTATCCTAATGTCTAATTCTTGAGATTCGATGTCATAGGTATATAGTTAAAATTCATGGCATGGAGAGTCGAACTTTATCCTTTATCAGAACTTAGACAGTTGATAAATTATTGTAATTAGTGATGACTAATGACTAAATGTTTTAAAATTTGTTCTTACACGTGTAAGAGATGATCCAATCACCACCTAATGTACTTGCCTGTTTGCAATTAATACATCACAGAATGGCAGTATCCAGGCTTCCTAGAGAATTGTCAGTAGCTAATGAAGATGCTTGCTGTCTCACTGAAGTTCCATCTTCCAGACAATTGCATACATGATTTCATTAAGTATGTTCTGAACACAAAGTTGTTGTGGAATCATTTCTTTGTGGCTCTGGCTTCAGTAGATGATAATATTTTTGAAAGATCAAATAGGTTGCTGTTTTTCTCTTGCTTCATATTTCAGCTGAAAATCTGAATTAACTGGTGTGTCACTTTTTAGTGATATCTGTATCATAAAGCCCATCTGTCCTAGTAGAAAAATCTGCAAAGATAAAAAGAAATATATGTGATTTATAACTGATATACAATTAATTGAATGAAAATAATTATATAGGAAACAGAGTTTAAAATTATATAAGAGTTTATATAAGAGTTTAAAATTCAGTAAGCATGCTTAAAAACATTTTACAGTGGATTAAGCTGAAAAAACCTTCTTATTCTAAACTCTTAATTATTATCAGACTCTAATGTAGACTATTCAATATACTGCTTTAAAATTTAAAAGTGAAATAGCGCTGACTAATATAATTATGATTGCTATTTTTATGTTTGTAGAGATTTTTGTTGATGAAGTAATAGTAAAACGTTATCAAATAGAAAAAGTGATTATTCATAGATTCCATAATTGCATACATGGGAAGTTCTGAATAGCCAACTTAAAAATATTAGACATAATGAAAAAGTTCACTTGAGGGGCTGTGTAATAGAAAATGATTAAAATACAAGTGTTCTTGCATTATAGCAATAACTACCAAAGTTATCTAATTGATAAATACTACTCACAGTATAACAAAAATATAAATTTTTGGGGAATAGATAATTAGCAATCTGGATGAACCACATAAAGAAAACTATAAAATGGGGACATGTTCAAGGACACATATTTTATTTATTTAAAAAATTAAAATTTTTTTTTTCATGTTTTGCTATGTAATATATTTTCCCCACTTCCCCAAAACATATACAGCCTTCTTCTTGTCTTTACTATGGCTTGGTACTTTCCCTCTCTCTACCTGTATTGTGCATATGTTATTTTAAGGCTGAGAAAAATCTTACTCTTTCCATGTATACAGTGCTGTTTCCTTCTGGTTGTTTCTTTCCATACTGAGTTCTCCATAACCCTGCAATGTCCATACCTAGTGTCTCATAGTTTAGCACTTAATCACTCATTGGGTTTGCACAGTGTTTTTTTTTAATTTTTTAAATTAGAGTTGATTTACAAGGTTCTGTAAATTTCTGCTGTATAGCAAAGTGACCAAGTTTATATACACAGATGTGTACACACATGCACATTCTTTTTCTATTATCTTCCATCATGTTCCATCACAAATGGTTGGATATTATTCCCTCTGCTATACAGCAAGGCCTCATTGCTTATCTGCTCCAAATACAATAGCTTGCATCTACTAACCCTAAACTCCTAGTCCATCCCATACCCTCTCCCTCCCTCTTGGCAACCACAGGTCTGTTCTCCAAGCCCCTGAGTTTGTTTCTTTTCTATAGATAGGTTAATTTGTGCCATATTTTAGATTTCACATGTAAATGAAATCATATGGTATTTATCTTTACTTTATAATTTACTTCACTCAAAATGAGAATCTCTAGATCCATCATGTTGCTGCAAATGGCATTATTTTGTTCTTTTTTAAGGCTGAGTAGTATTCCATTGTGTATATATACCACATCTTCTTAATTCATCCGTTTGTTGATGGATGTTTAGGTTGTTTTAATGCCCTAGCTATTATAAATAATACTGCAGTGAACACAGGGGTGCACATATCTTTTTGAATGAAAGTTTTGTCTGTTATATGCCCAGGAGTGGGATTGCTGGATCATATCATAGTTCTATATTTAGTTTTCTGAAGTACTTCCATACTGTTTTCTATAGTGGTTTTACCAATTTACAATCTCACTAGCAGTGTAGGAGGGTTATCTTTTCTCCATACCCTCTCCAACATTTGTTATTTGTAGACATATTAATGACAGCCATTCTGACCAGTGTGAGGTGGTACCTCATTGTAGTTTGATTTGCATTTCTATAATTAGTGATGTTGAGCATTTTTTTTTATGTTCCTGTTGTCCATTCATATGTAATCAAGACAGTGTGGTACTGGTACTGCTATACAATGGGAAAAAAATAAGAAGATGTAATAAAAAATAAAAATAAAATAAAATAAAAAAATAGACATACAGACCAATGGAACAGAATAGAGAACTGGAAAGCTGCATGTAAATCAATGAAACTAGAACACACCATGCACAAAAATAAACTCAAAATGTCTTAAAGACTTAAATGTAAGACAAGATACCATAAAATTCCTAGAAGAGAACATAGGCAAAACATTCTCTGACATCAACTGTACAAATGTTTTCTTAGGTCAGTCTCCCAAGGCAATAGAATAAAAACAAAAATAAACCAATGGGATCTAATCAAACTTACAAGATTTTGCACAATAAAGGAAACCATAAAAAAAAGGCAACCTACAGAATTGGAGAAAATAGTTGGAAATGATGCAACTGACAAGAGCTTAATCTCCAAAATACACAAACAACTCATACACCTCAACAGCAAAAAAACAAACCACCCAGTTGAAAATGGGGAGAAGACCTAAAATTTTTTTATTAAATTATTTTTGTTTAAAATGTTATGTCAATTTCTGCTGTATAGCAAAGTGACCCAGTATATATATATGTATACACATACACATATATGTATATGTGTGTGTATGTATATATGCACACACATGTATATATACACATATACATTCTTTTTAACATATTATCTTCCATCAGTTCTATCACAAGAGACTGGATATAGTTCCCTGTTCTATACAGCAGGACCTCATTGCTTATCCATTCTAAATATAGTATTTGCATCTATTAACCCCAAACTCCCAGTCCATCCCTCTCCCTCTCCCCTCCCCTTTGGCAACCACAAGACTATTCTCTATGTGAATCTGTTTCTGAGTTGTAGATAGGTTCAGTTGATTTACATGCAGCTGTCCAGTTTTCCCAGCACCACTTGCTGAGGAGACTGTTTTTTTCCCATTTTACATTCTTGCCTCCTTTATTGAAGATTAATTGACCGTAGGTGTCTGGGTTTATTTGTGGGGTCTCTATTCTGTTCCATTAGTCTGCATGTCTGTTTTTGTACCAGTACCACACTGTCTTGATTACTGTACCTTTGTAATATTGTCTGGGAGAGTTATGCCTCACGCTTGTCTCCCCCTGCCCGCAGGAACTTTTGTGGTTCCATATACATTTTTGGATTGTTTGTTTTAGTTCTGTGAAAAACATCATGGGTAATTTGATAAGGATTACTCTGAATCTATAGATTGCTTCGGCTAGTATGGCCACTTTAATAATATCAGTTCTTCCAAATCAAGGGCACATATTGTATATATCAGAATGAATGTCCATGAAGGAAGATGGAGAACAGATCTGATATGAGTGGAATGGGAATGAAGTAGGAACAGAACCTTGACCAGAACAATGACAGTGGCACATCAAGAAGAGAGGAGTATGTTTCATTCATCTCCTTGTTCCTGAAGTTTAAAAATCAATAAATGAAAGATAACTGAAGAGCTGGGTCATATTTCTAGTTTCACTAAATGTTGTAAAAATTGATATTCTGTCCAAGTTAATTTACATTTTGAATATTATACCACTCTTCATTGCTGATGGAGTTTTCTTTGGCATCTATAAGGCTACCTAGAGATGTTACTGAACAAGCATATATAAAAATGCAGTATTTGTCAGTGGCAAATGTTTTTATACTTGTATTATATGAATATCTCATACAAAGGATACTGAAAAGAAGTATGTATGAGAAACATGGGGAACAATTATCATTAATATAGACAAATAAACTATGCAAAGGAACAAACAGGAAAGTTTGAGGTTCTACCTGTGTTACCTTTTAGACTCCTTTCCATTGCCAGCTACATTTTACAGAAAAGTGAACCACAGAGAGGTTAGGAAAGTCACCTGAGGACAAATCAGTAAAATTTTATTGACTTCCTGCTAATGATAGAGAATGAATTAAATGCTGGACATTTCAAAAACAAATAAGACAAATTTTCTGTCTCTGGACTTGCATGTAGTTTAATGGAGGAGTCTAGAAAACAGTCACAAAAGAAGGCAAAGTAGATTTCAAGCCCAGTCTTTTGACATCAACATTCATGATAATTTCCTTGCCATGCTATGTTTTGTATCAGAATACAAGTAAAACATACTTGCAGAGGGAGGGAGGGAGAGGGAATGAATTAAATTTGACTAGTTACCAAAGAAATGCAAATAACTTTTTTTACCCGTATTGGCAGATATGAAAGAACCATTCATAAAACTCAGTTTCTGAAGTTGGAAAAAGGAAACAAAACTGGCAGTTATTCATCTCTATCACCTGTGGCTGTTTTCCAAAGGATTGTTTGGAAAATCAACTACAGGAAATTGTTTGAAAATCAACTACGTGAAATTATAATGAGAAAGAAGAAAGGAGGGAACATGGAAATAATGGTGCTGAACTGGGTGGTAGTGGAAGTTAATTAGTGTGTCCTTTTTTCCCCCATTATTTTTATAATGATTACATTTTAAATTAAAAATGTAATGCCCAGTGCAACTGAATCAAAAATATATTAAATGATGAATTCAGAATGTTATAAGGTAAACTTTCTCTCACATTGAGAATCCTTATAAGAGATAAAAAAGGAAGTAGAATTTTTAAGTATTTTCTAGAACTCTAACATCATCTGGCAATTAACCAAAAAAATAACTTGGTTTAGTTTTAATTTCAAGAGAGCTTTACTAGTTTCACCCATTTTAATAGCCTAAAATTCAGGCATTCAAAAACTTCTAAGCTTAAAATTTTATGTGGGAAATTAAGACTTTATCCTCTAACAGAAATCATCAGATAAGCAAGAACCAAGCTTTTTGCAACCTATGAGCAATAATACCCACTAAGAAAAGTGAAAATAACCTATTTCTCTTTCTTTTTCTTGGCGCACCCCTGTTTTTTTTTGTTCATTTAAAAAATTCATTTATTTAAGTATAGTTGATTTACAATGTTGTGCTTAATTTATGCTGTACAGCAAAATGATTCAGTTATTCACATATATATACAAATTCTTTTTCATTATGGTTCATTACAGGATGTTGAATATAGGTCCCTTAAAATCCTTGCCCCCAAAATGAGAGATGGTTTCTCAATAGAACTACAATGTGCGACCACTAGGTTGGGACCCAAGCAGCTCTAAAATTGTTTGGCTGTAAAAGCATCATGTGATACTTCCCAGTATTTGGTGATTTGTTTGGCCCATCTTTGTTTTTGCTCACATACCTCATGTAAACCTTCTACAGCATCACTGAGGTAATTTTTCTCTTAAATGTCATTTTGGAAATCCTTCTCTTTGATATCCTCCAATTTCTTGGCATTCCTTTTTAACAAGACATGTAAAATTGATGGTAGTTTTTGGTTTCTTTCAGCCACATGCTTGCCTCTGAAAAGTAAATTAAAACTTCATACCAAATCCTTATGTGCAAACCTAAGGCCGATACTTAATTTGTTCATTATTTACTTTTTAAATAACGTTTATTAAGCACTTATACTGTGTCTGAATCAATCCTAATATCCTCTGCCCTCCATCATTGGTCCATCCATTGAATGGGTATCAACTCGGACAGTCAGCAGACATCTGTGCATTCTTATTCCAACCTGTTTTTTACTCCCTTCCCTTCTATGGTGACGATCCCTTGCAGATCCTTTCTGAGGGCCTTTTTTTTCAGTGTACCTTCTGGAAATCCCAATGCCCAAATAATACAGGGTTTTCATAACCTCAGACTTTTTCCTTGACTATTTAATTTCTCTCTGGACTTTGATTATCTTTCTTTTTACCATGTTAATCTGAACAAGCGTTCAGTTATAGATCCTCATTTTCACACACACACACACACACACACACCCCATGTTCATAATTACTTTGGAATGTCATATATAGTCAGCATTTCTCTGGCTCCTGTGCAAGTCTTATTCTGTATGCCTTCATTCTGCTGTGCTGCATACGTTTAAGCACATGAATTTAGTCCACTTGAAATCTGAGTTCCTGGTTTAGTTCATAGTTTGTTATCCACACATAGCCACACAGCTCTGGATTCTATCTTCACTCTAGCTATCCACTCATCTAACTCTATTTAAAATCTTTTTTTTTAAACCATGTAGAGCTGTTCTCACTGAAGTGTTGATCTCTCAAATTTTCAGACCACATTTCATATCCTGCCCTCCTCCTGCACTTGCTCCCTTCACTCCCACTTAACATACTGCTTGGTACGATATAGAAAAGTCAATATAAATGATGTTTGGGTGAAGTCATCCTTTTTCTGGTTTCAATTCCCTTCACTCTTCATTCAGCCTATATCTCATGGTGAATTATTTTCGTGACATTCTCATCAGCACCATTGATTTCTTTGTCTGCCTTTCATTTATTTGTTTAATTCTGTTCTTGATGCATCACTAGGGAAAAAAGGAATGAGTTAAAGGATTTCAAAATGGGATGAAAGTGTACACTAAAGTGGACCTTTTAGAAAGTTAGAATATTGTGGCCGTGTTCAATTGAGCATTAGAAAATTCAATCAATAATGAAAGGTGACACAATTTTTGTTTGTATTTTTAAAGAAAATGACCTCATATTCTTTATATAAATACAACAGTATCAAAAATTGTTGAGAACAATGATACCAAATTATACAATATCCTAGCACTGAGAATTTCTAGCAATGTTAACATTTGGTAGCAACATTCCGGTCATCTCTTGGTGGTTAAAAAATTGATAGCTATGATGATATAAAATATAATATTACATTAAAATGTATTCAGTGTCATCCTAACTGAATTTAACATCTGGAAAAAAATGTGAGGTGAAGCTAAAGGAATTGCTAAATTTCAATAAATATTTTTCATAGTGGAAGATATTAGAACCTTACATGTTTCCACATAGTCCGTTCAGTTATAGAGAATATCAGTTTATGCACTGCTGTGAAGGATGAAGACATTAGCTCCCTGGAAATTTTCCCATATCCTGAATTTCGTTTGTTATGTTTTTTGTTGGCTTGCTTGTTTATTGCAGCAAATGACAACGGGCACTATTCTATTAACACAATTCTTATTGTTCAGTGTTGATTTGTTTTTTGCAGTTTTTACCACCTGATATTTTATTAACCTATGTCTGTTTCTGGTTCTTATATTAGAACCAGATCCTCCACCTACTTTGTGGCCTTAGACTTGTTGCTTACCCACATCTTTCTTTGATCTGTAAAAATATTACCTACCTCATGGGATTGTTTGTACTAGGCAAATAGCAAGAGGCATACAAGTCACTTGGATTCTATTTCATTCCAGGCTTGGTTTTCTATTGTTTATTACTTTTCCTCTCTCACTTCTTGTGTGTTTGCATGGTTCATATGACATTTATTTTCCAATTGGTTCATGTTTAACATCCAGACTTTCTAATTGTTATGATATGGTAGAAGATAATTTCTCTCGCGTGTCCTTTATCTGGGGAATGACCTCTAGTTGGAATGATAGATACAGCTTTTTAAAAAAAGTTTTATCATGGGAGTTCCTGTTGTGGCTCAGTGGTTAACAAATCTGACTAGGAACCATGAGGTTGAGGGTTCGATCCGTGGCCTTGCTCAGTGGGTTAAGGATCTGGCATTGCCATGAGCTATGGTGTAGATCGCAGACGTGGTTCAGATCTTGCATTGCTGTGGCTGTGGCATAGGCCAGCAGCTGTAGCTCTGATACGACCCCCAGCCTCGGAATCTCCATATGCCACGGGTATGGGCCTAGAAAAGACAAAAAAAAAAAAAGTTTTATCATGGTATAGTTGATTTACAACTTTGTATTTGTTTCAGATTTATAGCGATGTGAATCAGTTATACATATACCCATTTTTTCCTCATACAGGTTATTACAGAACCTTGAGTAGACCTCTCTGTGCCGTCTATTAGGCCCTTGTTAGTTATCTATTTTATATAGAGTAGTGTGTATGTGTTAATCCCATCCTCTGAATTTATCCCTCCCCCTCATGATTTCCCTTTGGTAACTGTAAGTTTTTTTTCCCCTTTTTATTTTATTTATTTTTTATAATGATTTTTATTTTTTCCATTATAGCTAGTTTACAGCATTCTGTCAATTTTCTACTATATGGCTAGGTGAGTCAGTAACACATATATGTATACATTCTTTCTTCTTACATTATCATGTTACATCAAAAGTGACTTTAGACATAGGTGATTTCAAAATCTGTGGGTTTGGTTTTGTTTTACAAGTTCTTTTGTATCATTTTTATTCAACTCCACATATAAATGATCTCATATATATTGTCTTTCTCTCTCTGATTTACTTCACTTAGTATGGGAATCTCTAGCTGCATCCATGTTGCTGCAAATGGCATTATTTCCTTCTCTTTTATATCTCAGTAATATTCCACTGTCTCTAATCCTCTGTTGATGGACATTTAGGTTGCTTCCATATCCTGGCTATTGTAAATAGTACTGCAATGAACATTGAGGTACATGTATTTTTTGAATTATGGTTTTCTCCACATAGATACCCAGGAGTGGGATTGCTGGATCTTATGTTAGTTGTATATTTAGGTTTTTTTTTGGAACCTCCATACCATTCTCTATAGTGGTTCCACAAATTTACATTCCCACCAAAAGTGTAACAGGGTTCCCTTTTCTTCACATCCTCTCTAGCATTTATTGTTTGTAGACTTTTTGATGATGGCCATTCTGATTGGTGTGTGGTGATACCTCACTATAGTTTTGATTTGCATTTCTTTAATAATTAGCAATATTGAGCATCGTTTCATGTGCTTTTTTGGCCATCTATATGTATTCTTTGGAGAGATATCTATTTAGATTTTCTGCACATTTTTGATTGGGCTGTTTGGATTTTTTGATATTGTGCTGCATGAGCTGTTTTGGAATTTTGTAATTTTGGAGATTAATCCCTTGTCAGTTGCTTCATTTGCAAATATTTTTTCCTATTCTGTGGGTTGCTTTTTTGTTTTGTTTTTTGGTTTCTCTTGCTGTGCAGGAGCTTTTAAGTTTATTTAGGTCCCATTTGTTTATTTTTGTTTTTATTTTCATTCTTATGGGAGGTGAATCTAAAAAAGATATTGCTGGGATTCATGTCAGAGAGTGTTCTGCCTATGTTTTCCTCTAGAGTTTTATAGTGATGGATACTACTTTTTATTAACTATTAACTAACCTAAGAAATTGGATTCTTGAGGGATGTAGTGCTGCTGGGGTTGCATGCACCTCTTGTTTGTAGCCTGATTCTGTTACTTTTGAGGTCCCTTTAAATGTCTTGCAATAGGAATTATTTTTACCGAACAAGGAGTTCAATCTATCCCCACGGGCTGTGGCTCACTCTCACAATTTGTCCTGGCATCCTGGCAAAGAATGAACCATAGTTGCCCTTCCTATTTCTTGAGATTTTAATTGACTTACCCTAGAGCTGTTCTCTTAGTCTGTATTTTAGCAATTCAGGGGTATGTGTTACACTTCTCAAGATATTTTAGTTTCATTGTTTCTTCTGAACTGCCTTTATTAGGTGAAGTTGGGGAGGAGACCCCTTTCTGCCACTTTCTTGAAGTTGTTGGAATAGGAGTGAAACTTCATTGCGTCTTTGCTTTATAGCATCAGCTGGAAGATGTATAGTTCTTTAAGCACAGGAGTTGTGTCTAGATCTTTCCATAGTCCATTCATGTCCACATGTCTAGAGGGCCACTGGACCCTC
Source organism: Phacochoerus africanus (assembly GCF_016906955.1). Lineage (NCBI taxonomy): Eukaryota > Metazoa > Chordata > Mammalia > Artiodactyla > Suidae > Phacochoerus > Phacochoerus africanus. Next base: position 39,815,676 of record NC_062555.1, read on the forward strand.
TTGTAGGTTGAGTTCCCTAGAACCAGACTCTGGAATGAGGACTCCCAAGTGACTTATCAAGGAAATGACCTCAGAGAAAACTGGTAGAAAGGAAAATGGGGAAGAGGGGGAAGATCCCAGGTGAATTCCAGAGAAGGCAGCTTCCTTCCATCTGACCCCACAGAGGCAAGGGAGCTGGGCTACAGGTTCACAAACTTACCTCTCCTTCAGTTAAGGACAAAGGTACTTACATCATTCTGACCTTGTAAAGGAGCCTCAGATGCTGGTCTTTGAAAGTATGGTGAAGTTGGGCAGGGTTGGAAGTGTACATATAAATGAAAAAAGAACGAGGAGGGGATCTGGAGCAAGCACACCAACATTATTCACTACGGATTTCCTAATGGCACAGCTGAACTTTCCCCCCCAGGGATTCTTCGAATTTCCCTTGAACCTTCCAATTTTCACGTTCACTTTCCCATGGGTTTAGAATAGCAATAAACCTACTCATAGAGAACACTTGGAAAATTCAGTGCAGATACAATAATAATGACTGACCATGTTCCATAAAGTTAACTTGCTGATTATTTGCATAAAGCACTCTTTAAAAAAATGTTATCGTAATGAAGCTTCTTATTTCTTATGAGGCCTTGCAAAGATATATAGTGATGGTGACTACTATAGGGTATGGGGTCTTATAGCCGTTATGACACACGAAGTATAGCTTCAGAGGCCCTTAAGAACCCCAATTCCTTAACCAAGCCATTTGTGCTCACAAATAGAAATTGCCCATTTGATGGATGTTCCATTTAAAATTGAATTTAGCATGTGAGACTATTCCTTGGGCTTACAGAAACTGACAATTTTCACACTGGTCATTCCGTTAAAAAAAAACCCAAAAAACCTGTGGTGTCGCCAGTGTTGAATATTCTTCTGAATCATGCTATCAAGCAGCTAAATTTTGTAAAGTTCAGGTCCTGGATTTCATTTGGTCAAGGTCATGAATTTCATCTGGTCATTCCATATCTGCATAAAGTACAGATTTAGCCTATCACAGAATTTGAGAGGAAAGGAAAATGTTGGGAAAGGCCATCTCACATGCACTGTGTTTTGATCCCCCATTGGTTGAATAATAATGAGCCTTGAGCCTGGAATACTCCCTTACTAAGAGATAAGAGTCCTCTCAGTTTGTGCATTAACTCTTTGTTTGAAGATCTCTTCTGTTTCAGACAGTGTGTGCTCTTTGTTCTGTTTAGGCATGTGTGTCATGCAGCACCTGGCCAAGCCCACTATTAAATTTGTCCCCTGCTGGGAGGAGACACATCCACATCCAATAGTGGACACTGGTTTCCCACAGCTAGCTGGTCCCTCCAGCAGCAGTTGTGGGGTCATTGGCCTATGTCAATGACCTCTCATGTCAATGACCCCACATTTGCCAGAGGGACCAGCTGGCTGTGGGAAACCAGTGCCCACTTTTGGAACTAACATTGCTGTGCCTCTTCACTATGTGAGTAAATCATTGTTCCATTCAGTGCTTGACTGTGTTACATTTTCCTTGGGGACACTGATACCAAGATGTCGTGGGCAGATGTGTTAGGATTTCTACTACTGGTCATAGGCAATATGCAGCTTAGGCAATAGAAAAGATCAACCTCTCTTTAAAAAAAAAAAAAACCTCAAAAAACAAATACTATGTTTTAAGACCTGTGGTGCATGCTTTATATGATTATTTTATCTTGTTTTATTGAAATCAACCCGTTGTTTGGAAAAAATGCATAGATCTTACTGTTTACTTTTAGTTTTTGACAATTGTATGAACCTTTGTAACAACTGCATAAAGCATGACATAGACAATTTTTATACCCCCAAAATATTCCAATTTATAACTCTTCCCAACCCTTCATAATCTCTCCCCAACCAAATGCTATTGAGATGGATTAGGTTGCCTATATTTTGATTTAATATAATGGGAATAATACAATTTGAACTATTTTTGTCTGACTGCTTTTCCATTACCTAATATTTTTGGAATTTGTTTATGTTGTTACACGAGTCAATAGTTATTTTTATTACTGATTAGTATTTCATTGGATGAATGCGTTTATATATTATGTTTTATTTAATCTTCTTTTCATGGATATTTATGTTACCTCCATTTCTTGGCTATTGTGAATAAGGTTGTACATTGATATAAAAATATATTCTGGGCATGTATTTCCACTTCCCTTGAATTATAAATTCTCCAGTATTTTTCTCTATTTAAAAGTATATTTGGCTATTCCATGTCTTTTTATATTTGCATGTAAATTTCAGATTTATATTGTCTATTTATTCTAAATAGGCTGCTCAAATTTTTTTTATTGAGGTATAGTTGATTTACAGTATTTAGTTTTGATGTACAGGATAGTGATTCAGTATTTTTGCAGGTTATATTCCATTATAGATTATTATAAGATACCTGGTATAATTCCCTGTGCTATACAGTAAAACCTTACTGCTTATCTATTTTATGTACAGTAGTTTGTATCTTTTAATCTCATACCCCTAATTTGTCCTTTCTTCCATCCCTCTCCCCTTTGGTACCACAAGTTTCTCTTCTATGTATGTGAGTCTATTTCTATTTTGTTTATACATTTATTTGTATTTTTTGATTCCACATATAAGTGATACATAGTATTTGTCTTTCTCTGACTTGTATTTTACTAAGCGTTATATTCTCTATGTCCCTTCACATTGCTGTAATGGCAAGACTTTGTTCTTTTTATGGCTGAGTAATACTCCATTATATATATATTTACATGTATAAAATTTATATGTAATTACATATATTATATATATATGTTTACATATATATGTTTTGTACAGATAACCACACACACATGTCTTCATAATTTAGTCACCTATTGATGGGCATTTGGGTTGCTTCCATGTGCTGCTATGAACATGAGTGTGCATGTATCTTTTCAAATTAGTGTTTTTTTTTTTTCAGATATATCCCCAAGAGTAGAATTTCTGGATCATATGGTAGTTTTATCTCTAGTTTTTAAAGGAACCTCCATACTGTTTTCCATATTGGCTGTGCAAATTCCCATTCTCACTACATGAATGTTCGAGGGTTCCCTTTTCTCCATGTCCTCTCCAACATGAGTTATTTATAGACTTTTTGATTATTAAGCTATTAAAATTTTGAGAGAGACTTGCATTAAAAAAAATCTTTTTAGGGACACACCTGCAGAATATGTAGTTTCCCAGGCCAGGAGTCGGATTGGACCTATAGCCACTAGCCTACACCACAGCCACAGCAATGCAGGATCTGAGCCACATCTGTGACCTATACCACAGCTCATGGCAACACTGGATCCTTAACCCACTGAGGGAGGCCAGGGAGTGAGCCTGTATCCTCATGGATGCTAGTCAGATTTATCTCTGCTGAGCCATAGTGGGAACTCCGGGACTTACATTTAATTTATATATTACTTTGAGGAGAATGGACATCTTAACAATATTGAGTTTTAAAATCAGTGAACATGGTAGTTCTTAGTTTTGCAGATTTTCTTGAATTCTTTCAACCATGTTTCATGATTTTTAGTGTTAGAGGTCTTGCAGATCTTGTATACAATTTATTCTCAGGTGTTTCATGCTTTCTGATGCTATTATAAATAATACTATTTAAATTTTTTTCTAAGTTTTCATTGCTTGGGTGTTCAAATACAACCCATTTTAATATTTCAACTTTGTGTCTTTAGACTGTTAAATACCTTTTCATCACAATAGATTGCTTGAAGATTGCTTTGGATTTTCTATGTACAAATCATACTGGAGTAAGGCAAAGATACATACTGCAAATACATTTTTTGAGTATTTTACTGAAGCTATTAGCCAGTGTAATAATGCAAGAAAAAAATAAATAGCCACCCCCCCCCACACACAAATTAACAAAACAGGACACGAAGCTGTCACTATTTTCAAATGACATGATTGTGTTCATTTAATTTTTTCTACATATTTTCAGTAAAGGATTTATTTTTCAGTTTTTTTTTTCTCAACTTCTGAATAACCTTGATCTCAATTTTTAGGAGATCTGGAATTCTCTCATTTCATATCTTTTAGGTAAAATTGCATAAGAGATTTTAATTATTATATAAAGTAGACAATTAGTTTAGAAGGGCAAAGCAACAACAGAAGAATTCTTTGATTCAAGGATTATAATACAAAATAAAATAGATAATCTTAGAAGGTTATCTGAAAAAAAATGTAACAGATCAGTGTCGATAGAAAGAGTAATAGCATAACAGATATGGGTTAAAGTAATTACCCAAAGAATAGCATTAACTTGATTGAGAAAATGTGAGTAATAGAAGGAAAAACCTGCACATAGGAAGAGATGTGTTGGAAATAGAAAGAGAGTGGTTGTATGTTAATGAGTTAGAAGAGAAGTGATACACCATCAGTGTTTTTATTGCTTTAGTCTGTAAGAAAATCGTATTTCAGTGACATGTCCATCAATACCATTTTATGTTTTAACGAATTCAGTACATGGTTTTGAAACTTTGAAATAGCTTGATTATTCTAATTTGGGCCCATGGACAACTTTGTGTAATTATCATCTTTTTAATGTAAAAATTAACTCACAAAGAAGATTATTGATATGTCCATAGTCAATAATTATGAAGTGGAAATAGGACTCAACTTCTGGTTTCTATTCTTTTTTTGCTGAAATGTCTACAAAATTGACAAAAGAGTTTGTTGAATGTATTGAAAGGAGGCCATGGTATGGGCTATCAAAATTCATTTCATGCTTAGTATTATGTAAACCTCTGGACCTTTAAGTAGTACATGTAAGGAGTATTAGAAACATTTAAAAGTTCATTTTGTGGTGCCTAGAAGCTAAAATTGTTTGAGAATACTATATTGATGTGTGTCAAACCAGCAGCAGGGCTCTTGACATACTTTCTAAATGTCAGAATCTTTTGAGGGTGTAAGCATTTGATGCTTCAGACTTGCCTATTTTACAGATTTTAGAGTAAGCTGGAAGAGGGATTTCATGATTCAACATGTGAAACTGTTACTTACAGATACTAATGAAAGTACCAAAGGAAAAATTGCCTTAATTTCTCTAGGGAATAAGTGGAAATAGAACAAATGCTTAAAGATGACATTTAGATTGAAAAATAAAATTAAATTTATACACAGACACACACATTCAAACACATAGCCCCAGAAAAAATCTACTCTGTTTTCTCATCTGGCATCTTTTGACTGACAGACTGATACTCATATTATGGACACATCATATCCATTATATACGAAAGAAAATTTTGATGTTACTAAATTAACAAAGGTGTTCCGCAGAATTTAAAGATAATAAAAATTAAAAAGATTTCAATTATTTATTTTCAGTTATCAGAGAAGACGGTATTTAGGATAAGTAAAATGAAGCTTTCTTTTAAATCAATAGGAGTAAATCTAAAGCCCAAGAAATTACATCAACTAAAATGAATATATGGTTAATTTAGGAAGACTTAGGCCGATAAAACAATGATAATTTTGTAGCATGTTACTGAGGAAAACAAGTTTATCCAAGTTTTATACACTTTTGTTGGAAGACAATCATATTTATTCACAAAACTTCCTTTAATGGTACTATCAGGGAGAAACTGAACAGAGTGAAGTGTTGGTCTCAGTAAGAAAGACAGTTATTTACTATCATACTAAGTTTTCTCATCTATCAAGCGGGAATGTTGTTATTTACTATATCAATTTTTTTCAGTAGAGAAAACATTTTGTGAGTTCTTTAGCCTCATTTCATTTATAAATTCCAGTCATACCATTACTGATTTTCTCTATACTGGGAATAGGAACACAATTATGATCAAGGTGAAGTCCCAGCATCTATGAAACTTACATTCTTTTGGAGGAAACAGATACTGACACCAGATTTTGCCATCCATTATTTATAGCTATGGTATTACTAAGAAGGACGAAGTTCTGATCTGGATTAGACAAGTGATGAAGTTTATCTTGAAAAAGTGACACTTGAGATGAACTCTGAAGGTGGAGTGAGAGTTAATTAGACACAGAGGGAACTAGCTCCAAGCAGAGAAAAGGCCATGTTCAAATGCTCTGAGGTGGGAAAAAGAAGGTTATGGTATGAGAACAGAAATATGCATGTGAGGTTGGTTTCAGAAAATACAGTGATAATGGAATAAAATAAAAGTTAGTGAAGTAGGTTGGGGTGGCTGATTTAGGTCCTTGCCAGATCTTTAGACTAAGAGCAATGAGGATCTTCTGAAAGCCCTTAAGAGGAAATATGGAATGATCAGGTATGTATTTTTTTTATTATTGCTTTATGGCCACATTTATGGCATATGGAAGTTCCTGAGGGATTGAATCTGAGCCACAGCTGCTGCCTATGCTGTAGCTATGGCAAACCGGATTCTTTAATCCACTGTGCTGGTCTGGGGATTGAACCTGTGTCTCAGCAGCAACCTGAGCAACTACAGTTGTCTTCTTAACCCACTGTGCCAGAGTGGGAACTCCCAGGTGTGTGTTTTTAAAGGATCTCCCTGGCTACGCTTTAGAAAGGGATCTGGGAATGATAGGAATAGATTTGGTGAAATCAATTTAGAGGCTACCTCAGTTGACCAAAACCTTTACAGATGTGAGTGACACCAGCACAAATGGTGGTATAAGGATCCATAAGAATTCATCGCTCCAGAAAAGCAATGACAAAACTGCTAAAAGGAGCATGATTAAATTTTCCCCAACTCTGGAGAATTTAGTCAAGGAAAAGGGACTGAATCTCAATAAGAATAGCAAACTTTGTGATGTTTGAACTGTTCCATAGCTCATGGGTAGGCTTGGCAAATAACAGCCCCCACTGTTATTTGAGTACCAGAGGTGGCAGAACTGAGCCAGAACTCTCTGAAAGCCTTATTTTCAAACAACTGTCATTTTTGACCTATCTAGTGGAGAGGAAACCCTACTTAAAATATTTTATCTTTATTTAACCTTATGGAACTTGCCTAGTATTAAAAACCTCTTGCTGGGGAACATTTGAAAAAAAAAATTTACTGGCAAGTATTTTATGATACTACCACCTAGGGCAATGGATACTATTTGAAACAAAGAATAGACTACACAAAAATCTTGAAAGGAGATGTCCATAGACTTTGAAAACCTCCTGCATATTCTTGGGAAACTAGAAGACCATTCACATGCCTAAGGCTCTAAGGACTTGAGAAGGACATCAATATTTCACCTCTGGCAGACCTTGAGGCTCTTTGCAAGGAAGGCAAAGTTGTAAACTTCCCAACAGAGCATTTAAACTGGGTACCAAAACACATACACATGGGTGCAAAGACAAGGAGATTTATTGGCTTCAGGTATATGAATAAGTCTACGTAATTATATGTAACTAGACACGGCATTGTGAATACAGTAAAGGACACTGATTTGTACACTTAAAATGGTTAATTTTATATAATCTTTCATCTAGTTAAAAATGTATATATAATAGTATCTAGCCTTGAGGTACTATATCTCCATCTCCGTCTCTAGAGGGAAAGCTACAAATGACTCAAATAAAATAAAAAATAATCAAACTGATCTTTTGGGTCAGCTGTGAAATAATTTGTAAATTTCACAATATGTGGATCTTTGGATTAATTGTGTGGAGCATAATTAAATTTCTGCTTGACCAAAAAAAAAAAAAGTCTACTCCAAATTAGGATAGAAGTTAGTGCTAAATTGCCTTGATCATTTTCTAGATTAAGAATCTGATGGGTTAAGTTTCATATTAAATTCCCTTTCAAGACAGCCTTGTTACTGTAGTTGAAATAAGAAATCAGAAAAAGACCAGAAGGAGACAAATTTGGTCCCTTGTGGTGGGTTACATTGATTTAATTGTAAGGATCTTCTCCTAGCTAGGACTTCTCTAGGTTCCTCTACCATATCTATGGTCTCAGTTTAAAATAGGGATCATTTCAATTTTGGTAACAGTAATTTCTACCTTCAGTTAGACTAAGATCTGTTGAGAGTAAAAGTAGAGTGTTCATCAATCAATTAAATGAGTATACTATCTCTTATCCTTCAAATACAAATACAGATCTGGCTAGATTAAGATGCTTAATCTGCCAGAATATTATTGGTGATTATTGATACAAATGGCAAGTGTGGTGGTTATTATTTCCCAATACATCACTTCTTAGCCACAGGAAGTAGAAAAAAACAAGTGAAGCATTTTCAAAGTGTTTTAAACTTTGCTAAAATATCTAATCATAACAAAAAAACTGCTCAGTAAAATAAGCACCACCCCTTAACCAGAAAGAAAAAAACACTTATTGCCTTGCTATATGATATGACATAAATTGCAGTTTACAAAGGAGACCAGTTATATTCTCTAAGCGATGGTTCAGCTAACGTTCACTTTTCCTGTCTCCTCATCCCCTACTGGTGTATGACAGTAAGATATATACTGTGATATATGTGATGTTGGCAGCTTACTATAATGATGCTGAAGTGAGGAAGAAAAAAGTCCTTGATTTATGACCAAACTCCAATTAACATGCTCCCAATAAGCCTCAAGAATACTTTTTGTTTTGCAGACTGGAATTAACACCTATTATAAATAGCATTCATACGGATGTTTCCCATTATGCTCTCTGGGTTAAAACTGGACTATTCCACAAATTATTAAAACTTGAACTAAAAATGCATGTTTTTAATCTCTATATTAGGCATGATGATTTTTCTCTGGTATCCTATTTCTTGTAGTGAACATACCCATCATAAATTTTCCTCTTTCATCATTTAAGATTAGATGTATGTACAGTGCTGATAAAGTTGGCATTAGGATTGGCAAAGGAATTGAAAAGACGGTGAAGATTACATGGACAAACCATAGCAAAATTTGATTTTCAAAAGGCACAGGACAAGCCACAGACAGGGGAATGGTCAGCTCTGGAAGGCATTAGACACACCCCTCAAGCAAAATCAGATAGAAAATAAACATAATCTCTTGGGCTGACTCATGTTATTAACGTTGATGGGAATATGAATCTAAAAGCAGGAACCTTTAGAGTGTGCCTGACTGTGTGTGTGGGAGCACATAGAATAAGATGCAAATGGAAATGAAACAGCTAAGGAAATGATTCACAAAGGACATATGGGACTATCTAAAAACTTAAAATATCAAGGAACAGGATAGGAACAGTTGATCACTAACTTAATGACAAAGGAAATCCTATAGATAACTGCACTGAATTCAGAGATGGAAAGAGAAAAAGAGTAAGCATAAGAGAAATTAGATACAGAGATGAGGTCTTAATTATGGAGGCAGATACATTATTATAAAATTTTTAATGTCCTTGAAATTAAAAAGAAAACTATAAAAAAATTATAAAATTTTGAAAGATATGATAGAAACAAATGGTTTTAATGAAGAACAAAGTCTGTATTTATAAAAAGCAACCTATATTCCAGGAAAAAAGAGAAAACCGAACCCAACATTTAAAACTTGTTTCAGAGATATTATTTTTCTTAAAGATATAAAGTTCTAATGTGTGATATTTATTTGTTAAAAGCTCATACAAACCAGTTGGAAAAGGAATGTGAATTATTAGAAAAATGTGCAGAGGATTTTTTGTTTTGTTTTTTGTCTGTTTAGCGATGCACCCGCCATATGGAGGTTCCCAGGCTAGGGGTCTAATCGGAGCTATAGCTGCCAGCCTATGCCACAGCCACAGCAATGCAGGATCCGAGCTGTGTCGGTGACCCACACCACAGCTCACGGCAACGCCAGATCCTTAACCCACTTAGCGAGGCCAGGGATAAACCCATAACCTCATGGTTCCTAGTCAGATTCGTTTCTGCTGTGCCACAATGGGAACTCTGGCAAAGGATTTTAAGAAAAGTAAAAGTGATCAAAAATATATAAAATGATATGAAAACATAAATCTTTCTGGTATTTAAAGAAGCTTTTATCAAACAATGAAATACTATTTTAAAATTTTTATCAGATTGCCAGAACTTTAAAAAGTTTGAAAAAACCTAGTTCTAGCAGAGTATAGGAATACACACAATGTCATAAACTGTTGTGGAGGAATAAATTTAAGTAATTATTTGAGTGTAAAGTTTGGAAATTATTATCAGACTTGATTGTGCTGTTGAGGGAGACATTGTTATAGTCGATCTATCATGTAGAAGGAGGAAAAGGCATGACAGCTAGAATGAATGTGTTAAACTACTGAATTTGGAAAAGTAGGCCCTGGGAGCAGACCAAGGGAGAGGAAAAATTAGTATAAACAAACAAACAAACAACGAAAAGAGAGAAAAAAAACAGTGGGCTATTTGCCTAATTTTAACTATGAGTCAGGTAGATGAAAGGGCTCAGCCAAAGATTCATTGGGCAAACTGCAAACATATGTCTTGCCAATGGATTGGCTTTACAATGACAGCAGTAGTGGAAAAGAAGTGACAAATATAAAAATATGGAAATAAGTTCTTCAGTAGTTAAGGATAGAGCATCTCAATTAGCTCCACCCTGGGGTGAGCTTGCGGGGAGGGCAGCAGGAGTGGGAGGTGAGGGAAGTTTGGAAAGGATTTCTAAAGGTCACTAGAAATGAGGTCAAGTCTGAAGAATGATTTAACCATAGAAGGGTTAATTTGAGCCAGCAGGTGTCAGGAAGCAAAGATGTTCCCTGGTAGACTGGCCCCTTCTCCCTCAGATTGCTGCAGTCATTTTATATGAGCATAAATGATGTATGTGTATTGATATCCACTCATCTATATCAGTCTACATATGGTGTACTCGCTGATTAGCTGCTTCACCCAAACAAGCACAAGTTGGAAAAGTAAAAGATGAAGTGCTTTTTCAGTTATAGTAGCCCTATTCTTATGTTGTTTTAAAAAGCTGATTAAATGATATTTAGAAATTTTGGAGAAGACACAAAATATTTTCTTGGCTTAACACTCAAAAAATTCTTTAACTATAGTTTTGATATGAGATCATTTCTCCTTCAAAATATATATTTTCCAAATTCAAAATATTTTTAATAAGGAAATTGGAATTGTAATGACACATCATGAGCCTTTTAATTTTCATAATTTTTTATTTTATTTTTAATTTTATTTTTATTTTATTTTCTCATCTTTTTAGGGCCGCACTTGCAGCACATGGAGGTTCTCAGGCTAGGGGTCGAATCAGATCTGTAGCTGCTGGCCTATGCCATAGCCACAGCAACACCAGATCCGAGCTGTGTCTGACCTATACCACAGCTCACAGCAATGCTTGATCCTTATCCCACTGAGTGAGGCCAGGGATCAAACTTGCATTCTCAAGGATACTAATCAGATTTGTTTCTGCTGAGCCACAATGGGAACTCCCCACCACTGTTTTTTAAAGTCAAATTAAATGTTATCAGAGACAAATTCACTCTCATATTTTCTGTATTCTTAGAGAAAACACAAAGATACCCAAAATCAACATGTTACATATATTATCCTCTGAGCCCCTGGACAAATCTGATTCTGAATATCACTTTGAATATACTTAACCCTTAAAATGGTTAGGATGGTAAAAAAAAATTGTACTAATAATATAAAATTAACAGAAACAATAAAACTGTATTTGAGCTTTTTCATAGCATTAATTGTTGTCTTCCCTTGACCTATGCAGAATAAGACAAAGGCACTAATGGGAAGTTACAGAATTAACTGGAACACACTTAAAATGGTTAATTTAGTAGGCAAATATGAGATTTGTATAATCACTTTTGAAAATATACCATATTTGTTTCTTTGGTGCATCATCAACCTTTTGAGTTTAGTTCACATTTTTAAGGTCACTTTTGAAACATGTCATGTGGCTATAGTGAATGATTCTTCAAAGTTATTGCTGAGGTGGGAGTGTGCGAAGTAGTGAGTTATTGAGTCACTGAGAGTGAGACAAGACTAAAGCTTTGAATAAACACTGTCAGACAAATCTGGCAGACTGGAAATAGTCCCGAATATTGATGGTCAGTCATCACAGCATTGAAAGTAGATTAATATTTCTTGTTTCTTGCTGTATATCAGATGCACATTATCTGTTTTTGTTTTCACAACCATCTATGGCAGATCCCTATTACTTTCTGATCGATGATGATGATAGAGTCAGAAAAGTTGGTAAACATGTCATATGTTGAATAATGGTAAAGTCAAGTTTCACTTGTAGATCTTATTGACACCACAGCCCATGCTCTCTCCTGCACATCAGTCCTATTTTCCAGGCTGAGTTGGACAAGAGTCCAGAGTGATAGAGCTCACAGCTACAGAAAAGGACATAGCCAGAAACCACTGTTTCTGACACTCAGGGTCCATGTCCTTCTTTTCCTTCAAAGTAGACAACAGGTCAAGAATGAGAGGTTACTATATGAGTCAGGAATCTAGATGAAAGAAACCCAATAAAGTTCTTTAAATTTATCTCAAGGACAGGTCTCCAGGGGAAGAACCAGTTCCCCAAATGTATTTGGCTGGAGCACTAGAGTGGGGATAAGGAAGACAGTTGCTGGGGGTGGGGTGGGGAAGTCTCAGTCTGTAGATTCCTGCAGATGGGATCATCGTCGGCCATTCATGTGTTTTGTAAACCCCTGGCACTTTCCATGTTAACCTTCTAACCCAACTACTTTCTCCATGGACCAGAACATTCTACCTTTCTTCCTGGACAATTTATTCCTTCCTCTTTCAACTAATTATTGCACTTACTATAAGCCATACACTGGCAGTGTAGTGATAACCTATATGGACATGGTCCCCGTCCTCAGGGAGTTTATAATCTAGTCAGTGTTGGATGGTGTAGACAGGTAAACAGAATATTATCTTATGGTGGGAAAGTGAATGTTAGAAGAGGGTACCTTACTTTTTAAAGAATGATATCAGCTGAAATTTGGAGCATGCTGCTTATCATGATAGGCAAAATGAAGAGGGAAACTAAACAGGTAAATTATTGAGTGTATTGAAGCAATGTTTGCTGTGATGACAGTTCATGAAATACCCAAGATAATATGAGTACTGTAAAGTAGTAAGAAGAGTAAATAAAATGACAAATTAGTATTCAGAGTTTTCAATTTTTACATACATAGTTTTGTATATTATACTTTAGGAGACAAAAGAAGATATGATACATAATCATTTTTATCATGGAGCTTTATTTCACAAAGGTATTTTTAGCTTTGGTCATTGTAGATTTTGACATTGAAAACAATGCATATAGACAGCTATCCCCAGTTAGACATGGGATTCTGGACAATACACTGTGAAGGGATATGCTAAACCAAGACCTTGAATTTCTTGATAAATATAGCAAGGACTTTTTATGATATCTGAAAATATTCACCATAGGCGGGCAAGTGAAAATACAAGCTGACACAACAGTGCAGCATGATCCCAGTTTTGTGAAGGATACATTTTAATGTTTATTTGTGTAGGGAGGAAGTCCAGAGGGCTACCAGTACAGCACATAATAAACCCTTAGTGATACTTGTTGAAAGTATAAATGAATGACCAAATGAATAGGATATGTCAATAGCGATTTTCTTTGAGTGTTGGAATATGAATCATTTTAAAAGTTTCTTCCATCTACATTATAGTCCAAACTTTTCATAATATAGAATTTTATAATTTTTAAAATTCAGTTTAAAATACACATGAAGAGAACAATCACAGAAGATAATTTAAGAGGTATCTCCAGGAAGAGTCAAGGTAGGAATAATTTACTCTCTTTAAAGATGAGAAGGCAGGAAAAATAAGAGTGTAAGTTGTGGGCTGATTATATGCATAACAGTCTCAAGTCCTTTACAAGACCAGCTGTGAGCGGGTAGGCGATAAATTAACACCCACTACTTCTCGTCCTACTACCTGACAGCAAATGCGGTGGAGGATGAAAATCTTGCTTCATTCTACCCTAGCAACCTCTCCAACTATTAATTTAATGGCTATCCAGTCTTCATATGTCAAACCAACTCTGCTGACTCACCATCAGGACAACCTATGACATTTCTTTACTAGACTGCAAACACTTTGAGGTTAGATGTTGTGCTTTATTCACCTTTCAGTTTCCAACACCCAATCCAGCATTAGGCAAATATTGGGTATTTTTCAATGGCCTATTGGGTTTTACCCACGCTATTTCTCAAGTATTGGCCCTGGATTACCACATCCTGCTTTATTTTCTAGTCTAGATTTCAAGGCTCTCCAGAGTAAATTGGCTAGCTGGCTTTGGTGGTAGCTCTTGATGGCGGTCACGGAGCAAAAGGATGTATGTAGTTAGTGGAAATGGTGCACAGAAATGGAGAGGATACTGCATGATTGTTACCTATTTGTGTTGCACATGCCTGTGTGTGAATACACATGCGTTCACTTGTGTCCAAGCTCAGGTTTTGCAGAGAGGGAGGCAAATTCTATTAGAAGTAATCAGAAAACAAGGTTATGATAAAAACATAATAAGGAAACTTTAGCTGGCAAGCTGAAACATTTTTGGATATCTTACACAGAAAACAAGTTTTCTGCATGGGTGAGCTGACTTAAGGTGTTGCTTTGACTCTGTGTTGGATGCACCATTACCTCCCCAAAGCAGGTATCACATCTTATTCTACATTCTCTCTGTTTGAGTTATCTTTCTGTCTATTGAAGTCAATGAAGCTGCATCACTTAACCTCTCCTGGGGGTTATCACCACATCTCATTAACAATATATTTATTTTGCCCATTAAATCAGCATTGGATCAAGGGGAGACATAAACCCTATTCTTCAATTAACCAAGTTTAGAATCTGTATACTGTATAAACAGTGATACTCTTAATTGTTCCTTTTTTGCTCCTCTTGTATTCCAAAACCTATAACAATTTGTTTTTCTTCTTAAATCATTTCAGAAGTTAGAGTAATTCTAAGAGGCTCTCCTATTCCACACCTTTAAAAAAGAATCTATTTTTTTTTCCCATGGGAATATGATAAATTTAAGCTCATATGGAGTGCTTATATAATCTTTTTTTCTTTAGAATCTCACATCAAGTTACATTTAAATTAAGCTTTACATATACTTTAATGAGAGGATTAGCAGGAGAAAAGCAAGAGAAAAAAGATAACTAGAGATATTGGACTTTTAATTAAAACATTGGAAGATACTTTAATGTTTTAAAGTCTTTGTTTTTTTATGTTCAGTAGTGTGGAAAATATGGGTTTATTGGCTAACTGTGAGTTTATTTCCCACATGTGTAAAATCCTTTCATTTACATTGCCATTAGTCTGTTGAAAAACGGCTATAAATTAAGACACAGGCTTCATAAAGCAGTAGTTAGCAAAATCATGGAAGTGACTTAAAGGCCAATAGAGATTTAGAGAGACCTTCTAGTTAGAGTATTGGACTAGTGATAAGAAGGAGATCTCTGGTTTGGGTTTTGCCGCTAAATAAATGTATCACCACGGGATAACTATTTTATCCTTTGAATTCTTAGCATTCTCACATGTAAAATAAGAGCATTGGACAGAATGATCTTATGGACCATAGTAGGAAACTAAGATTCTAAATCTGGAGTTGGTATAAATGTTATTGACTTGGTTATTTATAATATATTTTATTTTTATAAAACTTCTCATTTAAGCTATATAGGGTGTCAGTTATATATTGTTAGTCATAAAATGAATAAGTTAATAGGTAATTTTTCATATTAAGTTCAGAGGCGGGAAGACAAATCCCTAGCAGCTAATCCACTTTCTTTTGTTAGCCTTGTGGTAATGACAGATACTTGATCATACCTTACGACTTTGTTGAAGATCTTGAGGCTGGGCTTGAGACCACATACTCAAGTATCCACTGCCTATAGATGATAAAAACAAAGTTTGGAATGATAAAGATCATTTATTTATTTACTTTTTTAATGTGTTTAATTTTTTATTAAAGTGTAGTTGATTTACAATGTTTATACAATTTCTGTTGTACAGCAAAGTGACCCAGTCACACACAGTTCTCTGTGCCGTACAGTAGGGCCCAATTGCCCATGCATTCCAAACATAACAGCTTGCATCCCAAAACCCAGAACTGCCAGTCCATCCCACTCCCCCCACTGCCTTTTGGAACCACAAGTCTGTTCTCCTTGGTGGTGATATGTTTCTGTTTTGTAGATAGGATTGTCTATGCCATATTTTAGATTTCATAAATAAGTTATATCATTTTGTATTTGTCATCTTCCTTCTGGCTTGCTCCACTTTGTATGAGAATCTCTAGTTCCATCCATGTTGCTGCAAATGGCATTAGTTTATCTTTTTTATAGCTGATAGTATTCCATTGTATGTACCACATCTTAATCTATTCATCTGTCAGTGGAGGTTTAGGTTGTTTGTATGTCTTAGCTATTGTGAATAGTGCTACAGTGAACATAGGGATGCATGTATCTTTTTCAGTAAAAGTTTTGTCCAGATCCGTGCCCAGGAGTGGGATTACTGGATCGTATGGCAGTTCTATATTTTCTGAAGTACCTCCATACTAATTTCCATAGTGGTTGTACCAATTTACAATCCCACCAATAGTGAAGGAGGGTGCCATTTTCTTCATACCCTCTCCTGCATTTGTTATTTGTTGACTCGTCAGTGATGGCCATTCTGACTGGTATGAGGTGGTACCTCATTGTAGTTTTGAATTGCATTTCTCTAGTGATTAATTAGTGATTTTGAATATTGTTTCATGTGCTTGTTGGCCATCCATATGTTTTATACAGAGAATTATCTATTTAGGTCTTCTGCCCATTTTTCAACTGGGTTGTTCGTTTTGTTGTTGTTGAGTTGTATGAGTTGTTCATATATTTTGGAGATTAGGCTCTTGTCTGCTGAATCACTTGCAAAGATTTTCTCCCATGCTGTGGTTTGTCTTTTTTTTTTTAATGGTTTCCTTTGCTGTGCAAAAGCTTTTGAGTTTAATTAGATCCCATTGGTTTATTTGTGTCTTTATTGCCATTATTCTAGAATGTGGATCAAACAAGGTGTTGCTGTGGTTTATGTCAAAGAGTGTTCTGCCTATGTTTTCCTCTAGGAGTTTTATAGTATCTGGCCTTATTTTAGGTCTTTAATGATTTTGAATTATAAAATAGTGTTAAATAGTGTTCTAATTTCGTTCTATTACATGTAGTTTTCCAGTTTTTCCAACACCATTTATTGAAGAGACTATCTTTCTTCTATGGTATGTTCTTGCCTCCTTTGTCAGAGATTAGTTGACTGTAGGTGCTTGGATTTATTTCTGGGCTTTCTATCCTGTTTCATTGAGCTATATTTCTGTTCATATGCAAGTGCCATATTGTTTTGATAAATGTAGCTTTGTAGCATTGTCTAAAGCCAGGAAGCTTGAGTCCTCCATTTTTGTTTTTCTTTTTCAATATTGCTTTGGCTATTCAGGATCTCTTGTGTTTCCATACAAATTTTAAAATACTCTGTTCTAGTTCTGTGAAGAATTCCATTGGTAACTTGATAGGGATAGATTGAATGTGTAGATTGCTTTGGGTAGTATAGTCATTTTGACTGTATTGATTATTCCTATCCAAGACCATGGTATATCTTTCCACCTGTTGTGTCATCTTTGATTTATTTGATCAGCATTCTTATAATTTTCAGAGTATAGGTCTTTTATCTCTTTAGGTAGGTTTATTCCTAGGTAATTTATTCTTTTTGATATGATGGTAACTGGGATGATTTCTCTGGTTTCTCTTTCTGATCTTTCATTATTAGGATATAGAAATGCAATTGCTTTCAGTGTATTAACTTTGTAGCCTGCAACTTTGGCAAATTCATTGGTGAGTTCTAACCATTTTCTGGTGCTGTGTTTAGGGTTTTCTAGGTATAGTATGTCATCTGTAAATAGTGAAAAGTTTTACTTATTTTCCAATTTGGATTCTTTTAAATTTATTTTTCCTCTCTGATTGCAGTGGCTAGGACTTCCAAAACTATGTTGAATAATTGTGGTGAAAGTGCACATCCTTGTCCTGTTCCTGATCTTCATGGAAATGTTTTAAAGTTTTCACCATTAAGAATGATATTAGCTGTGGGTTTTTCATATATTATTTTTATTATGTTGAGGTAGGTTCCCTCAATGCCCACTATCTGGAGAGCTTTTATCAGAAATGGGTGTTGAATTTTGTCAGAATTTTGTTTTCTGCATCTATTGAGATGATCACATTTTTTTTTTCAGTTTGTTGATGTGGTGTAACATGTTGATTGATTTGCAGATATTGAAAAATCTTTATATCCCTGGGATAAATCCCATTTGATCCTTGTGTATGATTGTTTTAATATATATTTGGAATCGGTTTGCTAATATTTTGTTGAGGATTTTTGCATCTATGTTCATCAGTGATATTGGTGTGTAATTTTCTTTATTTGTTTGGTTTTGGTATCAGGGTGATGGTGGCCTCATAGAATGAGCTTGGGAGTATTCTTTCCTCTGCTAGTTTTTGAAGGAATTTCAGAAGAATATGTGTTAACTCTTTTCTGAATATTTGATAGAATTCACCTATGTAGCTATCATGTCCTGGGCTTTTGTCTTTTGGAAGGTTTTTAATGACATTTTCAATTTTGATAATTGTGATGGGTCTGTTCATATTTTTAATTTCTTCCTGGTTCAGTCTTGGTAGGCTGTACCTTTGTAAGAATCTGTCCATTTCTTCTAGGTTTTCCATTTTACTGGCATATAGTTGAAATGGGCAGATTCTTACAAAAGTGTGAAATTGTTGCTTTTACCTTGTGGCTTTTAATATTTTTCTTTGTACTTAATTTTGTTTCAGTTTGATTAGTATATGTCTTGTGTTTCTCTTTGGGTTTTTCCTGTGTGGGATTTTCTATGCTTCCTCAACTTGATTGAGTGTTTCCTTTCCCATATTAGGGAAGTTTTCATCTATAATCTCTTCAACTATTTTCTCTCTCTCTTCTCCTTCTGGAACCTCTACAGTGTGAATGTTTGTACATTTAATGTTGTCCCAGAGATCTCTTAGACTCTCCTCAGTTCTTTTCATCCTTTTTTTTTCTGTGACAGTGATTTCTACCACTCTTTTTCCACATCACTTACTCATTCTTCTGCCTCTATTATCCTGCTGTTGATTCCCTCTAGTGTATTCTTAATTTCAGATATTGTGCTATCCATCTTTTTTTGCTTGTTCTTTAGGTCTTACAGCTCTTTGTTAAATATTTTTCATAACTTCTTTGTATATCTCCATTTTTTCCCAAGATCTTATATCATCTTTAATATCATCACTTTGAATTCTTTTTCAGGTAGATTACCTATCTCCTCTTCATTTAGTTGTTTCTGTGTATTTTTATCTTGTTCCTTTGTTTGAAATATATTTCTTTGTCACCTCTTAGTGTTTAACTTTCTATATTTATTGTCCCATTGATAACAGGTATGTAAATATAGGAGCTATTGCCTCATTTTGGAGTTCTCAGGGATGGTAGTTGTTCACATGTACCTAGAGCACCTGATGGGAGCAATGGTATTATGCTACTTCCCATGAATCTGGACTGCTGTTAGAAATAGGGTCCATGTGAGTGTTGACAGTAGTTCATGCCCCTCTTGTTTCCAGCTAGCTCTCAGGATGGTTTCATGTAATTGGAAACATCAACAGTTTATCTGGAAGTTCCATCCTTTGTCAGGAAGGCTCTAGGGACTGCTCTCTGTAGCTGAAATGCTGGAGAAGGCACCCTAGGGGATGCCTCAGAGGCAGAGCTTCTCCTTAACTTTTGCTAAAAGCCCTTCTCTGTAGCTGTAAGGCCTGCACCATTCCAGCAGCCCCTCCTCCTAATGGGTTGATGGTATAATGCTCTCTGTGACTGTTGCAAATTAAAAACATGCACCATCAGGCCCCTCTCAGCTCCTTTGGCTAGCTGTATAACATATACTCCTTCTGCAGTCTCCT
Organism: Phacochoerus africanus; assembly: GCF_016906955.1. Taxonomy (NCBI): domain Eukaryota; kingdom Metazoa; phylum Chordata; class Mammalia; order Artiodactyla; family Suidae; genus Phacochoerus; species Phacochoerus africanus. The sequence continues at coordinate 39,835,580 of NC_062555.1, forward strand.
GTGATTGTTGGGAGGGATCATGGAGCTTGTGTTATTCCCAAGACTACTGCACCAATCATTCAGGCTGTTTGTGTCTCCCAGGCTGTGTGTGTTGTTTCCAGGTTCCCTTTGCCTCTTCACTAGGCCTTTTGGGGCCTTCTACCTCCCCACCTAGCCTCTTGCAACTCTCAGGATCCATTGCACTGTTTCTGATTAACTTTCCCTGCCCTCTTTGTAGTTTCAGCTCTTTGCCCATCTACCAGGCCTTTTGTGACTCTCAGGACCTTTTGCAGTGTTTCTGAAATAGTGGACTTTTCACAACTCTCTACTCATCCAAAAGGCCCCTTGCCGGTTTTCAGGATCCTTTGCACTGCTTCTGAGATGACTTTATACACCCCCTAGGCAAATCATGACTCTCCACCTGCCCAGGAGGCCCCTTGCAGCATCCCAGGATTTTCTCTCTTTCTGAGGTAGCTTTCTCCACCTCCTAGGGAGATTGTGGCTCTGTGCCTGCCCAGGGGGCCCCTTGTGGAATACTGCTTCTTTGTGCTGCTTCTGGGGTAACTTTCTCAAGCCCCTATGTAAATTTTAGCTCTGTGCTTACCCAGAAGTCCCTTTTTGGGCTCCCAAGACCCAGGATCTTTCTCTGTTTCCTAGATACCTTTCTCTGCCTCCTATGAAAATTACGGCTCATCCTCTGATCAGGGGGCCCCTTGCTGAATCCTGTGCATCAGCGCTGTTTCCAAAATCACCTTCTGTTCTCTAAGAAAGTGAGGCTTTCACCTGCACACTGGGCCATCCATGATCCCCTGGGACTTCTGCACTGTTACAGCAGTCACTTCAGTGTTCCCCTGCCAGGGTGGTGGCTGGGGTCACATGGACTATGCTAGTCCCTAGTTACCTCCATATGTTCCAAGGGTTGTTCCACTTTCTCTGTAGCCTTAAGGGCTGTGGGCTGTTCCACAACTGTTGCTAAGCAGCTACTTCTTGATGGTAGATCCTGGAGCTGGGGCAGTGGGGTCTTGCAGTCTGAGAGCACTTGCAGGGGGCGAGGCTATAGTGATGGATCATGCCTCTTCTTTCCAGCACCCCTAACAATGGCACCCAGTCTCCAAGCCTGACCAGGTCTCCTCAGCTTACAGCTTCAAATGTGGTCACTCTAGACTCCAGTCCCTCCAGGCTGTCTCCATGCTACCAATCCTAATTTTTCCCCAGGCAGCCAGCCCCAGATTTCTGTCTGAGTCTGATCTCCAAACCTAGAGTTTCAGTTCCTGACCCCTGTCTGCCCTAGCTCATGGTTGGGAAGTGCAGTCAGTGACACTGACCATTTGTAGACAATTGTTTCCATTTTAACTACTTTACACACATTGCTGTGTTCTCCTCCAATACTCCAAAGTTCTTCCTCTATCTCTGCTGTGTTTTTCCTTTTCCAGCTTCCTTTTAGAGATGCAGGTCCAGACCTGCTTTGTTTCTCCTTTTCTCTCCCCCACCTTTTTTTTCTTTCTTATGTCCTACCCAGTTTTGTGACGTTTTTCTTTCTCTACCAGAAGCCTGGGTTCCTTAGTCAGCATTCAGCAAATTTGCTGGACAAACAGTTCCACATATAGATGGATTTTTGATGAATTTGTGGGAGTAGGTGAGCCTCACGTCCTACTTCTATGCCGCCATCATTTTCTCTAATAAAGATCATTTAAACATCATGTGGATGTTAGATTTTGGAGCTTGAACTAATGTTACTGGAATTCTCATCTTTAACAAGTAAAATCCATTTATTTGTATATTAATGTTTATTAATATTTTATCCCTATTTTAGATGACAATGGGTGAGACACATAACCAGGCAACAGAATTTAAAATAGCAGAGGTTGCATCATGGAGCAGTGGAAATGAACCCAACTAGTATCCATGAGGATGCTTGTTCAATCTCTGGCCTCACTCAGTGGGTCAGGGATCTGGCATTTCTGTGAGCTGTGGTGTAGGTCACAGAGGGGGCTCAGGTTCCATGTTGCTATGGCTGTGGTGTAGGCCAGCAGCTATAGCTCTGATTTGACCCCTTGCCTGGGAACCTCCATATGCCATGAGTGTGACCCTAAAAGGCAAATAAATAAATAAATAAATAAATAAATAAATAAATAAAATGAATTTAAAATAGCAAACAAACTTAAGAGAACACACACATACACATACAGAGAGAATAACACAATATGCATCAGTTAGCTATTGACACAATAATTCTATGTAACAAACAATAATGAAAAAATATCAGTGATATTCAACAGTTTGTTTAGTTTACTCATGTGGGTGATAAAAAGGGGAGTTTAGTATATACAGGCTGGTGTGTTTCTGCTGATCTCAGATGGGCTCTCTTACATGTCTCTGGGTTGGCTAATCTTGGCTACAACAACCAGAGATGCTTTTTCTTCATGCTCAGTATCTTTCAGTCTGTTGTGTGTGTTTTCCATTCACCTTAGAACAGCAGATTATCCAGGAATATTTTTCTAATAGCAATGATGGAAGCACAAGAATATATGTCAACATGGATAAAACCTAGTAAGGCCTAGTTTCTAAACTGGAATGCTTAATATCTGCCTCAGTCAGTTGCCTGAAGCAAGGTGCATGATTTAACCCAAAGTCAAGGGCAACAACCCCAAAGTACGTGCAAAAGAGTATGGATGCAGGAAGGAGTAAAGAGTTGGGGTCAGTAATGCAGTCTATCATGCTATATGTAGTACTAGCTATATTCCAAAATGGTTTGTAATTCTTCAGAGATAATGAAGAATATAAAATGGTAGTGCTAATGAGAGATGTAGTGGAGATAAAAACATAAGTAGAAAATGAAGGCAACATTCACATGTAACATGCACATGATAAAATTTTCTGCAAATGTTGAAAGAAGAACATATTTGGCCTTGCCCTTCAAAATAATAAAATAACAAAGTAAGTAAAATGTCCAAAATAACAAAAGAAATGTATCGCACACTTCAAAAAATAGTATTTTTTTTGAAGTGTGAAGAAAAAACAGCCTCTTCCATATACTATAAGAATCTTCAGTCTTATGAATGTGCTTCTTTTCCTAGAGAAGCCTTTATAAAAATTGTAAAATACAATTTTAACAATGTATTTCTTTGTGCATTTACTGGGGAAAAAAACTTGAGAAATTATTGGATTATATTTCTTCCTGGTTTTAAGTCCATTCCTAAGAGTCCCTTAAGATAAGTTTAAAGACAATTAACTCAAATTGACAGACCACTGTAAACCAGCTAAGATGGAAAAAATAAAAATCATTTAAAAAAGACAATTAACTCAATAAGTAAAAAAGTAAGCTTAATTAAAAATCATTATTTTCTCTTGGTTCACACAACAGCAAATATCAGAAATGTTTGATTATTGCTGCGCTATGGACAAAGACAGGTTGGTTTCTTTGCCTTTGTGCAAATTATGCTTATTTCCCTTTCCACATATAATTAGATAATGTTTTACAAGTGATTTCTGCTTCACTGCAGCCTGTTGTTTGGAGGATACCAATGATTTTTAAGCTGAGAGTCCCATCTTCTGTGTTAGTTATCCAGCATAAATGAAGCTTAACTACTTAAAGTCAGCTCTATAGTCTGCCTAGGTAAAAGTGATTTTAAATAGCAATTCATTAGATTAATTAGTTATTTAGACTGGCTTTCTATTTTTTCTAATCATTATCAAAGTAGGTTAGCATTAACAAAAAAACTTGTTTAAAAATAAAATTTAGTATTATACAGAAGAAATGATAGCTTTATTTATTTGTCTCCTGAGATGCATATAACTATATAAAGTTCAAGCTCCTAAAAGGTATTTAAGTGAGACAAAGACATGATATATGAATAGTATTATTACTACATTATTTATCTTTTAGAAATTTAGGGAGCTAGTAACAGCATAAAATGTTCCACAGTGTTCCATTTAAGTGAGGGATACGTCCTTGAATTCAGTTCTTTTAATTCTTGATATGGTTCTGGAAAAATTATTATATGTGTATGCAGATTTATAATAATTACAATTATTTTTAAAATAGTAAGTTGAAAATACCCATGCGTATGAATGGGATGAATCAAATAAAGCCATGTAATATCTTATAACAATTAAAATGAAGCAATATATGTTCACTTGTGTGGCAAAATTCCCAAAATACGGTACAATATCATTTATTTCTAAACATATGCACATATTAGCAAATACTAAGCTATATAAATGAATGTATATATATAAATAATAATCTCTTTACACACACACATATGCACATACAAAATAATATAGGGGACTACTCTGAAAATGATCTGGGAGCATATGTATGTAACTGATAATAATGGCTCACTTGATATCAAGAAGTAAAATTGGGAGTTCCTGTCTTGACTCAGCGGTTAACGAATCCAACTAGGAACCATGACGTTGCGGGTTTGATCCCTGGCCTTGCTCAGTGGGTTAAGGATCTGGTGTTGCCGTGAGCTGTGGTGTAGGTCACAGATGCAACTCGGATCCTGGGTTGCTGTGGCTCTGGCGCAGGCCTGCAGCTACAGCTCCAATTTGACCCCTAGCCTGGGAACCTCCATATGCCACAGGAGTGGCCCCCAAAATAGCAAAAAGACAAAAAAAAAGATGTAAAATTAGAGAGAGGTGGTGAAGGAGGATTTTTGGCATGCATTCTTTGAGACATAAAATATTGCCTGCTGTATCAGTAAACAAAGGATGTAGCCACCTCATTGCAGCTGCCATGATGGTGAGCCCTAAGGGAACTCAGGAAGGATACAAAGAATGTTCACCATCTAGCTCGTCATACTGCAGTCACCCCCAATGTTGCAGCTTGAGGAAACTCAGGATGTAAAAACACAGGATACTGGCCCTAGATAGCTGCGGTGCATATCAGATGAATAATTTTAGTGAGCTCAGACTCTTGTGTCTTTCCATACATAGAAAAGTATTAAATTCTTTAATTTGAGATGTCCAGTTTTCTTTCATCAAAAGTAATCTTTTAATGTTTGAACTACTTGCTCTGTGTTGCAAAAACTCCTGTATATTCTGGCTCTCCCCTCATTCCTTTGCAACAGTTTTCTCAGCCTTATATGAGACACTATCTCCTGGGCTTGAGGTCTAAAAATGTCTGCCAAATAAAACATAACTCTTAACATATAGGTTCTACATTTTTTTTTCCGTCAACATCTATATTTTACCAGCCTAAAGAATAAATAATTTCATAGAAAAATCAAATTTAAATTCATTTTGCAGGTGAGGTGATGACAGAAGCACAGTAAATGCACATATTTAAAGTGTATCATTTGGTGAGTTTTGACATACATGTACACTCTTGAAAACATCATTGCAGAAAAGACAGCAAACGTTTCCACCTCTGTCCCAGATTTCCTTGTTCCCCTTTGCGGTCCACCCCTATCTCCTCAACTGTCCATTCACAACCACCACTCTGCTTTCTGTCACTGCAGATTCATTTTGATTTTTTACAAATTTACATAGATGGAATCATACAGTGTGTGCTCTTTTCTGTTTGGCTTCTTTCAACATAATGATTTTGAGATTTAATCATGGTGTTGAATGTAACAATCATTCATTCCTTTTTCTTGGTGAGTAGTATTTCATTTTATGGCACACCACAATTTTTTTATAATTTTTTTTTCCCACTGTACAGCAAGGGGGTCAGGTTATCCTTACATGTATACATTACAATTACATTTTTCCCCCACCCTTTGTTCTGTTGCAACATTTGTTTATCTAGACAAAGTTCTCAATGCTACTCAGCAGGATCTCCTTGTAAATCTATTCTAAGTTGTGTCTGATAAGCAAGCCCAAGCTACCAATCCCTCAGTTTCTTTATCTCTTTAATTGTCAGTAGACATTTGGGTTGTTTCTACTATGAGGATTTTAAAAACAAATTGGCTGTGGCATTCCCATTGTGGATCAGTGGGTTAAGAACCTGATTGTATCCATGAGGATGCAGATTCAATCCCTGGTCTTGCAGTATTGCTGCAAGCTGTGGCATAGGCCACAGTTGTGGCTCTGATCTGGTGTTGCCATGGCTGTGGTGTAGGCAGGCAGCTGCAGCTCTAATTTGACCCCTAGCCTGGGAACTTTCATATACTGCAGGTGTGGCCCTGAAAAAAAAAATGTGGCTATGGATGTTTATGTACAATCCTTTTATTGACTATATGCTTTTCCTTCTTATGAGTGAATACCTAGGAATGAAGTAAAGTCATATGTTAGCTATATGTTTAGGAAAGTGCCAAAGTGCTTTCCAAGCCTTGTACCATTTTACATTCCATCTGGCAGAATGAGAATTTCTCTACAACCTAATGCCCTTGGGTGCTTGGCTTTTTTTCCCCCCCGATCATTTGAGTATGTGCGTAGTGGTATCTCACTGTGCATTTAATTTGCATTTCTGTAATGACTAAGAGTGTTGAACAACTTTCTCATGTGTGTTACTCATTCATATATCTTCTTTGGTGAAGTTTTTGTATCTCTCGCCTTAATTGGTTGTCTTCTTTTCTAGATTTCAATGTATACATTTACTATATATACTAAATACATAAATTAAGTGAAGATTTATACATATTTCATGAAATATGTATTATAGTAACTATATTAATTGTGTGTATTAAATATATAACTTAAATATATGTACGTGTATTTAAAATTCATAAGAAGACATAAAAGAAGGCAACAGATTTGAACTTTAGTCTACAATCTGAATATAAGTCCTGTGTGGACATCTAGCTGGTAAATATTTGCTCTTAGTCTATAGCTTGACTTTGTGTTTTCCTAAGTGTCTTTAGAGGAACACTATTTTTTAATTATAAGTCCAATTTTCATTTTTAATTATTTATACTTAATGAACTTCATACCTTATTTATTAAATGTTTGATTACCCTACTGTATTTAAAATGTTCTCGTATTCTCTCATAGACATTATGTAGTTTTAACTATAGATGATCTAGCTGCCTTGACCTCCTCAGTCTCCAGAGTCTATACTCAGACCTCAAGAGACCACTAGTCCATTTCTTCCTCTCTGCACTGAAGCCTAGGGATGCTTCAGGAGAAAGCTAGGAAAATTTTAGGGCTCAAATCATTCATTTTCTTTCTTTCATGAATTACTGTCTTGATGTCCAAAGTCTGAAAAGCATTTTATTTGGTTCTTTATTTAAGGTAGCAGGGTAAATTCAACCTCTGTTGCCATATCATGGCAGTAAGATAGAATCTTAAATGCTTTTTGAAGGTTTAACAAATCTTTTTTGTTTTGTTTTGTCTTCTTAGGGCCACACCTGCAGCATATGGAGGTTCCCAGGCTCTGGGTGAAATTGGAGCTGTAGCAACTGGCCTACCACAACCACAGCAATGCCAGATCTGAGCTGCTTCTGCAAACTATACCACACCTCACAGCAATCCTGGGTTCTTAACCCACTGAGTGAGGTCAGGGATCACACCTGTGTCCTCATGGATACTAGTCAGATTCATTTCTACTGAGCCACTATGGGAACTCCGACAAATCTTGTATTATAATAGATCCTTTGTATTTTATTTTTTCTCTGCTTCAAAAAATCTGAGCTCTGTAGTTCATTAGAGATAGGGGGAGGATTTTTCTAATCCTCTTTTTGAAGTCTTTCCTTTTATATGGAAAATACTACATCAGTATATAAAAATAAAATCATAATGGCAATGGTGGTCCTTATTATTGACTACTTGTCTCAAGGCTAGTTCAAAGAGCTTTACATGTGTTATTTCATTTACTACAATATCCTTTGAGATAAGAAATATTATAATTTCTATTTTTCATGTGAGAAAACAGAGCCTATCAGAACCAGGCAGCCTAACTCTCTTAACCATATTACTTTATAGTTTCCAAATTTTATTTATTCAATTCAGATTTATTCTCGACACTCGAGGTTCTGCAGTGAATAACACAGGCAAACTCTCCAACCTCTTTGAATTTACATCCTCATTTTGTCATTTTCTTATTTATTAAGTGTTTACTGAAGGTCTACTGGTGATATTGGTGAATTTTCCAGATTCTGGTAAATGGAACACACATAGTTCTTGCTCCTATGGACTTGACATTCTGGTGAGCACAACAGGACAAAGAGAGTATTTTATAGATTTCAATAGAAAGAAAACTCTGAGAACTTGACCAGTAATGGAAAATTAAGGGATAATCTGAGCATATGCACAGAGGACAAATACTGTTAATCACAGAGGGAGATGATTTTGCTAGATACTGAATGCAGGAACTGTGTTGACAACTAAAGCGGCTGGACAAAGCTGGACAAGGCTTACAGATTGTAAAAGTAAGCTGCTTTTCCAAATGATCATGAGGGAGATTATCATCATGTTAACAGTAATACCTAAAATTTAGTGAGTATTGACCAAGGCTAATCATGGGTCTAAAAATTATAGATACTACTCACTTAATTCACATGGCAATCCATTGATGTATCATTACTGTCACCATATTATAGTTGAGGAAATTCTTATTTAACAAAGTTTGACTTCAAAGAAAGGAAAATGAAAATTTTTTACTAAAATCCAGGAATTTTACCTCCAAAATACACAATCTTCACTGCAAGGAGCAAGCTGAATGTTTGTTAGGAAGTTAATGCAGAAATTTTAAAAAATGTTTTAGAAGGGAAAGACTCTGGTTGGAGTCACATGTATAGAAACCCTTAGAACTGCAAGACTAGAGGAGTTCCCTTCATGGCACAGTGGTTAAAGAATCTGACCAGGATCTATGAGGTTGCAGGTTCGAGCCTGGCCTCGCTCAGTGGGTTAAGGATACGGTTGTCGTGACCTTGGGTGTAGGTCACAGACATGGCTCTGATACTGCATTGCTGTGGCTGTGCGATAGGCTGGCAGCTGTAGCTCTATTTGACCCCTAGCCTGGGAACCTTCATATGCTATGGATGCGGCCTTAAAAGCAAAACAAATAAACCAAAAAACCAAAAAAAAAACCCTGCAAAACTAGAAAATTCAGAAGTGTCTTATTTTGTCTTGGTGGAAGTGGAAAATGTATTGAGACTAGGTTTAGAGTAGAGAAATATCTTAAAATATTTAAAGAGCTGATAAATTAAAGAAGGATGTGTCTTGTATAAAATAGTATGATTTAAAGCCCCATGAATTAATAATTATGTACTGAGTGCTTAGTTTAAATAGATTTTGACATAGAATTGTGGCTTTCTGTCCAATTAGATAGATGTCTTTGTGTTAGATGAATATTTCTCATATCTCTGATTTCTACTATGACATAATGTTATAATAGACACTTTATATTCTAATCATTTTATTATTGCTTCAATAGTACACACATATGCCAATACGTACATATATATATATATATATATATATATATATATATATATATATAAACAGTCACACATATGATGAAGCCTATCAATGAAGAATGGGCAAATGTAATTATGTAATGTCAGGTCCACAATTCAGAGAAATTGTTAGGTTTCATGAAAACATCTAAGAGCTTTTGAGTGTGTAAATGATTGTGGTAGGCTACTTGGAAATTTATTTATTAAAAATTGAAAAATAAAAAAAAATTATTCAATTTTAAAAGTTTATTTTCCACTTGCAATTATTACAAAATATTGGCTATATTCCACATGTTTCACAATCCATCCTTGACCTATCTCATACCAAATAGTTTGTATCTCCCATTCCCTTCCCCCATGTTGCCCCGCCCCCACCACTGGTAACCACTAGTTCTCTGTATCTGTGATTCTGCTTCTTGTTTTGTCATATTCAGTAGTTCTTAAAATATTTTTTTGGATTCCACATATAAGCATTCCACAGCATATGTCAAAAATCTATTTAAGTGATGGCAATGGGCCAAAGAGTAAAAAATAGGTTAAATGTGAATTCCATTGCATTTGCCACCTAAAGTCCCAGTGTTCATTAGTGTCAGAACACAAAAGATGGAGAAACATTATACAATACAGTTGTGTCTTAATAATGTTGTATCCAAGATAAATAATTAGGAAAAAAAAAGGAGATTATGGCAGAACACATTCAAATACCCTTTGCTAATGTTTCTGAGCCTGAGTATATGAAGAATTAGATTTGGGAGTACTGTTGGTAAATTGAAGAACATAGAAATGAGCCCCATGTTTGTAATTCAAGATTTTTGCCAACTCTATCTGGGAGGAAAACAAGAGAGATATCCTGGGCTGAATTTAGGAGAAAAGACCTAATCTACCAACTCACAGTGAAGTCTTTGTTTAGAGTTTCTCGTATATTCTAGGAACCTAATTATACTAAATATGATTTGTTAAGTACACAGCAATATTGCACAGTAGGATCCTGAAATATGTTAATCCCAACCTCCTAATTTATTCCTCCTCTGGCATTTTCCCTTTTACCACAAGTTGGTTTCAAAATCTGAGTCTGTTTCTGTCTTGTGAATAAATTCTTAGTATCATTTTTCATAGTGTCCACATATTAGTGATCTCATATATATTTGTTTTTCTCTAACATATTTCATCCAGTATGATAATTTCTGGATCCATCCATGTTGTTGCAAATGGCATTATTTTGTTCTGTTCTTTTTTATGGCTGAATAATATTTCATTGTGTGTGTGTACCACATCTTAATCCATTCCTCTGTTGATGGACAGTTAGGCTGCTTCCATGTCTTGGCTCTTGTAAATAGTGCTGCAGCAAACAATGGGGTTCATGTATCTTTTCAAATAATTGTTTCTTCGGATATATGTCCAGGAGTGGAATTGCTTGATCTTGTGGTAGTTCTATTTATAGTTTTTCAAGGGACCACTATACTGTTCTCCATAGCGGCTGCACCAAATTATCTTCCCACCAACAGTGTAGGAGGGTTCCCTTTTCTTTACATCTTCTCCAGCATTATTATTTGTAGACTTTTTGATGATGGCCATTCTGGCTGGTGTGAGATGATACCTCATTTTAGTTTTTACTTGCAGTTTGCTTATAATTAGCAAAGTCAAGCATATTTTCATGTGCTTTTTGGCCACCTATATAATATGTCTTCTTTGGAGAAATGTCTATTTAGATCTTCTGCCCATTTTTTTTGATTGGGTTTTTTTGTTTTTATTTTGACCTGTATTAACTGTTTATATATTTTAGAAATTAAATTCTCATTTGTTTCTTTGTTTCAAATATTTTCTCCCATTTTTTGGGTTGTCTTTTTATTTTGTTTGTTCCTTTGCTGTGCAAAAGCTTTTAAATTTAATTATGTCCTTTTTAAAAAATTTTTATATTACTCTAAGAGGTGGATCCAAAAAGGTGTTGCTGGTATTTATGTCAGAGAGTGTGTCCTTCCTATGTTTTCCTCCAATGATTCCTAGACTGGAGTGAATGATTTCTTTCCTATGTGAGAGAAGTCTTTATCAATTATCTCCTCAAATATTTTCTCAGGCCTTTTTTCTCTCTCTTCTCTTTCTAGGACTCCTATAATGTGAATGTTGGTGTGTTTAATGTCCCAGAAGTCTCTTAGACACTTCTCATTTCTTTTCATTATTATTTCTTTATTCTATTCTACAGCGTAGCAGTGATTTCCACCACTGTCTTCCAGCTCACTTTTTTGTTCTTCTGCCTCATTTATTCTATTGATTCCTTCTAGTGTATATTTCATTTCATTTATTGTATTGTTCATCTCATTTTTTCTTTAAATCTGGTAGCTCTTTGTTAAACATTTCTTGTATCTTCTTGATCTGTGCCTCCATTCTTTTTCCAAGATCTTGGGTCATCTTTACTATCATTACTCTGAATTCATTTTCAGGTAGATTGTCTTTCTTCATTTCACTTAGTTGTTCTTCTGGGGATTTATCTTGTTCCTTTGTTGGGAACACATTTCTCTGCCATCTCCTTTTGTATAAATTTCTATGTTTGTTGTCTCCATTCCACAGGCTGCAGGCTTGTTGTTCCTCTTAGTTCTGGTGTTTAACCCACAGTGGGTGAGGTTGGTCCAGGGTCTTGTACAGGCTTCCTGGTGCCTGTCCACTGTTGCCTGTCCACTGGTGGGTGGAACTGGGTCTTGTCTCTCTACTGGGCAGGGCTGCGTCAAGGGGTATGTTTAGAGGCAAGGTGACTTTAGGCAGCCTGACTGCTTATGAGTGGGCTTGTGTTCTAATCTGTTGGTTGTTTGGTCTGAGGTGTCCCAGCACTGGAGCTTGTAGGTTGTTTTAAGGGGCTAGGTCTTCGTGCCAAAATGATGTCTTCCAGTAGAGCTCCTGCCAATGAATATTTCCTGGTGCCTCTGAGACCAGTGTCTGTGTCCCCATAGTGAGTTATAACCAATTACTGCTTCTGCAGGAGACCCTCCAACACCCACAGGTAGTTCTAGCTCAGTGTCCTATGGAGTCACTCACTGCTTTGTCCTGGGTCCCAGTGCCCATGAAACCTTGTGTGTACCCTCAAGATTGGGGTGTCTGTTTGCCCAGTCTGGTGAGCTCCTGCATTCATGCCCCACTGGCCTTCAAAGCCACATGCTCTGAGGGTTTCTCCTCTTGCTGCCAGACCTCGGTCTGGGGAGTCTGACTGTTGCTCCTTAGGGAGAACTTCTGTGATATAACTATTTTTCAGTTTGTGGGTCACCTACCTGGTTTAGTTGTGGCTTCTTTGTCTTTGTGTGTAAAATATCTTTTTTGGTGGGTTCCAGTTTTTTTTGGTCAGTGGTTGTTCAGCAACTAGTTGAGATTGGTGTTTTCATTAGGAGGAGGTGAGCTCAAGGCTTTCTACTCTGCCCTCTTGTCCTACTTCCTGAGAATTAATTTTTCATTCAATAGTTTCTTTTTGGCACTTAGCATATTAAACATTTAGCTAAAATTAATTTTTTGCTTTGTAGTATCACATTATATAAATACAGTGCGATTGATAGATCCAGTCTGCTGTGGATGGACACTGAATTTCTATTTCAAGCTTTCTACCATTGCAAGCAATGCACAGTCTTATACAGATTTCTTTGTTCAAGTTAGTACATTTCCTTGGTCTAGGTAAATAGTCCTCTGTGTGGCTCTAGATAAACTTTTATGCAGAGAAGTTTGATATAATCAAATTTATCAACAGTTTCTTTTGTAGTTGTGCTTTTGATGGCTCATTTAAGAAATCTCTGCTGGAAAAAAAATTCTAAAAATATCAAATATATGTATCTCTAAATTTAGGTCCTTAAAGCAGCAATTTTATTTTATTTTTTTTCCTTACACACATATAATTGTTCCAGATAAATGATTTTTTTAATGCTATCCATTCCTTTGCTAATTTTATAATACCACCTTTATCATATATGACTTTCCATCTTGTTGGATTGGTTTATTTACCTAAACCTTTACGAAGAGCATGACATCTCAGCCATTATATGAAGGCTTGAAATCTGATGGGGTTAACACTACCACTTCATTCCCCTTTGTCCTTTTGGACAAGTGTCTTGGTTATCCTGACCCTTCGGGCTTCAACATGAACTGCAGGTGGATGGGCAATTCCAAGAGAAAAGAAAAAGTCAGATTTTGATTTTTATAAATTAAGTCTTGGATAATTAACAAGATTTTAATTTTTTTCAACCTAAGAACATAGAAACTCTTCATTTGCATAGGAATCATTTAATGTCTTTTAGGGCAATTCTCCTTATGTCAGTTCTGCATACATTTGACTTAAAATATTTCTATTTTTTTTTTTTTGGCTCTTAACAGTAGTATTTACTTCAATCTTGTTTGCTTAGACGTTCTAATCAATTGTTGCTATGGTCTGGAAAATGATTTTTGCATATTTTTCAGTCATAATAACATTGCTGCACTTTTTTTGCTTCCAAAGATGTAACTATAAACATACTTGGATTTCCATGAGAATTATAACTTAGTAAATAAAGTTGTCCATTAGTAAACATTGTTAGTAAATCTATTGTTGTTTTATATTTATCTTGATAAAAAAAATGGTGAATTGGGGCAGTGAGAGAGACATCCTTATCTTGATCCTAAATATAATTGTATAGTAGTATAAAACTATACAGTTTTAACAGAAATACTTGAATTATATCTTCTATTTAATATTTTTTAAAAACTCTGCTTTAAAATTGTGTTAATTACTCTTTTGTATGAGTTAAATATATTTCTTTTACACCAAGTGTGATTATGCATAAATAATTCAAAATAAAGTTTATTAAAATAATTACTGCATAAATTAAAATGGACCCCAGTTTCTAAAGTAACATAAAATTTTAGGAAGTTTCTGAAAATAAGAATCATTCAGGGTCAGAATGATGTGTGCTTGAAATAAATTTTGAGTATGCTTATAGATGTTTGTATATGCATAAAAAGGATATAAAATAGTATGTAACTATTAATTATAGTGACTATAAGTGATTACTTTTAGAAAAAGGTATGGATTTATGCAGATTATTAACTTTATACTTTGAACCATTTCACTTGACAAAATAAGAATTACTTCTACAATTTAAAATATCAAATGAATGTTGTATGTCAAATGAAAAAATACCTAAATAACAATAATTACAAGCCTGACACTCATTGGGATGTTACAGTACACCTTTATGAGTGATGGGAATAAACGAAGTGTACATTTCCTTCCAACTCTGGGATCATATAATTCTAAATAGAATGACTCGAATTGCTCTTTTATGAGCTGTACTCAACCTGTGTTTCATTTCCAAGTTACACGTCTGGCGTGAGGTTGTTTGAGCTCCAGAGCCTTGGTGTCTACTGACATCATACTTTCTGAGGTGTATATGGCACAAGAGAAAAGTCACATCAAAAGACACAGTAATAGGGAGGTCATCTAATTCCTCAGATAACCCTAAGGGCATCCAGAAGGAAGTCACAGAAACTCGGGAGTTCACCTTCTATATCTACTTGGCAAGAATTGTGCATTTATCCTTTCTTAAGACAAAAATAAAGAAGTAAAACTTGACTCTTAAGTTGAGGTATTTGGGGAACAACATTTAACTGAAACAAAGTGGTCAATCTTTTTTTTTTTTTTAAATGTAAAAAATACCTGAACTTAACATACACATTTTGAAAATTTACTGTGCTTTTCAAGATGTATTATTTAAACCTTGGAGTAAATAATGATGATTACTTAATCTATTATTAAAAGACATTTTTTTTTAGGGCCACACCTGCCACCCGCAGCATCTGGAAGTTCCCAGGCTAGGTTTTGAACTGGAGCTGTAGCTGCTGGCCTATGCCACAGCCATAGCAACAGCAGATCTGAGCCGTATCTGCGACCTACACCATAGCACATGGCAGCGCTGGATCCTTAACCCACTGAATGAGGCCAGGGATGGAACCTGCATCCTCATGGATATTAGTCAGATTTGTTTCCACTAAGCCACAACAGGAACTTCCTAATAGAACATTTTTGAACATGTTCTAAATGCCAAATGCTAATTATTCTAGGTATAAGGAAAACGAAGATGTAAATATATTTTCTACCTCAAAGTCTTTTTACATGTGCATTGTCTGACTTTTTTCTGATGATTTTCTTCACTAGAATTGTTCAATACTATTTTTTTTTAATTTGAAAGCATCTTAAAATACACTTGTTTTCTATCAATAACATACTTCTCTCTTCCATGTATTTGTCCTCAGGCCAAACACTGTTATTTTGTGATCTTATCTGTCCTTTTGGCTTTTTTCATTGACTTTAAGTTTTATATCAAATGTTGTTTTCTTAAAATATGATGTTTAGAGATGATACAAAAGGAACAGAGATATTTTGTAAAATACTTAATTAGTGAAAGACTAAGAGATCTGGGACTTCAAATTGCTGGGTGTGTTTTTTAAGAGATTACAAAGTTAGTACTTTTGTGTAAATTATCTGTGATATCTGTGATGTTCATTTGTTTTATATTTAAAATCAGGTACTAAGGACATTCACCTCTAAGAGCGTGGTGACAATCAGTTGAAGTAATACATGAAAATTCTTTGTTGAAGGAGTAATAAAATCTTCATTTAAGCTATGGAAGTATTGTAAAGATCTTACAAAATTTCAGTTAAAAAATGAGTAAGTTTTGGTGTTCCCATCATGGCACAGTGGAAATGAATCTGACTAGGAATCATGAGGTGGTAGGTTCGATCCCTGCCCTCACTCAGTGGGTTAAGGATCTGGCATTGCCATGAGCTATGGTGTGGGTCGCAGATGCAGCTCTGATCTGGCATTGCTGTGGTTCTGGCTTAGGCTGGCAGCAACACCTCCGATTAGACCTCTAGCCTGGGAACATCCATATGCTGCAGGTGTGGTCCTAAAAAGACAAAAATAAAATGAGTAAGTTTTTGGTCTTTAATATATAGCACAATGATTATAGTTAACAACACTATGTATTATTAACAATATAGTTAACAATAAATAGTTTTATATACAAAACAATATATATATAACCATATATAACGAATATTATATATTGAAAGTTGCTGAAAGAATGGGTTTTAAATGTTCTCACCACAAAATTTTTTCATTATGCAGGATGATGTGTGTGTTAACTTATGCTAGGGTGGTAATCATGTCACAATATATGTATATCAGATAATAAGCTGTATATTTTCAATTTACACAATATGTTATGTGTCCATTATATCTTAATGAGGCCAGGCAAAAAATAAATGGAAGATTGCATTTTTCTTATAACATTCATTATAGCATTTAGAAGACGGAGTTTCCTATAAAATTATTATCATCTAGGAGGCGGAGCAAGATGGTTGAGGAGTAAGAGGTCACGCACATCTTCTCCCACAAACACATCAAAAAAACACATCTACATGTAAAACTACTCAAACAGAACATCAATTGAATGCTGGCAGAAGAACTTAAACCTCCAAAAAGGGCAAGAAACTCTTGACAAAACTGGGTAGAACAAAAGAAAAAAAGAGAAAAGGAATCAGGATGGGACTAGCATTCCCGAGAGGGAGCTGTGAAGGAGAAAAGGAACTCAACCTCCTGGGAAGCCACCTAACTGACAAAAGATCAGCTGAGTCAGCGGGACCTCAAAGTCGCCAGGAAAAAAAAAAAAAGCAGCTGAACTGAGAATAGCAAAGCAGAGTGAGAGCCACACAGATAATCTAAACCACAGGCTTGGACACCAGAGCCTGAGATGCTTGGGTGGGGGGACTGGGCACTGACTCAGAGGTCAGTCCAGGGGAGAGAACTGGGGATGGCATGAGGAGCTAAGGAGCAGTTCGCCATGGGCTAAGGAGGGGAACACCACAGCAGAGGGAACGCAGGAGAAGGTCCAGAACTGCAGGAGAGGCAGGGCACCAATTTGGAGCAGGGGAGAGAAGGAAGGGCAGGCCACCATAGGAAACTCCCTGAGCTGGAGCTTGCACATGCCTGTGGGCTTATAGGGCAGGGCAGCTCTGTGGAGGATATGGGCCTGAGAGAAGCCTCTCGCTCATTTAGGGGAGATTAGGCACTTCTTGTGCAGGCTACCAGCGACCATGAACCTATTGCATGGGCTAAGGGCATAATGGGGCTAAGTGCAATGTGGTGCCTCTTGCACAATCTACAGGTGGCAGGGACAGACTGCAGTGGTCATCTCAGAGGCCAGAGAGAGGCATGGCTTGTCACCACTGGGGGCCTGTGAGTGGGCTCCACCAGTGACCCCTGTCACCTCACGGGTTGGCAAAAAAGAAAAAAACAGGGCATTGCAACCAAGCACCATACACAGTTTTTTGGCTATCACTCCCCTGGGAACACACCCATCCTGCAGCTGCCAGTGCCAAATGCTCTGGACAGTGGCCAGACACTTGGTCACTGTCGTTTTCCAAGACCCTACAACTAGGAGCAACTGGTGCAGCACCTCCTACATGGGCTAAGTGGAACAGGGTGCTTCTTACAGGGTCTGCAGGCAGCAGGGGTAAAGCTTGATTCCAGAGGTAGACGTGGCCCACTCCCATTGGAGATACCTGAACAAAAATCACTTGCAGCCCCATTCACCTAAAGGGCACCACAGAGGAGGGCATTGTGACTGAACACCACCCCTCTGTGCTCTTGCACCCCCAGGAACACACCTGCCTCCTGCTGCTGCCACCACTGCCAGATGTTCCGGGCAGTACCCACACACCTGATGTCTCTCACGTCCCAGGATCCTGCAACTAGGAGCACCCTGTACAGCACCTCATATGTTGGCTAAGTGAGATGGGTGGCTTCATGCATGGTCTACTGGTGGTGGGGGCAATCCACCGCAGTTATCACGGACTCTAGAGATGGTCATGGCCTGTCTCCCAAGAGGGGTCCCTGAACAGGTACCACCTGTGGTTCCAGTCTCCTCAGAGGAGGGCACTGCAATCAAACACAAGCTGTTGTTGCTCTCCCTCCCCTGGGAACTCACTCACCTGGCTGTTGCTATGGCCAAATGCTCTGGTCACCTTGAAGATCTGCCTAGGGCTTATGACCACTTCCCAGGCACCTGCAACTAGGAGTAGCCTGTGCCACCTTCCTGTAGGTGCTAGCTGCTGCTGAGAGCCCAAGAACCAGGCACTGACTGCTGGCCCTACCCATTGGCTCCTTCTCCCTGAAAAATAAAAGCCTGCTCACACCAAAGAGAGAGATAGCAAATATTCAAATTCCCACACCAAAAATAAATAGGAAAACCCCCCAAAATGCAAAGGGGTATTCTTGCATAGAAGTAGCTTTATAAGACTGCAGTTTGGCTTCCCTGACTCACAAAGAAAAACATAAGCAAGATGAAGAAGCACAGAAACCATTCCCAGTTAAAGGCACAGGAGAATTCACCTAAAGCAGACAACAATGAAACAGATCTCGGCAGTCTGACAGACATTGAGTTCAAAAGGGAGGTATTGAAAACACTGAAGGAATTAAGAGAGGATATGAACAGTAATGCAGATTCCTTTCGAAAGGAACTAGAAAATATAAGGAGGAGCCAAGAAAAGCTAGAAAATTCATTTGCAGAGATACAAACTGAGCTAAAGGCAATAAAAAGCAGAAGGAATAATGCAGAGGAATGAAATAGTGATGCGAAAGATAAAATAATGGAAATCACCCAATCAGGACAGCAGACAGAAAACCAGATAAAAAACATGAAAGCAAGATAAAACACCTATGGGATAATATAAAGTGTGCCAACCTATGCATAATGGGAATTCCAGAAGGACAAGAAAGAGAAAAAGGGATTGAAAATATATTTGAAGAAATTATGGCTGAAACGTTTCCAAATCTAAAGCATACTTATACCAAGGTACACAAAGCACAGAGGGCCCCAAACAAGCCGAACCCAAACAGGCCCAAACCACAGAGTGGCATTTTGGATAAAAAAGCAAAAATCTTCAATCTGCTATCTGCAAGAAACTCACCTGAGAGCAAAGGACACATATAGATTGAAAGTGAGGGGATGGGAAAAGATATTTCATGCCAATGGACAAGACAGGAAAGCAGGAGTTGCAAACCTCACATCAGACAAAATAGACTTGAAAATGAAGGCCGTAAAGAAAGACAAAGAAGGACAGAATTTAATGGCTAAAGGATTGATTCAAGTAGAGGATATTACAATGGTCAATATATATGCCCCTAATATAGGAGCACCCAGATACCTCCAACAGATACTAACAGATATAAAAGGGGAAATCGATGGGAATCCAATCATAGTAGGAGACTTTACACACCACTCACATCAATGGACAGATCCCCTAGACAGAAAATCAAAATGGCAACAGAGATCCTAAAGGACACAATAGAAAAGTTAGACTTATTCCCCATTTTCAGGACATTACATCCAAAAACATCAGAATATACGTTCTTCTCAAGCGCACATGGAACATTCTCCAGAACTGATCACTTCCTGGGGCACAAAGCTAACCTCAACAAATTTAAGAGTAGAGAAATTATTCCAAGTATCTTCTCTGACCACAATGGCACGAAACTAGAAATCAACCACAGGAAGAGAAATGAGGAAAAACTTGCCGCATGGAGACTAAACAACATGCTACTAAAAAACCCATGGGTCAATGAGGAAATGAAGAAGGAAACTACAAACTACCTGGAGACAAATGATAATGAAGACACAACCACTCAAAATCTATGGGATGCTGCAAAAGCAGTGCTCAGAGGGAAATTCATGGCAATGCAGGCCTTCCTCAAAAAAGAAGAAAAATCGCAAATCCACAACTTAGCCCAACACCTAAATGAATTAGCAAAAGAAGAACAAACAACACCTAAAGTCAGCAGAAGGAAGGAAATCGTCAAGATCAGAGAGGAAATCAAAACAATAGAGATTCAAAAAACAATAGACAAAATCAATCAAACCAAGAGCTGGTCCTTCGAAAAGGTATAAGCAAACTTGACAAACTTCTGGCCAGACTCCCCAAGAAGAGGAGAGAAAAAGCCCAAATAAACAAAATCAGAAATGAAAAAGGAGCAGTCACAACGGATACCTACAGAAACACAAAAAACCATGAGAGAATACTATGAACAATTGTATGGCAACAAATTTGACAACCTGCAAGAAATGGACAACTTTCTAGAGACTGCCAGCCTGCCAAAACTGAATCAGGAAGAAATGAATCAACTGAACAGAACGATCACTAGAGATGAAATTGAATATGTCACAAAAACACTCCCTACAAATGAAAGTCCAGGACTAGATGGCTTCACAGGTGAATTCTACCAAACAAACAAAGAGGAAATTATACCCATCCTCCTAAAACTTTTTCAAAAGGCTGAAGAAGAAGGAACACTCCCAAAGACATTCTATGACGCCACCATCACCCTAATTCCAAAACCAGACAAAGATACCACCAAAAAAGAAAACTATAGGCCAGTATCTTTGATGCATATAGACACGAAAATTCTCCACAAAATTTCAGCCAACCAAATCCAACAACATATCAAAAAGATCATACACCACGACTAGGTGGGATCCATCCCAGGTGCACAAGGATGGTTCAAATTACACACAGCACATCATACACCACATTAACAAAGAAAAGTCAAAAACCACATGGTCATCTAATAGATGCAGAGAAAGCATTTGACATAGTCCAACATCCATTCATGATCAAACGTCTTACTAAAGTGGGTATAGAGGGAACATACCTTAACATAATCAAGGCATTTTCGACAAACCCACAGCAAAGCTAACACTCAGTGGAGAAAAACTGCAAGCCTTGCCACTATAATCTGGAACAAGACAAGGATGTTCACTCTCACCACTGCTCTTCAACATAGTACTGGAAGTCCCAGCCACAACAATCGGCCAAACAAAAGAAATAAAAGGCATCCAAAGAGGAATACAAGAGGTAAAACTGTCACTGTATGCAGATGACATGATACTATATAGAGAAAACCCTAAGGACTCAACCCCAAAACTACTTGAACTGATCAACAAATTCAGCAAAGGAGCAGGATATAAGGTTAGCATTCAGAAATCAGTTGCCTTTCTGTATACTAACAATGAAATATTAGAAGAGGATACAAAAATACAATCCCTTTTAACATTGCACCCCCCAAAATCAAATACCTAGGAATACACCTGACCAAGGAGGTAAAAAGGACTTATATGCCGAGACCTATAAAACATTCATCAAGGAAATTAAAGAGGATTCAAAGAAATGGAAAGATATTCCACGCTCCTGGGTTGGAAAAATCAATATTGTAAAAATGGCCATACTACCAAAGCAATCTACAGATTCAATGCAATCCCTGTCAAATTACCCATGACATTTTTCACAGAACTAGAACAAACAATCCAAACATTTACATGGAACCGCAAAAGACCCAGAATCGCCAAAGCAGTCCTGAGGCACAAAAGCCAAGCAGGAGGCATAACTCTTCCAGACCTCAGGCAATATCACAAAGCCACAGGAATCAAGACAGTGTGGTATGGGTACCAAAACAGATATGCAGACCAATGGAACAGGATAGAGAACCCAGAAATAAACCCGGACACCTATGGTCAATTCATCTTCGACAAAGGAAGCAAGAACATAAAATGGGAAAAACAGAGTCATTTCAGCAGGCATTGCTGGGAAACCTGGACAGCTGCATGCAAATCAATAAAACCAGAACACACCCTCACACCATGCACAAAAGTAAACTCCAAATGGCTGAAAGACTTAAATATAAGACAAGACATCATCAAACTCCTGGAAGAGAAGATAGGCAAAACGTTCTCTGACATCAACCTTATGAATATTTTCTCAGGTCAGTCTCCCAAAGCAACAGAAATAAAAGCAAATATAAACCAATGGGACCTAATCAAACTGACAAGTTTTGCACAGAAAAGAAAAACCAAAAAAAAAAAAAAAAAACCTCACAGAATGGGAGAAAATAGTGTCAAATGATGCAACTGACAAGGGCTTAATCTCTAGAATATATAAACAACTTATACAACTCAACAGCGAAAAAGTCAACAACCCAATGGAAAAATGGGCAAAAGACCTGAATAGACATTTTTCCAAGGAAGGTGTACAGATGGCCAACAAGCACATGAAAAAATGCTCAACATCCCTGATGATTAGAGAAATGCAAATCAAAACTACCATGAGATACCACCTCTCACCAGTCAGAATGGCCCTCATTAATATGTCCACAAATAACAAATGCTGGAGGGGGTGTGGAGAAAAGGGAACCCTCCTGCACTGTTGGTGGGAATGTAAGCTGGTACAACCACTACGGAGATCAGTATGGAGATAGCTTAGGAATCTCTGCATAGAACTACCATATGACCCAGCAATCCCACTCTTGGGCATATATCTGGACAAAAACTTTCCTTAAAAAAGACACATGCACCCTCAGCTCTATTCACAATAGCAAAGACATGGAAACAACCCAAATGTGCATCAACAGATGATTGGAGTAGGAAGAAGAGGTATATATACACAATGGAATACTACTCAACCATAAAAAAGAACAAAATAATGCCATTTGCACCAACATGGATGGAACCAAAGACTCTCATCCTGAGTGAAGGAAGTCGGAATGACAAATACCATAGGCTATCACTTACATCTGGAATCTAATACATGACACAAATGAAACTTCACAGAAAAGAAACTCATGGACTTGGAGAATAGACTTGTGGTTGCCAAGGGGGAGGCGGAGCAAGTGGGGTGGTTGGGGAGCTTGGGGTTAATAGATATTAACTATGGCCTTTGGAATGGAGTTGCAATGAGATCCTGCTCTGTAGAACTGGGAACTATGTATAGTCACTTATGATGGAGCACGGTAATATGTGAAAATAGAGTGTGTACATTTATGTGTGTCTGGGTCACCATGCTGTACAGTAGAAAAAGAAATTGTATTGGGGAAATAACTATTAAAAAATAATTAAAGGGGTAGAAGAACCCACAAGAAACTAAAATAAATAAATAAATAAAATTATTATCGTCTAAATATATAACCGTATAACCCCTGTAATGAAAACCCATGTTTCAAGACAGATCCAAACACAGATAATCAAATATTTATTGAGCCTTATCTATGTACCAAGCGCTATGCTAGGAAGGCCCTGGGATACAACAGATGCTGTCTCTGCCTTCACAAAGCTTACAGGTTTTATATCAAAGTAATTGCTCCAAAACATCAAATTCTGCATAAATCGTGGAAGCATTGCCGCATATTTACTGTGTAAACACCAATAAATATATCATGCAGTTCATAATCAGGGCAAAATATAGACATCAAAATAGCTCTTCTTAAGGGAACAGGAATGCATGTTGCTGGTTCCCCCGAAATAAAACTGTATCTCAGGCAAATGGGCTATCACAGTGATGGGCACTTGGGGAGATGCAGCTGAGGCCTGAGCCAGGTTTCCCAAAGGGATTACTTTTTGTGAGGCAAAATTAAGGAATCTGGAAAACTGCACATCAAAGTACGTCTGAAGTTTATTGGTCATCTCTTTCTAACTACACTTGCATGTTCAGGTGGTAAAACCCCTTAGCACATGAATCTGAGAATAGCTACAGAAGTAGACTGCTTGCATTTCATGTTGTAAAATATGCTGCGCATCTTCTAAACAATAATAGAAATTAAAGAATCTGTCTCCTTTAGAAGAGGTCAAAGCAGAAAAGCCACACAATTAATTCCAGAGATGTGAAAATGACATAGGATAACATATAACTCCCATGTCTTGTTTACAAACCAGCAAACATATCTTAAGAAAACACTTCTTTGCCAAGCCTGTAGGAATACTTCTCTGGCGTCATAATTAAGTATAATGCTAAATATGTGTAAAATAATATTCAGTATCCTTCTTAATCATGGAATACTAGCATTCTTATAAAAGTCAGGAAAAAGGGAGGCGTGATCACTGATTATTTAACATTTCTCTGGATGTACTAGTCATTTCAATTAGAGAAGACAAAGAAATATCAGGAACTTATACATTTATGAGAAAGGAGGCAATAAGATCATTATTATTTGCAGATAATCAGGATGCATTCCTGGAAATCTGCAGCCCAGCAAATGTCATCAAGCACTATTAAAAAACATAAAATAGGCCAGTAGAGTTAGTGATTACAAGATTAATATATTAAAAATAAAGAGGTTCCCAAGAAAGAACACAAACAGACATTTTAAACATGTACTCACACCATATATATGAATATGTCTTTTTGGGGCAAGGAGTTCTCCAATAAGGAGGGTTTGTTTATCCTGCCCTCAAATCATGGCACATTACTGCATATGATCTGTTCAAGGCCTCTATCTTGTTTATTTAGTTATTTGTTAATTCCCTTTTATCTCTCCACCCTTTATCATGTCCCTAACACCCTAATAAACAAATCTGCTTGATAGGTTCTTGTAAAATGCTGTGTTTACACTAATCCTGGTATGTTATTCTTTGATGTTCATGTATATATCTTACCTAGACACTCGTCCAGTAACAGCAACAGATTTTCAATTAAAATTTTGTTTTAAAAAGATTTGCTCTTAAAAATGTATATTTATGATAGTCCAGATAGGGCCTTGTGTTCTGATTACCTCCTATTCTCCCCATTGATGAGGGTAGGATACCTGCCCTAAATAACAGGAGGTGGCCAAGCACGTGACACTAACACTGGGCAGGTGAGAGTCATGGAAGTTGATGAGTCACATACAGTCCCATTCTCAGGGTACAGGACACTGCATGCTATGCAGGGACATATGGGGGTTTTACTCCACAGCAAAGTGACCAATAGGGCTGGAGGAGGCAGGTTTTGCAGTACCGAGGAGGAGAGGTACACCCTGGTTTATATGGGAGGATGTAATTGGCTTATTTGGATAAGTCCATGGGCTGTCAGGGAAGCTAAAGCCATGACAGTGATGACAAGACAGAGGGCAGCTCTCCAGCTGATAGGGGCACTAGCTTGTGGGGAGCCTTACCCACTGAGTGGGGAGTATATGGGGCCACAGAAGGGGAACACATGGTTAGGCCTTTGGAGCCCTGTGAAGCTCAAAGATGTCAAGGCAGCACATGAGATGTAGACTTCACAATGCAATAGGGATTTTTACCCTAGTTCTCGTGTCACGATCTCCCAGAGGCACCATGAAAGCCATTCTTTTGTTTCTTCCCTAACGATCTTTGAACAGCACCTTGCCATGTAAGGCAACCCTTCTGCTTCACTGCATTCATTCAACTCAACATGGGGCTGTGCTGGCATTTCTATTTTTCAGATACGTAAAACATTCATATATGCTGATTTTCTTGCTAGATCTCATGTAAACCTCATTCGAAAGAAGAAAAGTGGTTCACAAAAGGTGTGATTTCTTACAGAATAGGCTGAGAGAGTTTAGGTGGTTTTATGGACTGCTCTTCCATTCTTAAAAAGCAATTAATATTCTAGAGAAGTCATTTGATCAGCAGACAATACAGGACTGGAGACATGGAATGACAGTGGGATGTTTAGCGTTTCACACTGAGAGAAAAAAAAAGGCCCACTTTTGGAAATGACAGTGATCGAAATGCAGAGATTCAGAGGATTTCACAGAGAAGAAATATAGGCGCTTTCCTGTGCAGTGTAGAGAAAGTATTTCTAGACAGTTCTTCTTTGAGTGAAATAGGCCACAGGGTCTGACAAGAAGGGAGGATGTGGGAGGACGAGATGGGCTGTTTCTGGACGGCGGCCCCAGCTTGCAGCACCTGGGGAAAGGCAAGCAGAGTGGGAGGCACAGGTGACACTAAGACTACCCAAGGGTAGCCTGGAGAAGAGGGCATAGACAGGGTCATATGTGTGAGCAAAATCACTGCTTCCTGAGTATCAGGAGGGAGTGACTGAGCTATGTCATCCACCTGAGTATTTTGTAACCTAATAGTCATGGGGTTTGTGTGGCAGGACCCCTGTGCTTCTTGGTTGTGTCATCCTCTTTAGCAAGTGAGGTGATCAGTGGGTCAGGAGAACAAGCTGCCCAATACCTGAGCTCCTTCCCTCTGGGTTTGCTAGGATGGGCAAGCACTAAACACAAGGTTTTGAGCCATTGTATGATTGTAAATAGATGTAATAGCTACCTCTTGGTTTGTTTTTTTTTTTATGCTATTTACTTATTTATGCTTGTCTGCTTATAATTGCGTTTCTATGTATGTAATCTCTTATTTATCTAAGGTGTAGGGACATTTTATGAATCATGAGGTATTATACATGTTTTTAACATAATTCCTTAAATTGGGGTGATTTTATAGAATAGCAGAGTGAGAAAAAAGGAAATGATTCACAGCAGAACCTTGTGTGCCTTACCCAATGATAGAAGTTGTAAACTGAAGTCCTGATTTTAAGCATCTGTGTTACATATTAGTTGAGGGACCAATGTCTCAGCATTTCTGAAACTCAGTTTCCTCATAAGTGAATGACTATCATAGGACTGAAGTTAGAATTAGATCAGGAGGAAGTAAGTTGACCTGTTTGAGCATCTAACTCAGTGACTTGTATAATGGATGATCTCTATATATAATGGATTTTCTCATGGGAACCAAAGAAGAGAAGAATAGTTATTTATTGTAATGGAATATTGTGTGTTTAATCTAAGTATTTCTATTTAAAAATATTATCTAAATGATGCAGAACCCAATACAGAATTCAAAGCTGGTTTTATCTTGCTCTATTTTAATAGGGAACATGCAAAGTTATTTAGTAATATGAAAACCAGTTAAATGAAAAGTCTAACACAGACATTACTGTTGACTAGTATTATCCTACATAAAAGGATAATAATGTTCTGGGAAAATATTACAAGACATATTTTTCTAGAATTATTGTGGGTTGTAGAAGTATAATTTCCGAGTTACACAACCTGGTTCCATTCCAGGCTCTGTCATTGATTTGCTCTATGCATCACAAAGACTCTGTTTTTTGTTTTTGTTTTTCACCTGAAAAGTGAAGGGACTGGCTTAGTTGGAGTCCATTGTGGAGAGAATAATGGCCCCCAAAAGTATTCACGTCTTAATACCCAACACCTGTGAATATAATATCTTATCTGCCCAAAGGAACTTTTTAGATGTAATTAAATTAAGGATTTTTGATGGGAAAGATATTCTGGGTTATATGAATGGACACAAGGTTCTATATAAGAAGACAGTAATCAGAATCAAAGAAGATTTGAGAATAGGAGCACAGGTCAGAGTAAGGTGATAAAGGGGCTTGAGCTGAGCAATTGTGTGACTTCTAGAAACTGAGAAGAGCAATTTTAAGTTTTTCTATTCATCTAACAATGCACATTTGGGTTGCTTCCAGATGTTGGTTCTTACTACAAGTATAGCTGCAGTGAATATTCGAGTACAAGTCTTTGTATGGACGTATCCTTTCATTTCTCTTGGGCAGATAACTAAGAATTGAATCTGGGTCATATGATTAGAATATGTGTACTTTTTAAGAAGCTGCCAAACTATGTTCCACAGGGGTTGTACTATTTTTCCATTATTTTATAGCACTTAATATGGTCAGATATTTTAATTTAGGCATCCTGGAGTTCTTGTCATGGCTCAGTAGAAATGAATCTGACTAGTATCCATGAGGACGCAGGTTCAATCCCTGGCTCTCTCAGTGGGTTAAGGATCTGATGTTGCCATGAGCTATGGTGGAGGTCACAGATGGGATCCTTCATTGCTGTGGTGTAAGCCAGCAGCTGCAGCTCTGATTTGACCCCTAGCCTGGGAACCTCCACATGCCATGGATGTGGCCCTAAAAAGACAAAAAGACTGAAAAAAAAATTAGGCATTCTAATAGATGTGTAGTGATATGTTGATATTCTTTTAATTTGCATTTTCATTTCTCTGATGGCTAATGATGTTGAACATTTCATGTTCTTATTTGCCACCCATGTTTACCCTTTAGTGAAGTATCTAATCAAAACTTGTAGCCATTTTTTTAATTGACTGTGTTCTTATTTTAAAGTTTTAAGAAATCTTTGTATACTCTGGTTATAAATCCTTTATTGATATATGAATTTTGGTAATATTTTATCCTAGTTAGTGGCTTGTTTATTCATTCTGTTGAGAATATCTTTTAATTTAAAATATTTAAAATTTATTGAGATCTCTTTTATTGCCCAAAAGCAAAAAACTTTATATTTGCACATGTAATTAATACTTCTATAACTTCTGATTCTTTTGTAGATCCAGAATTTCATTTATTATTATTTTCTATCTGCCTAAAGAACTTTTACCACCTGACTTGGTGTAAGAGACAAAACTACTGTTTCCTAGACTACAAAAAGCAAAAAATAGCAACCTTTTAAAACAGCAGCATCTACTTGTCCTGTTTTGGCTTCCCTAAGTCATTGATTTAATATTTCCTTAGACTATTATTTCCCAGATATTTATATTTTACAAGAAAAAAGCCCCACTTAATTGCAGTTATCTTTCTGAAATCACAATTTGGGTCTTACATATTACCATCATCTATATCACCAATATTTTATAAATGAAAGATATTATCTCAGAATAAGAGGACTTTTGGATAACCAAAGTAAATTTAAATTTTTGAAAACTCATGATTTTTTTCTTCTTTCTTCTTCCTAAGAAGTGGGGGAGATTTTGCATTGGTGAATCACTCTTCTAGGAATCACCTTTGAAAGCCAGTATCTGAAGCTCCCTTCTTGGCTCAGTGGAAACGAATCTGATAGGAACCATGAGATTGCAAGTTAGGTCCCTGGCCTCACTCAGTGGGTTAAAGATTTGGTGTTGCCATGAGCTGTGGTGTAGGTAGCAGACTAGCGTTGCTCTGGCTATGGTGTAGGCCGGCACCTGTAGCTCCTATTGAACCCCTAACCTGGGAACCTCCATATGCTGCAGGTGCAGCCCTAAAAAGCCAAAAAAAAAAAAAAAAGAAAGAAAGCCATTATCACAGAGTACACACAAAAGGATCTGAATCAGTGATAACGAAGTGAATTATTTGAGAAATGAGATAATGTCAAAGACAGGACTAGATATCTTGCCCTAAGGAGTTCTTGCTGCAGCCTAGGGATTCAGTTTCAGGTTTTATAATTTATATTTCTCATCCATAAGGCTCATCTTGCCTCTTCCCCAAACTTCCACTTATTCAAGTAGATATCACCATGTTGAGGATTGTGTCAGTTGTCTTATATCACTTTACATCTTCTATCTCCTAAATGAACCCTAGCACCATGTTTGTTGTTGTTGTTGTTGTTTGTCTTTTTTAGGGCCATACTTGCAGCACATGGGAAGTTCCCAGGCTAGGGTCTAGTTGGAGCTACAGCCACTGGCCTACACCAAAAAGCCGCAGCAATGCTGGTCTGTGACCTACACCACAGCTCATGGCAATGCCAGATCTTTAACCCATGGAGTGAGGCCAGGGATCGAACTGGAGAGCTCATGGTTCCTGGTCAGATTGGTTTCCACTGCACCAAAATTAATATAACACTGTTCCTGGCTTTCAGGGTGTGAATACTGTTGTTGAGGCTTAGATTCTATGTTTCATTCCCAAAAGAAGAGAGTAAGTTCCCTAGACTGGTGAAGAGGTGAAAACTGGTCTCTCAAAAGTTGTAAATGTTAATGAAGATATTCATCTAATGTTTTACCCAAGCTTTACACACCCATTAGGTATGAAGGGAAACCATCAATAAAAACATAAATGAAAACTTCAAACTTATGACTCCCCAAATTCCTTCAGCTCTCTCACAACGAGTCTGAATTTGCTAATTCACACAAATGAATAAATATGCACATGACTGTTTTAATATATGAACAGGAATGTTTCAGATCTAATCTTATTAGTCATAGTTGGTTAGGTTTTCCTATCAATCCAGGTTTCCTGCCTCCTCCACATGAGAAATAGTTAACTAAGATTAAGTTCCACCAAGTTATTAGATTTTAAATATTACTATTATTTTGTCTTCTCCCAGGTATATTGACCCTTTTTGTTCTTCCTGGAATGAAAATAGTAACTTATTTCTAAGAGTCATTTTTTTTTCTTCGCTATTGGATATAGTGCTGCAATGAAATTTAGAGTACATGTGTCTTTTCAATCCATGGTTTTCTCTGGATAGATGCCCAGGAGTGGGATTGCTGGATCAAATGGTACTTCTATTTTTAGTTTTCTGAGGAATCGCCATACTGTTTTCCACGGTGGTTGCACCAATTTGCAGTCCCACCAACAGTGTTAATAGGGTTCCTTTTCCTCCACACCCTCTCTAGCACTTCTTATTTGTAGACTTTTTGATGATGGCCATTCTGGCTGGTGTAAGGTTGTACCTCATAGTGGGTTTTGATTTGCATTTCTCGAAAAATGAGTGATGTTACATCTTTTCATGGATTTTTTGGCCATCTGTACGTCTTCTTTGGAGAACTGTCTATTTAGATCTTCTGCCCATTTCATGAGGGGGTTGTTTGTTTGTGGGTTTTTTTTTTTTTGGTATTGAGCTGCAGAAGGTGTTTATAAATGTAATTGCCTTTTAACATTGTATCACTGCTTATACTATCACCATGAACACATGCCTTGGCCTCAGTTTACCTGTGTAAGATGAAATAACTCAATTCTTTGGCAGTAAATACTTGGGGATTCTCTTCTTTGTCTAAACAACACACAAAAAAATCAATTCTTTAGTAATAAGACTCTTTTCTGTGTGAAGCTATAGGTTATTACCATTTTCACTAATCTTCTCACTAATCTGGATTTATAAAATCCATGCTTTTCTACTTTGTGTCAATTTTCATAGGAGTGTCTGAATGATACTAATGCCTATTATGCATTCACTCCTCGCTGTATTTCTTTGTCTTACATTTTTTCTTCTCAGATGTAGGTGAAGGGGGGTTATGTCTTTAGAAATATCTTATTTTTGCCTCAATTGACTTTCACAGAAGATGTTTCCACTTAATAAGGAAGGGAAAAGGAAAGCAAGGATGCAAATATGTTTAAACAAGATGTAGCTCCTTAGGAAACGAAGCCAAGGCAAACTGTGGTATATCCTACAGTCTTTTGCCAGCATTGAAATATAAATTAAATGCTTTTGGCTAACTTGGCTTGTGGACTTGTTATACAAGGGTTTTTATTCAGATAGTGAAATAACACCATAAGCTCTCACATTGAAGATTCAGAGACTAAGGGATAGTTATAATTAGAAGGATCTGGGACAGAAATCACTGAAGTCTACAGTTACATTTATTGCATAACTACTTCCAGTCCTGTTTGAGACACTAGACTCTTACAAAGGATCTCAACCCCCTGCACCTCTTTCCCTTCCCATCCCACAACTTGACAAAAATTGTTGTAAGAACAGCACATTGATTAAATCTCATCTGACATATTAATAATAAGCCTAACTTCTAAGAATGAATACATTACAAGTCATTTAAAAATAGCACTTTTTCCCATGGATGCATGTCGCTCGCTCATGGCTTGTCTAGAAATATGAGGCAGAGAAAATTGGGGAATTCCCAAATCCAATCAAAGTCACCTAAGCTTCTGAGGGGAAGCAGGCCTTAAATATAATTCTAGCTAAGAAAACAAAAATCTAATTCACTTTATAAAAACTGAGTTAATAAAGACTGCTAAAAAAGGAATGACAGACTGTATGATGTTTAGAACTAAGTGGGGAAAGTCAGAAGAAGAATGGAGTTATATTTAGCACTATGAAATAATAGTGGAACTGGAAACAATAATATTCTGATCCTTAAATACCTGAGGTCTTCTCTGAGACAGAAAAATGTCCTCAGGGTCTTGGGGTTTTGTTTTGTTTTGTTTTGTTTTAATGATCCATGGAAAGAGCCCTTTGAGAATTGCTCTGATTTTCTGTTCACTAAGCAATCTTCTGATCACTGAGCCCTTCCTCTAGGAATGCCCCAAAAATCTCCCAGAGAGTTGCCACTTCACTGGTTTCTTGTTAGGATTACATGAGATAGTATAACAAATGTTCTTTTCCCAGCATCTAGCACTTGCTGCTATAATTAGGAATAAATACCTTAATCCAGAGTTTGTTGGTTAACTTGGCAGCAAAGCAGTTGAATTCTATTCCAATTAAGTTTTTTTTTTAAATAAAAGCACAACTGGGATCTTAACTGGACTTATAATTCTGTCCTATGAAGTGAAATAAAAAAGGCCAGAAGATATTTACTCCTTTTTACCTAAAATTAGGTCCGCAGATGGAGGCTACAGAATGAGCTGATACATACACACAATCCTGGTCTTTAATTTTTAGCCCTAAGAAAGCAATGCCACTTTGGGAACCAAGATTACATGAATAAACAAAGATTCCCATTGTTTAAAGCCTCTGCAACAGTCATCACTCTCCCTACCCCCCCCCACCCAATCTGGGGTGGGTCTTCTTGCTTAAAGAACTCTAATTCCCTCATGAAGTCAGGTGTAGATCCTTTAGAGCCAGTGAGAGTATGTCCCTTTGCTGGGTCTATTAAATAAGCCAACATTAGACTAAGCCAACCATGATAATAGCAATCCCCTTCTCCATGTATTTTCCCAGCTTCTCTTGATAGTATGCGTAACTATGGAAATGAGATTCCAGGTAAAACACCATAAAAGGGAGTTCTTTTATGAAGAAATGTGGGGAGATGACCTCTGCAGATAAACACCCATAAATTTCAGGAAGAAAGTCATTTTCCCTAGGTCTTTTTGGTTTAAAATAGTGGGATCAAAAGTGATGCCTGGAGCTGTGACAACTATTTTGCAACAGTGAGGCAATAAAGCACAAGAACAACAAGCATTTTGAGGGTTATAGAGCAGAAGCAAGGAAATCCTACATTCTTGACACA
Source organism: Phacochoerus africanus (assembly GCF_016906955.1). NCBI lineage: Eukaryota > Metazoa > Chordata > Mammalia > Artiodactyla > Suidae > Phacochoerus > Phacochoerus africanus. Next base: position 39,868,713 of record NC_062555.1, read on the forward strand.
GCATCAAACCTCTGAAACCAATCTAGATACACCTACATCTAGGCATCTTTTACCATATTAAGTATCCTTACAACTGAGATACCTAGTGGGCCTCTAGTTATTTGCAGTTAATCAATTCCAACATATTCAACTTCAACAGAGAGCTGGAGGAAATGTAGATGATAGTCAAATATTATTTGGGCAATGCATTGGGTAAAGGTGTATGAAATCTTTGACAGCTCTTCCATTCTCTGACTGTGTAGCCAAATGTGTTTCATTTCCTTTCAAATAACATAAATCACATTCTTGGCTAAAGAAGAGCAGAAACCCAAAGACTTTCAACTCCTGGAATAAAGAGGTTTTACATTTAAACTCATTGCAAATGGTTACACTCTCCGCAGACATATTTTCGTTAACACTAAACTCTAAATCTGGCTACCATAAATGAAAATTTTAATCTTGGGTTCCTTAATCAAGGTCTATTCTGCCATATAAACTCAGTATAGGAGAGAATGCTAATTTTAGTCTAGAGATCCTAACAAATCCATATGGTTAATTTTTTGAACTATAATTTTGTTTATTTCAAATTCCAGTGGTCCTGCTTTTCAAACCCAATGCCACTTCTAAAAAGTATTTCATTAGCATAAAATTATTAGCTAGAAATATATATTACACTTACTTTTTAAATAAATGTTTCCCATTTTAGCCAAATAATGTGTTGCTGTTTTCATATGGAAATCAAGTTATACAAGGTCAAAGTGTCTGTTGGTGCTAGAAGTGAACTTTACTGTATGTGATGCATCCAAATCTTTCCTATTTGTTTACAAAAGTTTTACCTAAAGATATATTAATTTTATAGCTACATATATGTATGTGTGTAAAAAATATATATATATATATATTAAATATTTGTGTGTAATTTCTCTTCACATAAAAGACATGTACTACATGCATCCTTCTTTTTTTTTCTACCCTATATGTGTCTCTAATTATTGTGTAGAATTTCATACTATATATGTACTGTAGTCTAACACCTATTGTTAGATATATAGGCAGGTTCTGGTATTTTGCTTTATAAGCAATACTGCAATGAACATCCTTACATATGCATCAAGTATGAGCGTTTCTCAGGAGAGACATGGAAAAGTAGAATACTTGAGTACCACATAGTACAAATTTTATTAGAGTTTTATTGCCCAAATAAAGACTCTAAATTGTATTCCCACTAGAAATTTTGAGGACATACCTCTCAATCACTTGATACTATCAGATCTTTCAATCTGTTACTATATGAAAGTAGGCTTAACAGGTTATTTTAATTCAGTTTTTAGAGATAAGTGAGTTAAACATACTTTATATGTTTAATGGCTATTTGGATTTCCTCTTTGAGAATAACTTGTTACATACCTATTTTTCTATTGAGTTTTTAGGAGCTTTTTATGAATTCTGAATATTACACTTTGTCTTTAAAAAATAATTGTTTTTATCCAAATAGTCTTTTAATATTTATGGTGACTTTTGTCATAAAGAATACAACTTGCAGTAGTAACTTTATCAGTATCTCCCTTTATTGCATTTTTCTTCAGTTTTATTTATGCATGCTCTCCATAGCATGCATGTGTGCATATATGAATGCATGTATAAAACACCCATAAGATACCTGAGGCCTAATGTATTATGTCCTTGCTGAAATACAGCATAAAAATATTTTATAGATGTTATACATAGGTCATATATTAAATATATTATATTCACAGAGACATGTGAAATATTTGGTACACATTTGGAGAACAAATGCAGTTATATTCATACACCCCACCACATGTAAATTATAAATTTCAGCTAGATTTAAAACCCTAAGGTAATCTATAATATGAGAATGAGACTACACGTGTATAAATAGGCCTTTCTCATATGCAGCCAGCACAGGATTGACCTGGCTTAGATTTGCAGCAGTACCTTACCAAAATTCTAGGAAATCCACATTGGAAACTCTAACACAATCACATGAGACTGTGATTATGTGCAAATCTAATAATCATGCTGTACGGATATTAGAGGCCTAATGTATTATGCCATTGCTTAAAAAAATTACAAGCATAATATATTTTTTCTTTTTCTTTTTACAGTCATACCTGCAGCATAAGGAAGTTCCCAGGCTAGGGGTTGAATCAGAGCTGCAGATGCTGGCCTACACCACAGTCATAGCAATTTGAGTCTCTAGCCACATCTGCAGCCTATGCAGAGCTTGCAGCAATACTGGATCCTTAACACACTGAGTGAAGCCAGGAATCGAACCCATATCCTCACAGACAATATGTCAGGTTCTTACCCCACTGAGCCACAATGGAACTCTGTAGAAGCAAAATTTTTTATGCCCCTATTTCTGTGAACCTAGCTAGCTTTCCACAGAAGAGCAGTTATGTATTCCACTGAAAAAAATGAAATTTTTAATAAAATCATTTGATTATAAGAAATTTCTAGGAGTTCCCATCATGGCGCAGTGGAAACGAATCCAACTAGGAACCACGAAGTTTTGTGCTTGATCCCTGACCTTGCTCAGTGGGTTGATCCGGCATTGCCATGAACTCTGGTGTGGGTTGCAAACAGCTCGGATCTGGCATTGCTGTGGCTGTGGTGTAGCTGGCAGCTACAGCTTCCATTCAACCCCTGGCCTGGGACACTCCATATGCCACAGATGCGGCCATAAAAAGTAAAAAGAAAAAGAAAGAAGATAAAGAAATTTCTAGAGTTAAGAAATAAAATAGTAATTGAAAAAAAATGAAAGAATTGCCTTCATGCCATATTAAATGACTGAAAGTTTTGTACAATACAAATTTTCTATGGTCGAGAGCTATCACAGGACATCCTTGCTAAAGAGAACACATTTTTGCATCTGGTAGTGCATAGTACAAAGAAATAAGAATGATCCTTGGTGGGCTCTTGGTGGGCTTGGATTTTTGAAGAATTATGAACAGTGTTTGAATGTACTGATGCACTCATTTACAGTTTTCAGTGGGGCCTGTATCAAGAAAGGTCTTTTGCAGCAGGTCCAGGTTGGATGCAAGCTGTTCAAATACTTGTGTTTTATGACTCAGTAGACCCATTGTTACTGGAAGTACTTGACGTAGACACATATACTTTTCAGAGACTGGCAAGTTTCAAATCTCCCCAGAGTTTGTAGTAAGAATATGATTTATTTTTGCAGAAACTATCCCTCCATTGGCAGAGTGGCTTCGGGCTTGCAATTAGGCCTTAGTGGAGACTGAATCCTTGACTCCTCAGTTATCAAGTGTAGTACCATTTCAATTTAAAATGTAAATGGCAGAGTTTACTTGTGGCACACTGGATTAAGGATCTGGTGTTGTCACTGCTGTGGTCAGGTTTGATCCCTTGACAGTGAATTTCCACATGCTTTGGGTGTGGCCAAAAAATGTAAATGGCATATATAGGATTTGGTTTTAGCATTTCCAGAAAGCATAAGCAAATCAATGACAACATGGCTCAGATTTCCATAGTGGATGTTTGTAGAGCTCTGTCCTCAAATTTGGCTTCATGAAGATTTTTTTTGATTGTTTATTTATATTTATTAATCTGACTCTATCTTTCATCTTAGTTTTTTTATTTTTTTGCATTAAAATTTTTTTAATTGTTACTTGCCCAATACAATTTTTTTTCCCTAGTGTACAGCATGGTGACCCAGTTACACTTATATGTACACATTGTATTATTGCACATATTCATGCTCCATCATAAGTGACTAGACATAGTTAAACCAGTGCTATACAGCAGGATCTCATTGCTAATACATTTCAAAGGCCATAGTTTGCATCTGTTAATCCAAAGCTTCCAATCCAACACACTCCCTCCCCCTTGACAACCACCAGTCTATTCTCCAAGTCCATGAGTTTCTTTTCTGTGGAAAGGTTCAATTCTGCCATATATTAAATTCCAGATGTAAGTGATAGCCTATGGTATTTGTCATTCCGACTTCCTTCACTCAGGATGAGAGTCTTTAGTTCCATCCATGTTGGTGCAAATGGCATTATTTTGTTCTTTTTTATGGTTGAGTAGTATTCCATTGTGTATATATACCACTTCTTCCTACTCCAATCATCTGTTGATGCACATTTGGGTTGTTTCCATGTCTTTGCTATTGTGAATAGAGCTGAGGGTGCATGTGTCTTTTTTAAGGAAAGTTTTTGTCCAGATATATGCCCAAGAGTGGGATTGCTGGGTCATATGGTAGTTCTATGCAGAGATTCCTAAGCTATCTCCATACTGATCTCCGTAGTGGTTGTACCAGCTTACATTCCCACCAACAGTGAAAGAGGGTTCCCTTTTCTCCACACCCCCTCCAGCATTTGTTATTTGTGGACATATTAATGATGGCCATTCTGACTGGTGCGAGGTGGTATCTCATGGTAGTTTTGATTTGCATTTCTCTAATCATCAGGGATGTTGAGCATTTTTTCATGTGCTTGTTGGCCATCTGTACACCTTCCTTGGAAAAATGTCTGTTCAGGTCTTTTGCCCATTTTTCCATTGGGTTGTTGACTTTTTCGCTGTTGAGTTGTATAAGTTGTTTATATATTCTAGAGATTAAGCCCTTGTCAGTTGCATCATTTGACACTATTTTCTCCCATTCTGTAAGGTTTTTTTTTTGTTTTGTTTTTCTTTTCTGTGCAAAACTTGTCAGTTTGATTAGGTCCCATTGGTTTATATTTGCTTTTATTTCTGTTGCTTTGGGAGACTGACCTGAGAAAATATTCATAAGGTTGATGTCAGAGAACGTTTTGCCTATCTTCTCTTCCAGGAGTTTGATGATGTCTTGTCTTATATTTAAGTCTTTCAGCCATTTGGAGTTTACTTTTGTGCATGGTGTGAGGGTGTGTTCTGGTTTTATTGATTTGCATGCAGCTGTCCAGGTTTCCCAGCAATGCCTGCTGAAATGACTCTGTTTTTCCCATTTTATGTTCTTGCTTCCTTTGTCGAAGATGAATTGACCATAGGTGTCCGGGTTTATTTCTGGGTTCTCTATCCTGTTCCATTGGTCTGTATATCTGTTTTGGTACCCATACCACACTGTCTTGATTCCTGTGGCTTTGTGCTATTGCCTGAGGTCTGGAAGAGTTATGCCTCCTGCTTGGTTTTTGTGCCTCAGGACTGCTTTGGCGATTCTGGGTCTTTTGCGGTTCCATGTAAATGTTTGGATTGTTTGTTCTAGTTCTGTGAAAGATATGTCATGGGTCATTTGATAGGGATTGCACTGAATCTGTAGATTGCTTGGGTAGTATGGCCATTTGTACAATATTAATTTTTCCAACCCAGGAGCGTGGAATATCTTTCCATTTCTTTGAATCCTCTTTAATTTCCTTGATGAATGTTTTATAGGTCTCGGCATATAAGTCCTTTTTACCTCCTTGGTCAGGTGTATTCCTAGGTATTTGATTTTGGGGGGTGCAATGTTAAAAGGGATTGTATTTTTGTATCCTCTTCTAATATTTCATTGTTAGTATACAGAAAGGCAACTGATTTCTGAATGCTAACCTTATATCCTGCTCCTTTGCTGAATTTGTTGATCAGTTCAGGTAGTTTTGGGGTTGAGTCCTTAGGGTTTTCTCTATATAGTATCATGTCATCTGCATACAGTGACAGTTTTACCTCTTGTATTCCTCTTTGGATGCCTTTTATTTCTTTTGTTTGGCCGATTGTTGTGGCTGGGACGTCCAGTACTATGTTGAAGAGCAGTGGTGAGAGTGAACATCCTTGTCTTGTTCCAGATTATAGTGGCAAGGCTTTCAGTTTTTCTCCACTGAGTATTAGCTTTGCTGTGGGTTTGTCGAAAATGCCTTGATTATGTTAAGGTATGTTCCCTCTATGCCCACTTTAGTAAGACTTTTGATCATGAATGGATGTTGGACTATGTCAAATGCTTTCTCTGCATCTATTAGATGACCATGTGGTTTTTGACTTTTCTTTGTTAATGTGGTGTATGATGTGCTGTGTGTAATTTGAACCATCCTTGTGCACCTGGGATGGATCCCACCTAGTCGTGGTGTATGATCTTTTTGATATGTTGTTGGATTCGGTTGGCTGAAATTTTGTGGAGAATTTTCGTGTCTATATGCATCAAAGATACTGGCCTATAGTTTTCTTTTTTGGTGGTATCTTTGTCTGGTTTTGGAATTAGGGTGATGGTGGCGTCATAGAATGTCTTTGGGAGTGTTCCTTCTTCTTCAGCCTTTTGAAAAAGTTTTAGGAGGATGGGTATAATTTCCTCTTTGTTTGTTTGGTAGAATTCACCTGTGAAGCCGTCTAGTCCTGGACTTTCATTTGTAGGGAGTGTTTTTGTGACATATTCAATTTCATCTCTAGTGATCGTTCTGTTCAGTTGATTCATTTCTTCCTGATTCAGTTTTGGCAGGCTGGCAGTCTCTAGAAAGTTGTCCATTTCTTGCAGGTTGTCAAATTTGTTGCCATACAATTGTTCATAGTATTCTCTCATGGTTTTTTGTGTTTCTGTAGGTATCCGTTGTGACTGCTCCTTTTTCATTTCTGATTTTGTTTATTTGGGCTTTTTCTCTCCTCTTCTTGGGGAGTCTGGCCAGAAGTTTGTCAAGTTTGCTTATACCTTTTCGAAGGACCAGCTCTTGGTTTGATTGATTTTGTCTATTGTTTTTTGAATCTCTATTGTTTTGATTTCCTCTCTGATCTTGACGATTTCCTTCCTTCTGCTGACTTTAGGTGTTGTTTGTTCTTCTTTTGCTAATTCATTTAGGTGTTGGGCTAAGTTGTGGATTTGAGATTTTTCTTCTTTTTTGAGGAAGGCCTGCATTGCCATGAATTTCCCTCTGAGCACTGCTTTTGCAGCATCCCATAGATTTTGAGTGGTTGTGTCTTCATTATCATTTGTCTCCAGGTAGTTTGTAGTTTCCTTCTTCATTTCCTCATTGACCCATGGGTGTTTTAGTAGCATGTTGTTTAGTCTCCATGGGGCAAGTTTTTTCTCATTTCTTTTCCTGTGGTTGATTTCTAGCTTCGTGCCGTTGTGGTCAGAGAAGATACTTGGAATAATTTCTCTACTCTTAAATTTGTTGAGGTTAGCTTTGTGCCCCAGGAAGTGATCAGTTCTGGAGAATGTTCCATGTGCGCTTGAGAAGAACATATATTCTGATGTTTTTGGATGTAATGTCCTGAAAATGGGGATTAAGTCTAACTTTTCTATTGTGTCCTTTAGGATCTCTGTTGCCATTTTGATTTTCTGTCTAGAGGATCTGTCCATTGATGTGAGTGGTGTGTAAAGTCTCCTACTATGATTGGATTCCCATCGATTTCCCCTTTTATATCTGTTAGTATCTGTTGGAGGTATCTGGGTGCTCCTATATTAGGGGCATATATATTGACCATTGTAATATCCTCTACTTGAATCAATCCTTTAGCCATTAAATTCTGTCCTTCTTTGTCTTTCTTTACGGCCTTCATTTTCAAGTCTATTTTGTCTGATGTGAGGTTTGCAACTCCTGCTTTCCTGTCTTGTCCATTGGCATGAAATATCTTTTCCCATCCCCTCACTTTCAATCTATATGTGTCCTTTGCTCTCAGGTGAGTTTCTTGCAGATAGCAGATTGAAGATTTTTGCTTTTTTATCCAAAATGCCACTCTGTGGTTTGGGCCTGTTTGGGTTCGGCTTGTTTGGGGCCCTCTGTGCTTTGTGTACCTTGGTATAAGTATGCTTTAGATTTGGAAACGTTTCAGCCATAATTTCTTCAAATATATTTTCAATCCCTTTTTCTCTTTCTTGTCCTTCTGGAATTCCCATTATGCATAGGTTGGCACACTTTATATTATCCCATAGGTGTTTTATCTTGCTTTCATGTTTTTTATCTGGTTTTCTGTCTGCTGTCCTGATTGGGTGATTTCCATTATTTTATCTTTCGCATCACTATTTCATTCCTCTGCATTATTCCTTCTGCTTTTTTATTGCCTTTAACTCAGTTTGTATCTCTGCAAATGAATTTTCTAGCTTTTCTTGGCTCCTCCTTATATTTTTCTAGTTCCTTTCTAAAGGAATCTGCATTACTGTTCATATCCTCTCTTAATTCCTTCAGTATTTTCAATACCTCCCTTTTGAACTCAATGTCTGTCAGACTGCCGAGATCTGTTTCATTGTTGTCTGCTTTAGGTGAATTCTCCTGTGCCTTTAACTGGGAATGGTTTCTGTGCTTCTTCATCTTGCTTATGTTTTTCTTTGTGAGTCAGGGAAGCCAAACTGCAGTCTTATAAAGCTACTTCTATGCAAGAATACCCCTTTGCATTTTGGGGGGTTTTCCTATTTATTTTTGGTGTGGGAATTTGAATATTTGCTATCTCTCTCTTTGGTGTGAGCAGGCTTTTATTTTTCAGGGAGAAGGAGCCAATGGGTAGGGCCAGCAGTCAGTGCCTGGTTCTTGGGCTCTCATCAGCAGCTAGCACCTACAGGAAGGTGGCACAGGCTACTCCTAGTTGCAGGTGCCTGGGAAGTGGTCATAAGCCCTAGGCAGATCTTCAAGGTGACCAGAGCATTTGGCCATAGCAACAGCCAGGTGAGTGAGTTCCCAGGGGAGGGAGAGCAACAACAGCTTGTGTTTGATTGCAGTGCCCTCCTCTGAGGAGACTGGAACCACAGGTGGTACCTGTTCAGGGACCCCTCTTGGGAGACAGGCCATGACCATCTCTAGAGTCCGTGATAACTGCGGTGGATTGCCCCCACCACCAGTAGACCATGCATGAAGCCACCCATCTCACTTAGCCAACATATGAGGTGCTGTACAGGGTGCTCCTAGTTGCAGGATCCTGGGACGTGAGAGACATCAGGTGTGTGGGTACTGCCCGGAACATCTGGCAGTGGTGGCAGCAGCAGGAGGCAGGTGTGTTCCTGGGGGTGCAAGAGCACAGAGGGGTGGTGTTCAGTCACAATGCCCTCCTCTGTGGTGCCCTTTAGGTGAATGGGGCTGCAAGTGATTTTTGTTCAGGTATCTCCAATGGGAGTGGGCCACGTCTACCTCTGGAATCAAGCTTTACCCCTGCTGCCTGCAGACCCTGTAAGAAGCACCCTGTTCCACTTAGCCCATGTAGGAGGTGCTGCACCAGTTGCTCCTAGTTGTAGGGTCTTGGAAAACGACAGTGACCAAGTGTCTGGCCACTGTCCAGAGCATTTGGCTGTGGTAGCTGCAGGATGGGTGGGTTCCCAGGGGAGTGATAGCCAAAAACTGTGTATGGTGCTTGGTTGCAATGCCCTGTTTTTTTCTTTTTTGCCAACCCGTGAGGTGACAGGGGTCACTGGTGGAGCCCACTCACAGGCCCCCAGTGGTGACAAGCCATGCCTCTCTCTGGCCTCTGAGATGACCACTGCAGTCTGTCCCTGCCACCTGTATATTGTGCAAGAGGCACCACATTGCACTTAGCCTCCTTATGCCCTTAGCCCATGCAATAGGTGTCTGGCTACCAGTAGGCTGCACAAGAAGCGCCTATTCTCACATAAATGAGCAAGAGGTTTCTCTCTGGCTGGTAGACTCTGCAGAGCCGCCCTGCCCTGTAAATCCCATGGGCATGTGTATGTTTGGTGGCACAGGGAGTTTCCTATGGTGGCCTGCCCCTCCTCCTCTCCCCTCTCCAATGTGGTGCCTTGCCTCTCCTGTGTGTTCTGACCTTCTACCAGGTTCCCTCTGCCATGGCATTCCCCTCCTCAGCCTGTGGTAAACTGATCCTTAGCCTCTCATACCATCCCCAGTTTTCTCCCTGGGACTGACCTCTGGAACCTGAGTCTCAGTGCCTAGGCCCCACCTGAGCATCTCAGGCTCTGGTGTCCAGGCCGATGGTTCAAATGGTCTATGCGGCTCTCACTCTGCTTTGCTGTTCTCAGTCCAGCTGCTGTGCTTTTCTAGGTGACTTTGATGTCCCACCGACTCGGCTGATCTTTTATCAGTTAGGTGGCTTCCCAGGAGGTGAGTTCCTTTTCTCCTTCACAGCTCCCTCTCGGGAATGCTAGTTCCATCCTGATTCCTTTTTCTCTCTCTTTTTTTACTTTTGTTCTACCCAGTTATGTCAAGAGTTTCTTGCTCTTTTTGGAGGTTTAAGTTCTTCTGCCAGCATTTGGTTGATGTTCTGTATGAGTAGTTTTAAATGTAGATATGTTTTTTTTTTTTTTTTTGATGTGTTTGTGGGAGAAGGTGTGCACGACCTCTTACTCCTACGCCATGTTGCTCCACCTCCCTTTGGCTTCATGAAGTTTTTCCTATGAACAGAATAACTGATTTATTGGCATCTTTCCCACACAACATTGTTCCAGGGGCCACATTTTACAAAACAGGGAAATATGACAATGTTTCATATCCATATAAATCACTAATTTTCTAACATGCTTCATTACTTAGAGGCAGCTGGCTTGATGGACTTGAAATGTCTGGTTTAAGATGAAGTGATGTATGCTGTTTTATGAAAGTAATACTAACGGATATGCATTACCATTTCCCCATAGCCAGAGTGCAGATGTTCTGGAAGTAAGAACAGTAGATCAGAGTGGCCCCAACTTTTATTTTATCACAGTTTTTCATTCTCTTGCTGTTTTCAGGGGTCCCAGTGCACAGCAGTGGAATATGTCCATCAAGGTATATGAGAAATACAGTCATGGTTCTACTAAATTGGAAGCTAACACTGCCTCCTGCCCATTTTAATGTTCTCCTGCTAAGAGGAGGGTCTGACTATTGGGTGGAATGATTGAACCTGATTACCAGGACACAATGGGTTGTTGCTAAATCAGGGTGGGTGGAGCAAGGAGGCATATTTCTTAGTGCTTTCTTATGCAATTATCTCAGCCAATGGCCTCAGATACTAGAGGAAGAAAATTTTGCGTCATGTTACCAAATATAGGCACCTATTCAACTAAAGCTATAGCAGAGGCTAAGGGAAACATGGAAAAGATGGTGAAGAAGGTGGATCAGTTTGGGTCTTGGAGCAAGATATACAAGGAGAGGCAGCTACCTCTAAGTAGTTGTATTTCACATTGTCTTTCATCTTTTCTCCTATCCCACCTTGTTTGAAGCACCACTGATGGTGGCTTATATTTGAGATTTTAAGTGGGAGCATGCCTATATTAATCTTACAGTTGTTGAGACTCTGTCCAGTCACATAATTTACCTGAACAAAAGAGAAAGAATGCTAATAGGGCAAAAGAGGAGATTATACTGGGTAGCTTCTGTTTGATCCTCCAGATCCATTGTCTAATCTCTGCCCTTCTTTGTAATGTGAAGATGCCAGTGTCTTTGACCTGCCTCTTCTTTGGCCTATGGATTAGGTTTCCACAAGAAGAGTCATCAGCTGGAAACTGGAGGAAGAGAGAAGAGTGACAGTGTAGTAGTATTATTGTGGTTTCTTGCTCGCTGGGTTGGCACCAGCACTATTTTGTCCCTGGGTTGAATAACTCAGCTCCAGTCATGCAAATGCCTCCACATGGCTCTCTCTTGGGCTCCCAGTAACTACTCTGCCCCTACCTTACTAAGGTAGCCAGAGTATACAAATAGTTTTTCTTTTTCCTCCCCCATACTACATGAGAAGTAGTGTAATTTTATGTGGTTATTTATTTATGAATAAATGAATTTATTACATTTATAGTTGTACAATGATCATCACAATCCAGTTTTATAGGATTTCCACCCCACACCCCCAACACATTCCCCCCACACCTCAAACTGTTTCCTTTGGAAACCATAAGTTTTTCAAAGTCTGTGAGTCAGTATCTATTCTGCAAAGAAGTTCCTTGTGTGGTTATTTCTAAGTTTTATTGAAGCATAGTTAATTTACAAGGTTGTGATGATTTATGCTGTATAATAAAATGACCCAGTCGTACATATACACATATCCATTCCCTCTCTGATTCTTTTCCTACATGGATTATCATACAATACTGGGTAGAGTTATCTGTGCTGTACAGCAGGTCCCCCTCGGCCAATTGTTCCATATGCCTCAGCGTGCCTATGTTAATACCAAACCCCCAGTCTGTCCCTCCCATCCCCCCCAAACTGTCCCCTTTGCTTACCATAAGATTTTCAAAATACTCCAGGAAGATTATCCAGTTAGACTGTGGTGTTTCAAAATTATAGCTAATTTTAAACCAAGTTGGAAAAACCTTTTGCCCTTTATTACCACTTTGGCTTTGCTGCTATTACTTTCCCTGGGAAAGTCTTGATTTCTTAAAGAAAATATTAAACTGTGTTGTACATTTTATGACAAGCTTATGTTCTAAAAAAAATAAAACTTTGACCTGATTCACAGGCTCTCATGACTAAACACTCTATGCAGAGCCTTGTAATGTCTGGGGTATAGAAGTCATTGAAATTGTTTGCCTAGCAGTCTGTTAGAGGTTAAACTGAAGTTTTGAGAACCTGTCCTGATTTCTTCCACATTTTTCCCCATTAAAGTGTTTACCTTTTGGAGTTCCCTGATGCCCAGCAGGTTAGGGACCTGGTGTTGACACTGCAGCTGCTCTGGTCACTGCTGCAGTGAAGGTTTGATCCCTGGCCTGGGAACTTCCACATGCTGTAGGTGTGATTAAAAAAAAAAAGTGTTCACCTCCTGATCTTGGCATGAGAACCTTCAGTATTTCACTGCTAAATAAAATATTAACTGTGGTTTTAACATGTGTCCTTTATTAGGCTCAGAAAATTTATTTCTATTCCAGGATTGTTGAGATTTTTGCCTGAATTGGATGTTGGATTTTTCTCAATTTCTCAATTTTTTTTCTTTATCTCTTGAGCTGATCATGTATATATTTTTCTTAATCTGTTAAAATTGTGATTAATTGTATTTTTTAAATTACAAACTGTCTTTGCATGGCTTAGGCAAATCCCACTGGGTCAATGAATTATCCTTTTTATGTGCTTTTGCATTCAAATTACTAAATGTTTGTTGAGGATTATTTTTGCATCTAGGATCATTGTCTTCAACTTTGTTATATTGTTACAACTTTGGTTTTGGTGGCAGGGAATTTCCATCATCATACAATGACTTAGGAAGTACTCATCCTCCTCAATTTTCTGGAGGAAATTTGTGCAGCATTGGTAGTATTTCTTCCTTAAATGCTATTTAGAATTTACCACTGAAGCCATCTGAGCCTGGGGTTACTTTTGTAGAAAGGATTTTTAATTACAAATTTAATTTCTTGAAGAGATAGTGGTGTTCAGATTATCTCTTTCTTCCTGAGTGAACTTAGTCTGTGTCTTTTGAGAATTTTTTCTATTTCATCTCATTGTAGAATTTATTGACATAAATTTTATTCATTACTTTGGTTTATTAATCTTTTAATATCTGTAAATATTTCTGTAATGTCACTCTCATAGTTGGTATCAATAATCTCTATCTTTTAAAATTTCTGATCAGTCTGGCTTGAGTTTGGGATTTTTCTCCCAATTTTACCGATCCTCTTAAAATTATCAGCATTTAGTTTCACTGATTTTTTAATTTTTAGTTTATTATTTTTGGCTGCACCTGTGGCATGTGGAAATTCCTGGGCCAGGGAATGAACCTGAGCTACAACAATGCCAGGTCCTTAATCACTAGGCCACTGGGGAACTCCCTCGCTGATTTTTTTTTTTTAATATATATTGTATTTCTACTTTTTGTGTTACTCTCATCTTTTGGTGTAGATCTGCAGTGATGAATAAATCTTATAGCTCGCATGTGTCTGAGAAAGTATTTTTTTTTTAAATTGGGGTAAGAAATTAACATGAAATCTACCCTCTTGACAATTTTAAGTGTATAGTACAGTATTGTTAACAAGAGGCAAAAAGTTGTAGAAACAAATCTAGAACTTGTTCATCTTGTATAATTGAAATATTATACTTGTTGAGCAGAGGTCCCTGTTTCCTTCTTCCTCTAGGCTCCAGAAACCACCATTCAATTCTCAGTTTCTATGAGTTTGACTATTTTCGATACCTCATGTTAGTAGAAGGCAGTATTTGTCCTTCTGTGGCTATCTTATTTCACTTAGCATAATGTCTTCAATGTTAATCCATGTTGTTACATCCATGTTAAAGAAGGCAGGATTTCTTTTTTAAATTCTGACTAGTAGTTCATTATATGTCACATTTTCATTATCTATTCATCCATCAATATAGTTTTAACCTGTTTCCATATACTGTCTATTTTGAATAATTTTGCATTGAACATGTGAGTGCAAACATTTCTACAAGATACTGATTTCAATTGTTTTCAATATATACCCAGAGGTGGAATTGCTGGGTCATATGTTCTATAATAAATTTTTTGAGGAACCTCCACACTGTTTTCCTATACTGTTTCCTATAGGTACTGTTACTTAGATGATTTTTCATCCCCGCTATCAGTGTGCAGGGTTTCCATTTTTTCCACATTCTCATCAAATCTTGTTATCTTTTGTTTTTGATATGTCATCTTAATAGCAGTGAGTTGATATCATGATTTTGATTTCCCTGATGATGAGTGATGTTCTGCAACTTCTAATATACCCATGTGCCATGTGTATGTCTTCTTTGGAGAAATTCTCTTTATTGAAATTGTTGTGTTTGCTATTGAGGAATATATTTATATGTTTTGGGAAATTAACTTCTTATCAGGTTTATGGTTTGCAAGTTTTCTCCTACTTTGCAGGTTGCCTTTTTACTCTTCACTCTGTAGATTCCTCTCTTTGCTATGCAGAAGTTTTTTTGTTTGTAAACAGCTTGATAGAGTCCTACTTGTCTATTTTTGTTTTCATTTTTGCCTGTGCTTTTGGTGTCTTATCTAAGAAACCACTACCTAGATCAGTGTCATGAAGTTTTCCCCTATGTTTTTAAAGGTTTTATAATTTCAGGTCTTGTGTTTTTAAGGCTTTACTCCATTTTGAGTTGATTTTTGTGTATAATATAAAATCAGGGTCCAGTTTCATTATTTTGCATGTATATATCCAGTTTTCTCAACACTATTTGTTGAAAAGATTATCCTTTCCCCATTGTGTAGTCTTGGTACCTTTGTCAGAGATTAACTTACTGTGTGCATGGGCTTATTTCTGAGTTCCCAATTCTGTTCCACTGGCCTATATGTCTGTCTTTATGTTACTACCATATTGTTTTACCTACTGTAAATCAGCTTTTTTTTAAAAAAATCATGTTTCTCTATGTATAATGTGGTTCTTCTCACTGACAACTTTTACAATTTTCTTTTTATCACAGGTTGAAAAGGTTTTGATTATAGTTTGCTTTGCTGTAGTTTTTTATGTTTCTTTTGCTTTTGCTTTTTTTTGCTTTTTATATCTGTGGATTTATAGGCTTTATCAAATTTGAAAAAAATTGACCATTATTTCTTCAAAAATTTAAAAATTCTCCCTTTTTCTTCTCGATTCCAGGGACTATAATTGCATGCATTTTACAGTGCTTGAAGCTTTTCTGTACATTTTAACTCTGTTCATTTTTTCAGTCTTTTCCTCTGTTTTTCATTTCAGATTTTTTTTTTATTGTTTTGCCCACTGTATTAAGAATTTTTATGTACTAGGATGACACTAATCCCTGTTACTCTCTTTGGTCAAAATTAGAATTACACCTTGTAGTGTTCTAATTTCATAAATTCACAGTGAAAAGAATGAACAATTGGATAAGTAAAAATTATTTTCACTGGGAAATGACATATTTAAGGAAATCGATTTTATAAAATATGATTATTTATAAGTAAAACACCAAACATGTTCTCTAAATCCACTGTGGGTAGGTCAGGGTAAAATAGCAAACAAAGGCTTGTCACTTTCACATACAAGTACTGCAGACTCTCTTCATACTTAGATTTGAGAGACACAAATAATAGGTGACTTTGACAGCTTCATTTTCTCTCCATTTATTTTGTCACCCCTCAGTGAGCTAGAGATGTCTGTTTACTTGTTTAAAACATGGACAAAGCAGGTTGCACTGAAATAATGGTAGCAGCTGCACTTCCTTTAATGTGCTTTTTCTCATTAAGCCCTGAACAGAGCTGACCTTTTATTCATAAATCCTCATTGTATGCTTATTGTTTTCTGAGATTCAAGAGTTTTAAATTATGACTAATAGGAGCATCTGGTCTCTCTGGACCAGAAAATCAACCATTTAAGCAATTGTACAAGCTTTTTGAAAAAATCACCATGGACATACTGAAAATTAAGTAAAGGCAAAAGCATTTTGTCGCATTAAATATCTGTATTCTACTAGTGTTCAAGCACCAACTCAGCTACTTCAGATAGCAAATCCTTCTGGTTATAAATGGATATTTTTTCCCCATAAAATTGTGATTTAAAAAATATCCTCTTGGTCTTTAGTGTTTGTGGGAGTTCCCATCGTGGATCAATGGTAATGAACCTGACTAGTATTCCTGAGAATGCAGGTTCGATCCATGGCCTCACTCAGTGGATTAAGGATCTGGCATTGTTGTTGAGCTGTGGTGTAGGTTGCAGAAACAGCTTGTATCTGGGATCTGGCATTGCTGTGGCTGTGGTGTAGGCAGGCAGCTACAGCTTGGATTTGACCCCTAGCGTGGGAACTTCCATATGCCATGGGTGGGTCCCTAAACAAACAAATAAAAATATAGCATTTATGAAAACAATATCCTTTCTGTTGATTAAGAAAATATATCTAAAGTTGGTCATTTCCACTAAAACAACCAACCAAATTTCCACCAAGCCAAACACTTAAATTTTTCCTTTAACTCTCAGCTCAATTTGTTAGTCCTAGTCATTCACACACACACAAAAAAATAACCTCTCTTCATAAGATTTCCTTCTGGAGTGTTCTAGGGACATTGTTACTAACTTGATATACTAGTCAAATAGAGCCTCCCAAACTAAATCCATCTCCTCTCATAATTTAAACAAATGAATTTTTAAAGTATCTTAGTTCAGCCTGCCATCCCAGAATAATATAGACTGGATGGCTTAAACAATAAACATTTATGTTTCCCAATTCTGGAAGCTAGAAAATCCGAGATCAAGGTACACGCTCAGGGTCAGGTGAAGGCCCTCTTGGTTTGCAGATGGTCACCTTCCTGCTGTATCCTCACATGGCTGAGAGAAAGATCATTTCTCTCAAGTCTTTTCTTAGAAGGACTTAATCCCCTTCCTGAGGGCTCCACCATTATCACCCATTTACCACCCCAAAGCCCCACCACTACATACCACCCCAGTGGGGAATAAGGCTTCAAATTTGTATTTCAGTGGAGGGAAATAGGGAAGAAACATTCAGTCCACAGCATAAGACTATTGTTTTCATATGGATAAAACACCTACCCCAGTGAATTAGTTTCACTGAACTGGGAAACTTAAAAGGGCAGGGTGGCCACTGAGCGACTGAAGGCTGAAGACTTTTGTGACTTTCTGTACTGTGAGGCTTTGGTCTTCAACCCTTTCCTCTGTACTACAAGTTTTTGATCCCCAACTCTTCCCTATTAGATGTCATTTCAACCCTGTAGAAGGAATTGTCTAGAACATTCCTGTTCTTTCTCTTTTAGAAAATACAGTTTTGAAAATGGAGAGCCATTGACTGATTAAATTAACAAGCTTGCTAAACTCTGTAGAGTTAATTTATAGAATATCACAGTCATCCTAAGAGTCAAACCCCCCATTTTTCATGGAAATATACAGAATTTACTAGGTTTTACTAGAAATATAAGAAAAATTGAAGTTCAGGTGCCTAGTCTCAATACTGAGACTAACATTGTGATCTGAGGAAATCATTTAACCACCCCATGACTTAGTCCCTTCTTTCGTAAAACATAGGGATAAAACTGGATTATTTATAAAACCCTTTTAAAACCTAATGTTTAGATCTGTGGTTGACTTATTTGTTTAAAGAGCAGGAAAAGGAAATTATGTAGTACTTGGCATTGAGATGTAGATTCATTATGAGATAGGAAATGAGATGTGGAAGGCTATTTGAATCTAGCACCTAAAGACCAAATTAACACTTCTAAACTATTCATTATGTAGTCTTGGTGAGCTTTTTTTTTTTCTTCCTACTTTTACGATATAATGCACATGATAAATTGGTCAAAGATTTTTCTAGAGATGCTGACTTTTTCTGGGTTGATTCTGGCTGCCTCATTTGCTTTGCTAAGTGGCAGATTGATTTATTTATATTGACATAAAGCCCTTTATTCAAAATTCAGGGATTTAAATCCTTAATTTATGATAAAGTGATAATTTTGCAGACATTTTTATAGATAATGAATTTTTAATTAAAAAGAATGATGAAAACATAATGAAGTAATTACTTGTTAATTACAGGTTTATGACTCATAAGTCACTACCCACCATCCTCTTTCTAAGATGAATGCTTTGATGAATATTTATATATGTATTTATTCATTACAGAAGGGAGGTAAGGCAGTTAGCATGGAATGCATAAAATATAGCAAGAGAACATCAATGAGAGGTGGACAAGAAAGAAAAAATGCAAATCTAAGATGTAAGGCAAATAAATAAATAACTAGCACAGAAATCTAAAGTGTAGGCAAATTGGGAGTTCCCACCATGGCTCAGTGGAAAAGAATCTGACCAGTACCCATGAGGAAGCAGGTTTGATCTCTGGCCTTGCTTAGTGGGTTAAGGATCCAGCATTGCCATGAGCTGTGGTATAGGTCACTGGCATTGCTGTGGCTGTGATGTAGGCTGGCAGCTATAGCTCTGATTCAAACCCTAGCCTGGGAACCTCCATATGCCATGGGTGTGGTCCTAAAAGACAAAAAAAAAAAAAATTAGGCAAATTGTAGGCAAGCAAGCTGTGTCACATCCATGGGTTAAAATGAGATCCTAATAAATCTCAGAGATCCTAGTGGCTATTAGATGTAAGCATTGTTCAGGAAAAACACATTAATTCTGATTCTTAGACCCAAAGGTGAAAGCACTGGAAAATCAGAATACTTTGGTTTAAATGATAGACTTGCACACATACAAACCTCTAGTTATATAATCAATAAGCCAAGGGGATGTAATATACAGCATGAAGAATATGGTCCATAATATTGCACTAAGTTGGTATAGTGACAGGTGCATATTTTACTATTCTGGTGATCATTTCATAGTTTCTGCAAATATCAAATTATTACATAGTACACCTGACACTAACATAATATTGTACATCAACTCTATTTCAATAAAATTTGCACATTTGCTATAGCAGCAGGTAAAGTTCTAAGTGCTCATATATGACTCATAAAGATCCTAGCATGATACACCATCAATTATCTGCGATATACCTTTAAGAAAATTAAGAGTTTACATTGTCCAAAGTCACACAGTTCGTATAAGTTATCTCATTCTACAACTTGACTAATTTTTCATTAGTATGATTCATTATTGCCAGGGCTCTTTAAAATTATGTTGAAATAGGTAAACTATTTATATGTTTCAAAGATTGAAGGAACCAGATGATTAAAGAGGGAAGGGCCCTTGAATGTCATGAGGGTTAGGGGCCCATAATCTCCATGCAATGAAGTATCCATATAATTTATAGGACCCTGTGTACATGTGTTTCCTCCATAGTTGTGGTTTCTACTAACCTCCGATTGTGTAGTAACGTAGCATTCGCTATTGAAAGAAAATTTGAAACCTGCATTGTTCAGGAGTCAACTGTATAAGAACAAATTTGCTCTCACTCTCCTGTCTTCTAGACACCAATGTCACCTTGCTGACGGTAATGAATATTTTACTTTCTCATGTATACTTTCCCAATATGGCAAATGTTCATTGCCTAGATTTTTTTTTTTTTAATACCAAAAACAGACACTAAATTGATGCTGCTCTGCCTTTCTACATTTTATGTTTCTGAGGTGTCTCTGACTTTGTGTATATTCTTAATAATATAGAGATTGTTTCATAGTCATGCATAAAAATACTTCATTTTCTGTCTACAGAGTTAGAGGAATGTAATTTAACAAGTCCCTCTTTTCAGACATTTAAGTTGGATTGAATTTATTCTTTTTATTCCTTAGGAAGAATAACCCTGTATACGTGTCATCTGTCATTTGATTTTCAGTGCAGAGTTGTTCCTTGATAACAGCTTTATTGAGAAATAACTGACATAAAATAAACTGTACATGTTTAAAGTGTACAATTTGATGGCTTGTGACATGTGTATATGACCATGAAACTGTCACTATTATCATCATTCATCACCACCAAAGATTTCTTCATGCCTCTTTATAATCCTTTTCTCCCTTCCTTCTCTCCCTTCCCCCACCTCTAGTCAGCCGCTGATCTGCTTTCAGTCACTATGGCTTGTTTTCCATTTTCCATAATTCTACATAAATGGAATTAGAAAATTTGTCCTTCTTGGCCCAACTTCTTTTGCTCAGTATTATTATTTTGAGATTCATTTATTTTGTTGTATTTGTTAATAATATTTCATTGCTTTTTTCCATTTCACTGATTTTTTTTTTTTTACTATTTTCTATTTCATTCATTTCTGTCTTGATTTTTAGTATTTCTTTTCTTCTAAATATTTTGGGCTTAGTTTTCTCATGTTTTCCTAGTTTCTCAAGGTAAAAGCTAAAACCATTAACCTGAGAACTTTCTTCTTTTTTAATTAATGGGGTTCAGTGTTATGAATTTCCTCTTAAATATTGATTTATAGAATCATACAAAATATATTTAAATTTTTAATTTAAAGTTATTTTAAAAATTCCTTTTGATTTATTCATGATCTATGGTGTACATATACATGTTATTAATTTCAAAGTATTGAGGGATTTTTCTATTATTGAGTTCTAATTTAATTCTTTTTGTGGTTAGATATCAAACTATGTATGCCTTATAAACTTTAAACATTTGAGACTTGTTTTATAGTCCAAAATATTGTTTATCTTGTTACATGTTTCTTGTGTACCTAAAAGTAATGTATGTTTTGCTGTTGCAAGGAATGTTGTATAAATACAAAGTGGATCAAGTTGGTTAATTGCATAATTTACATTTGCACCTTACTGATCTTGTATCTACTTTTCTGTCAATTGTTGGTAGAGGGTAACTGAAATCTCCAATTATAATTGTGGAATTGCTGTTTCTCCTTGGAATTCTGTTGTATAGTTTGGAGCTTTATTATTAGTTATATAAACTGTATTGCTATATCCTCTTGATAACATAACCAATTTACATTAAAAATCACCTTTTAAGAGTTCCCGTTGTGGGCCAGGGGTAACGGATCCCGCAAGTATCCATGAGGCTCTGGGTTCATCCCCTGGCCTTGCTCAGTGGGTTCAGGATTCAGTGTTGCCATGAGCTGTGGTGTAGGTCACAGACACAGCTGGGATCCTGTGTTGCTGTGGCTGTGGTGCAGGCCAGTGGCTGTGGTGTAGGCCAGTGGCTGTGGTGTAGGCCAGGGGCTACAGCTCCAACATGCTGTGCATGCAGCACTAGAAAACAATTACCTTTTAAAAAAGTCCTTGATAATGTTTATTGCTCTGAAATAATTTTTCTGATATCAATATACACAATCCACAATTCTTTGGCTTAGTGTGAGCATAGTATACATTTTTTTATTCTTTAACTTTAAACCTATTTGAAGCTTGTATTTAAAGTTCTTTTCCTATAGGCTGCATATATTTGAATTTTACTTTTATTAATCTGACAACCCCTGCTTTTAATTGTGGTAGTTGGGCTATTTAAATTTAATGTAATTATTAATACAATTTTCTTTAAATCTGTCCTAAAACTATACTAGGTTTTCAAGAAAGACTGATAGCAGCAGATACTATTCTTGGTGGTGTACGAGAAATTTTTCCTTCTAATCCTGTGGAATGATTCTTTCTTCATATTTTATGCCTTCTTTAGGATTAATTAGATATTTTTTATGATTTTATCTTCTTTATTGCCTTGTTAGCTATAACTATGTCATATGTGATTGCTTTAAGGTTTATTTCTATTACTACATTAGAAATAATGTAAACTATATATTTCTGTCTACTATCAATTGGAAGTATGATACTATATATAATAAAATAATCTTGAAAGAGTAAACTTCCACTTTTCTCTTCCCAATCTTTGTGCTATTATTGATTTATTTTACTTTTATGTGGGTAAAAAAGTCACGTTATATTGTTTTTGTTTTAAAAAGTCTATTATATTTTAAGTAGCTTCTAAAAATGAGAAACTTAATACATTTATACATGTAGGTGCCCTTTCTGATGCTCTTCATTTCTTTGCATAGATGTATATTTAAATCAATAACCTCTTTCCTCCTGTCTGAAGTTTCCCTTTAACATTTCTTTTATGAGAGTTTATTGCTGATGAATTTTTTCAGCTTTTGTATTTTTGAAAATGTATTTCACCTAGGTTTTTGACAGATACTTTCACTTATAGAATTCTAGGTTATCTATTCTTGTTGTCCTTTCAGAGCACTTAAGTACATTTGAGGAATACCCAAGGCCAGGAAAGAATCATTCCACAGCATTAGAGGGAACAATTTCTCGTACTCACACAGCACCAGGAATAGTGTCTCTTCCTATCAGTCATTTTGAAAACTTTATACTTAGAGGGCATTTGATAAAAGACACAGAAGGATCTGTGTCATCAATGGAAAATAATTACCCCTAGCCTGAGCACTGCCCTGATTCTAAGAAATCTTAAAAGTGAGGCCCAAAAGATTCAAACTGTCTCCAAGTTACTTAACATTTCAGAACAAAGCTCAAGAATATTTATGGGAATTCAAAAGTATCTAGCACCCAAGAAAGTAAAATTCACTAAGTCAGGCATCCAATCCAAAATTACCAGACATACAAATAAGCAAGAAAATATAACTCATATGATAATAATAATAATAATAAATTGATCAATTGAAACTGACACAGATGTTGGCATTAACAAAGACACTAAGCAGTTATTATAAGACTTACATATGTTCAGAATTTAAGAAGAAGCATAGGAGATTTATAAAAGACCTAAATGGAACATCTAGAGATGAAAATACCATATATGGAAAGAAAAAATTACAAGATGGGATTAATGACATTGAAAAAGGAAAAAAAAAAGAATTTAAAGACATAGCAGTAGAAACAATCTAAAACGAAACAAAGAAATAAAATCTCTCCCCCCCCTGAAAAACCCGTAAAATTAAGCAGCATCAGTGATCTGTGGAATGACTTTGAGAAGTTGAAAATACAAGTAATAGGAACCCCAAAAGTGGAACAGTCAGGAGATAAAACAAATATTTTGAGAAATTGTGGTCAAATTTTTTCAAAATTTAATAAAAACTGTTAACCCGCAGAGACAAGAAAATCAATGAAATTCAAGCGTAAGAAACATTAAAAAAGTACAAGATGTTAAATCAAAATCATATTGTTCAAATCCAGTGATAGAAAAAAAAATCTCAGAAACAGCCAGAGAAAAAGTGATACATTACTTAGACAGGAATAAAGATATTTTAAAGCACATGTGAAAAAACTACCACATGAAGAGCTCTACAGTTTTCTATTCTGAAAATTCTAGCCACCTGGGTCATTCTAGTTACTTATTTCATCTCTTCTATTCAGGCTGCCAGCTGGGTTCCAGCCAGGTTCCTCCTCCCAGCACAACAGCTTGGACGCGCTTCAGAAACAGTGAGATGGGACGACCAAAAGGTACACTGTGTTTATTTCCTACTTGTAATGATCACTGTTCTTTGTTGTATGATGTCCAACATCTTGATAATTGTTGTTTCAAACTACATTTTGTCCATTTTTGGTTATTTCAGGTGGGAGGGTAAGTCTGCTTGTTACTGCACCCTGGTTGGACATGAAAGTCTTCATTGTAGTTTTAACCTGCAAATGCTTTACCATGGATGAACTTAGGCCTCTTATGTGAACTTGAATACATAGCCATAGAAACTAGAATGAAATACTGGGAGAAAAGACACTTGAAAAATACTGAAGAATGGCTTACATATTCTTCTATACATGATTTTTCTTTCTTTTTTTTTTACTTGTTTCTGAAGAGTTTTTTCGTGTTTTTTCAGAATTCTTTAGATAACAGGGAATTTGAACCTTTGTTGTGAGGCATCTCTAATCATACATCTTTAGATTCACTCAGATAATAGTTCATGCACAGGCAGAATTTTCAGGTGTCTATACTTATCCTTGACACTTGACTCATTCTGCTTTTGTGGAGATGATATTCTGGAGTTCTCCTTGTCCTTACTGTCACCCAGCTTTGGTCATTCAGATTCATCTTGATCCATTCCAATACGTTTATTACCTGTAGGTAGAATAGATGATATTAATTAGAAGACAGAGCTGAGGCTCCAAAAGAAAAAAGTCTCTGGAGATCATTGAAAATCTATGTATCCTCTCAGTAGACTTTTAATCTTGCATTCCAATTATTTCTCTAAAAGAAAAGGAACTGTCACCAGAGATCCTGCTGTACAGAATAAATGGATAATGCTATTACTTTGAAACATTTTGTTTTATCATGTATCTTGGGCATTGTATTTTAAATGCTGATCCCATCACTTTTCAAAAATATTGTTTAGTATACACGTCAAAAGAACCATAATTTAAGATAATTAGATGAATGTTTATTTTGTTTCCAGATTTTTTTTTCCTAATATAGGTCTTTATTACCATATTTACAATTCTGAAACCTAAAAAGTGCTTGAAATTAAAAGTTTCTTCCCCCTAATTTGGAAATCAAATCTACTTTAACTGAATTCTTTTGATGTCAAAGCATGACTAGAACTTATTTGAAATTATTTATGGCCTATAGTTATTCTACTTAGAATATCCCAAGTTTTGCAGAAATATTAATGTTATTTCGTCTTAAAAATGCTTTGTCAAATGCCTGTAATTGTATTGTATTATACAACATAATGTATTTATACCATATAAACTTTCGAAAATCAGAATTAATTTTAAATTATGTTCCTAGGAGTCAACCTATAGAAATTCTGCAGTAAATATATATATATATTTTTGTCTTTTGTTGTTGTTGTTGCTATTTCTTGGGCCGCTCCCGCGGCACATGGAGGCTCCCAGGCTAGGGGTCGAATCGGAGCTGTAGCCACCGGCCTACGCCAGAGCCACAGCAACGCGGGATCCGAGCCGCATCTGCAACCTACACCACAGCTCACGGCAACGCCGGATCGTTAACCCACTGAGCAAGGGCAGGGACTGAACCCGCAACCTCATGGTTCCTGGTCGGTTTCGTTAACCACTGCGCCACAACGGGAACTCCTGCAGTAAATATTCTTAAATATATATTTGCAAATGCAAGCATGCTGTTTTTAGAATTTCTAAAATTGGAGTTGGTGGTTGAAAGACAAGCAAAAAACTTTGTAGCTATTTAAAAATTGCCTTCCAAAAAAAAAAAGCACCAATATACACTCCCTCTGATGCTGATTTTTATTATTCTTGTAAGTCTTTGCCAGACTTAAAAATTGAAGGAAAAAATGCTATTTTATTCATAAATGATCAGTAAGGTTAACAGTTTATCTAGTTTTACTAAGCACTTACATTTTTCTTGTATGAATTAACCTTATGTTTTTATCTAATATTCTACTGGTTGACAATTTTGTTGAATGTATGTGCCTGAAATTAATTGCAGATAATCTTCTGACATTGTTATTGGTAGAATTTTGTTTATTTATTTGTTTTGTGGTTGAACTTGTCCCATAAAATTAAAAAAAAATTATCTCACCTGGTCAAATTTATAAATCCCTTACGCTTCTTACACAGTTCTGCTTCTGAAACATTTTCCCCTCTACAGGATTTGCCCATTCAAGGAGTATGATAGTTATCTTTCAGTGCTTTAAAGACCACCCCACCAGAAAGAGTAAAAATGAGTAGAAATATGGAAAAAAGGATAATTACATATAAATAAAAGTGAAAGTTGACTTAAGTAAAATCTGTTACATGATCAGAAACAGATAGCCTGTTGATTTACATGAAAATGTCTCATTTAGGTCACTTCCCCTAAAGAACACTTGGCAAGCATAACACTTACAGATGTAATTCACTCAGTTTGG
Organism: Phacochoerus africanus; assembly: GCF_016906955.1. Taxonomy (NCBI): domain Eukaryota; kingdom Metazoa; phylum Chordata; class Mammalia; order Artiodactyla; family Suidae; genus Phacochoerus; species Phacochoerus africanus. The sequence continues at coordinate 39,894,689 of NC_062555.1, forward strand.
AGGTGATTAACATTAAGAAAGCCATTTGCTGAAAATCTCATAGCTAACAATTCTGAAACCTTCCTTTTCCTTATATGGAACACATTAGAAATAATAAAATTATAGTGAATTTAATAGTTAATAATTTATTATTAAATTTTAATTGCTAATGAAATTTCCTGAGTCCTCAGAAAAACTTAACTTCCAAGCAAGTTTTCTCGTAAAACTTATCACTTTTACTTCAGTTTGGTGCATCTCAACCCAAGCAGATTTAATTTGAGTTCCCCAGTATAACCTTCTTACCATCTTCCAGTCAACTACTACAAAGACCAAAATTCTAGAAAATTACCCAACACCACAAAAACCTTAATCTTTTTCCTCTTATCTCCTATTTTTGACTGTATTCCCTATTGATTTATTTTGCTGGTTTTAAGATCTTTATACAAATGAAATCCTATTTCTTTATTTGCCCACTCAACATTATAGTGTTTGATGTTCACCCATGTTGAATCCTGAGGGTTTGGAGCCATTGAGGTCTGTATCTCTGTATATATAAACTCTTTTAAAAAAGAGTGGAATATTCATAAAGATATATGATACCCTCTTTGCAGGGGCAAAGTAAGGGATCTTTTAGAGAAGAGCACATAAAAAGGGGTGGTTCCTATCATTCTCTTTGTTCACTGACTTAAGGTCCTTGAGTAAGGTGTTATTTCTAAGGAGCTGGCATTCCCATAGAGAGGGTGTATCAGTTTGCCTGGGCTTCCATTAAAAAAAAAATAATAAAAATAAAACAAATGAAAGGCTAGGTGGCTTCAACAACAGGAATTTATTTTTTCACAGCCTCAGAGACTTGAAGTTCAAGATCAAGGTGTTGGCAGGTTTGGTTTCCCCTGATACCTCTCTCCTTGCCTTGTAGCTGGCTGCTGTGTCCTCATATGGTTGCCCTTGGTCATTGTGTTGTCAGTGTCCTAATCTTTTTTTATAAGGACATGAATCAAATTGGATGAGGGCCAACTTGTATGATTTCATTGTACCTTAATTACCGCTTTAAAGGCACTCTAAATACAGTCTCATTCAGGGGTACTGAGGATTATGACTTCAATACAGGGATTTTAGGGGAACATCATTCAGGCCCTAACAGAGGACAACCTCAAAAGGCTTTTGGAAGAGACTACCAATGCACCCACATGAGAGACCAATTTAAAAGGCATGTCACATAGAGGTGGGTGGTGGTCACAGAAGTGGCAAGGAAAAGAAAACATGGAAATATGGGTCTATGCACAGACTGTACTCTTTTCCTCCACATCTCTCTCCTCCCTAAGCTGCTACAACCTCTGTTCTATCCTGTGCCAGGGAGGAGAAGAGGGTGAGTGCTTCAGGACATTGACTTTAAAATGATTAGCAGTGAAATTTTAGGAACCAGGACAAACATTTCAATGACTAAAAGGATCTGGACATTTATGAAAACCAGCTGGAGTTTTTTAAAGGTATAATAAGATATATTGAGTGCCCTTAACCCAGATCAATTAAATTAGAATTTCTAGGGGTGGTCCAGACAATTTGAAAGCTCCCCATAAGATTCTGGTGTGCACACGGTATTGAGAAAAAGTGCTTTGGGAATTAATCTCCTACCCAATGGGGTCCTCACCATCACTGCTCCTACATGAGGTCTCCAGTGGCTCCAAGCTAATGACACTCTGTCTCCTGCTTCCTTTCTCAGCCTTAATTCATAAACCAGAGTAAGATCATTCATGCAGAAGTAGCCTGTAACAAAATCCCAGTTCACACTGAAACTTTTACACCAGATAGAAAATGTTTAGGTTTTGGGCTTTTTCAGAACCCACTCAGTTTGTGCAGATGAGTATGTTAGCATTCACATATGTTCTATATGTGAATAAATCTTGCACTCCTCAATACCATAAAGTGTTAGTGGTCAATTAGTAGTGAATAGTGTCATAAGCTTGCTCTGGACATTCTAACTTGGTTTCCATTTGATTTCAAGGTTCCCAAGTCAGACTTTCAATATCATTCTTGATTCATAATCTTTGCTTAATATAATTCTTCCACACTCAGATCTTTGTACATGGAATATGGCTGATCTTTCTGATTCAGGACCTCACATCTTTCACAAAACTCTATAATCTAATTGCACACCTAGTATTTTTTACTCAGGATATTTAGAGCAATATGTTCGTGGGCCAGCAGCATAGACATAAACTGAGACTTTTTTTTAGCAATATAAGGTGAGTTTTCCCACATTGCAGACCTACCAAATAAGAATCTCTCTGAAGTTCATCCAGAAACCTGTGTTTTAAGATCTTCAGAGAATTTTCACATCCTCCAAAATTTCAAAAGCACTGTTCTAGGTTGTCCTATAATATGGCAAATAAACCTCAAAATCTCCATGCCTTAGTGGTATAAAGGTTTATTCTTGGTGACAACTCATCAATGTAGATAAGGTGGCTCTCCTTGGGGGCTGCACCCCAAGTTCAAGGATCCAAGCTCCTTTTACCTCATGATGCCATCAACATGTTATGTCAGTGGTCACTGTAGATAGAAAATGAACAATTAAGTGAGGGTTTTGAGATAAAGCTTAAAAATACTGTATGTCCTTTATGCCCACATGTCATAGGCTAGAACTCAGTCACATGGCACCTTCTAACAGCAAGTGAAGCTGGAAAATGTAGAGAAATATGTGGGATTTATTAGACTGACAGTTTTTGCATCAACTGATTGGCTTTCACTTGACTCATTCTGCTCCTCCTTCAGGTTCCAGTAAATGTGTTACCTCCTCATGCAAATCTGTGCTGACATCCATGTTTGCTCCTTGCTATACCTGAAGATACTTAAGGTTTAATTCTCATTAAAATACTATCTGTTTTAAACTATAATTCAAAAAGATAAATGCATCCCTATGTTCATAGCAGCACTATTCACAATAGCTATGACTTGGAAACAAATGTGCATCGATAGGTGAATGGATTAAGAAGATGTGGTACTTATACACAGTGGAATACTGCTCAGCCATGAAAATGAATGAAATAATGCCATTTGTAGCAACATGGATGCAACTAGAAATTCTCATATTAAGTGAAATAAATCAGAAACAGAAAGACAAATACCATATGATATCACATATGTGGAATCTAAAATACTGTGCAAATGAATCTGTCAACAAAAGAGAAACAGACTCACATACATAGAGATCAGACTTGTGGTTGCCAGGGGGGAGAGGAACAGACCAGGAGTTTGGGGTGAGTAGATGCAAATTATTAAATTTAGAGTGGATAAGCAACAAGGTGCTATTGTATACCACAGGGAGCTATATCCAGTCTCTTGGGATAGACTATGGTGGAAGATAAGATAAGAAAGGGGATGCATTTATATGCATGACTAAGTTACTTTGCTATACAGAAGAAATTGGGACAACATTGTAAATCAATGATACTTTAATAAAAAATATGTCTTCGTCTTGATGTATCGTACTAGCAAGCTGCCATTTCACTATGTTTAAAAATGCATACTTAGAATTTTTATTCTCATATTATGAAAAAAATTGTTCACCATCCTCATTTTAATTTCAGTTAAATTATTAGAGAATTTGTACATATTATGATGATTTTGTCTTTCAGATTTTCAGCCATGAGCTTAGTCTAACTTGGTGAGACATTTCCTTATCTATCTTTTTTTTGGTAAGGGCTTTTGCCACTTGCCATAAATTACCACACATTTTTCCTTGAAAACATGATTGTTTTTTTGACGATAGAGAGTTTTAGAATTGTGGCTAGGAATATGTCACCATTTATATTTGCCACATTTCATCTTTTTGAGGTTATTTCGTTTCCTGTCAGACTTAGGAAGGCCTTTCTTACTTGAACATCATGAAGAAGTTTTCTGTGTTTCTCTACAACAACCAGGGTTGGAGAAAAAGAAAAAGAATATGATAGGAATTCAAGATCTGAGAAAAGAAGAACATTCTTTCAAAAGAAAAAGCTAAAATGGCTGGTTTTATGAAAGGCCAAAAGACAAAGTCACTGCACCATTGACACAGGAGTCCTTCAATAAGCCAACCTACAATTTGTGAGTGGTTGGCAAAAGGGACACTTAGGAAAAATAAGAATCATTTTACAGTTATGTCCCTCAGGGCACAGAGTGATTGCCTGATTCAGTTTCATAGCCAGAAAAATTGATTGTGGTTTTTTTTTTTTTTGAACTATGTACCTCTAAAAATGAGGTACATAAAAGGAGGTATTAAATAGCTCTTTAGTGACAGAAGAAATCATACTGAAGGATTTTATCTCTCTGGTACACCTTATGATTTACACACTAAATTGAATTTAACTATTAGACTAAAAACCTTATATTAGGATACATCGTGCTACTTCCCTGTCATCATTGTAGTCACTTAGTGGGCCTATTTTAGAAATGTCCAGTGCCTTTTAGCAGCTCCTATATCCTTCCACCCGGGATGGTTGCTTGGCTGCCTCTGCAATCTTAGGAAGATGCCGTAACAATATCCTGCTTTGCCCTGCTCCTTCTCTCTCCTGTATGTCCCCTATTGCTCTCCCAAAGAAAAGGACTTGGCCAGATCCAATACCCTTTTCCTCTGTCTATATCCAAACTCTTCTTGATCAAGCTTGATTGCTCTCCACAGCTCCACCCAACCTTGAATAAATAGGTCTCGTAAAATTTATTTGGATTTTGGGAGTTCCCACTGTGATGCAGTGGAAATGAATCTGACTAGAATCCAGAAGGATGAGGGTTCGATCCTTGGCCTTGCTCAGTAGGTTAAAGATCCCGTGTTGCTGTGAGCTGAGGAGTAAGTCACAAATGCGGCTCAGATCTCGTGTACTGTGGCTGTGGTGTAGGCTGGCAGCTGTAGCTCTGATTTGACAGAATTTTACTTAATTACAGCTTTGTGCCAATTCATTGAAAAAAAAATTAACTCATTGAAAAAAAAATTAACATGTAGAACATGTTATAGTTCACATGTTAATTAGTTAATCAATACAGAAAAATTAAATTCCTTCTTTTAAATCCACAGAGGAGATTTGATTTATGTAGCTTTTTGTGGAAAATTTTATTGATATTATATTTTTATTCATAATATATATTTAATAAAATTCCATTCATATTGCTCCACTCTTTATTACTTAACATATCTTTTTTCATTTATAGTGATTTTTATTTTTTCCATTATAGCTGGTTTACAGTGTTCTGTCAGTTTTCTACTATATAGCAAGGTGACCCAGTTACACCTACATGTGTACATTCTTTTTTCTCATATTATCATGCTCCATTATAAGTAATTAGACATAGTTCCCAGTGCTATACAGAAGGATCTTAAAGTAGCTCATTTCTGGTTTCAGCTCTCTTGTTTTATCTGCTCCATGCATAATTCCAATAATTTCTTATAAGCTCAACTATACTTTTAAAAATGGTTATTGTAGTTTATCCAGTGTCTTGGCATTTGCATTGGAGGCTTTTTCAGAGTATTTGGTTAGGTGTAATGATGGAAGTAGAAGTCTGTCTGATTTTTTTTTTTTTTGCAATTTATATTCAAGTATACATTTGGAGAAGTATGAGTATCCCCAATGCAACTTTATGGATTTCCAGCCACATGCTCATCTCCCCAAGGAAAATCACCATGCTGGCTTCTAACACCATATGATAGTTTTCTTTGTGTTTTGTAGAAATGGAATCAAGTAGAATATGCTCTATGTGTTATACTTCTCATACTCTGTGTTGTGTTTGTTATATCTTTATATGTGTAACTTACTGCTATTTAGATTCTGTTGTATGTGTGGATGAGCATTTACCCTTTCTTTTTTTTTCGCTTTTTAGGGCTGCACCTGCAGCATATGGAGGTTCCCATGCTAGGGGTACAATCGGAGCTACAGCTGCTGGCCTACACCACAGCCACAGCAACATCAGATTCCAGCTGCCTCTGCGACCCATATCACAGCTCATGGCAATGCTGGATCCTTAACCTGCTGAGTGAGGCCAGAGATCAAACCCTCAACCTCATGGTTCCTAGTTGGGTTCATTTCCCCTGTGCCACAATGGGAACTCCAAGCATTTACCCTTTTGATGAATGTTTGGCTAATGTGCATAGTCTAAAAATTTTTGGACATATCTTTTGGTGAACATATGTACACATTTTTTATTGTATATATATCTCAGGATAATTTCTACATCGTTGATATGCATATTTTTACCCCACTTTCTATTGAGTTATCCACGTTTTATTGTCCTGTAGAGTTCTTTATATTTTTTGGATATATGTTCTTTGTCAAATGTAAGTATTGAAGATTTCTTTTTTTCTCTATGGCTTTTCTTTTTATTCTCATTGTTGTCTTTTAATGAGTAAGAGTTTAAATTTTAATATCCTGATTTTTCAAAGTTTCCCCTTCTAATAAGTGCTTTTTCTGCCTCTGTAAGAAATATTTGCTTACCCCAAAGTCACGAAGACATCTATATTTTCCTCTAAAAATTTTATTTACCCTTTTCATTTAGATCTACAGTCCATCTGGAATTGATTTTTGTATGATCTGATTTACCTCAACAGAGCCAAATGACTTATTTCCATCATTGTTCTGCCAAAACTGCTGTGCTTCTGTGAAGGTCATTACAAAATCCTAGGTCTGTGCATACCACTCTACTCATAGAAAATATTTATAAGTTCCATGGAAACCACCAGTTTCAAACTCCTTATCAAGGTGATGAAACACTTCGCAATTGTATCCCACATTAATTTTCAAGCATCATGACCTGTTAACCCTATGTTCTTCCACAGTGAATTAGACCATATCCTTTCTATCTATGCATTAATGTATTAGTCATGCATTTCCCTTTGCATTGCTTTTACTCTTCTCTGCTGTGTAAAGAGCTATTCTTATTTCCTGGCCCAGAAACAAACAAAGAAACAGATGTTCTCCATATCCCACCCTTACTCCCCAAGGCAGATTTATCATATCCTCAACTGTTCTTGTCCTCATTCTAATACTTGCTATACACTATTATTATATCTTCTCAATGTCATAGATATTATTAATATGCTCTGTTTTGTAGATGAGAAAACTTGGGAACAGCATTGTCCAGTGGTTAATACACCAATATTTAGATGGTTGTGGAGATTAAATGGATATGTTCTCATCCTTCCGTGATAGTTAATGACAACAAGTTTCCTGGAACTCAATATCATTTTAAGGGTATTGGTTCAAAGGACACTGCTGAAGTTGTAAAGAAGGCACTTTGCTAGGCTTGCTTCACCCAAAGTGAAATCTGTCCAGGTATTCAAATTATACTCAATGAAGTTAGAAAAAAGGAGATAATCGAGGGTTTGGGGATTATCTTCATTTCTGAATCCCAGAGCCTTTGCATAGATCTCTCTCTGGGTGGGTCCTGATAAACAGGTTTAAGGGATGCCTTGACATTTGGGAGATGCTAATATGGATAGTGACTGAGTCTTCATTTCATCCTTATGATGATGACAAGGTGGATGGGTTTAAGAAATAGGATTCATGTCATGATACCTAGAATTTTATGAAAGAGTAAGTTCTGAGAACAAATCAATCTGTAACCCTCTCTCCATATTACCTACTATTTAGCCCCTTGGACTCCTAAAATGTTATACTGTGCATATATTGAGAAGCCAAATGAAGCACTGAATAGCAATACTTGATCTGGCAGTGGGATTTTTTATTAATATTAATTAATTATGGGCAGAGTCTTAGGATTTCTTACTCATGGTGATTAAAGTTGCTTTCATAGTGTCATTTAAAAAAATACAGTTTAATACTGGATTTCCAGCTCTTATAGTATTCTGTAATTTTATGTAGCCAGTAAATTGCTCCTTGATATGGCATATATTTATATTCTTAGCCCTTTTTAAGAAAGTGAGGCTTAATGTGAGTTTGCTTCTCTGAGGATTGGCAAATATGATTGGAAATAACTTTGGGGGCAAGAAAATACATGACTGAAACCTGGGAAAAAAAGAAATAGATACATATCTTTCACATAACTTTAGGAGATACTCTGATGCTTATATTTTCTTCAAGGTATACTCATCCTACATAACTTTAAGGCAAATTTTGTCTTCCACATAGCTCTCTCCCTTGTGAACATCTTTATATTTATATTTTGTGCAATTATGTTTCATATGAATCCCCTGTTAAAATACATGGCAAAATTTTATAATGGGTTCTTTTATTTCTTGAATTGTAATTTTTCAAAGGGAACTGTCTATGGAGTGTTTGTGGGCAATTTAGTTTATGGCATGAATTGCCACACAAATAGCACTTACATTTTTATAGTAAAATATATATCATTTTATGGCTCTGGTTATCATATTTTCATTTGATCTTTTTTGCTGAAAAAATGATGTTTTGTCGTAATTTCTTCTAGTCCTGTCATGTCTATTTTCTGAAGTATGAGTGATAGAGCCATGGTAAATAACATGATATTAATAGAACTAGACAATTTTACATTGTGAATTTGGAAGATTTAGGGTGCTCTTTTTTTTTAATTTTTTTTATTTTTTTGTCTTTGTTGTTGTTGTTGTTGTTGTTGCTATTGCTTGGGCCGCTCCCGTGGCATATGGAGGTTCCCAGGCTAGGGGTTGAATCGGAGCTGTAGCCACCGGCCTATGCCAGAGCCACAGCAACGCGGGATCCGAGCCGTGTCTGCAACCTACACCACAGCTCACGGCAATGCTGGATCATTAACCCACTGAGCAAGGGCAGGGACCGAACCCGCAACCTCATGGTTCCTAGTCGGATTCGTTAACCATTGCGCCACGACCGGAACTCCAGGGTGCTCTTTATTTATACCAAAACCCTTCAACTTAGGCCAACTGTAATTGTGGATACTCAATGAAGATATTTTACCAAAATAAAGCTCCAATTTAGAGTTGGGTTCCATATGGAAAGAGGAAAAGTTTATTTTTATGTGGTCCCATAGTCAAAAAACTAAATGTAGTTTGTTTCTTATTTGGAATGTTATACTAAAAATTGGGACTTAAATAATTTATTAGTGAATGCTTATAAGTACATTAACCTCTTAAAATTCTTTCTCTAGTAAGGTAATGTTTTAACTTGAATTCTGGCAACTCTTGATTTAAGGCAACTTAAATGCTATTTTCCTATATATTTTAATTATAATTATCATACAATATTATATTAATTTCTAAAATCACAAAACTCCTAGAAGGAAGCATAGGCAGTAATCTCCTTGGCGTGGATCTTAGCAATATTTTTTGAATATATCCCCTCAGGCAAAAATAAACAAATGGGATTACGTAAAACTAAATAGCTTTTGCACAGCAAAAGAAACTGCCAATAAAATGAACAGGCAACCTACTGAATGGGAGAAGATGTTTGCAGATGATATGTCCATAAGGGTTTGACATTGAAAACATATAAATAACTCATACAACTCAACCTCCAAAGGAAATGAACAACCTTATTGAAAAATGGGCAGATGACCTGAATAGAAATTTCTCTAAAGAAGATATACAGATGGCCAACAGGTACGTGAAAAAGTGTTCAACATAACTAATGATTGGGGAAATGCAAATCAAAACCACAATGAGCTACCACCTCACACCTATCAGAATGGCTGTAATAAAAAAGACAAGAAGCAATACGTGTTGAGAAGGCTGTAGAGAAAAGGGAACTCTTGTGCACTATCAATAGGAATATAAGTTGTTGCAGCTGCTGTGGAAAACAGTAGGGTGGTACCTCTATAAAGCACTAAAAATAGAACTACTATATGATCCAGTAATTCTTCTTCTGGATATTTATCTGAAGAAAAAAATACTAATTCAAAAAGATATATGTACCTCTATGTTCACTGCAGCGCTATTTACAGTAGCCAAGCTATGAAACCAACCTTAAGTGTCCATCAACAGAGGGAATGGATAAAGAAGTTGTAGTGTATATATACAATGGAATATTGGTCAAATGTAAAAAAACATGAAATCTTGCTATTTGTGATAATATGGATGGACCTAGAAGTTATTATGCTAAGTGAAATAAGTTAACAAAGAAAGCAGTTACCATATGATCTCACTCATGTGTGGAATCTAAAAAGCAAAGTAAAGGAGCAAAGCAAAACAGAACAGAAGCAGACTCATAGATACAGAGAACAAACGGGTGGTTTCCAGAAGAGAGGGAAATGGGGGGTGGATGAAATATTTTTCTTTATCTTTAACCTATGGAATGAAATTAGAAAGCCTTTTCTTTCCAGATTACATAGGGTTATATATAAGAATCTTAATTTAGGTCATCTGGTTCAAGAGGGAGACACAGGAAGGGCACATACATAAATAACAAAACAAATGTAAAGTAATTAGCAACTGGTTCCTACAAACCTCAGAACCTGGATCCATGCCTACTAGTAATTCCGTCTCCTGCCAGCCATTGCTTACCTCAAAATAACAGAAATGCACATTTCACTCAATAGGCAGTTCTGAATCCACATGAAGTGTTATAATGAGTTTTTATGCTAATAACTTTTTAATGGATCAGTACAAAGTCACAAAGATGTTACTTCAGTGTTCTAAGCCAAGGGTTGGCAAACTATAGCTTGTTGGCTAAATGTAGCCATGCCCATTCATTTGTGTGTTGTTCAGGACTACTTGTATACTAACCAGAGCTGAGTAGTTGCAAAAGAGACAATATATCTCACAAATTCTAAAGTACTCTCTGGCCCTTTACAGAAAAAAAAAAATTACTGACCCAGGATTGGGGCATAGATATATAGGGATGAGGGAAACTTTTTATATATTTCTTAATTTTGCGTAATTGTGGTATAATGCATATCGAAGAAATTAATCTGTATGAAATCTTAGAGTCACTAGATCAGATCAGCTCAAAACTAAATATATGCTGTCACCAGCCCATTGACTTTGAAATCAACTAGTGACGCAAAGGGTAAATCTACCTTCACATTTTCCCAATTAAAAACTTACTGATAGATTCAACTTCTAGTAAAGAAGATATATGTATGTTCCATTCTATCTCTCCCATTGATAGCAGCTAAAATACCAGACGAGATTCATGAAGCAACTATTAGAGATCTCTAAAAGTTAAATAAGAGCAGGTCAGCCGGGTAGAGATATCAAAGCTTGAAGGATGACCACATTTTGGAGATCTATTCTATTTTCAGTTTTATTTGCTTATTTGTCTTGCTTTCCATTACCTCCTTGCTGAGGCATCTGTATCTTCTGGAACTGTGAACAGTCACAGACAGAAAAGGCTCTTTAGTCAGAGGACCAAGAAGAGTGTACCCTGAAGGACATACTTCAGGGCTCTTAAGGCTTTCCTGGCCTGCACTCTAGGAAAGTTTCAGCAATAGAATGGCAACCCTATTGCAGCAAAAGTGATGTTATGAGCATCAAAAGTGGGGGAAGTGGTGCTGGTAGTGGAGGACCTCTCGGGCTCTTTTCTCTTGTGAATTTACCCCCAGGTAGATGCAGTCCAGAGTGTAACAGTAGTCAAGGCTCTGCTGTTCAGTGGAGCAATAGTAGAGGGGACATGATCTGCCCAACTTCTTTTTTTGTAAATTAATTAATTAATTTATTATTTTATTATTTTATTTTTTTCTTATCAAGCAGTCTTAATTGTAATCAATTGTTATTTCCCCAATACTTTTTTTTTCTATTGTACGGCATGGTGACCCAGTTACACATACATGTACACATTTTTTTTCACACATTATCATGCTCTATCATAAGTGACTAGACATAGTTCTCAGTACTACACAGCAGGATCTCATTGCTAATCCATTTCAAAGGCAATAGTCTGCATCTATTAACCCTAAGCTCCGAATCCATCCATAGACTTGTGGTTGCCCAACTTCTTTAGAGTCAGAATAAATCAAAACAACTCATTCCAAAAAATTTGGAAAAAATATGTCAGGAGCCACAGAAATGATCATATTCTTGATATAATAATTAATTTATAAGAATATATTCTAAGGAAAAAATACGAAGAATTTTAAAGGAAAAAGTCATTGGCACTTTATTAAATGAATGAAATAATTTCACTACATAATCAAATAATTTATGTTAAAAACCAAAGACATCAACTCGAATCGTGTGTAATCATTCATGGGATTATTATGAAAGCTAGGGAGGAATTAAATTCATATGAAATAGTATTAAATGAAAAAAACACTTTAAAGTTGGATTTGAGATGTGAATAAACTACTTGAACAATGCCAAAGGTGATTTGGTAATTTTTAAGACTGCCTAAAATAACTTTTCACTCAGTTTTCATAATATTAATGATATTGTGGTGTTTTAAATTCATAATAACTTAGTCTTCATTTGGGGTATAGAAATTGGTTTTAAAAAGTGATTTTTTTCCCTCTAAAGAATCCTCTAATATGTATTGGAGAAGTTCTTTTAGGAGTAGAGATGTTTATAAACAAAATCATTTAGATAGAAATGCAACCATGGAAAACATTTTGGTATAAGAATCAAAATTCTCGGTATTTTCAGTCAATGAGTGTTTGGAGAATATCTTCCAAGAAAACTGACAAAGCATATCTTTCAGTTTTCTGTTCCTGAAATAATTCACTAACACCTTTTTTTTCCTGTTCTTTTTAATTTGGCTGAATAACTTCCTTGTTATAAACCATGTTGATAAGGTTGTTGGGGTAAAAATAATCAAATGGTCCATACACCTAAAATCTCTGGACTATGATTTTTTAAATTTCACACAGCTTTGCATTCACATCTTCTGGCTAAGGATGCAAATGGAAGTGAGTGACCGTAGCATGGCATGTCAGTTTCAGGCACATTATCCACTCCTGTTGGATAGAGTGAACTGAAACATTTAAGATATTGCCAACAGTCTGGAATTCAATTTAGTTAATCAAACACTGCCTGCTCTGTGCCAAGCATTGACCGAATCCTTTGAATTCAGAGAAGTGATAAAGCTTATGACTGCCATTCAGAAGAGACAGGCACAATACAAATAATGCAGTAATACAAGGGCTAGAATAAAGGAATAGTAAGTGGTATGGAAATGCAGGTGATAGAATAGCCAACTCTTCCTGGATTTGGGGTCAGGTCAGAGAATGCCATACCATGACTTTGAACTGACCTTTGAAGCAAGGTATAAAGAAAGCCAAGATAAAAAGACTGGAGTCATGAAATACTTTGCATTTACCTGGGAGAGGACACAGATAGAATTTCAGATCCTATTTTATTCACTCAGGTGAGAGGCAGTGAAGGTCCAAGTCAAGGTATTTTCAATGATGATAGGCATGAAAAGATTGATTTTAGGTTTAAGAGTTACAGCCTATATAATTTGGAGACCAAATGAAAGAAACAAGGATGACTCTAATTTCCTAGTTTGGAATATTTGTCAGTTGTTGGTTCCATTAATTTAAGCCTTGCAAACTTTAACTTGACTCTTGGCTTGATCACCAACTTCCATACATTATATTTAGTGCCATCTTTTAAATTACATTTTGTATATGAGATTCATTACAGTAATTTCTGGAATTCTAGTCAAACTCATTGAAAGTCTGAAAACTAGGCAAATGAGTACTTTCACAAAGAATTCCAAGAGTTCCCTTGTGGTGCTGCAGGTTAAGGATCTGGCATTGTTACTGCAGCAGCTTGGGTTGCAGCGTGGCAGGGGACTGACCCGTGGTGGAACCTTCACATGTCATGGGCATTGCCAAAAAAACTCCAAAAAGTAAACATAAAAACACAAACAATTCCAAAGTTGTAAAGGTCAAAATAAAATGAAAACAAATTGAAGAAAAAAGAAATAATGAAAAAAGAAAAAAATATAAATTTTATCAAATTTAAATAGAAGACTTTATTAAGATTAGGATAAATATGCACCTTAGTAGAAAGAGTAAATAATAATTCCTTTAAATTTAATTTATAGGATTAATGTAATTCTGATTAACTTCACTTGGTAACATTTTATTATGGAAAGTTAGAAAACATACAGAAAAATTAAAGTAATTTTTAAGTGCATTTTTGGATTTCTACACTCTGTATTCTGTTACTAACTTGCTTTATCACATAGCCATAAATCCATCAATCTTTGGTATTTTGATATACTTCACAATTGATTGTGTCTTTCCCATTCTAGGCAAGATGGAGTAATACAGGCTGGATTTACCTGCCTCCTGAAATACCACCACCAAAAGAAAAGCCAACAAAACCTATGAAATAATGGCTTTCATGACACTGAGATCAGTTAATGAAGGGCAGTGAACATTGTTTTATAATTGCCCAAGTTTACTGCCTTGAGAAATTTCCAGGATATTGTTCAAGGAGAGAGAACCTGATGGTGGTGGTGGTGGGGATTGCATTGAAATGCCAGGGAATCAACCTAGATGAAATTCCTTGAAAGAGTAATGGCCAAAGCTCATTCAAGAGAAATAGATAAACTGAGCTTCATATCCATAAATAAATTGAATTTGTAGGTAAATAACTCTGTGGAAAGGAAGATAGAGGCTCAGATGAATTCTCCCAAGCACTTAAAGAAGAAATACCAGTTCTACACAAACTCTTGTGCAAAATTGAAGAAGAGGGAACACTTTGCAAATTACTCAATGAGACTAGCATTACCCAGGTACTAAATCAAGAAAAAAAGATTACAGGAAAAATCTATAGACCAATAACCCTCATAAACATATATGCAAAAACCTCTGAAAAATATTTTTAATAAATACAATGTAATAATAAATATAACAAATACAAAGGATAATACATCATGACTAAGTGGAATTTATCTCAGGAATCCAAAGTTGGTTTCACATTTCAAAATTAATCAATATAATTATAATTAAAAAACACTGAAAAAAATCATAGGATTGTCACACTAAATGCAGAAAAACATTTGGCAAAATTCAAGATCTATTTTTTTAATAAACCGCTCAGAAAACTGGACATCAGAGAGACCTTTGTGAAACTGATAAAGAGCATCTTAAAAGCAAACCCTGCAACAAGCATATTTAATGGTGAAAGATTGAATGCTTTTCCCCTTAAGAAGCAAATAAAGAGATCTGTCTTTGCTCCTTCTATTCCATTTTGGATTGGAAATTCTAGGGAGTGAAATAACTTAAGAAAAAGAAAATAAAGGACATTAGAAGGAAAGAAGAAAAATAACCTTTATGTGCATAAGACATGACGATCTATGTAGGAAGTCTCATGTGTTCAAAACAAAAACAAAAACCTAAAAGTTTAACAGTGCTTCAGTATAGGTGTTTAGTATGCAAAACTAAATGTATTTTTCTACTGGCAACAAACAAGTAGAGATAACATATATGAAATACATAGGAATAAATCTGCCAGAAGATGTCAGAAATTTGTACACTGAAAATTACAGAATGGTACTGAGAGGAATTAAGAAGCCCTATATAGAAATGTGCTATTTCATGAGTATGATGATCCCAAATTAATAAAATGTCAATTCTCTCTAAATTGAATTATAAATGTAATAAAATTCCATTCATACCCCCAGTAGATATTTAGCTTATTCTAAAATGTCTAAGAAACTGATAAGAAAATCTGAACAACTAAATAGCCAAAATAGCTTTGAAAAAGACCATAGTTGGGGAACAGTTTGTGTATGTGTATAGTTTGCCATATAAAACTATTTAAATATACAGATATACTCAGTTAAATTTTAAATCTTTGCTCACTAAATTGGAAGCTCCAGTGGAATGAGTATTTTTGGTCTGTTTTTCTGCTGTATCCTCAGTGTCTAAATCATGCCTCGAACATATTAAGCATCAATATAGAATTGCTGAGTGTATGAATATATGCATCCTGTAGTTTTGGAAGAGATAAAGTTTTTTTCTCAGTTTTTTTTTTTAATTTATTTTCCCACTGTACAGCAAGGGGGTCAGGTTATCCTTACATGTATACATTACAATTACATTTTTCCCCCAGCCTTTCTGCTGTTGCAACATGAGTATCTAGACAAAGTTCTCAATGCTATTCAGCAGGATCTCCTTGTAAATCTATTCTAAGTTGTGTCTGATAAGCCCAAGCTCACGATCCCTCCCACTCCCGCCCCCTCCCATCAGGCAGCCACAAGTCTTTTCTCCAAGTCCATGATTTTCTTTTCTGAGGAGATGTTCATTTGTGCTGGATATTAGATTCCAGTTATAAGTGATATCATATGGTATTTGTCTTTGTCTTTCTGGCTCATTTCACTCAGTATGAGAGTCTCTAGCTCCATCCATGTTGCTGCAAATGGCATTATGTCATTCTTTTTTATGGCTGAGTAGTATTCCATTGTGTATATATACCACCTCTTCCGAATCCAATCATCTGTCGATGGACATTTGGGTTGTTTCCATGTCTTGGCTATTGTGAATAGTGCTGCAATGAACATGCGGGTGCACGTGTCTCTTTTAAGTAGAGTTTTGTCCAGATAGATGCCCAAGAGTGGGATTGCGGGGTCATATGGAAGTTCTGTGTATAGATTTCTAAGGTATCTCCAAACTGTTCTCCATAGTGGCTGTACCAGTTTACATTCCCACCAACAGTGCAGGAGGGTTCCCTTTTCTCCACAGCCCCTCCGGAAGAGATAAAGTTTTATGAATCATCATTATTAAATCAAATTAAGTAGACCTGATTGGCTATGGGATATTTGCAAAGTGCTGAGCTAAACAATAGGAAACCAAGCTTCTACTGCTGACCATGCTGCTAACCATGTGACCTTGGGTAAGTCCTTGAATTTTTCAGATCACAGATCTGAGTTCCATGGAGGTGGGGGATTAGACAAAGACGTTTAGTTTTTCCTATACCATCAAAACTAAAACTAACAGGAATGGAATTTTCACTGTCAAGCAAAACAGTAACATTTGAAGAACAGCAAAGAAGAAAACAAGAAAGCAATATTGGAAGATGTGAAACAGAAAGTGGTGACTATCAGACTCTACAAAAACAAATACTACATTACTAATGGGAAAAACTCAGACACATCCAGATCTACACTGTATACTTTTTTAAAATGTTCAGGAAGAGCTGTTACCAGTTACTTCTAGATCCAGTAGTGATGGCTCAAAATTTAAAAATATTAAGAAACAGATCTGAGGTTCTCAGTCTTGGCTGTACCTCAGGCTAGGAGTCACCTGAGGAGTTTTAGAAATTTTTGACACCTGGCTCCCTCATCCAGAGAGTCTAAATTAATTGGTACCCAAGTAATTCTAACATATTTGAGATTGAAAGACTCTGAGTTTGGACTGGAGCAGTGTGATTCAAGATTCTGGTCTGTTGAGGGGAGAAATAACCAAGACTGACATTGCTCTGACTTTTGAACCTGACTTAACTATTGGAAGTTGGGTGTGTTCCATCCAAGAGAGTAAACCAAAAATAATGAAGGTATAGACTTTAGAAAATAGGTAATCAAATCAGGAAGAAGGCAAAAGGAATTGTGAACAGCCACGTAGAGATAATACCTGGATAGTAGCCATTCAGTAAAATTAGAAGCCAATCCAAATAAAAACACACTAGTGCTGGAAAAGATATTCTTAAACAAGTTGAATTTATAGTGTAAATAATGTGCTCTATTATAGGTAACATTTCCTTTTAAGACTTTAGGAAGACTGTAAGGCGGTGGAATGGTGGAAAAAACATGTTACATTAAATAAAACAATTTTCAGTTGTGAATGATTTGTATAGGCAATCTATATGTATGCATATACATTAGATGTATACATATATATATATTTGAACTATTTATCTATTTATCCAGCAGTTTAACTGTAAGTATTTCAGGAGGAAATTGTAGAAAAGCAGAGAAAATGATAGTAAAAGAGAACTTAGTTATCATCTTCATAATTTAAAGTCTACAGATAAGAAGGCACTTGACTGATGATACGAAAGATATCAGGGTATGCACGTTGTTTAGAAATGTGGAGATGTTTGACGTCATAAAAAAGCAGCTTAAAAGTCGAAAGTGGTTGCCTCTATGGAGGAGTCTGTGACAGGGTTTCTCAGTACCGGTGCTCTTTGAAATTTGTTGTGGGTGTGTGTCCTGTGCATTTTAGCACATGTTGTAGCATACCTGGCCTCTAACCCTAGATCCTAGTAGCAACTCCTTTTCCCAAATAGTAACAGCCAAAAATGGCTCAGGACATCACCAAACACCTCCCAGATGGGAAAACGCCAGATTGGAAGGAGGGGCATATTTCATATTTTGCTATAAACATTTGTAATTTGATTTTCAAAACTGTATATTTTTATTATTTTTATATAATAAAGAGTAACTAAAAATAAAATAAGGGAATTGACTAAAAT
The DNA here is from genome assembly GCF_016906955.1 of Phacochoerus africanus. Classification (NCBI taxonomy): domain Eukaryota; kingdom Metazoa; phylum Chordata; class Mammalia; order Artiodactyla; family Suidae; genus Phacochoerus; species Phacochoerus africanus. The sequence continues at coordinate 39,912,954 of NC_062555.1, forward strand.
TATTTTGAATATCCTTTGAAGTCTGAAATCCTATAAGGTCAAATTTCCCCAGTACTGAGTTTTTTTTTAAAAAAATTGAAATGTGGTTGATTTACCATGTTATGTTAGTTTCTGGTATATGCAAAGTGATTCAGATATATACATATATATATTTATATATAAAATATATATAATTTTATATTTATATATTCATTGTTTTTCCATTATAGTTTATTACAAAATATTGAATATAGTTACCTGTCCTATACAGTAGGACCTTATTGTTTTTCTATTTTATATACAGTAATTTGTATTTACTAATTCCAGACTCCTAATTTATCCCTCTCGCTTACCTTTCCCCTTTGGTAACCATAAGTTTATTTTCTATGTCTTTGCATCTGTTTTTGTTTTGTAAGTTCATTTAAATCATTTTTAAAATATTTCACATATAAGTGATATATGCTATTTGTCTTTCACTGTCTGACTTACTTCACTTAGTATAATAATTTCTAGTTCTATCTATGTTGCTGCAAATGGCATTATTTCATTTTTTTATAGCTGAATAATTTATTCTCCTGTATGTGTATATACCACATCATCTTTATCCATTCCTCTGCTGATAGACACTTAGGTTGCTCCTATGTCTTGGTTATTATAAATGGTGCTTTATGAACATTGGGGTACATATATTTTTTTGAATTAGAAATTTCTCTGGATATATGCCCAGGAGTGGGATTGCTAGATTATATGATATCTCTGTTTTTTTTTTTTAATGAACCTCTATATTGTTCTCTACAGTGGATGCACCAATTTAAATTCCCACAAACAGTGCAAGAGGCTACCATTTCCTCCACACCCTCTCCAGCATTTATTGTTTATAAATTTTTGATAATGGCCATTGTGACTGGTGTAAGGTCATACCTCACTGTGGTTTTGATTTTCATTTCTCTAATAATTAGCCATGTAGAACATATTTTCCATGTGCTTGTTGATAATTTGCATATCTTCTTTGGAGAAATGTCTACTTAGGTCTTCTTTTTAGCAGCATTTATAAGCTATGGTTTACAAATCTCTGCTGAATCATTTTACATAAGCATGGTTGAGCATGTAGTGCTGGTGCACAGAAATACATAAAACCTATGCCTGATTTCAGGTTACTTACACATACATATCTGGGCATTTGATACAAACAACAATATAATTACAGAAGGGTTTTGGAGACAGAGGAAAATGTTCTCAATTCCCATCTTTCTCCCCCTATTAGCTCTTTGTCCATGAGAAATGTCTGGCATATAATACCCAACAATGTTATTTTGGTTACCCTTCTCTCAAAAATCTTTCTCAGTTCTCTGACTGTGAAAACAGGTTATGACCTATGTTTAACTGAGCAGTGCAAACAAGTGCTATTGGTATTTCAAGGAAGAAGCAATAACATCTCCACTGTGGAAGAGGGGAATATTTTTATGGGAGGGCGGCAGATTTGCAATGAAATGGGGTTTGTGTGTCTTAGGTCCTTAGGTCTATGCCAGTAAAGATTCTTCTCCTATTGGAAAAGACAAACCAGTAACTTCCCCACCTATACCCAGTTTAAGCCCAAGTGGAGTTATCCTAATTTTATGTTGCTGTCATGACTGATAGTTGTCTCTGACTACTTAAGGTATTTGTTTTGTAAAAAATTCAACAGAAAACAATCTGCTTTGGAAATGATCATAAGGGTCTGTGAATAAATTTCTTTACTGAGTTTATCAAGGTTGTTGGTTTTTAACAAATGCTAAGAATTGCTTAAACAGAGTTTGTTTCGGGGATAAGAATTAAGATGCTTTGAAAATCTAGGTATAAACATGGTTTTAAGTAGTAATTCTATTAAATCAGATAGTCTGGGTATACCTTCCTTTGATATCCTTTCCTGGATAGTTGTTTTTTTTTTTAGCAGAATAATATTTATGCCAAATCAGTTTTGTTGCAGTTAATGCTATTATTATTTATTAGTACAGCTAGAACCAAGGGTGTTTTCATATGGCATGAAGTAGGTTTTTATTTTTCAAACCTAAGAACAGACTAAAGTTTTCTAGTGAAACTACTTTGGTAAATACCATCAATTCTGATGACAGATTATTTGCAATAATCCCAGGCAATTTTGTTACACTGCCGTTATGTTTAGGTGATAGCAAATTAAAATGATAAAATGTCTTTATCTCTTTCCTGCAGCTGTTTTAGCAATCCCATAAAATGAGTTTATGCCATCAGCTGTACCTGTCCAGAAATATATAAATACAGGTGGCACTGTTCCTTAAGTATTTCACTAGTCACCATGCTGTGTAGACAACCTAATCGTCCATTTCTAAAGAAAATATTTCAGTGTCTGTTTTTCAATTATTTGAGAAATAGACACATTCTTTGCTTTGCCTGGTGTCAGGGTCCTCTCACCATATATATTATAGTAAATTACTATAATAGGAGCCCTTGGCAGGTTGCATTAGAGTGAAAAGAAGAACATATTGGATGGAAATAAGAAGAATTCATTCTTCCTCCTCTCGTGTGTGTGTGTATGCCCTGACTATCACCAGGGGAGCGTATTAACCTTCCTTCAATTCTAAATGTTTCTAGAAAGCAGAACTGAATAGAACAAGATGTGCAAACAACCTTCTCTCATTCCCTACTGAAGATAAATGTTTCTTTTTTAGATCATTTAAAAGGGATGATTTAAATATAAATTTGGATTCAGTTTTGTTCTCCTCAATAAACTTATATATATATAAAGTTCATTTTCATTTATATATGTATATATTTATTTTATTTTTTCCATTTAGGAACCCTTATGAGATCTTTTTACTAGACTTGATTTTCACAGATCGTTACTTCTTACCAGGAGCACTGTGCTTGGCTCCATGGCTTGACCGAGCAGTGCTGAGTCCATTTGGAGTCAAGTTCATAGATTCACTGGGGATCTACCATCTCTGGTCACTTTGTACCTGAGGTCTGACTCTTTTTCCAGTATATGCACACCATGGTTGTCAGCATTCACCTCTCTCTAGGTAAGTTTCTTGGAACATGCTTGAGTCCAATGAACCTTTGCTTTATCCATATCATTGTTGCACATTCTGGTTCAATGCTTCACACCTTGTTTCTTACCACTGTTTTTTTAAATATCTGAACCACATGGAGATTATCATTATTCTGAAAATGGGGCAAGATATCCGCTTCTGTAGTTTGAACCTAACTAGCGTGGGTCTGACTTTGCTTCCATAAGTCACTTCCTTATAGCAAAAGGAAATTCATTATATTCTTCTGGGTACTCCACCTCATTCTTTTTGAAAACTGTGTACTTCAGCATGTGAAGATGGCCCTGTTTCCGAGGGAATCACTGTCAATGGATACTTTACCCACCACTCTCTCTCAGCAAGTTATTTAATTTCACAGAGTTTTTGTGAAGGAGTTGAAATTGGATAAGCTCTTTAATGCTATTACCACATCTCCTGGAATATGTTAAGTATTTGTTTAAATGCAAAATAAAGAAAAACAGCAAATAGCACAGATATCACCTTGGTGAAACTTTTGATTTGAAGACCATGGTTCCAGAAAACTAGCTTCCCCAAACCCTACATGTCAGTACAGAAATGGACAGGACATTGCAATCAATCCTTTACCCTGGGGAAGATTCTGGTTCAGACCCAGCTGCGGTCTTCATGTCCTTCAAAGAAAGTGAGAGAGAGAGAGCAACCCATTCTAACAATTCAACATGACGGCAACTTTCTTTTCACTGGAAACACTGAACATTGTTTTTCGTTGCTTTGAGACTCACCCATACAAGTGACAAAAAGCAATTCTTTAAAATCTTGGGAAAACATATTTGCATTCAAGGTTTCAGAAATCACTATTAAACAAAAGCAAGTTCTGTGTTCTTGAACATGTCAGATGCCTCTTGTAGCTATTTTGGATAGTATTTTAGTTTTTGTGTTAGTTTTGTATGTGTTTGTGTGTTTTGTTTTATTGGAAAAAAAATCTCATTATAATGATTTGACCTCTAGTTTTATTCCAAGACATAGAACATAGATGCAGCATTACAACTACAAGATACTGGAAATATTGACAGTCATTTAAAATATGATATATCTAGGGATACTTTTAAAGACCTGTTGTGTTTGTGTTAATATCGAGCACTTACATCTAAATGGATATAATAGTTTTCTGTGGATTTGTGAAGACAAGGCACTATTTTTCTTGGTCGATGTTATCCAGTTATTTGTAAACATACTCAGTGTCCTTGTTGTGTAAAATGATACTGTTATCTGTCCAATTTGGAGTGCCTGTCATAGATCTTGACTGAGCCAATTTTTGAAAAGGAATCAGTATGACATGGTATTTCGTTAACTTGTCTGTAGGCTTCCCAAGGAGATAAAGCAAATGAAGTAATTCTTGGCAAAAATAGCGCCACGTGTCCTCAGTAACTAGGGTTTGGACACAGGGCTATTATTCTCAGTTAGCATTGAAGTGTTGGCCTTATATCCAAGCAAAGAGATCTCTCAGATTGTGTCCTTATTAGCTAAGTATGATGATCTGTTTGGCTGGTGATAACTTGATCCCTCTCACCTGTTTACTTATCAACAGAGTGGGGGAAATAACAGAACACCCTTAATAAGGGCATTTTGAAAATTATATAAGATGATGCTCATAAAGCATGTACAAATGTAAGCATGTACAAATAATAGCATAAAAATGTAAGCTCCTTCTACAAATATCATCAATCTCTCTATTACTATTATTATCATTAGGAAAAGTTTACCTTTGATTGTCTCTCAGTTTTCCTGTCCTTTTTCTTACTTCTCTTTGTGGTGTTGAGTCACAACTTGAGGAGTGAAATCCCCTAAGGCAGGAATTCCCACTGTGCCTCAGCGGGTTAAGATCCCAACATAGTGCTGGTGAGGATGCCGCTTTGATCCCTTGCCTCATTCAGTGGGTTAAGAATCTGGGGTTGCCTCAAGCTGTGGCATAGGTCACTGATGTGGCTTGAATCCTGCATTGCTGTGGCAGGAACTTCAATGTGCCTCGGGTGTGGCCTGAAAAGAAAACCAAAACAAAACTAACAAGGAAATCCCCAAAGACGTACTTATATATAAGAAGAGGGAAATAAGGTCACTTTGTGTCTGATATACACTCACTTATCATGGGGGCAAAAGAAACCCTAATCAAATCTTTGTCACAAGTACATCAAGACAGTGACAGACTGTAGAATATAAATTGTTCAGGTCTGAAAACTACTTTTTCAGGAGTTATATTGGCTTCTGATATCTCTAGCCCTGCTACTGTGTGGTAGGCACTGCCAGGAAAGAAGCCACACTTGGGTGATTCTAAGGGTCCTTTGCAAGGGGGATTTTTAGACTGTAGTGAAAGCCTGCAATTCCCAATCCCCTCCATGCCTCTTTTTCTGAATCTCTTCCAGGAAGTGATTCTTCGGGAAAGACTAGAATTTTTCTGAGAGGCCTGCAAGAATGTAAACTAAAAATTGTATTGCATATCCTCCATGGGCATTTATTCATCTATTCATTTATTCATTCATAAATTCATGCACAGGGATTTCCTGTAGTGGCTCAGTGGGAACGAATCTGACTAGTAACCATGAGGCTGTGGGTTCGATCCCTGGCATCAGTCAGTGGGTTAAGAATTCGGTGTTGGCATGAGCTGTGGTGTAGGTCTCAGATGTAGCTTGAATCTTGTGTTGCTGTGTGTGTGGTATAGGCCAGCAGCTATAGTTCTGATTCGACCCCTGGCTTGGGAACTTCCATATGCCACAGGTGCATTCCTAAAAAAAAAATCATCAACTCATGTACAGGGTTTCTACTAAGTGCTGGGCATTTTGTTGGGCTTTGGGGAAAGGGTAATACATAGGACAAAGTTTGGGTTTGACCCTAAAAAGCCTTCAAGACTGGTGGAGAAGACCTTGAGCTTTGAATGTCGGAGTGGTGAATAAGATAAGAGGACAAGTAGGGATATAATAGATGCATGTAGGAGGGGACATCTAAACTGAAAGGAGAGGTAGGAAAGGGAATGAAATTATATTGTAAAATAAAGTATTTGTATAAGTAAGTGGTATCAAATGAGACGAGTTGGCATCTAGATAATGTTCCCAAAGGAGAGAAAAACAAGTTCAAATACATAGGAAAGTAAACAAAGAGAAACAAACAAGAAACCCATCATATTGCTAAAAAAAAGCAGTGTAGTAAAACCTTTTATTGGAAGGGGATAATTTCTGTGGTAGCTGATGGAATGCCACAAAGTGTTTTGTATGATATTAATGCAAACAGAACATGTGCTTCAAAAAGTTGTGTTGGGTACTAAGGCAGTATATGGATCTGAGTCTGGGAGAAGTTAGAGAAAGGGCCACTTGTTTGGAGATTACTAAAGATATGCCAGGAAAAGTTGCTCTTGGCAGAAGGTGGGGCTGAAGCATAGAGATTGTGGATTCAGGGATTTGGCTATTTATCCATCATGTCTTATTTAATTGCTTTTATGCACAGTCCTGTTTGTGGTATTTAGAGGAAAAAGGCATGGTTCTTGCTCTAGGGAAACCAGGAGGGAGAGGAGAGGAAGAGGAAGACTGACTGTAGAAGAAAAGAAAATGCTTTATAATTTAGTAGCTGTAACATCATGTTTTTTCCTGCTTTTTTGAATAAAGAGCCCTGTATTTTCATTTTGCACTAGGTGCTGATCATCAGAGATTCATCTACCAAAATGGGAATTAAGCAAAGTCCACTTATGTATCACTCATTTCAGAGTCAAGTAACATTTATACTGCCTGGGTAATAACAGGGCTTATTACCTGAGACGGAGAGTGAGAGGGAAGGGGTTGTGGGGAGAGAGGGGAGGAGAGGATGGAGCAAGGGAGGGAAGGAGAGAAAGAAAGAGAGAGAAAGAGAGGGAGGGAGGGAGAGAGTGAAGTATGACACTCTTGGGGTTACAGTTGGTGAGGTAAAGTTTTAGGTCAATTTGCACAAGAAAAAAATTCACCCAAAGCCCAGCCAATGAAGGATTAATTCCTCTGCATATTTTTATTATCACTATCATCATTAACAGTATTTTTTGAGCACTGTACTAAGTTCTTTATGTGCATTATCTTGTCTAGCTCTCTTTACCACCCAATGAACTAGCTGCCAGATTCTATTTTTAACACTATTTCACAAATGATAAAATTGAGACACCAAGAGGTTAAAGAGCCTGACTCAGGTCCCTAAGGCAGGATAGTGAAACTTGAATTTTATCTGCCTGACTTCTGAGTCCATAATTTTAGGGAGTTAATAATGTCAAAGAAAAGATCTGGTAAAGAATATGTACAGAAAAAAAAATACTGTCATAAAGCAGCAGTGGATTTGAATAGGAAGGGGAAAAGGCAGTCCATTTTTGGTTTAAAGTATTAATTTTCTTTTTCAGTGTTTATCTTGTTTTTAAGGTAAAGACAGTAGTAAATATCTAGAAATAAGAACTGGATTTACACCATCATTTAGATCAATGGGATTTTTTGAAACCAAGCTTTTAACCCATTTGAATGAATGTTAGAGACAGTGTGTCTCCCTAACTGGGTGAAATTAGATCCCTGCCATGGGAATGTGACTGAACGACATTGGGCTGATGACTGGGAGTCCTGGTTCATCATACTTCCGCTCTTCTTTTCTGGTTTAGAGAATTTGTACAATCACTGAGAATCTCTCTGTGTCCATCTCCTTACTTTTAGAATTAGAATAATAGTGCCCATCTCATGAATTTGACAAGAGTAATTAACCATGCATGTTGGGATCTAGCCAACACTGGAGCAACAGAAATAGTCCCCAATGGGAGATCAATATGATGGTCACGAGGAATGCTCAAAGATGTATGTGGAGAGAGGGGCATCACCAACATGCCAGGGAGAGTCAGAGACACTGGAAAGAGGCCATACTGCAGGCAGTCAATATTGTGGACATGCCTGCTTTTCAACTCAGGACACACAAAGGAGAGGAATATGGACGTACATCTAATCAGTAGTAAGGAGTTGGACACAACTGCAGGGTTAATTATACACAGACATGAAACTCACCTGAAGATTGTTAAATAGTCAATTCTATATAGTTCATCAAGAAGGAAACGTGGCATCCTAGATTGAAGGAAAAATAAAGGTGTAGCCTATCAGCCAAAGTAAAGGACCTGTCTTGCCATGGCTGCTAGAGCGCTAAGAAGTAGACACATGGCTTCTATGACAATGTCTCTTTATTAGAACACAGAGCTTCAATGTAAAAGGAAACTGATATCACAGGTATATTATTGATAAAATCATATATTTGTTTTTGAATTATAAGCATGTTTATGTCTTCAAAGCATCCATATCCATATCTATAAATGCTGAGAAATTCTTATATTCAAACCCTCCATGAAAAAGTTCCCTATGAAGCTAGTGAAGTTACGCAGTATCACTTTTCAGAGAGTACCCCAGAATAGGCAACAGTAAGGAGTGAGAAAAATGAAAATTATGTAACGTATACATCAAAACTATCTTTTATAACTATTGAAAATTGAGTGTTTATTTATGGGTATTTTCCACACTTACTTAGTAATTTAGTAAATGAATTAGCATTGCTAATTTATCTGCAACAATGTGGCCATCAATTGGAACACTAATTATATTTTTGTGCTGGTGCTGAGATCTATGATCAAAATATTTTTTTGTTCAACCGCCCATGATATAGAAGTCATTTAACTAGATTTGCTCATTTTTTTCTGGCATTTTTATTCAATACAGTCCACTGAGTGAATGCTTCAGTAAGTTACCACTACATAGTCTACTTACATAATTCATAAATATGGAGGTATAGAGACATATTTTTCAAATTAGATTTTAGATTTTCAGTAAGAGCCATCAGTGGTCTTTTGTTTCCTGTTACAGACCAGTGTCTGGTTGCATTAGGACGTACATTAATTTGATGACCTTTCAAACTGAAAAGTCTACATAGACAACTAATCAGGGAGCAGCATTCCCCCCTTTACCACACAGGAGCAAAGGCAGATGGAAACACCACTTGTGGCTGCACATAGAAATCACCTGTGTAATCTGGGACTCACTCAAGAGACAGTTCATTAGGTGTGAAGGTGTGGGGCCTAGTGTGGGTGTGGAGGGTTTTTTAAAAAAACCTAGATTATTTTAATATGCAACAAAATTTGAGGACCACTCAAGTGAGAGCAAACCCTTGTGTTAGCATGGCCTGCAAGAGCAAAGAACAGCTTTCCTCCTTCCCTCTCTCCTTTCCTGGAGGCTTTTAGCATTTATTGGACATAGACTATGTGTCAGAAAATGTGCTAGGGAGTGAAAATACAAGGCCGATAAGATGGTCCCTGGTCATTTGTTTATTAAGTTAGTTCTGGCCTCTGTCTTTGACTCTGGCCACACCAGCCCACATAACCCCCAGTGTCCTGAACCCTGGCCATACAACCTTCCCTCAGTCCTCAGTGTGCCATGCTCTGTACTTGCGTAATGATTTCTCACAGGCGGTTGCTTCATCCATGTTGAGTTACCTCCTACCACCTCTTTTGATCTCAGTTTAATTCCCATTGCCTTGACGATCAGGCCTAGGCCCCATCTCCTCCCTTCATACTATTATCCCTCACTCCAGTTGCATGTGGCGTGTATGTGCTGATATGTTCTTCTATGCTTGATGTTTCTTTTTCAATTAGGCAGAAATCACTAGACAGGAACCTACACTGGGCTCCTTAATCAATTCCTATTAATTACTTGTTGAACGAATGAAATAATTATGAATTTGAGTATAGACAAGGATATCATTTTTTTTCCCTGCAAAACAGATTATCTTAAAACTTAGTGACTTAAAGCTATAACTGTTTTTTGATGTCTTGTGATTCTGAGGGTTGGCTAGACTCACCTGGGTGCATCTTCTATTCCACATGATATCAGCTGGGACTGCAGCCATGTGGGGTCTTGGTGGGAGGCCTGCCAGGGGGAAGGGATTAGACTCTTCAAGGTGGCTCCTCACATGGCTGGTGTCCTGGGAGGGTAGGACCAGAAAGCTGTTTCTTTTGGCCTATTAGGACTGCTTGGCCTCTCTACCATGTATTCTTATGTTCTTTCCCTTTCCACATGACCTCTGTACTTGGTCTCTCCAGCAGGTAGTCAAAGTTCCTAGTAGCTCAGGACTTACAAAATAAGCATTCCAAGAGAGGAGGCAGAAGCAGCCAGGTCTCTTAAGGGCTTGGTGAAAAGCTGGTCCAGTGCCATTTTTGCCATATTTTATTAGTCAAAGAAGTCACAGGCCCATTCCAGAGTCAATGAAACAAACAAACAAGCAAACAAACAAAACTCTAAGAGTTCCTGTTGTGGCTCAGCAGTAACAAACCCAGCTAGCATCTATGAGGACCCAGGTTCAATCCCTGGCCTTGCTCAGTGGGTTAAGGGTCTGGCATTGCTGCACCCTGTGGTGTAGGTCGCAGATGTAGCTCAGATGTGGCATTGCTGTGGCTGTGGTGTAGGCCGGCAGCTGCAGGCCTGATTTGACTCCTAGTCTGGGAACTTCCACATGCCATGCCTGCAGCCCTAAAAAGACAAAACAAAACAAACAACAACAACAAAAAAACCCAGAAAAAAACAAGCCCTAAAGCAGACCTCCCTTCTTTATAGTCGAGTCACGTAAAGAATTTGAGGCCATCCTTAATCCATTACAGACATTTAACCAAAAACATAAAACATTTCTTTGTTTATTTGGGGGAGGTGGGGCCAGCTCAAGGGATCTTTTTATTTTAGTTTTGATTTTATTGTGATAAGAACTTAACATGGGATTGACCCTCTTCAGAGATATTTTGGTGTACAATATAGTATTGTTAACTCTAGACACAGTGTTGAACGGCAACCTCTATAATTTATTCATCTTATATAACTGAAACGTTATACCCTTTAATTCACAACTGCACACTTTCCCTCCTCCCTCCTGTGTCATCTATGTTAGACAATTCATGTCATTTTACACAGAACAGTTCATAACTCCTTGTGTGGTACAGTTCATTGTGTGTTTCTAAAAGTGAGAACCTTCCCTTACATAACCACATAATAACCAAAATCGGAGAATTAGCACTGATACCTTGTCACAGTTTTTCATTTTTCCTAATATTATCCTTCACAGTGAAAGTTCCAAGCCATGCCTTGCATTCAGGAATCAGGTGTCTTCAGTCTCCTGTATTCTGAAATGGTTCCTCATTTCCCTGTGTTGTTAATGGTATTTGCATATTTGAGGAGTAGTAGCCTGATATTTTGTAGAATGACCATCTATTTGGGTTTGAATAATGTTTCATCCTGATAGATTTCATGCATTTAGACAGCACTGCACTTATGTTCTCAGTTCATCATATAAGAATTACTGATAACATTAGTCTCATCAGTTGGGTTTTCTACATTTTAAAGTTGCTATTTTCTTATTTTCTTCTTATTATTTTCTTTTTAGGGCTGCACCCACAGCATACGGATGTTCCCAGGCTAGGTGTCGGATCGGAGCTATACACCACAGCCACAGCAACTCAGGATCCAAGCTGTCTCTGCAATCTATACCACACACAGCTCACAGCAATGCCAGATCCTTAACCCACTGAGCAAGGCCAGGGCTTGAACCCACATCTTCATTGATACTAGTTGTATTTGTTTCCACTGCACCATGATGGAAACTCCATATTTTTCTTTTTTTTTAGAGTTGATTTACAATGTTTTGCCAATTTCTGCTGTACAGAAAAGTGACCCAGTCATATGTGTGTGTATGTAAATATGCATTCCCTTTCCTATATATTTTCTACTGCAATTAATAAATATATTACATAATTAATAAATACTTATTTCTCATTGCATTTTGATGTATTAATATCTGTTGATTTCTTTTTTTTTTTTGCCTGAATTGTGATGGTTGCCAAATTCTTATTATTATTTTTTTTTTTGTCTTTTAGGGCCACACATGCAACATACAGAGGTTCCCAGGCTAGGGGTCAAATCCGAGCTGTAGCTGCTGGCATATACCACATCCACAGCAATGTGGGATCCGAGTCACATCTGTGACCTACACCACAGCTCACAGCAACGCCAGATCTTCAACCCAATGAGTGAGGCCAGGGATTGAATCCACATCCTCGTGGATACTAGTCGGGTTCGTTTACCAGTGAGCCATGGCGGGAGCTATGATGGTTGCCAAATTCTCATTCCTCTTTGGTGTTCAGGACTGGTCCCAGATTGCATTGTGGGACAAGGGTCAGATGCTGAACCCTGTCTCTAAGGGGGGTGTGTTAGGATGACTATGTAAAAAGCAGAAACAAGGATAAGTAAGCCCCAGGGACATTTTCTGAGCCCAAATGAGCCATTCATTGTTATAATTCTCTTATAAACAAAGATGACAGATCTCGAGTCAATTTTAACTTATTTTCTATACTTTTATCTGGTGGTGGTTATATGGATGTATCTGTAGATATAGGTATGATATCTGTCTGCATATAATATATGCACATATTTTATAGTGCTTAATTTTATTTGTGGGGGCACATCTGTGGCATATGGAAATTCCCGGGCCAGGGACTGAATCTGAGCTGCAACTTGACCTATACCACAGCTGCAACAATGCCGGATCTTTAACTCACTGCACCACAGTGGAAACTCCTACAGTGCTGAATTTTTTTTTTTTATCTTTTAGTATAAGCCAATTATACTCAGCAATTAAGAGCAAGAGGGTGAAAAGGCAAAAAACAAACTTCTGACTTAGCTCCTTAGTTACATAGCATTATATATGGCTTTCTATATTGCATAAAACTTAAGCAAACACGCCCCACCCAGAATCAGGAGATTTGCTAACCGCAAGGATCATTCAATGTTATAAATTTGTTACAAATGTTACCAACTGTAGTTCTGTAATAGCATTTAGGAGTCACTTAATAACATTAATTTTCAGATAAAGAAATTGAAGCAGTTGTTTTCAAAAAGTCTTTTTCTAAAAGGAAAAGTAGAAGTCTTTTCCTTAAAAGAATTTTTTTCCTTTATGTGATGTTCCTGCATTTAAAGATTTTGTGTATTGATATAAAATATTTTAAAAATAAAATGATTGTAAATTTGCCTGAAATGAGGATGCACAATTAAAGTAGGCAATTACTGTTTTGACTTTGTAATGTGATTTAAGTTACAAAATGAGAACAATTTTAGTAACTTAATGGTGTTTCTCTGTTTGCCTCTCCTCCCCCAATACCTTTTCTGTCTTGCTTCTGTTCTTCCGGGCTGACCCTCCGGATGCCCCAGCTTCTTTGAATTTTTACTTCTAGCTGAGTTTGGCTAATGGGAGATCAGAGTGAGTAGGAGCAAGAATGGGTTGTTTCTTCTCTTACCCCCTCTAGGCCTTGGCTGTCTTGTCTCAGTCTGATTTCCCCCTAAAATTATAGCTTCTTTCAGGAAATTCTGTGGCTCCGACTTTCTGACTTTCATCAGGCTCTTATTCTTTTAGACTCAGATCTTTTTTTTTTCTATACAAGAATTTATGTTTATTGCAGAGGCGGTGGGAGAGGTGTGTAAGAAGCACAATAAAAAAAGTTAAGAATTTTAAAGCATCTTACATTTTGCTCTAATGGCAGCAAAATTATTAGGAACAAAGAATTGTTTGCAGACCTGATAGCAAAGTTTATGAAATATGTAATATGAAGGAAAGAAATCTTGATGGATCTTTATTGCAGACATGGAACTGTCAGTGTTTTGAACTGGTATCCTCTGCATGACCTCCCACTACACGTGACTTCTAACATGGGGATTGTCAGTAGGTGAGCCAGAAGATAACTTCTCTTCTTCGCACTAGATGGGTACTTTAAATTCCCCATATTTTCTCTAATATAGCCCACACGTTTCACAAAATCTACATAGCACATCAAGTGGGCCCCTGATCACCATTGATGAGATTGTGATGCATTGTAGCTTTCACAGTCTCACCCTAATCAGGAATTTTGAGGCTAGAATTTGCACCTTCCACTTATACTTTCTCAGTGTGCTTCAATATTCCTAACTGGTTCCTTTCCCCATCTTTGTAATTGCTCTCTTTATTAAATTGTCTTCAAAACCCCACCTCAGTTACCTTGCATTTTCTACTCGGTCCTTAATGGATGCAATAACACAACCCAGAAATTGAATCAGAGGCATGCTGTTTCTATTAAATTGTTAGTGAGAGATGGCCAATAGGAAACAGACCTGGGTAAAGTGTAGCTACATTTGCCTATTTTATCTTCATACTATGATATCCTTGCTAGGAAATCTCTAACACAATCTGGTAGTAATTTCTGATTATCCTCCTGAAAGCTTGTGGATATACTTTTTCAGTTTTATAAAAAAGCAATTGATGTTAGTTTTATTTAGCATGTAAACTATTTTTTTTTTTGCTTTATAGCATTTTGCTTTTTTTCAGAGCTGTACCCATCCGTAGCATATGGAGGTTCCCAGGCGAGGAGTCAAATCTGAGCTGCAGCTGCCCACCTACACGATAACCAGGGCAACGTAGATTCTGAGCCACATCTGCGACCTACACCACAGCTCATGGAAATTCGGGGTCCTTAACCCACTGAGCAAGGCCAGGGATCGAATCAGCGTCCTCATGGATACCAGTCTGCTTTGTTACTACTGAGCCACAATGGGAACTCCCCAAATATTGTTGAAAGATAAATGTAGGGTAGGAGGTTCAGATAGTATTTTAATACCAAAAATAAGTTACCTGCCACGTGACTTTAAACTTTGTAAACTTTTCCATATATAAGTTCACTCTCACTAAAATGCAAATAAAAATAAAAGGCTTCAAGATTATGTACAGGAGTGTTGTTAGAGACAAATAGAAGAGGGAATAGAGCCTTTCAGAGATTATGTGTGAATAAGTGATTAGGCAACTAGAATGAGTATCATAGTCGAAGTCTAGCCTCATTTGTTTTACTGATGCTGCTTCATTTAGGCAAAATGCCTCTTTATCTCTTAGACAATTAGGTAATAGATTAGAAGAATAGCTAAAAGGGAAAAGAAGCATTGATTAGAGGGTTATTCCAGCGACTCTGAGGAGTGAATGGATATTTAAGTCACTCTCAAATTCATTAGTCTTATAGTCTATGGTTATAAAATTCAGAATCACAGTCATGTAAATACATTTATTATACCTAAATAAATCAAGAAAGTTTCATTTTCAAAAATGCCAGATGTTCTATGTTTCTCTGGTGGCACTATAAATCTGAAGTTGATCTATGCTAAACATCTGTCAAAATTACACACTTGTTTTAGGGAATCAGTTCAAACATGCACTTTGAATAATGCATCAGTAAGCAAAAAGATTGTTTATTCTATTTAAAAGGGAACTAAATTTACACGGAGAAAAACCCTTTGTGGTGAAGGTTCTAAGACTTGGGACCATTTTTAGATGAGGATCCACAAGTGACTCATTGAACTTCACAGCCCTTCTGAGGTTGCTAAGCAGATCACATCCATCAGTACTAAACCAGGATTTGAGGTTGGAGTCACCATTGCAGATGCTTAAGTCCAACTTTTTAATAAACTGATACTCAGTTGTTTAAAAAATGTGTTTATTATGAGGTAAAATTTCATAATAAATTTTATCTTATAGATGAACTTAAAAAAAAGCCAAATAAAAGTAGAAAGTACTTCCTTCCTTTCATTATTCTAGTATTTTTTTCCTTCTAATTTAGAAGCTGTTCACAAGCATAAAAATGACAATAAACTAATAGTTTTTAACTATGTTGTATCTTCACAGGAAAAACAAAAAACTATAGCCTTCAAGGAAAGAAGAGGATTAAAAACTTATGACCAAACAGTATTTAAAGCACCAAAGGATTAGTAAAATTTTCCTAAGGTGAAAAGATAAAACATTGTTGGCATTAGGTTGAAAATGTAATTTAGCTTTCCCAAAATATGTTTTCTGTTTTAGACTTCTAGAGATTTGCTTTTGAGTTCTTGTTAAGAAATACTTGCACAAACTAGAAAAATATAACCATGTGAATTCTTTCATCACTATTTCTTCCTGGCACTGAAAATTTTTATTCCTGGATGTCAGTAGCAAACGATTACGGCTGGAAACTACTGGGGTAAATACAGTATTTTGTAAATAAAATGCTATCAGTTCAGTGGTTGAGAATATTCATTTTCAACCCCACACTTAACATCAGCCACAGAAATGTATAACACCACAAAATGTTCATTTCTCACTCTGAGCACTATTTAAGTCTTACAGAGACTTATTTTAGAAATTGCAAGATTTTAAAAGCTTATATGGCAAATTGAAGTGGTAGCCTGTGATTATTTTTATTTCAGTTTTAGGCTAATTGCTTGGTAGTTGCTTTGCTTATTTTTTTTTTCCTAGTCAATCAATTTATTTAAGAAGATACTTGAAGATCACTTTCTTGGTTTCTCTTTTTTGGATGGTTTCATGATGATTTAGCTTGAGAAGTATTTCTGAATTGTGATATGGAAAGAGCAATATGAATTGTGAATTCATATTCAATATGATTTTCTATCACAATATGAATTGTGATATGGTGGTATCACTTAGGATTTTGCAACCATTTAGCTGTAATGCATGAACCTTGCAAATCAGAGAGCTAAAGAGCAAGAGATGAATGTCAAGAGTCTGTAGTGAGGAAAGAATGGAATGATGGTGCAAAATGAGCTAAGACTCCAAAAAAATTGATATTTTAATATTGACCATTTTATTATATTTGTGAATTGATTTATTTTTAAATGTCTGTACTAAATCTATTAAAAGTTACCCTAAAGGTATAAGGAGGATTAAGAGGTACAGACTTTTAAATGTAAAATAAGTAAGATAACAAGGATATAATTTATAGCACAGGGAGTATAGCCAATATCTTGTAATAACTTTATATGGAGTATAGGCTATAAAAATGTTAAAAAACATTAATAAGTCAGTTATACTTAAACATATGTATAAATAGTCATCCTTTAAGAAAGTTGCCCTAAGTAGTAAATTTCACTAAAAATACTATCTTTTTAAAAGAATAATGTTAGAAGTGACATTGTTTTTTATTCATTTTTAAAAAATTTTATTGGAGTATAGTTGACTTATAATGTTGTGTTAGCTTCAGGTATAGAGCAAAGTGAATAAGTTATACATATACATATATCTATTCTTTTTCAGATTCTTTTCCCGTATGGGCTATTGCAAAATATTGAGTAGAGTTCCTAGTGCTACACAGTATGTCCTTCTTGATTATCTATTTTATATAGAAAATACTATGTATTTTATAGTGTGTATGTGTTAATCCCAACCTCCTAATTTATCACTCTCTCCCATGTTTCTCCTTTGCTAACCCTAAGTTTGATTTGAAATCTGTGAGTCTATTTCTGTTTTGTAAATAAGTTCCTTTGTATCATTTTTATTAGATTCCACACATAATGAGTGATATCATGTGATGTTTGTCTGGCTTACTTCACTTAGTATGATAATCTCTAGGTCCATCCATGTTGCTGCAAGTGTCATTATTTCATGCTTTTGTATGGCTGAGTAATATTCCATTGTATGTACCACATCTTTACTCATTCCTCTGTTGATGGACATTAGGTTGATTCCATGTCTTGGCTACTGTAAATAGTGTTACAATGAACACTGTGGTGTATATATCTTTTCAAATTATGATTTTCTCAGGATATATGCCTAGGAGAGGGATTACTGGCTCATATGGTAATTCTGTGTTAAGTTTTTTAAGAAATCTCATACCGTTCTCTACAGTGGTTGTAGAAGTGACATTGTATAAAATACTGCAAATATCTTTAATGTCTGTCTTAATAAAAGACAGCTGAATATTTGTATCATGGCATATGGAGGTTCCCAGGCTAGGGGTCTAATCTGAGCAATAGCCGCTTGCCTAGGCCACGGCCACGACAATGCCAGATCCGAGCTGCATCTGTGACGTACACCACAGCTCATGGCAAGGCTGGATCCTTAACCCACTGAGTAAGGCTAGGGATCAAACCTGCAGCCTCATGGTTCCTAGCCAGATTTGTTTTCACTGCGCCACAATGGGAACTCCCTCTCATAGTAGTTTTTGAAGTGTGCATATTGGTAATTATAAAGCCTAAGGAAATAAAATTACCGACCAATATCACTCATAAACATAGCTCAAAAATCTTTAGGTAATATACCAGTTTTTCTTTTATATACTGGAAAAAGTTATTTATCTTACATAGATTTTGTGATGATTAAATTAAAGTCAAAGATGGAATGGTTCTTTGAAGACAGTGAAGTAATTCATTTTGGTTTTTCTGATTAATCCTGACCCTTGGCTACATGAGGGAAAACGAATGTGAGCTATTTCCTTCCCTGAAAACCAACAGTATTTTATAGTCTCAGCATTTAATTATTTCACCTCCTTGGTCAGGTTTATTCCCAGGTATTTGATTTTTTGGGGTGCAATTTTAAAAGGGATTGTATTTTTGTATTCCTTTTCTAATATTTCATTGTAGTATACAGAAATGCTACTGATTTCTGAATGCTAACCTTATATCCTGCTCCTTTGCTGAATTTGTTGATCAGTTCAAGCAGTTTTGGGGTTGAGTCCTTAGGGTTTTCTCTATATAGTATCATGTCATCTGCATACAGTGACAGTTTTACCTCTTGTATTCCTCTTTGGATGCCTTTTATTTCTTTTGTTTGTCCGATTGTTGTGGCTGGGACTTCCAGTACTATGTTGAATAACAGTGGTGAGAGTGAACATCCTTATCTTGTACCAGTTTATAGTGGCAAGGCTTTCAGCTTTTCTCCACTGAATATTATATTTGCTGTGGGTTTATCATAAATGGCTTTTATTATGTTAAGGTATGTTCCCTCTATGCCCACTTTAGTAAGACTTTTGATCATGAATGGATGTTGGACTATGTCAAATGCTTTCTCAGCATCTATTGAGATGATCATGTGGTTTTTGACTTTTCTTTTGTTAATGTGGTGTATGATGTTGATTGATGTGTGTAGTTTGAACCATCCTTGTGCACCTGAGATGAATCCCACCTGGTCGTGTTGTGTGATCTTTTTGATATGTTGTTGGATTCGGTTGGCTGAAATTTTGTTGAGAATTTTTGCGTCTATATTCATCAAAGATATTGGCCTATAATTCTCTTTTTTGGTAGTATTTTTGTCTGGTTTTGGAATTAGGGTGATGGTGGCATCATAGAATGTTTTTGGGAATATTCCTTCTTCAGCCTTTTGAAAAAGTTTAAGGAGGATGGGTATAATTTCCTCTTTGTATGTTTGGTAGAATTCACCTGTGAAGCCATCTGGTCCTGGACTTTTATTTGCAGGGAGTGTTTTTATGAGATATATAAATTCATTTCTAGTGATTGGTTTGTTCAGTTTATCTCTTCTTGGTTCAGTTTTGGCAGGCTGGAAGTCTCTAGAAAGTTGTCCATTTCTTGCAACTTGTCATATTTGATGCCATACAATTGTTCATAGTATTCTCTCATGGTTTTTTATATTTCTGCAGTATCCATTTTGATTTTTCCTTTTTAATTTCTTATTTTGCTTATTTGGGTTTTTTTTTTCCCTTCTTGGTGAGTCTGGCCAGAAGTTTGTATATATATATATATTTTACCTTTTCAAGGAATCAGCTCTTGGTTTTATTGATTTCTTCTATTGTTTTTTGAATCTCTATTGTTTTGATTTCCTCTTGATCTTGACGATTTCCTTCCTTCTGCTGAGTTTAGGATTTGTTTATTCTTATTTTTCTAATTCATTTAGGTGGTGGGTTAAGTTGTCAATTTGAGATTTTACTTTTTTATTGAGGAAGGCCTGTATCACTCTGAATTTCCCTCTAAGCACTGATGTTGTGGCATCCCATAGATTTTGGTTGGTTGTGACTTCATTGTCATTTGTCTCAAGGTGTTATTTGATTTCCTTTTTGATTTCCTCATTGATCCACTGGTTTTCTAGTAGCATGTTGTTTAGTTTCCATAAAACTATAAAAGACCCAGAATTGCCTAAGTAATTCTGAGGAACAAAAACCAAAGAGGAGACATAACTCTTCCAGATTTTGGGCAATATTACAAAGCCACAGTCATCAAGACACTGTGGTAATGGTACCAAAAGAGACATACAGACCAATGGAACCGAATAGAGAACCCAGAAATAAACCTGGACACCTATGGTCAATTCGTCTTCGACAAAGGAGGCAAGAACATAAAATGGGAAGAAGACAGTCTTTTCAGCAAGTATTGCTGGGAAACCTGGTCAGCTGCATGCAAATCAATAAAACTAGAACACACCTTTACGCATGCACAAAAGTAAACTCAAAATGGCTGAAAGACGTATATAAGACAAGACATCACCAAACTCCTTGAAGAAAACATAGGCAAACCATTCTCTGACATCAACCTTACAAATGTTTTCTCAGGTCAGTCTCCCAAAGCAACAGAAATAAGAGCAAAAATAAACCAATGGGGCCTAATCAAACTGAAAAGCTTTTGCACAGCAAAGGAAACCAAAAAGAAAAAAAAAAGACAACTTACAGAATGGGAGAAAATAGTGTCAAATGATGCAATGGACAAGGCTTAATCTCTGAAATATACAAACAACTTATACAACTCAACAGCAAAAAAGCCAACAACCCAATGGAAAAATGGGCAAAAGACTTGAACAGACATTTTTCCAAGGAAGATGTACAGATGGCCAACAAGCATAAGAAAAAATGCTCAACATCCCTGATGATTAGAGAAATGCAAATCAAAACTACCATGAGATACCACCTCGCACCAGCCAGAATGGCCATCATTAATAAGTCCACCAATGACAAATGCTGAAGAGAGTGTGGAGAAAAGGGAAGCTCCTGCCCTGTTGGTGGGAATGTAAGCTGGTACAACCACTAAGGAAGACAGTGTGAAGGTACCTCAGAAAACTAAATCTAGAACTACCATATGACCTAGCATTCCCACTCAGGCATATATCTGGACAGAACTTTCCTTGAAAAAGCACCTGCACTCGTATGTTCATTGCAGCACTATTCACAATAGCCAAGACATGGAAACAACGTAAATGTCCATCAACAGATGAATGGATCAAGAAGATGTGGTATATATTCACAATGGAATACTACTCAGCCATAAAAAAGAACAAAATAATGCCATTTGTAGCAACATGGATGGAACTAGAGATGCTTATACTAAGTGAAGAAAGTCAGAAATAGAAAGACAAATACCATATGATATCACATATATAGAATCTAATATAAGGCACAGATGAACCTTTCCACAGAAAAGAAAATCATGTACTTGGAGAACAGAATTGTGGTTGCCAAGGGGGAGGCAGTGAGTGGAATCAACTGGGAATCTGGGATTAATATATTGCCTTTGGAATGGATAAGCAGTGAGATCCTACTGTATTGCCTTTGGAATGATTAAGTGATGAGATCCTGCTGTATAGCACTGGATACTATTATCTAGTCACTAATGATGGAGCATGATAATGTGAGAAAAAGAATGTATATATGTATGATGACTGGGTCACCTTGTTGTACAGTAGAAAATTGACAGAACACTGCAAACTGGCTATAATGGAAAAAATAAAAATCATGAAAGAAAGAAAGACAGACAGACAATAGCGCTCACCTATGGCTTCCCACTAGGTGGCACTAAGACTCAGAGAAGGGTCTGGGTGTGGTATTTTGAGCCACTGAGAGTGGTGACAGACCTATTGCCAAGAACTTGAAGGACACCCAGGCCAGCAAATAGATACGTCTGACAGCCATATGGGCAATCACCAGGTGGCAGGGAGGTCCAAACGTGGAGGATCTGTGAATGGTGAGAAATGGGTAATAGGAAACTCAGAAGCAAGGCTTTCTCACATCGGGGAAAACGGCTAACAAGGCTTTCTCCTGATAGGTTTAGCAGCAGAGGTTGGGACTATAAGAAGGAGAGATGGCAGAGGAATAAAATAAGCCATCATGAAGCAACAATATTAGTATTCTCTAGGTCTAAAAGAAAACACTGGATGTAAATCTGCTCTATCCATAATAGTGTTGATGATAATACTAATGGTAACACTATTACCATTGATTGATGACTTAACTAAGTTTCAAGGACCATGCAGAGCACTTATAGATTCTGTTCCATTTAATCCTTGAATGTTGCAATGGGTTATCACTTACTCTCTGCATTACAGGTGACTAAATTCGAACTCAGATTAAACAGTGTGTTTCCTAGGATCATACAGCTGGTAATTAATAGGGCTAAGAAATAAACTTTTCTGTTCACTTATCTTCCTACCTGCCTGCTGTGCTATTACTAATACCTGTGAATCTGATTCTATTATTGCAAGTTCTTCTGAAATACATATAAGGAAATGCAGTCAGCAGAAGTGGGGGATGAATGAAAAATGTTTCCATTTTGTTCATTAAGTACCCAATCCCTAGCCTTCAGATTTTAATGAGGTAAAATTAAAATCCAGAATATGACCAAAATGATTTCTATGTTTTTTCTAACACCATAAACAGCTTTTTTGAGTAATATGAAATAGCTTAACTTATATACCTTTATTTTGAATGCGTTTTCTCACACACTCAATTACAAGTGAAATAGAAAACATCACATGTTAAAATTATGCTTGTTCATTCTTAGAAAGGAATTGGAATTTTGTTGCCTGGAATAAAAATAGAAGACCAATTTTTAAAAAGCGGCTTCTGGGGAAAATGCAACCTTTGTAATTTCACATTTTGGACAAGTTGAGGGGCTTTGACAAAGTTTCATGTTCATGTTTCTTATAGGGTAGCAATAAATAGGATTTATACCAGAGAAAAATATAAAGCTTCAAACAAAAACAGATGATGAAATGTGTCTTGCAGTGACAGCAGCATCCTATGTCAATAAAAAAGCATTAAATTCAAGTAGATACCTGTTTGCCAGATCATAATACAGTATTTTAGAAAAATGACACTACACACACACATACACATGCACATTTGTTTTTCAGTAAAAAATCAAATTGGAGATTGCCCAAATCAATATTTTTCATTATATACCAAGTTTTCCAAATCTTTAGTACATAAAAAAATGAGAACTTCTTGTATTAAGGCAAGACCTCAAAACACTCATTTTCACAAATGTATCTGAAAGTCAAGTTTAATTAGTTTGAAATGAGTTAACTCCTTTTAAAAGTCAGATAAATAAATTAACCAGCCTTTTCCATTTTCTTAAACCTTTTAAGAGAGTCAAATAGTCAATTCAAAATACCACCGATTCTTTGTCATTTGGGTTATATCAAAATAACTCTTTTATTGGGAGTTCCCATAGTATCTCGGTGGTAAGGAGTCTGGCTAGTATCCATAAAGACGTGGGTTGAATTCCTGGCACCACTCAGTGGGTTAAGGATCTGGCATTGGCGTGAGCTGTGGTGGAGCTCGGATCTGCAGATGTGGCTCGGATCTGGCATTGCTGCGGCTGTCATGTAGGCCAGCAGCTACAGCTCGGATGTGACCCCTAGCCTGGGAACTTGCATATGCCATGGGTGTGGCCCTAAATACAAATAAATAAATAAATAAATAGCTCTTTTGCACAAATAGCGTATCACTAAATTATGTTACCTATCAGCCTTTAATATGTGTTAAATATACAGGGAAATTCATTTCATTTATATTATTTGATTTGATTTAATTTTGATACACTGTTTCTCTGTCTTGTCTCAATCAGTCTATAGTGTGAATGCCAGTTTTTAGATTAAATCATATTGCTCTTTTGGAAAAATTTGGATGTTGGCCTTTTCTACTTTCCTTGGATTTTTTTTTTTTTTTGAGGTTTTCACCCACTTGTTTGCAGGGTTTTATTGGCAGAAAAATCTGAGTAGAAGCTCTCTTTTACTCATTGACTGAACACATATTATCTACCTCCTCTGTGCCAGCACCATGTCAGTATTTGTCATAAGGATTCACCTTTGTCCTATAGGGATAAAATTCAGAATATCTAGGATGCAGATTCAGGCATATACACATACTGAGTGTATAATAATAATCATGCTGGGGAATCTTTTCAGTTTCTTGATGGTGTCTTTACATTGATTTTTTTGTCATGGATCCTAAGATACCTATATTTTCTTTGTCACTTAGGCTTTTGATATTCTGTCTAAGATATAACTACCTAATCTAACATTACAAATATGTATGCCTATCTCCTGGGGAAGCGTTTGTTATTTCTAGGCCTTTCACGTGGGTATTTACAAGATATTCCATCTGCCCCTTCACCCTGGCTACACTGAGACATTTAAATCTCAGCCAAAACGTTGCTTCCTCTGTGTAGTCTTCTTGACAGTTCCTCTCTATTCCTGTCCCCATACCATGATCCTCCTCAGTTAATTTTGAGTTAATTATTTGTATACAGAGCGATCCAGTTCAGTCTTTTGCAGGTGGATAGCCAGTTGTCCTAGCACCATTCATTGAAAGGATTGTGCTTTCCATGTTGAATTGGCTTGGTACCCATGTCTAAGATAAACTGACCATAAACATAAGGGTTTATTTTTGGACTTTCACTTATATGCCTTGGATATGTCTGACCTCCCATCAGTGCTGCACTGTCTTGATTTTTGTAGATTTGTTGTAATTTTTAAAATAGGGAAATGTAAGTCCTCTTCTTTTGTTTTTCTTTTTCAAGATTGCTTTGACTCTTCTGGGTCCTTTGCATTTTCATATGCATTTTTGTATCAGCTATCAGCTTGTCAGTTTCTGAAAAAGAGCCAGCTGGGATTTTGGTAACAATTGGGGTAAATGTCAATTTGGGAATGTTGCCATTTTAACATTACTCAGTTTCTCTAGTCCATGAATGTGGGAGGTCTTTCAATTCATGCAAATCTTCCTTAATTTCTTTGAACAATGTTTTGTAATTTTTGTTGCCTCCTCTTTGTCCATCTGTCTCTTTGGTCCTGAGGGCAGTGATTCCTCTGTGTCCTCCCCTCTCTTCCAAATCCAAGAATAGAATAGCTTTTTTTTTTTCCCTTTTTTCTTTCATTTTGCTGAGGTTTGTAATTTTTGTTAGAATGGATTGGCTACTCACATCTCCTGTCATATAGGACCAGAAACAAGAAATGCCCCTTTCCGAGGAGAGAAAGTTTTATTGCAAGTCCCAAGCAGAGAGAACAGATGGTTCTTTCTTGAAAAACCTCAGTTAAAGAATTTTTAAAGGCAAAATTTGGGGTAAGGACTGCAGAGTGTGTGACTTTCTTCTGATTGGTTGGTCGTGAAGGAACAGGATGTCCCCTTTAATTCTTTAAACATGATTTGCTTCAGTTCCTTGAAAATACTAAAAGGAGATGATTTAGTTTTTTTGGGGGGGGGTCTTTTTCTGTCTTTTTTTAGGGCCACACCCACGGCATACAGAGGTTCCCAGGCTAGGGGTCCAATCAGAACTGTAGCCACCAGCCTATGCCAGAGCCACAGCAATGCAGGATCCGAGCCTTGTCTGCAACCTACAGCACAGCTCATGGCAACACCAGATCTTTAACCCACTGAGTGAGGCCAGGGATCGAACCTGCGTCCTCATGGATGCTAGTTGGGTTCAATAACTGCTGATCCATGTCAGGAACTCCTGATTTTTTTATGTTAATTTCACCAATAAGCTTCCTCAGAGATGGTTTTTATTGATTTATTTTTCTCTGTTTATGCACCATGGTTTTCTGTCTGTGTTTTACATTATCTATCTATCTATCTATCTATCAACAGGCCATTTTGAATAATACCCTTTTTTTCCCCCTAGAAATCTAATATCTGATTTCCTTTCTCCTTAGGGTTTCTTTTTGTTAATGTTTATTGTTTTTGTAAGCATTCATTTAGGGAATTTGCTGAACTAATGTGATTTGCTGTCTTAGCCTTCACTTCCTGCTTTCCCAGGTCCTTGAGATCAGCCAGAGATAAGAGCTTAGGGCTTTTGCCTGTCTTTCCTGGGCATACACATAGCCCTGCATATGCATGTGGACCTCTTTATCCCTGGAATGTGTCAGAGCTTTACAAATTCTTTGTGGATTCTCATTCACAAGTGTTGTTTTTTTTTTTTTTTTTTTTTTTGTTCTTTGATAAGACCTGTGTTGGACTCAACTGGGTTTTCACTGTCTAAGGTGGTTGTGATGTTAACAGATGCCACAGATTGTTTTTGACAAATACCTTGGGGATTGAACTGTTAACACTAAGAAAGTTCCTAGTCAGGTAGAATAACAGATCCTGTGAATGGGGCTTTTTCAGGGATCTATGAGATGAGAATATCTCTTCTCTGGAAGAAGATATTTACAAATCATATATGCAATAAGTGGTTGATATCCAAAATATATGAAGAACTCATACAATTAACAACAGAAAAACAAATTGATTAAAAAATGAGCAGAGAAACTGAATATACATTTCTCCAAAGAAATCATATATGAGGACAAAAGGCATAGGAAAAATGTTTAATATCACTAATTGTCAGGGAAATGTAAATCATAACTACAATAATAATATCATGTCATGCCTGTTAGATTGCTGTTAACAAAAAGGCAAGAAATAGCAGGTGTAAGCAAGGATTTGGAGAAAAAGGAACACTTGTACCCTGTTGGTGGGAATGTAAATTGGTCTAACCACTGTAGAAAGCAGTATGAAAATTCTTAAAAAAAATTAAGACTGTATATGACCTACCTATATTACTTCTGGGTATTTATCCAAAGAATACAAAAACACTAACTCAAAAAGATACATGCACTCCTATATTCACAGTAGCATTATTCACAATAGCTAAGATATGGAGGCAAACTATTTGCCCATCAGTGGATGAATGGATAAAAAAGATGTGGCATGTATATGTGTGTACACAACACAGTATTACTTAGTCACAAAAAAGAATGTAATTTTGCCATTTGCAACAATGTGGATGAATCTTTAAAGTACTATGCTAAGTGAAAGAAGTGAGATGGCAAAAGACAAATTCCATATGATTTCACTCATGTGTGGACTATAAAAAGCAAAAAACACACAAACGAACCCCCCAATAAATAAGCCAAACAGAAACAAACATGTAGATACAGAGAACAGAGCCTTGATTACTAGAGGGGAAGGGGTGGGACAAAGAATTAAGTCCATAAAGAGTGTCAACTGTATGGTAATAAGTGAAAATTAAACTTGTGGTGGAGAGCATGCTGTAGGAAATACAGAAGTAGAAATATAAGTTTATACACATGAAACTTATTAAATGTTATAAACTGATGTTACCTCAATTAAAAAATAGTGGCTGTTCTGTGCCCTCCGGTGGCTCATGGGTAGTTGGTATATAACTGTTATAGTTGTGAGGTGAGTTTTCAAGGCTTCCGTGGAGCTGGGGAGCAGGGATGAGAATAATACAGATTAAATGCTACAAAACTCTCTATCTTATCAAAACTCAGCCATTTTTCTGATGTGTTCATTGGGAGGCTACGGGTATTAGACTATAAAAACAGTTCCTGGATTGTTGCAAGCCTTTGGTTAATTTACAGTTTTTAAAAAATCATTTTTTGATCATTTTTGTCAGTTACTTTTCTAGATGAAGTGAATTTTGTACATCTTTACTCTACCATCCCAGAAGTGCCTCAATGTTTTACAGAATACTGCTTATATTTCTATAGGCTAGAATTCTAAAAGCAGGAATGCAGGATATAAATATATTTAGTTATATTAATTATTAGAGGTACTTTCTTCAGTGGCTCTAAAAATTCACATTAAAAACTTTGAGGCAAATAATTTCCTCTTTTTTTCAGTCTGAGATTCAAAGCCTTAGTGAATTTATTGAAATTCAGATTTTTTCATAGGTTCATTGAATATTTGAATTTGATCCTTCATTGATTTCCTTTGCCTATTCATCTACTAGACTGTCTTTTTTTCTTTTCAATTTATCTTAAATACTTTGGAGTTAACTGTATCTGTAATCTTTCATGTATAATTTTAAACAGATTGAATAGAATTTTTTATAGTGAAAGAATCCTATAACTACAATATTTCATATGCTAAAATTTTTCTAACAAAAGCATAAAAATTTAAAAAGATTGTCAAAAAACTGGTGAGGATACAGTTTGGTACAGAGGAGAAAATAAATGCAAGAAAAAAACTGCATGATGTTAATTTCAGAGCAAATTTTAACAAGAAAGTTTTTCAAGTGCAATGTGTTAGATTTCTACTCATTTTCTGGGTTGAAGAGAAAGTTCCAGGAACTCATTTTCTCCCTTTCAATACCAATTGCCTTGAATTTACCAGAATAAATATCACTGTGGCCTTTGTATTTATATCAACCAATAATGGACACCTGTATTTCCTGGTCTGCCTTCTCTTACTGTGCTCTAATCTCCATAAAGGGCTAAGGATCTCCTGTTCCTTCCTCTTCCTCTGTGTCCCCTTAACTCCTGAAACTCTCATACTGTATCCTCTGAAATTCTTTATTACCAAAAAAGGTATTCTGTTATCTTCGGCTGATCTCTAATAGTTAGCTTCTCCTTCCTCTAAGGAAAGTTGCCTTGCAGCCCTGGCTCTCCTTTGAAGATAGTGCTTCCTCTAGCACTTTCTCAGGATGTCTGTTTTCTTCCTCTGTCCTGGTTTCAATGGGCTGGGAGTGGGTATCAGTCTCTTCAGAACATTCTCTTTCTCCTCTCTTATATCCTTGGGTTTGAATCTCAAGCAGCAGATTTTATCACACACTATCCTCTTTGTGATCCACCCATTCCTGAAGCATGTCCTTTCAGCTCTGCCCAGTAGGAGCCCCTGGATCCTTGTCACTGTCTCCAGTGACCCTCTCTTGAATGATCTTGCCTTCACCCTCATCCGTAATATCATCCTCCTCAGAATCCCACCTCCTGTCTTTCTAGCTCACCCCGCTTAGTACCCCAGCCCACACAATCCTTTGGCGCTCTCCAGGTCTTACAATGCCTTGGTCCTTAATACCTTGTCACTTTCCCTCAAAACCCAGATGCCCTCATTTTCCTCTATAACCAGAGTAAATGTCATGATAAGTCATTATATAAGCAACCTGTTTACACCTCAGCTGTCTTTCCCCCTGATCCTTCATCATATCTGCTCTTGGAAAAACTATAACCCTGTTTAAATCCAATCATCCACCCTGGTCCACCTTATATTCATGTAGTTAAATACAGCTGGAGAAAAACATGCCACCACTGCTGACTGATCATTCACAAGGTGGATTCAGTGCAGTCAGGTATTCATATACTTCCCCTGTGACTTGCCTGGCTGATCAATTCCCATGTATGCCTCTATTCCTGAGTCCACAGTGCCTCCTCCTCCATCCTCAATCCCAGTTGATGGCTGATCTATATTTCTACCTCATTGGGAAATTGTATGAAGACAGCAGAAAATATCCATATACAGGCCTATCAGCATCTGACCACATACTCTGCTTTCCTGCTTATTATTATGTATATTATTGCTGTCTCTATCCAAATACATGCACAGTGCTCCTGCAGTAGGTGCTTGCCTGCTTTCCTATGCAAGGGCATTATTCCAGAAAGCCTTTTCTCTCCTACATATTTCTATTGCATTCACATATGCTGTTAACAATCTTATCTTTCTGAAAAAATTGAAAAAAATCTCACTTGACCCCACTGTAAATGCCTAGTCTTCTGTTTATTTTATAACCTGTGTAGAAAAACTTCTGTAGATATTTTCTACACTTCATCTCTAACTCCTATTCTTCTACTCCTGACTATTCTCATCAGTACAGCTTCCTCAATCCACCAAAATGCTTTCATCCACATATAATGAGCACTATGATGCAAAACCCAATGTCAATTTTTGACTTTAGTATTACTTAACCTATCAGAAATGTTTTAAAAAGTGTTAGCACTCATTTTGTTTTATGCTTTATTCAGTTGGTTTATGTTACACAGCACTCATGGTTTTCCTGATCATTTCTTTGTCTCCTCTTCTGTTTCCTCTACTGACCCCTGATTTCATGATATTGGGATGCCAGTGGCCCCTCACTCAGCCTTTGTTTTTCTTTTCTTTCTACACACACCACATCCACAATATCATTTGGTCTCATGCTTTAAATAACTGCATATCAGCTTTAAATAACAACGTTACATGCTGGTAATGCCCTAATTTATATTTCCAGCTCAGGTATTTCTCTCAAACTATGTAAGTGTGTGCATGTGTGTGTATACACACATGTGTATGTATATGTACATATAATACAGATATATACATATGCATAATGTATGTATCTTAATACTAAACACCTCCACTTGAACGTCTAATAAACATTGCAATGTAGACGTGTCCATGGAACATAGGAAAATATGCAGTTTCATGTCATGCCTGAGTTAGAAACACTAATTAGACCCACAGTGGGTGTGATGAAGTACTGAGAATCATTTGGTCCAATCATTCCTAACTAGTTGGGCAGGAATTTAAAAAATTACATTAGATTCTAACAAAAGGATGAACCAGTCAGCTATTCCCTCAGCTCATATCTCTAGTCACAAAGTATAGCATTCTTAGAATGAGTTTGGCTATTGATGAAAGCTATGTAATAACCCATTTGAGATCAGAATTTAATTGTACCAAGAACACTTATTCCTCCAGAGTCATGGAGGATGCAACATGTCTCAACATCTCTTCACAAGCAGAATGTATCTTAGTCCCAACTCATGGCCAGGATTTAGTCATTGCATCTTGTGTGCTGCACACTCTTTGTACCTCATCCTAACCAGTCCCTAATCACATATTCATTTCTAAAAGCTCAAGTCATCAACAGTAGTACTTAATTGTCAAAGAACTATCCCTCTCAGGGTTGTTGCATCCAAATGACTATTTATTACTTGTAAGGCAAATACATTAGTAGTGGCGGACAAATGATCATTGTCTAAGAAGCTTTGTTTTGCTTATGATTCAAAATTTATTTACATCAGATATTAAAAAAAAATTATAGTTATGTCCACTAACCTGTATAAGTTCTCATTTCTAGG
This sequence comes from Phacochoerus africanus, assembly GCF_016906955.1. Classification (NCBI taxonomy): domain Eukaryota; kingdom Metazoa; phylum Chordata; class Mammalia; order Artiodactyla; family Suidae; genus Phacochoerus; species Phacochoerus africanus. Next base: position 39,943,910 of record NC_062555.1, read on the forward strand.
AATGGCAGGGGCAGAGGGAGGAAAAAACTGCAGACACACTATGGTATACAGCAGATCTCTAGAACTTATTCATCTTGCATAACACTGGACAACAGTTCCCCATTTTTCCCACCTCTGAACCCACGGAAACCACCATTCTATTATCTAAGGGTTGATGAGTTTGATAGTTTTAGATACCTCCTATCACAAGTAGAATCAGGCGTGTTTGTCCTTCTGTATCTGCTTGATTTCACTTAGCATAATGCTCTGAAGTGTCTTCCATGTTGTTGAATATGAGAAGCCTTCCTTATTTTTTAAGGCTGAGTAATATTCTATGTATATATCATTATAAATCTACCACATTTTCTTTATCCATTCGTTCATTGTTGCATATTTAGCTTGTTTCTATATCTTGGATTTTACAAATATGCTACAATAAATATAGGAGTGCAGATATTGGCCTTGTAGTGACTTATTGAATATGACATCAAAACAGAAAAAAAAGGTAAATTAGATAAGTAGAACTACATCAAAAGCTGCACAGCAAAAACAAACCAAAAAACAAAACCCCAACCCAAATCAAAACAAAACAAAAACAACAAAATTAAGAGGCAACCTACAAAGTGGGAAAAAATATTTGCAAACCTTATGTCTGTAATATATAGGGAACTCCTACAAGTCAATAGCAAAAAGAAAACAAAACACCTGACTTTAAAATATGAACAAAGGCCTTGACATTTCTCTAAAGAAGATATACAAACGGCCAGTCTTCTGTTCATGAAAAGTGTCAATCATCACTAACTGTTAGGAAATACAAATCCAATCCACAAGGAGATATCTCCTTATACCTATTAGGAAAGCTATTTTCTAAAAAAAAACCAAAAAACAAAAAAAAAACAAAAAAACAGTGTAGATAATTGTTGGCAAGCATTGGTGAAATTGAAACACATGCACACTGTTTGTAGGAATGTAAAATATTGAAGCTGCTATGGAAAACACTATGAAGATTTCTCAAAAAATTAAAAAGAGAACTACCATATGACCCAAAAGTCCTTTCTGAGTATATATCCAAAAAAATTGAAATCAAGATTGCAAAGAGTCATTAATTTCCTTAAGAGACTGTATTTAATTCCCTGATTTACCAGGTTACAAGGGGGGAAAGATACTCTTTAAAGAGAAGCCACTAGAACTGATACTATAGTTTCCAAGAACCAATGTGTAGTTGAGCAGGTCATTTGTTTTGAGAAATATTAGTGACAAAGAATGGATTTCGTTCATAGCCTCTGTAGATATCTGGAATGTACATATTTTTTAAAGTCTCTGTTTAAATGTATGTATTTTTAGAAAAATATAATTATGTTTTGGTTTTGCTTTTGCCATCTTTTTTTTAGTGCAATTGTTTATTTTCAATACATCAATTGGTAGAGGTAGAACTATATTTGAAATAAAGGAGAATATAAATAGCTATAAACATAATTATACCTTTAGAGGGATATTCAATAAAATGCTAATATAGCTTTTCTCTAGATAGTAAAATCATAAATTACAAATTACTTTTAATTTCTCTGTGCTTTTCTGTGTCATCCTAGTTTCTACAGTCAGCAAGTATGATTTATATAAACACACACAGCATGAAAAATTGTTTATGCCGTTATATTTACATAGTCACTAAAAAAAAAATAAAACATTAACCGAGAGGCTTAATCACCTCCTCAGAAAATTCTCTTGATACACTTATATTCTCTAACTTTGATTCAAGGTTAATTTCACCCATTCAGATTGATGGGGTTATTAGGAATATGGGATGCAGTGCATATCAGTGTGTATTTTAGCAGAGTATTTCTGATAATATCCCTAAAGACTTGATTAGGAAGTGTTGGCAGGATGTCAGTGTAATTAGACGGAATCATAGTTTTTAAATGACCATAGTTTTTAAAAAAGTAGGTGGATTAATGTTTTATGTCAACCCGTGGGAGACTCTTTGGTATAGTTCTGAATCTGACTATATTTTATTTAACAATTTCATTAGTGACAATGGATGACACAATTACCATAACTTAAGTAGTAAGATACCAAACCCAGGTGACATCAGACCAAAACAGCTTGTTCAGAAAGAGGCATAATTAGAAGAGGCATTACACAGCATTTAGATAGAGCAAGAAGTGGAAAAATGATTATATTTCTCTGAACTTATAGAAATGGGTGTTAAAATTGTTAACCAGAAAAGGGGCTTCAAGTCCAGCATTGCTAGTTGCCTATGGAGACACTGGGGAGGTAACAGTGGAAAGCGTGACTTCTAATGGATAAAGCCACCAAGTCATATATACAAATGCAAATAAAATATGTCAAACCTGATATGTTTCGAAAATGGGTTTTTATGAAAACAATTAAGAACTCACTTTACGTCTGTAGGCTTTGTGCGTATGTGTGTGTCCACACAGTTTTCATTTCTACGTCTCACTGTTCCTTAATGGTAAAATGTGTAGATCATTTCTGCAAAGGTTCTTCTTGCCAAGTGCTCATAAATTGCATGTAGTTTCATTGAGAGGCTTCTGTATAAGTTTATGGGGCTGTCAATTTTCTGGTTAATTGATCTTGTACTTGATGATTCCAACATGTTCAGCTCCATTAAATGCAATGTCATTTTCCCAGGGGCCAGTTGATTTCAGTGTCTGTAGGAAGCCTGTTATACAAAGAAGAAAGATTTTTACATAATGCTCTGATCTTATACCATAAACAAACAAAAAAATCATTCAGTATTGGGAGTAGGAAATGCTTTTTTTCCTCCCCTGTGAATAATAAAGGGAAAAAAAATATACTCACAAAGGCACACACACAATAAATAAAAGAATTAAAAAAATTGTAAACTATTTGAAAGGGGTTAATAAAGTCTCTATAAACAATGATGTGATCTGTAAAAAAAAAAGTGGAACTATATAGACAAAATGATTCTCAAGAATAATTATGGAAATCCTGTGAAATTGAATTTTTATGATCATTATACAACTACAGATGTGATAAATTCATTTGAGTAATAAAAAAATTTAAATCAATAAAAAAAGAACAATTATGCAAAGAGACATTTATAAATATTTGACTTTTAGGAGTTCCTGTTGTGGCTCAGTGATAACAAACCCATCTAGTATCAATGAGGATGCCGTTTTGATCCTGACCTCACTCAGTGGTTTGAGGATCCGGCATTGCCCTGAGCTGTGGTGGAGGTTGCAGTTGTGGTTCGGATCCCTTGTTACTGTGGCTATGGCATAGGCTGACAGCTGCAGCTCCACTTTGACCCCTAGTGTGGGAAATTCTAAATGCCGCAGTTGCAAGAAAAAAAAAAAAAGAAACGTTTGACTTTTACTTTCTACACTTTTGTATTTTTAGCACGTCATTTGCATTATTTTGTAATAAAATACACTTAGAAACTGAAGCCCTGTCACCCTCTCTACTTCTTTTTTTAGTCTATGTTCTCTTTTCTCCTTTTAATAATTTATAAAGGAGGAAACAATGTATATGGAAAAAATGCTTCCATCTTTTTGTGTGATACTTCAGAGAATATGCTTATCTGTGAGCACTTTGTGGGATTGCACTGTCTTTATTTCCTATTTCTCTAGTGCACACTTATTCAATGCATGCACACCTTTAAAGTGAATATTTACTAGCTCTAAATCAAAAACTCAAAAGTTTGGCTGACCCTGCAGCAGATCCCCAGGGTAGAAATGAGTGAGCATGGGGTAGAAGTATTCAGAAGAAAGAAGAGACAATGGCTGTGTTTCTGTTTCCCAGGTGCTGGCTGATAGACATTACTGATTACAGGTCAGAGGACTGGGGTGTTCTGGGGCCAGCTAGTTTCAGTAAAAATATTGGCCATGTGGTTCTGGCCAATATCTAAATTATAAGAAGAATAGGTAGGAAAAGATGTTCACAACTGTTGGGTATGTTCTGCAAAGCCCTGTGGGCAAGAGAGTGTAGGTTGGACTCATATTTTCATGGTAAGCTGAGCATGTGGCTGGGTGGGGACAGCCAGAGATGAGTTAGAACCATAACTGAGGATGGAGATTGGGTAGAGGAAATAAATCACAGCATGGGTTCAGATACAGTTGTGGGCTTCTATGGATCATGGATCGAACCCATGCCTCTGCAGCGAACTGAGAAGTTTCAGTCAGATTCTTTGCCTATTGTGCCACAACAGCAACTCTAAGAGAGAGAGCTTATACATATGTATGTGTGTACATCCATACACAAAACTGAAAATTTAGCTCCTCTGGGAAGTAAGGTAGTATTACTGGGGGCACAAGACATGACTTTGTGATTTATTTTCTATATAACTGTATGGTTTTAGTTTATCTCTAAAAAGTGCCTTTCATTTGTTCTTGGGGAGGAAAAGCAGAGGTAACGAACTTGTGCTTTCACTTAAGACCTTATACCAAGATATCTTAAGTGAATGCTTGAAAATATAGTCAGCTGATTTTTCAAGGAAGACCATCATTATGGAAATTAAATATTAAATCTTACGGGAACACTCATATTTTATAGACAGCAATGCGAACATGTATAGGCTTCCAGGAAAAGAATTTGACCCTGGGTATTAAGCACTTAAAATTAAAAAAAAATTACCTCCTTCTCTGGAGAATAAATAGAAAGTACCTCAAAATGTATATCTAGTTGGTAGAAATACTCGGATTCAAATTCAGGGTAAACTGAACATAGAGTCATAAATAATCACTGCAGTCTTATTTGTTGTAACCAAAATCTTTAAACAATCTAAATTTCCTGCAGTAGTTATATGGTTAAATTAGGTTGTAGTTAAGTGCTCACAATTTTGTTTTTTTAATAGGCTTACAAATGGAATTCACAAAATGTTATTTTTTTATGAATATATATTCACATGTAGGAAAACATGGCAAAAGCATATAATAAATAAGTTACTTGCCTTTATCCCTGTGTGATAAGGAGTTATGTATGGTTTTTAATTTCTTTTGAAAATAGATTTATACTCTTTAATTGGAGAAAATGAGATTGTGTTTCCTCTGTCATCAAAAATAAAATAAAAAAAGAAAGGTTTTTAAAGGGGGAAATTATATTTCCTATAGGATTTATTTTCAATTTATGAAGATTAATGAGTTTTTAAAAGTTGTTTATGGCCTTGAGTTTCTTGCTTTTCATGCAGTTTTTAAAGATGAATATTATTTTCCATGTTTATCAAGTAGATAAATGCTATGAGTGATAATATTTATGTAGAAAAATAATTTTTCTTTACTATTTAGCAAAGAGGAGCTATTTCTCACCATCCACAGAAGAGAAAGACAGTAAATCTCCAGTATTTTACAACTATCAAGTCAATGCAGCACATTTTTCTATCAAAGAATGTGCCAAACTGGGAGGATGTATAATCCCTGCAAATGCTTCCACAGAAAAATGCCAATAGCTTCTCCCCATAAACTGAGAGAGAAGGATGGATTGTCATGAATGATGAGAAGAGGGAAGCATTACATCAATAAAATACATTTTCAGAAATTCAATTGCATGAAAAAAGAGATGTCAGGGTGGATTTTTTTTTTGATATTATTAAGAATTTATAGTCTTAGATATCACTTATCTGCTGTTATTATTTTATTACATTAATTCTTTTAAGTCCATTCATATAATCAAAAACCATTTCATAATGCTTATTAAAGACTGCCTTATGCTAGGTGTGGTTCTCAATCTTATGAATACAAATTTAATTGGCTCTAGGGAAACTCACAGTAAGGAGACCTTATTGTAACTATGTCCAAAAAGGCTTTGAAGTAAATTACAGAGAAAACACAAGACAGTTATCGTGCCTATGCCTACCTTTGTTACCAGAAAACTATTAGATTTAAAGTAAATATCCCTTTATCCTGAATTGGGTCCTATTCTTTCTCCTTGACGTGAACAGATTTATTGACACAAAACAATAAGCAAGTTAAACTTCATATAATGGCTGGTACATGAAGCAGGTAATTCCTACTTCACACATCCAATTATTGAAATGTCCTTCACCTAAATTACAGATATTCTAAGAGTGGGCACCATGGGATGCCTGTATACTTAAGCAAACACCCATCTGAGACCTGCCTCAAGGGAGCAGAGTGGCATCTCTTATTTAATATCAGTTATTATTATTGCAATTACTGTTGTTAATTCTTCTTCCAATTTAGAGAGAGAGACAAATAAACAATATCAATAAGTGTAGGAAAGGTTCCTCTAGCTCTTGAATATAAGAAGAAAGCAAAATGAGATTATTACCAGCAGAGTGAACACACATGCTGTTCTGCCCAGTGCAGTTGAAGGTAGAATGGTTAACTCTCATGTACTGTTATTGGGTTTGCAAATTTATATGAGTTTTGATTTGTTTTTATTTTATTTATTTTTTTTTGTGGAGCAGTTTGACAGTGACTCTCATGTTAAGGTGAAACTTCTATGGATCCCATCACTGGAGCACCTACCATGATAAGCTTTGTTTTTCTGTATTCTCTTCTTTGGTGTGTTTTTATCATTGCTGTTCTGCTCTACTTTTTTTTTTTCTGTAGCCAAAGGGTTGACAAATTCCTTATTTATCATTATGGGACAGAGTACATTTAACTCCTTTTGCTCTCAAAGCCACTTTCCTCACAATAGGATATTCTGGGTTCTGAGTTATTTGAGGCATATTCAGAGTGTCATATATATATATGTGTGTGTGTGTGTGTGTGTGTATAAATATCTCTTGCATACACTAAAATTATGCATTTGACTCTATTTCTTGTGTGTATAATGCTTGCATTTCTACTACTCTTTACAATGGTTAGATCATATTACAGTGGGAGAAAGAACCTTATCTCCAGACCATTTCAGTGCTTTCAAGATGAAAGGGGCTGGCACATCCATACAGAGTCTCAGGTTTAGGCTGAAGTTATTTTACATACCCTGTAGCAGGGTCCCTCTACAACTGACAACTGGACCTCCTCCCTGATGTTAGGACATCCTTCCATAGAATGGGACACTGAGGGATAGAGAGAGTAGTCAACTTTAAGTCTTTGTTGTACTATTTGTCAAAATGATTTTGTGTTTGTGACCAGCTGCAGAAAGAGAAAACTTCAGTACTTCATGGAAAGAGAATCTTAGCAGACTCCTGAGGACTAGATATAATCCAAGGTAAAGAGGAAGAACTGAATCCAGCACATTGACTGAGGGAAGTCCCAGAGCATTACTGGGAAAGACTGTATTGGGATGTGAGTTCATACACAGGGTAATGGAATATAGGGGAACAAAGTGATAGCAGAAGCAAATAGCACATTTCTCTGGATATGTTTTAGGCACCAATCTTGTGATAACGATGGATCTGAGTAATAGAGGGGCAGATGTATCTTGGCCAATGCCTGAGCTGTATTAAAAGTAAAAGCATTATTCATTATTATGTTGATATTTGCTTTCAAAGTTTGTATCATTAAAAGTCAATGACTATTTTTCATCCTGTTGCAGTTCAGCGATATAGTTTATTTCAAGTAAAAGTAAGGACTATTACATGTTTACTTCCAGTAAAAGTAAGGAACCAAGCAGTTTCAGTGTGTCCTGGTAGGTCATGCCAAAAATGGGCTCTGATCAAGAAACCCATTTCTTAAAAGGTACACTATATTGCTAGAAGGCCAGCATATAGAAAAGCAGGCTAAAGATGTATCATCGTATTACCTGTGGTTATGTGACTGGGGAAGTTTAGACTCTGATATCTTCACAGATATTGGTTTGATAGTTTTAGGTAGATATCTGGAGAACTGTAATATAGAAGAGATAACATATGCATATGTATCCTATATACATAAAACTATAGTCATCTATAACATGGAGCTGTGCATGATACATATAGAATGTGCATTTGTGTGTGTGCACTGTGCACAATATAACGTATAATAAATGTAAATGTAATAACAAAACACATCTAGGACCTAACTTTACAATTCAACATTAACTTGTTCTTTGGCTTGTTCCAACTGCAAGGGAGGCTGCAAAGGAGATTTGGGTGTAGGGAACTGGAATTGTCCTGATAGTTTAGACCCATCACAATTCATCCACCAAGACTGGCATTTTGCGGCTTTAAATTAAAAAAAGACTGTGTTCTGAGATTCAGGAAGAAGGACAACAGCTTGGGGGTTGCCAGCAGTTAAAGCTGCCTCACATTATTTTTACATGATTTCCTGTCTCCCATGTATAGGTCTTTTACCTCCTTGTTCAAGTTTATTCCTAGTATTTTATTCTTTTTGATCTGACTGTAAATAGGATTGTTGTCTTGTTTTCTCTTCCTGCTAGTTCATTATCAATGTATAGACAAACAAAAGACTTTTGTATGTTTGTCATGTATCCTGCAACTTCCCTGAATTCATTTACTAGTTCTATTAGTTTTTTGGTGGAGACTTCAGAGTTTCATGTCATCTGCTAATAGTGACACTTTTACTTCTCTTCTAGTTAGGATACCTTTTATTTCTTTTTCTTGCCTAATTACTGTGGCTATGACTTCCAATTCTATGTTAAGTATAAAGGGTGAGAGTGGGAATCCTTGTCTTGTTCCTAATTTTCAAGGAAAAAGGTTTCTGCTTTTCATCATTGGTAATGGTATTTTAAAATGATATACTCAGATGCTGTGTGGTTCCTGTTTGAAACTCTAAAAGATACATATGAAAAATAGGAAGGAAAGAATCAAGAGAGTTAGCTTCCCTCAAAAAGACCTAAGAGTAGCACAAGAGTCATTACCTTTTTCAAATCCCTATTTTTATTTTAATTGAAAAATATTATTTCCAAACTTTTAGACCTGGTCATCATCAACTGTATTTTTTTTTTTTCAGAAACAATGTTAAAATTTGTGTTGCTGAAATTGCTACCTTTAGCTGGAATCAAATTTTTTGAAAGGCTTAATTGTCTTTATTTTGACTTTTTAATGCTTATTTAAACTTATGGAGAGAGTTTCTGTTCTCCCATATTATGAAAGTCTAAACAACAATTTTTCTAAAGAGGAATGCCTCAGGGCCAGTTGTTACGGCAATTATCAATTACATTTGGCTTCATTTAATTGTTTGCAAAATTAGCTTTTTAAAGTACCATTTAATTTTCTTTCCAGTCTCACTTCTCAAGAAAGTAATTAATGGACTAACTATAATTAAACATGAATGATAAAGCACAGGGAACTTTTAAATTAAATCATCATTGAACTTTTTTTGTGCTATCTATCACTTGGTACTCAAGTACTGAGGGCATTGAATACATTAGAGAACTCAGTTCTTTCCTACTCACACCACTCCCCACCCCATTTTATCACTGCTTGAGGTTATATGTCTAATTTATTAACATAATCAGAATGTCCCATCTGAGTTCATTTCTCAAGCCTGTGAACTATCAACAATATATTTAACAATACTCCAGGAGCTACAGAAAACACATGTCAACATTGATCTGTAAAATAACCTCTATCCCTGAAGCTTAGACCCTAGTGAGGAAGATGTCCTGAGACTTGTCAACATCCCTTTTATATTCTAGATATGAACTCTATGTGCAGCCCATACCTCCAATCTCATGTTGGGGTTATGACTTTAAGAGATACAAAAAGCAGATTCTTTCCTGAAAAATTTGGGGCAACCTACTAAAAATATCTCTGAATCTACCTTCTGGAGGCATATGTGTATAGATATATATATCTAAAGTAGTCTATTACCTTGATTGTGGTGATGGTTTCATGGGTGTGTGTGCATATTCAAACTCATAAACTGGATACATAAAATATGTACAATTTTTGTATTTCAATTATACTTTGATAAGGCTTTTCAAAAAAAATACAATTAGTCTTGAAGGGGGTATTCATTTTCTGTCACTTTGAAAGCATTATGTCAAGTTTAGCACCTACAAGCAAAACTCCTTTTTTAACTCACAATTCTGTAGGGCAGACATCTGCGCACAGGGTAGCTGGGTTCCCTCTTCAGATGCCTATAAAGCTGAAATCTAGGCATCCTCATCTGAGTTTTGAGGTCTTCTTCCAACTCACATGATTTAGTCAGAACTCAGTTCCCTGCCACCATGGAATGGAGGTTCCTGTTTCCTTGATGGCTGTGGACTGGAAACCCCTTTCCATCTTCCCTGTGACCAGACCCTCTTAATCATTCTGTAGTCATCTTCTAGGGCTGCCACAACAAACCACCACAGACAGAGTGGCTTAAAAAGAAGTTTATTTTCTCATGGTCCTGGAGGCTACAAGTTGAAGATTAAGGTGCTTGCTGGGTTTTCCAGTGAGAGTCTCTCTTCCTGAGTTGTAGTTGTCTGCCTTCTTGCTGTGACCTCTGTGTGCATGCAATAGGGGTGGTCTCTGGTGTCTCTTGCTCTTACACAGACACTAGTTATATCACATGAAGGTCTCAATTTAATGACCTCATTTAACCTTCACTACCTTTTTATACGTCCTATCTCACTGGGGGATAGGGTTTCAATATATGTATTTGAAGGAGATGCAATTTAGTCTGAGTTACTTTCTCATGCCAAATTCCTCTCATGCTTTGAAACTCTCTCATCAGGGAATGTCTAGCATTGTTAAAGGTCCCATGTGATTAGGTCAGACCCTTTGGTGTGTCTCCCTCTCTTAAAGTCAACTGATGTGGGACCTTAATTATGTCTGGAAAGTCCCCTCAGAGCAGCACCTAGACTAGTTCTAAATGGAACAACTGCAAGTTCACATGGTGTTGGAAAAGGCGTATTATGTCAAGAGTGAGAATCTTCAGAGCCATCTTAGAATTAGCCAACCACAGTTGAGTCAAAAGACATAACGCATACTGCTACGTGGCACCAGTGTGATGTTTTAAAACTGGGGAGAGATTTGACAGTCACTGTCAGCCCTGCTACTAAATGACTGGGCAAGTCTTAAGACCTCTTGGGCTTTAGTTTTCTAGCCCTGGGAAGTGGTTTTCCAACCTGTGACCTGCTATGTTATTCTTTTGCTGTCATTTTTGTTGTCATTTTAGGGCTGCAGCTGAGGCATATGGAGGTTCTCAGGCTAGGGGTCCATTCGGAGCTGTGGCCGGCTGGCCTATGCCACAGCCACAGAAGCATCAGATCTGAGCCTCATCTGTGACCTACACCACAGCTCACAGCAACACCAGGTCCTGAACCTACTGAGTGAGGCCAGGGATCGAACCTTTGTCCTCATGGATGCTAGTCAAATTTGTTTCCACTGAGCCACGAAGGGAACTCCTTTTTTTTTTTTTTCTTTTTAAATGATTTTCATTTTTTCCATGTTACTCTTTAGGAAGCAAGAATCTCCTTTGTGTGCCACTTGCCAGTTTCCATTTCTTTTGTGTTTCATCCATACTTGTCAGTATGGCTATGCACTGACAGCAGCAGCAGTTTCCTCAGAATTTAAGACAGGATAACAGCGCAAAGGTGAAAAAAAATATAGCTTAATTCTCCCGTTCTAAAAAGCCTCACGGTGGAGAGATTTCCCAGGGCACTTTAGATAGCCTCATGACTTGTAATCTGCCCCTGCAGCTTCTTTAGATGGTAGTAGCTCATGTCCATGAAGCTATCTTTCAACACTAGGTGACAGGCATTTGGTGAGATTTTAGTATTTTGTAGTGTTGCCCTTGTCATTTAATAGGCTCCTTCAAAAGAGCAGAACACAGCATGATAGTGCAGAGTCCTGTGCTTTGAATGTCTGATCTCTTGCTTTCATTCTGAATGACTGCTACCTAACTCTTGGGGGTTCATGATGCTTATTTTCCCATTCTAATTTATCAGCACCACCTCTGCTTTTCTCTTCCACGCTGCCACTCCCCTGCAGTGCTCACCAATGCATTGTCAACAGCCTTTTTGAACTGACATAGCACTGTCAGTCATCCTGGCTGCCCAAAGCAAAAGAAGGAATTCTCTTCCATCCTCAGTCTTTATCAGCTGGTAGTGACTTCTGTTAAAAATAACAACAATAACAATAACAGCAAACCTCTTCAGCTTTTCAGATAAAAATGGATGTGCCTCATTCATTACATTTTATATTATTCAGTTATACATTTCCATAAGATCTTTTAGGAGGATAGGACATTTGCATGCTATTTCAATGAACCCTGAGTACTTATCTCTGGAAGGAGATTGTGTAAAATGTTCATGATACTTAATTGGCTCTATTCTTTGAGATGATGGCATTTGATTTTTTAGGGTACATTGTAATCTTCACCTTAGTACTATATTACATTCCTGGTTTCATCTACCCAATGTAGCTGGTGACAATATTAATGGTATATGCTAATGTCTAAGGGCATTTCCTAAGTGTCAGGTACTGGACTAAGCACTTTACATATATTATCTCATTTACTCCTAATAAAAATCACAATTAAGTGGGTATTGTGACTATCTATTGTACATATGAGGAAATTAAATTCAGAGAGCCTAAATAACCATATCCAGCTCACAGAAATAATAGGTAATGGATGAACAATTTATTTTGGAAGTCAGAGACTGTTTTCTGCTGGAACACATTATGAAATATTCTAACACCTTTAAAAAATTTTGCTATATGGTAGAAAATTGACGGAACACTGTAAAACAGCTGTAATGGAAAAAATAAAAATCATTAAAAAATTTTTTTTTGGCCTAGAGGCATAATGTGGTAGGGTAGACAGAGCAAAGATTAGGGATCTACACAGAACTGGATTCAAATTCCATTTAGTCACTTACTAGTTTTATGTATGTGTCTAAAGTATTTACTTTTTATACCTTGGTTTCCTTATCTCTCAAAGAGGAAAAAAAAAACATTTCTTGATGAGTATATTGTTTTTACTTCACATGACAGGTGCAGTCAATTAAGAGTGGCTATCTGCATCTCTGTATTGAGACGGATGCTCTGGCCACTTCAGCGGGAAGCTGTTGTGATGGATTAGTCAACTCTACCATGAATACTGAATTGCATAAAGTCAGAATGGGTACTACATACTGGCTTTCCCTAGACCAGCACATAAAGGCATCTGAGAAATAAGAGATAAAGGTTCCCTTCTCCTATTATTAGGTTTTCTAACTGCAGAATGTATATTTAGAATACAATTCAGCATTCAAACTTCTTTGCTTTGTTTAACCTTGAGTGAGCTGCTATGTGAAATAAGATGAAGTATTACTTGTTTTTAAGAGGTCATGTTTGAGTCTAATTGTGGGAGGGAAGAATAAATAAGAAAAGTCAGGTAACATCCTGTTTTGCGTGGGTACCACAAACATGCAAAAACCTTCAATTCATTACTTATTTGTCACTTGCACATAAGTCTGGAACTTTGATGAAAATCAACAGGTAAAATGTCAGTAGCAGCAAAGCATAATCTGGCAGGTTAAAATTATTTTGCTTTACTGTCAATATATTTGGCACATGGAAACTCTTTAATCCCCCTACCCTTCCCCTGGTTTATTTCCCTAGATATTGTCTTATACCTGAACTGAGATGATCCTAGAGAAAGACTCAGACAAAAAAATTCCCTGAGTAAATACTCAGAGGGGATTTCATTTCATTTGTCTACAGGACCAGACTGGGCATAAAAATGGGCTTCACTCTCCCCAGCTTTTTATCACTGGGCACCCTCTTTGTGCTCTGGTTAGCCTAGTGTTGCCACAAGTGTGCTGGGAGAACAGCTGACAGAGATGGACTGAGATTGAGCTACCTTTCTAAGCACACTTTAGAAGTGCTCTCGTGGAGCTGGAGCCCCTCAGAGCCACAGTACCCTGTTTGCTATTTTCTTACCCTGGTGTGGCTGTGACCAGCTCAACATTCCTTTCTCAGAAGTGATTTTTTGAAACGATGTTAAGTTCATAAGGTGACTGTGGTGGATGTTCATAGGCTGAATGGAGCAGGTCATATTCTAAACTTCAGGTACATCAGGAGAAGAAAATATTGCCTTTTCTTCAAACTAGTGTTTTCCCTCCAAAGACGATTTGGGCACTAGATGGGCTTGCATAGGAATAGTAGTTTAGATTAACCTGAGATGCATAGGTATATAAGTTATCATTCACTGGCCTTGGGAGGGTCAGCTTCAAGCCCCTAGTAGAACTCTGAGTTTTAGCTCTTCACCTAGGAGCTTGATGAAATAAGTTGGCTCTGAAGGCATGGGATGCATGTATCTAAGTATCCAATTGACCCTGAATAACACAGGGAATTAGGGGTGTTGATCCTCCACAGGGTTAAAAATCCATGTGTAACTTAATGGTTGGTGCTTCGTATCCAAGGTTCCTCTGTATTCCCAGTTCCTCATCTGTAGATTCGAGCAGTGGAGGATGGTGTAGTACTGTAGTATTACTGTTGGAAAAAATCCACATATAAGCAGACCCACAAGTGTCAAGGGTTTATGTGTGTTTCATACATTCTTCCCCTAACACATCTCACTTTGTGTTGAGTATCTTGGTTCTTAGTGGCTTAGTGGATTCCATTACACTTGAAATGTTTAACTGGAGGGAATAATGGTTTTGACTCTGGCTTTAGTTTGCATTAATTATGAAAACAGAGCTATTGAGTTCTCTCACAGTATTTATAATTTTGTGAATGGCTGTATTTATTTTTTTAAAGAATTGCCATTAAGTATTTACCTTTAAAAATTACTTTTATTAAAGTATAGTTAATTTAGTGTTGTGTCAATTTCTGCTGTACAGCATAGTGACCTAGTCATCATACATTTATACATTTATATATACATTTATATATATGTGTGAGTGTATATATATATTATTTTTCTCATACTGCCTTTTATCATGTTCTATCCCAAGAGATTGGATATAGTTCCCTAAGCTGTACAGTAGGACCTCATATTATATTATATGGGGTTGTAGATGCAAACTATTACATTTAGAATGGATAAATATCTTCTTTTCAGATAAATTTTGAATATCTTTTAAACCCCTGTTCTTCATTATCATGCATAAATAATGCCACTGGCTCTTTCAAAGACTTGAAGAATATGATAGCTTGTATTTACTTGAGCTATGTATTGCATGGTTCTAACATAAAGGTACCAATGTCTTCACTTGAAAATGTCATAAAGATGGTTTCATTACACATGGAAAAGTATATTTTAAAAATCTGACTATCCTTAGAATAACTTGGCCTAACCTTTAGATTCTAATGTAATGCTGCAATCAACACACTGCACTTGTCAAATATTTACATGTTGCAATCTATGTGCCAGCCTCTGATTTAAGCTTTAGGGACACTATGTAACTAGCGCACACACACACACACACACACACATGCACACTTACTCATTCACTGTTGAGGAGCTGCCTGCATTAGGTATTTATTGCTGCATACCAAATTACTATAAACATAGTGACTTAAATTCATTAGCTCACAGTTTCTTTGCACCAGGACACAGAGTGGCTCAGCTGGTTCTTATGGTTCTTCAAGGACAAAATCAAGATGTCATCAAGAGTATATTCTTATCTGGAGACTTTATGGGAGAATCTTCTTGTCATGCTCATTTCTGGTTGTAGACAGAATTCAGTTCCATGTTTTTACAGGACTGAAGTCTCTGTTTCCTTGCAGATCTTGGCTTCTGGGGGCTGCTGGCGTTCACTGGCTCACAGTCCTCCTCAAAGCCAGTAAAGGCAGGAAATCAAATCCCTGTTCTTCTGTTGTTTCTCTGCCTCTTTAACCTTCCTCTTCCTCATTTGAGGGCTCATGTTATTAACACACCAGAAAATCCTGGATAATCTTATTTGAAGGTAAATAGATTACTCACCTTAATGTCATCTACAAAGTCCCTTCACAGCAGTACCTAGCTTAGTATTTGATTGAATAACCAAGGGATCAGAATCTTGGGGGTACATCAGACTTCTGCCTACCACACAGCCTGGTATTTTCTATATTTTTTAAGGTTTTTTTTTTTTTTTTTTTTTTTGAGACAGTAGTTTGGTCCATAGCCAACCAAAATGCATGTAATATGGAAGTGATTTGCATTGTTTTTTCATTGCCATTTTTCAATCATCAGCAAATATCTCAGAGGCATACTTATGTTGAATTAGAAGAACTATACCAAGAATGGAATTGTCAAAGTAAACTCTTATCTACTCTCAATAATTATAGTGAGTAGTGAATAACAGTGAGTCAGCTTTCAACAAATTAAAAGATCACGAATGAGTGATAGGGATATGATTTGCTGCAAAGTGATGTCTGACTCAGACTGGGTCTGATTGTTCCAAGAGGTTTCCAAGAGGAATTTTATTTGAATTGGCCTGAAGGATATTTGGAGAATGAAAAAAAAAATGCACTCTGAATCATTAAAGAAGATATTTGGCACAATCTCACAGTTATTCCTCATCTTAAATATTTTCATGCGACAACTTCTTCAAGGAATCAGAAGTTAGAAGAGTCATTGTCCCAATCTTTCTGAAGATGATCACAAGCTGTTCAAGTAGAGTATGTCCAGTTATAAGAGTGGTCAAGAGTTTATCCTTGATAATCAGATTCTGATTTATCTTTTCTGTAAACTTATTTTTGAGATTATATAGAGGTGGTAGCAGGGGTGGTGGTGATAATTAAGTGAAAAGGGAAGGAGAATATCCATGCTCTGTGTGTAGGTATGTTTAAGAATATGTGTGGAATGTAATATTAGGATATTAGACATGGGAAACATTTTGGATAAACCACATAATTATAATGCAGAAGTTATTAATTAGAGTTATAAAATCACTTAATTTCAGAAGATCTCAAAAATAAGTGGTTGAGTTTTTCTACATTTTTGTGTTAGTTTCACATAAAATAATCTTACGTATTTTGTAGCTTATAAAATGATACTAGCTCTTGCGTCAAGGAGAACATATGGCTGCTAAATGTAGTTTCCTTTAAAGAATATTCTTAACTCTGTAGATAGTTTTCCTCCTTTTAAATCCTATTAATAATATTTTATAATTAAAATGATTTTCATGTGTCCACAAAACTTGTTACTCTTATTTAAGATTTCTAATAATGACATTGGTGCTGTGAAAAAAACCCTTGAAAAATACCGGTTTGTAGAAATAACTTAGTTGAAATATGGGCTATTCTTTTTCTTAATTACATAAAAAATAACCAGTGAGATGTAGAAGAGTGTGTGTGCGTGTTTGTGTGTGTATTTGTGTGAATCTAATATTTGAAATCAAATTTAATAACACTAGACATTTAAAATAAGTTAGGTGTCTAAAATGCACTCAGTGCATAGGCATAGGGGAAATAATTTTGAAATAGAGATACATGATCCTGACTTTTAAGAATTAAAGTTTGGAGTTTCCCTCATAGCTCAGCAGTAACAAATCCAACTAGTATCCATGAGGTCATGAGTTCGATCCCTGGCCTTGCTCAATGGGCTAAGAATCCAGCGTTGCCATGAGCTGTGGTATAGGTTGTAGACACAGCTAGGATCATGGATTGCAGTGGCTGTGGCTTAGGCTAGCAGCTACAGCTCTGATTTGACCCCTGGCCTGAGAATTTCCATATGCTTTGGGTGTGACCCTAAAAAGACAAAAGAAAAAAAAAATTAATGTTTAATTGGGTAAAAAATGGTTCAAAATAAAAAAGCCTGGGTAAGACCTATGTGTGAAAACTTATAAAATGAGCATTAGAACTTTACCAGTCTAAATTTTAGGAGGGCAAATAAAAAATAATGTGACACTGGAGTTCCCGTCGTGGCACAGTGGTTAACGAATCCGACTAGGAACCATGAGGTTGCGGGTTCGGTCCCTGCCCTTGGTCAGTGGGTTAACGATCCCGCGTTGCCGTGAGCTGTGGTGTAGGTTGCAGACGCGGCTCGGATCCCGCGTTGCTGTGGCTCTGGCGTGGGCCGGTGGCTACAGCTCCGATTCAACCCCTAGCCTGGGAACCTCCATATGCCGCGGGAGCGGCCCAAGAAATAGCAACAACAACAACAACAAAAAAGGACAAAAAAAAATGTAACATAATTTTAGAGTGTTCTTCCCCTTCATGTTCATGATCTGTTTGCTTTTTATTTTCCCTTAAATGCAAGAAAAGATTCTAAAATTCTTTGCAGGTGCTTTTTTACAGAGAAGACACACACACACACAAGAATTCAGTTTACAGTTGACCTTCAATTATTTTAACCAAGGCAATCATTTCAATTGACTTTTGAACATATCTGAGATGATCCTGAAATGCAGCAATAGCCAGTGCCCATTACTGAAAGTTTCGTTTGGTATTTGAAGATAATAACGAAAACGCAGAAGCCATTCATTCATTATAGTCAGTTTTTGGGTTTTTTTTTTTGTTTTTGTTTGTTTGTTTGTTTGTTTTTTGTCTTTTCTAGGCTGCACCTGTGGCATATGGAGGTTCACAGACTAGGAGTCTAACCGGAGCTATACCCGCTACGCCAGAGCCACAGCAACGCGGGATCCGAGCCGTGTCTGTGACCTACACCACAGCTCATGGCAACGCTGGATCCTTGACCCACTGACTGAGGCCAGGGATTGAACCCACAACCTCATGGTTCCTAGTAGGATTCGTTTCCACTGAGCCACGATGGGAACTACTATAGTCAGTTTCAATATCTTTCCACTTCTGTGTTTTCTGTGCTTATTTAGTCTCTATGATGAGGAGACCTTCTAATGAATAAAATGTGAATTAGAACAGAAGCTGAGTTGAATTAACATCACATAATCTTCTACTGATGAGCTTTCCAGGGAAAAAAGAAAAAAAAAAAAAAAACGAATTTCTGGCACAAGCAGCTTCAAGAATATCATTGGTTTCCCTCTCTGAAATTCTGAGGCTAGGTTCAGTTTATTTTCTCAGACTTTACTGTCAAGGAGGGAAAATAGCCCATGCTTGGAGGTGGGTTAGGGGATGTTTGAAAGACCAGAATAACTACATACCCTTCCACTGAATGTGTGTAAAATTGCAGATTACAGAATTGAAATATAAGATTAGCAAAGACCAATTGTCTACTGGAATTCATTATTCCATTATTTGGAGAGACGGTCTAAATTTCCCAATCTCCTTTGCTGCTAGATGTGGCTGTGTACCTGAGTGCTGGTGATGGGAATCTCTTTCCTGACTAGACCATAAAACAGTATGATGGACTCTCCCTGATACTTTTTTCTTCCCTGCCAAGTGGATTGGAGATGAAGCCAAGGAGATGGTAGAGCCAGAGATGGAGGGAAGCTGGGTTCCCAAATTATTCAGGGAGAAAGGCCACCTTCCTAAGGGGTATACACACAAGATTGTTACATGAGCAAATAATAATTTTAATTTTATTAAACCCCTCAAATTTAGGAATCTATTTATTATCAGTGTGATATTACCAAATAGTGTACCCTCACTCAATTAAAAAAAAATAGCTCTTTTTCAAGGTTAATATTTACTATTATTTTTGTTATATTCTTGGACTCAGAACTTGCAAAGATCAGTAAGCAAAAATCAGCTCTAGGGAGTTCCTTGGTGGCTCAATGGGTTAAGATCTGGTGTTGTCACTGCTGTGGCTCTGATTACAGCTGTGGTGCATATTTGATTCCTGGCCCGGGAACTTCTTCATGCCACAGGAGTGGCAAAGGAAAAAAAAAAGGCTCTAAGTAGTGAGAAATGCTTTATTTATTTAAGTCTAGATTTGCCTATTTGTAACCTTCACACTGGTTCCAAATTAAGGAATCAATGCAAGTCACTATGATTAATTCAGTGTTGTTTTTTTTTTTCTATCTAGCCCTGTTTTCAGTCAAAATAATATTTAACATTTTACCCATCAATTACATATTTTGAGCAGATCCTCTATTAAATTCTAGAAGCACAAAGTGACAAAGACAGGCATAACCATGCTTTTTCATGGTTTGCACCCCTGGAGAAGAGTATTAAGCCAAATAATTACCATTTATTCTATAAGGATGGTATACAAGGAATGGTTAGATTTATAAAATTTATCTGCTTTTATCACCACAGTAAAATCATAGATTACATAGCCTAGAAAGGAATAAATATTATTGAATTGACTACTGCAATTCATATGTGGTCTAATAAAGGTATTGGTTACCCTATATTCACTTACATTGTTTATCTTTCATTGGAAAATATGTTCATATAGTGAAATCACACTGTCCAAATTATAGACTTAAGAAAACTTGAATGAAGAGTTCCCGTCGTGGCTCAGTGGTTAACGAATCTGAGTAGGAATCATGAGGTTGTGGGTTCGATCCCTGGCCTTGCTCAGTGGGTTAAGGATCTGGTGTTGCCCTGAGCTGTGGTGTAGGTTGCAGACATGGCTCTGATCCTGCACTGCCATGGCTCTGGTATAGGCCGGCAGCTACCGCTCCGATTTGACGCCTAGCTTGGGAACCTCCATATGCCATGGGAGCAGCCCAAGAAATGGCAAAAAAGACAAAAAAAAAAAAAAAGAAAACTTGAATGAATTTTATGTGAACTCTATTTTATAAACATTGAAGTTTTCTCAATGTCTTAATGATGCTTCAATTGTACTAATAACTTGATTATAATATATCCTCGAAATGTCAGATCTGTGCTATTTGATTCATAGTTGTCAGAACTGACTGGATAGTCCCTTGTTAAACACCAAATTTTTAGACTCAGACTATTATAGATCTAAGTGTCAGCTTGGATACTAACTGGCCTTTTGATTTTGGCCAGGATATATAACTTCTCTAGTTTTATTTTGTTAATAATCCATGGGAATATAAATTGCATCCATTAGGAATAATTTGGATAAAAATAAGAACACTTTTGATGTCTACTCAAAGAAGAGAAGGCTGATTTATTTAGTTTGCAGAGCAGGAAGGCCAGAGGTAACTGGCTGCTGGTATCAGACCAGCATTGTCCACGGTGATATCATGACCAATCTTTCCATGCTTATCTTCCCACCCTCATGCTGCTTACCTCACTGTCCCCGAATGACCGCTGTTATCACTTGACATTATTTCTGCCTTCTGTAGAAAGATGAGGGACAGTGAATAACTTTGCCTTTCTTCCTTCCTTCCTTCCTTCCTTCCCTTCCCTCCCTCCCTCCCTCTCCTCTCCCTCCCTCCTCCTCCTCCTTCCTTCCTCTCTCCTTCCTTCCTCTCCGTCTTCCTTGACCTCTGTCTTCCTTCTTCTTCTTTTCTTTTTTCTTCTTTCTTCTTTCTTTCTTTCTTTCTTTCTTCTCTCTCTCTTCTCTCTCTCTCTCTCTCTCTCTCTCGCTTCTCCTCTCTCCTCTCTTTCTTCCTCCTTTCTTCTTTCTTTCTTCTTCTTTCGTTCTCTTCTTTCTTTCTTTCTGAGATGCTGGAACTCCACATGCCATGGGTTAGCCCGACATTTTTCACTTGGCTCCAAAGAGTTATAAGGATAATGTAAGCTTTGTCAAAAAAAAAAAATTACCCAGATAAAATATCAGCTTTGTGAGTCATAAAAAAAAAATTGAGAGAATGGATGTTGGAAAGGCAAGCAGCAGTGTCTGACAGAGCAGAATACTTGCATTCTAACTGATAGGACAATTCAGTGAGTTGAGAGGAGCAAATCCTTTACCAGAGGGCCTTGAACAGAGTAAGCCCTCAGTACAGGAGCAATTACTATCATGCTAATTATACTCTGTCATTATACTAATGATCTATCCAGGACCATCGAACTTATGAAAATGCCGTATTAAATGTTTTACTATTATGTGTTAATATAAAATACATGTTTCTGAATATCCTGTGTAGCACATGATGGGATTATACTTCCCTGTTCTCTTGAAATATGGTCAACGAACTATGAGCAGAAGTGACTTGTGTGGTTTCTGGGTCAAAGCTTTAAAAGTCGATATGCAACTTGGCAGGCTTCTATTTCCTTCCTTTCTTGGCAGACTGGCAACAGTCCAGGTGGATTTGTGAACCTGGGTCCTGGAGAGAGGTGATGTGGACCAGAATGATCAGCTCCCCAAACATGACATACCAGGAGCATGAGCAGGGAATAAATTTTGTGTTTTAAGCCACTAGGATTTTGAAGTTGTTAACTGGCTGTAGCACAGCCTGTCTGTCCTGGTTGACACACATTGCCTTCAATTGTTTTGCTAAATAGGCCTTGCTATTTTTGCCCTTTATAAATGAGTATATAGCGAGTCAGAGGTTAATGATCTGTCAAGAATCACATAACTAGCAAGCAGTGGATTCCAGATTTGCACCCTGGTTTTGATGTTTTCACAGGTCATTCTAGTCAGTATTGTTGGCTGGCTTCAGGATGGTAATTGAAATGGAAGAGATGGCTTTAGTATATAAATCTAACTTTATATTCTTTTATCAAGTCTTTTGTCAGTAAAAGACTCAATGTTTCATTTTGTCAGTGACAATTTTATGATGACAAGGACTTTTCATATTGAACCAGTAAAACAAAAATAATGGGAAATAAGCCAGCTTAGGATTTATGAGTATTTTAATTCTAACATTTCTCTGTATTTTCTTAGCTAAAAATTAGGGGCATTAGTTCTTAATAGGCTTTTCCCAAAGTAATTTGAGACTATCATATTCATGATTTATGTCATATAAAGTATTTTCTTAAGTTTACACATGTTTTTCTTTTATGTCCAAATAGTAATCATCAAGTTAAAACAAATTATTAGCACTAAAAAGTATTGCATCTTAATTCACCAAGTTTAACTCTGTAATAATAAAGAACAGGAAGCAAAACAGCAAAAGAAGCATTTATTTTCTCTGCAAATAGAATGTATTTTATCTTTTCAGCTAGCAGGAACATCTGCTGGGATTGAATACTATGACTGCCTTTTTGAGTTTGAGTGTAACCTTAATGGGCTGAATGTTTACTGCAGTCTCAGTCAAACTACTTGTATCACACCTGATTCAGGAGGTATTTTCTAGTTTCAATCAGAGTCTTTAGATTAGAACATACCCAATGCCTATTTCCTTAAAGAAAAAGAGAGGTTTTTATACCTTTGATTGTAAATGATCTCTATTTGAATAAGACTCTTCAGGAGAAGACTGAACCTGATCATTCATTTAACAAACATGTTGAGAGCCTTCTGTATGTCAAAGATTGTCCTAGGTACTGAGCATGTAAAAAAACAAAACAAAACAAAAAAAAACCCCACTGGTTTGGGCCCTCAAATGTAGCAGTGGGGAAAAATAGGTCAAAAAATAGTTATCATTCAATGTGTTAGGGGCTATTATGGAAGTATATGATTGGGAAATTGAGAAAAACAGGAATACTTATCTAGGCTTTACTGACTCATGGCAAGCTCTATGCAATGGAAGGAATGAGCTACCCTTTTCAGGATGTGTTGCTCGCCAAAGGATCATCAGTGGGAAGGACATTTTGGGAAGATATATATATATATCATGGATTAAAGTCTGGTAGTCTATTAAAATGCCATGTTCAGGAAACTCTAAGAAGTTTGTTATAGATGGATCTTAGAATATTTGAAGAAGAATATATTGTATGTGAAAAGATTTTAGAGAAATACTGGCAAGTACAGGGTACTCAGATCAGGGAAGGTATATTTTGTTGAGTGAGAATGGGTGCAGTTTTGCCTACAGGGGGTGGAGATGCATGCTTGTACACATGGCTCCCATGAACAGATTTGTCTTTCAGAAAATTTACTTGAGTATCAGCGTGAAAGTTGGATTTGTATAGAGTGAGGACCAGAGTCTGTGGGACCTTTTGAAGTCTGTTCCAAACCTTTGGATGAGATATAATGAGCATAGGGCAGAGAATATAAAGAGGAAATGTGATTGGAGACCTAAGTAAGAGATATAATTGAAAGATACTCATTATTTTACATGGAACATGGAGGAGAGGTGAAGGATGAATCACAGGTTTCTGATTTAGGTGAGAGGGGGAGTGCTAAGCCATCTACCAGCCCAGGAACTAATGAATGAGTCACATCTTTAGTTAAAAGAAGAATGAGTTAAATTTGGCATATATTGCACTTGACATTCCTACTGGAAATATGCAATAGGAGATGTATATTGATGACATAGGTCTGATTGTAATAGTCTGGACCATACATAGGAGATTTCATTCATCTGAAAGGTAGCAGTAGAATCCCTGGTTGTGTGCATGGTCACCAATACAATGAGAAGAGATAATATGGGGAAAACATGTTTCAAGTAACAAAGAGAAAAAAATGATAAAAAGCCTAACGGGAGTTACTCAGGTAGGGAAAGGATTAAGGCAAGTTAACATTCGTAACCTGATGAGTTCTAATTTGTGTGTTCAGTCTTAGCAGAAAAATGGCAGACTATTCTAAGGAGACTGGTGATTTTTTTTTGAAAGTTTGATTTAAAAATTACTAAAAGGGGAGGGATGGAGAGCACTCATGCTAGACAACACTTTCATTTCTCAGATTATTTTAAAAAGGGGGCACAGGTTTTATTTTCCATCATTTTTTCCATTTTAATATAATCTAGATTCTTCTCCATGTTTGGAGAGACTGCAAAGCCAACACTAGATGGTATTGTGGTTCCTTCAATTCACCTGGTTTCCTGAGAGGCACTTTCTGTCTGTGAAATTGGTGTGCTGCATAAGTAGTTAATGTGAGATCAATGCCTCCTGGAAAAAAATAATAGCTCTTTGTTTATAAAATATGGTTTAAGAAAAGGTAGGACCAACCCCTTTTCTAGTTTTAAACCTAAGAGAATGTTTGTGACACTCATAGTACATATTCTCAAATACTATCATTTGTATTTTGCTAATAAGATACTATTGAGACTATAGGAAAAAAAAAAAAAAGGAGCCTAATAGAGCCAAGGAGATAAGGAATTGTGCTGCATGTTGATATTATATTTAATTGCTGCCAAAGCAAGTCAGTGTTTCTCTGAACCAATACAGTGAAAAACAACAATTTCTTTCTTTCTTTTTTTTTTTAATTAGTGACCTCTTCAAATCAGAATTTTTTTCTTGTGAACAGATAACTGGTATTTAAATATAATGTTGATGGAGTTCCCATCCTGGCTCAGCAGTTAACGAACCTGACTAGTATCCATGAGGATGAGGGTTGGTTCAATCCCTGGCCTCGCTCAATGGGTTAAGGATCCTGTGTTGCCATGAGCTGTGGTGTAGGTCACAGACGCAGTTTGGATGTGACGTTGCTGTGGCTGTGGCGCAGGCCAGCGGCTACAGCTCCAATTGGACCCCTAGTCTGGGAACCTCCATATGCAGTGGGTGTGGCCCTAAAAAGACAAAAAATAAATTAAAAAATAAAATAAAAATAAATATAATGCCGAAGTTTGAATCTAAAACTGAACAAGTATTTTTATTACTGACCAAAATTTTATTAATAACATTTTCAGCCAAAAGTTAGTAATATGAACACAGCTGATCTTTAATCTGGGTTTTTGGTTTACTTATTCCTTTGATCTAGAAAACTCTTTTTATTTTTTTTCAGCTTTTAAAAACATTTTTTTGTTGTTGAAGTACAGTTAAAATGTGTTACTTTCAGGTATTCAGCAAAGTGATTCATATGTATATACATACCTTCTTTTTTGGAATGCTTTAGAAGTTTTATAATACTTTAGAAGTATTATATATTTGTCTGTATGACTTACTTCACTTAGTTTGATGATCTCTAGGTCCATCCATGTTGCTACAAATGGCATTATTTAATTATTTTTTGTGGCTGAATAATATTCCTTTATATACATATACACCACATCTTCCTTCTCCATTCATCTGTAAATGGACATTTAGTTTTCTTCCTTGTCTTGGCTTTTGTAAATAGTGGTGCAATGAACATTGGAGTGCATTTATCTTTTCAAAGTATGCTTTTCTTAGATAGAGTCCCAGGAGTGGGTTTGCAGGATTATATGGTAGTTCTGTTTTTAGTTTTTTTAGGAACCTCCAAACTGTTTTATATAGCAGCTCTACCAATTTACATTCCCACTAACAGTGTAGGAGGCTTCCTTTTTCTCCATACTCTTTCCAGCATTTATTATTTGTGGATTTTTTATGATGGCTATTCTGCCTTTTGTGAGGTGATAACTTATTATAGTTCTCATTTGCATTTCTCTAATAATTTGTGGTACTGAGTATCTTTTCATGTGCTTTTTGGTCATCTCTCTGTATTTTTTGGGGAAATATCTAATAGATATTTTGTCCACTTTTTAATTGTTCTTTTTTTCTGTGGAGAACTCTTTTTCTTTTTCATTTCAAAAGATTACTTCCTGTATTTTGAGGTCCAGTTTAATGTCGCTTTCTCAATGAACCCATTCCAATCTTCTAGTCTGAGTAAATCTCTTCTGCTCCCATCATGCAAAATACATTTCTTACAGAACCTATGGTAGGCTGTTATGTCACAATTACCTTGGTAAATATGCATCTTCTTTATAAACATATAAAAATTTTAGAGCTAGAGACAATATCTTGCTAACTTTGGTTCATTATTCTTAATGCAGGGTAAAAACTAAGGCTATAATGAATGTTCATTATTGAACTTTTTACTTTAAAAAAGGCACATAAATACAGAAATTGTGAATTAAACTCAGGTTTACTATTCTTTGAATAGATTTTGAGAGTATAAATGTTACTCTTTACTCTGTATTTGTAGGTAAGTATTTCTTTATGAGGAGGAGGTCTGTGGTTTATTAGAAAAGAATAGTTCATTTCTAAATTCTTCAATATATACAGATGGTAAGTTCCCAGAGGTCAGGACTGTTTTGGATCCATTCAAGAATCCTACATGTTTCTATATGAAATGGTTTATTCTTTTCTGAACAAGCCTTTTTCAAAGGCAATTAAATGTGGCCATTTTCCAAGTGTTGCAAAGGCAACGTATAGGAAAGCCAGTTAGGGAACTAATTAACCTTTGGGTGTAAATTAGTTCAGGCAGCTAAAGTCTAAAAGGAAAGGGGGAGCAGTTCTTCCATTTAAAAAATTTATAATATAGACAATTGCCCTTCCTTGATGAAATGTTTCAGGGGAATAGGGTCCAGGAGAATGAGACCATTTCCATAGCCAGCTGCTGTAATAATTAACCAGAAGCATTCAGATGTTAAGCAACTAGAAGTTTGGGGTAGACATTCCAGGAGTATCTAATATTAACATAAATGAAACAGGAGTCAACAAATAGTGCTGGAAAGGATCGGAGAGTAAACATTTCCAGATTTGCCAGCTAATAGTTTCTGTTACACTAGTTAAAGATGTCACAATTGCAAAATAGCCATTGATGATAAATAAACAAGTAGGCTGGCCAGATTTGGTCATGAATCAGCATTTTGCCACCTCCTGGTTTATAAGGTATGAATAAACATTTGTAATATTTATAGTAGGTTTGAATGATAGGTGCTAAGGTTTTAGTTAAGTGACTATATTTCAGTAAGTGACCATATTTCAATTTAAACAATTATGTATTACATTTATTTCAATTCTTAACTAAGATTATATGAAACCTTTTTATAACTTTAATTTTCTCTCATTTCTACCAATTATAACATCCACCTATTTCACAGTGTGTTTTTTATTAGTGTCCATTTCATATATGTATTTTTCCTTCACTAAAATGTAAGCTCCTTAGAATCATGGATTATGTATCCTTCATATTCATTTCAAAATCTTGAAATATAAAGACCATATTTTAATATCAGCATATTCTTTGGACTCACAGATGCATGCAATTATATTTTAGCTTCCATTGAAGAGTATATATTAACAAAAACTATAAATTTAGATATGTATAAAACAAATTGTATTTAGTTGTCATATCTAAATGTACTTAAAATGGCAGAACATTATCTAGGAAACATTTTTTGTTCAATTCATAAGTAATACCTGGT
The DNA here is from genome assembly GCF_016906955.1 of Phacochoerus africanus. NCBI lineage: Eukaryota > Metazoa > Chordata > Mammalia > Artiodactyla > Suidae > Phacochoerus > Phacochoerus africanus. The sequence goes on from NC_062555.1 coordinate 39,971,606, forward strand.
GCAATTATAGTTTACATGAAATTTGTGAAACTCCACAATTCTTCAGAGGTAAATCAGGCCTCTGCTCAAGCATTAATTTTAAATATACTGTCTTCATTGTTGGCAGGAAAATGTTTCTGTAACACATTTTGTTCTAATACGTACTTAGATAAAGTAAGAATATATGAATATTTAAATTTTACCACCAAAATAAACAATAAAAGATGAAGTAGTATACAGATACAAAAATGTAATGCATACATAGTAATGAAATACATAGTAATGGAAAACTGGAAATATTAGAAATGTCTAAAGCCATGATAATGCATGCAGAGTGTTAAAGTGAGAGCAGTGGTATGGGCAAAAACTTGATTTAAAAAAAAAGGCATTAAAAGGTCACAAGTTGTGGCTGAGTAGCTAAGAAGAATGTAGAAGAAATACAGAATTCATTCCATCGATAAAGAGATCAGTTGAACTCAGTGGGGATGGAGTGACAGAATAAAGTCCAATAAAATCATGTATCTAAATGTAGATTGTGAGGAGTTGAATAGCTATGGAGTAAATATGAAAAAGACTCCATCTATTGACCTGAGGGTTGGGTGTGGACACAAAACAGAATAACCTTAGACTATCTGAGAGAGTAATTCTGCTTTCTTAAAAGTGTAAGGGGCAAAATAAAGTGAATATTAATTTTACTTAAATTCAGGATAATTATGTCTTTATTATTAAAATCTTGCTGTTTAGAAAATTTAGCATTTCAACCATCTAATTTCAGTTTGCAATACATCATTGGTATTAAATTAGTGAGGTTAAGTTAGAAAAGATAAAGAAAGCCTGATTAAATATGTACATTATTTGAATGTTTAAAATAAATCAATTTACTATATGTTTAATTTATTAGATTTATAAAATTTTATTAAGGGGCACACATTTTCCTTCTTTGGTTATATTTTGTCAGACATTCAAAGAGAAAACTAAGTAATTTAAATCTATGATTGGGGTTTAAAATGTTCAAGGAAATTTGTCCAATTTTATGAAAGGAGTTAAGCATTTAAGAAGATTTAAACATTCAAGCAGTTAAACATTTTAACTTGAGACAATCTAACATGTTTAAAGTATAAGTAGAATGTTCTTTTTGTACAGAAATAGCTAAATATAAAAGTGGATAATGTTCATAGATTGAAATCTTAAGAAAAATGAGGTTTAGAAAGTTTGTGACTTTAAGAAAAAATCACTATTGGAATATATTCCTGTTGTGGCTCAGTGGTGATGAACCCGATTAGTATCCATGAGGAGGTTCAACCCCTGGCCTCGCTCAGTGGGTTAAGGATCTGGCATTGCCATGAGCTGTGGTATAGGTCACAGATGTGGCTTGGATCCTGTGGCTGTGGTGTAGGCTAGCAGCTGCAGTTCTGATTCGATCCCTAGTCTGGGAACTTCCATATGCCGTGGGTATGGTCCTAAAAAGCAAACGAAATAAAATAAAACAAACAAAAAAAACACTATAAGTTTTATACCAAAATGAGTCTAAAGAGATCTCCCTCCTTCAACAAAATCTGGTTTCCAGGGGTAAGCAGGTGGGAGAAATGGGGTGATGTTGGTCAAAGATTACATACTTTCAGTTAAAAGGTAAATCAGTTCTGGGGATCTAATGCATAGAATAGTAATAATAGTTAATAATACAAAGTTCCCATCATGGCTCAGCAGAAACCAACCCAACTAGGATCCATAAAGATGCAGATTTGATCCCTGGCCTTGCTCCATGGGTTAAGGATCCGACGTTGCCATGAGCTGTGGTGTAGGTCACAGATGCAGCCTAGATCCTGCATTGCTGTGGCTGTGGTGTAGGCCTGAGGCTATAATTTGTATTAGACCCCTAGCCTGGGAACTTCCATGTGCCGTGGGTGCAGCCTTACAAAGAAAAATAAAAAGTTAATAATACTGTACTATATGTGTGAAATTTGCTAAGAGAGTAGATCTAAGTGTTCTCACTACAGGTATAAAAGGTAACTATGTGAAGTGACAGATGTGTTAATTAACTTATTGCCATAATCATTTTACAATATATATGTATTAAATCACATTGTGTAACTTCAAAAAAGTCACACTGTAAAACCTAGTAGTTACAATTTTTTTCAATAAAGCTGGGGAAAATCATATTGGCATCTAATTACAGTAGAAAACTTAAATCAATTAATGAAATACATTTGGTAATGATGATAATACTGATGAGAGGTGACATTTATTGCATCCTGAATAGGTGCTAAACCAAATTAAAATAGGACCTTTTAATTTTTTTCAACAATAATTCAAGGACTCTTTTATCATTTCCATTTTCAGAAGATAAACAGAGGTTTATGATGATTAAGTAACTTGGCTAAGTCGCATAGCTAGAGGTGATAAAATTAAAGAGAGAATACAATGAGACCTTAAAGAAAGGGAAAATGCCTAAAAACCTTCATGTTCTTTCACCAAAAATTTTCAGAAAATATTTAAGAAGTGGAATATGGATTTAGGGTTCAAAAGCAAGAGCAAAAGAAACTATTTCTTCCTGGAAAATCTAAAAAAAGAAGGGTTTATAAACCTGAATTTCAAAACCCCTTTTTAGTTTTTGGTGATTTTTTGTCTTTTCAGAAAGAAGGAAAATTGAGTTGAGATGCAGAAAAACATCTCTAAATTTGGGGGCAATATTTTTGTTTTTCTGATAAATTAGTTTGAAATAAATTTTCATATATACACACATATGTAATTCCATATACATACATGGGTGTGACACATGGGGATTAAACACTAGACTAATGCAAAGATATATAACAGTAGATTTGTCAATATGGTTATAAATTTAAATTTAGCCATATAGTGACAATATTTGGGAGTTCCCATTGTGGCTCAGTGGATTAAGGATCTAGCATTGCCGCAACCTGTGGTGTAGGTCACAGATGCAGCTAGAATCAGGCATGCTGTGGCTATGGTGTAGACTGGCAACTGCAGCTCTGATTTGACCCCTAGCCCAGAACTTGCAGGTGAGGCCATAGGAAAAAAAAAATTATGTTGCTTATTGTCAGTGATGTTCTTTGAACTGTTTTTGTCATTAATGAAAGACATGTTGGGATATACAAATTGTCTATGGCCAAATTACCCCTAGTACTTTCCAATAAAGGCACTAATAATTCAGAATGAAAGAACAATTTGTACTACATATAAATGAGTATCCTATTTCCTCAGATACTCAAATACTGCTAAGAACTATATAGGCAGTACTATAAAAGCATATTCACATGACATCATTAAGAACAAATCATGACATTTCCTTTCTCTCTTTTTCATCTCATCCCCAATATTAAATATCTACAAATAGAAGCATACACATGTTACAGTTGATCCACATACATGCAAGTATAAGAAATTATAACTAAACATGTGTAAGTGCTGATACATTTGCCTTCAAAATCAATTTGTAAACAGAACACAAAGAAAGACACTGTATAGTTCTATGAATAAGGATGTTGTACAACGATTGTTTGGCTCCCTTGAGATAGAATAAGAACTTTCAAGTCATCAGTCAACAAGTGTTTATTGAGTTCCCAGAGTTCTGTAATAAATGTAAGAAATAGAAACGATCAATAGTGCCATTTACCCAATCCTATAACAGTATCAAGAAAAAAAGTTTCTAAAAAATACATACCTCTGCTACATGGATTTTTTCCCTAGTAGTATTCTCCCCGCCCCCAACCCCGCCAAGGATCAATTACACTTAAAAACTCTCCAAAGTGAGCATACATTTATTCATAGTAACAATGAGATCTGTTGAAACAAATAAACTCAATTGTATGGATATTTTGTTTCAAGGAAAATGAGAAAAGGTAGAATTATTAGGAAAAAAGCCATTATTAGGAAAATATTTTAGAAAGCATCAATGAACTCTCCATTTGTAGATATGAAAATGAACAATAAGGCAGAGGAGTGAGCAGCCTGTCAGAGCATCAAAGATGTGACCCAACACATACACATAGCCCCTAAAGCAAGGGCTGGGAGACCACCAGGTACAAGGCATTTCATTAAATCTCTGCCTAGTCATTAGCTGACCACTAGCAAACTAAGCAGGGGTTTTATTACCAAGAACACAAATTTTACAGAATTAGTTCTGGAAAATCAATAAATAGCATCGATAACAACAAAAAGTATCAACAACACAAAAACCTGAGGATTAGATGGTAGCCACATTATTTAAGTGTCTGATTTTTCAACAAAAAATAATGAGAAAAAAAGGTAAATATATGGATACTTTTATAAAGAAAAACTAGGCTATTCACCAATGGAAAAGTAAATGTCAGAAACTTTTTGTCATTAAAGGCAGAGAAGCAGCAGCTCATCATACAATGTCACCATGAAGGGACTATTTCATTGCTGAGTGGGACCTGCTTCTTCCTTATTGAGTGGTTCAAGGACTGTATTTTATTCTTTTAAGATCTGTAAGTTCACTTTTAGTACTACTTAAATAGCACCAACACTAAGATTCAGAGAGTTGACAGTAGAAATCTTTTATAGGAAGTCTAGTCTGGGTAAGGGTCAGAAATGAATATTTGTTTTACTCTAGGTTTGAAGAAGCTGATCCAGAATCTTTGGCCCAATCCAGTGAACTCTGTGGCTGATGAATTTTATGAGCAACTCTTAATTAGGAGTTCACAATAAAACTTACTAAGAGAGTAGAATATTTGGGAGTTCCCGTTGTGGCTCAGTGGTGAACGAATCCGACTAAGAACCATGAGGTTGCAGGGTTCGATCCCTGGCCTTGCTTAGCGGGTTAAGGATCCGGCGTTGTCGTGAGCTGGGGTGTAGGTTGCAGACGTGGCTCGGATCCCATGTTGCTGTGGCTCTGGCATAGGCTGGCAGCTACAGCTCTGACTCGACCCCTAGCCTGGGAAACTCCATATGCTGTGGGAGCAGCCCAAGAAAATAGCAAAAAGACAAAAAAACAAAACAAAAAACAAAACAAAACAAAAAAACATATTTTGAGTTAGTAGAGAGATACTTTTCTTCTGTCCTCTGGGACTTTTATGTGTGGGGACAAAAGAAAGGCCAACTCTGATATGCAGCTGATTCCAGAGTTTTATTAGAACATTTATTAGGAATTTTACTACATTTGTATGTGAATCCAGGTGATTGCTTTTGCTCTGTGATTATACATTTGCATAGGTTTAGGTTATCTCAATCCTATTTTCTCATGTGTATAATTTCATAGAAATTTATATCCCATGATCAAAATGCTGACTTTAAAAAAAAGGGGGAGCTTTAAGGAGAATAAAGAGATTTCTTTTAGACAAGGCATGAATATGATTTAGATTCTTCAGCTTTTACAGAAAACTGATGCAGGGACTGTTGAGACATGGCCAAAATGAAAGCCCTAAGCCCTTGTTTACTTAAATTATCAGGCTATTTATTAGTCTGGAAATGTTCATTAAAAAGGGACAACTTGGAAATAAAGGATGTGGAAAGGGAAAAAAATAAACTGCTGTCAGAATTCAGGCCATATCATTGTATATAACTTATTGAAGATGGCTTTAGAACTTCTTTATATTTTATTTTACCTGCTGTTACCTCTTATAAAAGACAGATTGTATGTAAAATTGACCTGAATCAGCGTTTAGAGAATATAATAAATCAGCAAGAAAATTCACCAGACTGACACACTATACCACATAAAAATATAAATTCCCAAACAGATGAAATAACATTGGGAAGGAACTTCTTTTATCTTAGTTTTAATACATTTTAAAGAAAATATATGAGAAAAGTCTTTTATAACAAGTGAAAACTTCAAATGACAAGGATTTTATTTTAACTGCATTACACATGTGTGGAGTATCTATGATATACTTTTTTTTTTTCACTTGAAATTCCAACTGTGAAGAGAAAAGAACTTCATTTAATTTTTCTTACAATGAGTGAAAAATATGCTTGACTCTTGATTCCAGATCTCTTAACTACTGGGTGCTGTTTAATCTTGTAAATTCTGCACCTGTGTGTATGTGTATGTGTGTGCATGTGTATGTTTGTATACAAGATTTGATGTAGTTGCCCCTGAGGTTAAACTTCTTTTCATTAGAAATGTTTTCATATGTCTTCTTTTACTTTAGCATATCCTTAAAAAATTTACAACAAATGGAATGGAATTTTGGAGCTCAAGATGAATTAATCTCCTTGTCCAAATATTTCACATAAAAATGAGGAGTCCTAAATTATCTAAGCCATTTGATCCCAATACTTGACACTAAAATCCATATATTTTGAGGCTCAGAGTTAATAACTAAAATCTTGATTCTATTTTGAATATGTCTTGGTTGCAAGTCTTGAACCATCATCTTACTGACTTTGAAGTTCACATTATTTCCTCTATATAGTGCCCTCTCATTTTTTTTTAACTCTCTACTGGTCATTGGTCATTGTCAAATCAGACAAGGGAGATCATACCAGTCATTTTAAAGAAAGAATTTAATATAGGAAGCTGTTTAAACATGTGCTGGATACTTGGCTGGGAAAAGGGGGTTAGAGAGGTAATAGGAAAAGTCATCTACCCCTTAGATTAAGGAAAAATAGTCGGGGTTCAGACCCCTGAGGAGGGAGCCTGAATCTTGCCTGAGAAGCCCAAAATCTTGCTGCCACACCTCTAAATCTAGATGCTATCTGGCTCATACTCATATATCTGAAAGGGTATGACGAGGGTCTTTGGGGAAGTATGAAAAAAATACTGGAAATTGGTGTCAATCTGCCATTATAGAAGCTAATTACAGCTGCTGGGGTAAAGGATGATAGCTGGGGTGATGCTAACAGTAACAACAGGCAAACAGCTACAAGTCTCTTCTTCCTCCTTAAATCTTATAGTCTCTTCCTAGCACTCTCTGTTGCCAGAGCCTAATAGGAGACTAGCCAGCAAAGGAGAAGTGTGACTTGCAAAGTCCTTGCATCATAAAGTAGAATATTAACTGGTGAGTTTGGAACTGAAAGACAATTTTCTTTAACATTGATTGATATTGCCAATGCTCTGTAAATATACTAAAATTATATTGTTCTGTTATCTCAGGTTTTTGTAGGATTTATTTGTGGAGTTAATAATCAGTATTGTCTTTGAATATATTTAGAACTTTAATCTTGTGAATCTATTTTATATAGGTCAAATATATCATTTATAAGCATCTATAGTGCACTGATTATAAAATTATACATAAACTATCATATCTGTAAGTGGTAATTTCTTTGAAGAAAAAAATCCTTATTTAAACACATATGGGAAAGTGAAACATCCTTGGATTTCTCAGTGGTCACGGTAGATACTAGTTTCAGGAGGCTATTTACATAACCATGAGAATTAGACCTGTAACCTTTGTTAATTACTCTGATAAAACTTCTCTTATCTGCTAGAGAGGGCCAAATTGTTACAAAGCAGGCAAGTCCTTACATGAAACCCCAATAAGTTGTTTCCAGAATGTGTGTGTGTGTGTTGAGGGAGGGGTTTCCCCACATTTCTAAGCAATTCTCTGTTGCTAGATGGGTGTCCTACAGTTCCCACCAATTGTGACAATGCATACCCAGAGATCATCAGATTCTACAGCTTAAGGCTTCATTCTCCAACACTGACTGCTATCTACTTCAGGTGCTCATCATAAGTTCAAGCTGTTACCTATGTTTCTGACCAAATGGCTGAAATCAGAGATTCCCTTGACCCTCTCCTTGGGTTCAGTTAATTTCCTGGCGTGGCTCACAGAACCCAGTTTATACACTAGATTACCAGTGTGTTACAGAAGATAGTAAAGAATATGAATCAACAGCCAGGTGAAGAAATTCAGAGGGAAAGGTACCAAACAAAGGAGGCTCTGTCTTGGAGTTTGAGACATGGCATGGTGACACGTGGTAGAATCATTCTGGTTCAGTAACCTGTAAGCTCTCTGAATCTTGTGATTTTAATGGAGGCTTCATTACATAGGCATAGTTGGTTAACTCATTTGCCATTGGCAAGTGATTCATCATCTAGCTCTACTTCTCTCCCAGGAGGTGGGGTGGGGATGGGACCGAAAGTTCCAACCTTCTTATCACCTGGTTGCCTTGCCAGCAACCAGCCCTCTTCCTTATGTTACCTAGGTGCTTTTCAACACTCATGTCATGAACAAAACCAAAGATTCTTTTGTAAGTCTCCCAACTTAGCAGAAAATACCAATGGTTCTCTGTGCCAGAAAAGAAGATCACCAAGTCTATATTTCTTATTTTAAATCACAGTATTCCAAGATGCTGGGGAGGCTGAGATGGTTGTCTTTCTAGGTATTTACACATCAAAAGGGATATAGCCTAGAAATTGGAGACATTTTCGGATCATAAAAGCTAACATACAAGGCTGTCTGAATCCTATTAATATTTTATTTATGCACAAAAGGACTGGATAATGAAAAGTCTCTTTTAGGAGAGGAGTAGAACATCTGCCTCCTCCCCCTTTATAAGCAGAGAAAGATAAATTCACCTGTGGGTCACTTACTTGCATAGGACATTCACCCTGGCTCTCATCACATCACTTTAGGGGTAAGGACTAGGGCAAAGGAGGCAGCTGACATACATATCATTTACTATGAGGCATTTCATAGGAAATCTTTCTCTGACCCACAACATCTTGTATTCACATATACAGTAAAATTAATGAAGATCAATATTAAAAACCCATAAATATAATTAACTACATAAAATCATTCTTTCATCATACAACTTAACTATATTAAAAAATTAAGCCTAGTATTCATTCAGATTTAACCTGTTAGTGTTTGTTCATAAAATATGTATAGATAAAAAGGAAAATGCTCAACTGTAATCTTCTCTTGAGATTGCTCGATGTGATCCTATTTTGTAGGAATACTTTTATTTTTGCTTCTTATTTAATAGGACATTATTTATTAGCTAAATGTGTAGGTATCTCAATTGTTTCGAGAAGAAAATGCATACTCTTGGATGGTTTGGAAAAAGGGAAGCATATACTTATAGAGAGGTATGGCAAGATGTCACCAGCTTGTGATTCTGAGTAAGAGAGGTGCTTAAAATCTTAGAATATTTTGGCAACGTTTTTTGTGTTTTTTAACTTTATTTTATTATTTATTTATTTGGCTGCCCCATGGCATATGGAGTTCCCAGGCCAGGGATCAGATATGAGTTGCAGTTGCAAATGCATGTTGCAGTTGTGGAAACACTGGATCCTTTAACCAACTGTGCTGGGTTCTCTAGGAAAGAACCTTCCAAGTAGAAGTGGGCAGCTATGGAAAAGGCCTGAAGTCTATAGATGTTAGATAAAATGTGTGCATTGCCTGGATTTGTTTCTCATTTTTCCTCTATCTACAAGGCAACTCCTTGACTCTTCTTTCTTGAAACTCTTTAAGATCAGGTTCCTTTGGGGGAGGTAGAGTCAGAGAGTATCCACGAACTCTGCAACTTGACTAGAAGAATGTGATGTGATCACACACTTCATTCCTCAAGACATGCATGGAGGGAAATGGAGTGCAAGAACAGAAAGCAAAAGAATGTGTGGTGTCCCGTTGGGAAACTGGGGTAGAGTTTGCAAAAATGGTAAAGGATTCCAGGAAGCCAAAGCCAATAATCATCCACTAAAACTCCCTTTAGAACTTCTGTTTTTCTTCAAAATATAGGAATGTGGGATAAAATTTGAGATATGACATATTTTCTAGTTAGAAACAGTTTTCCAAAATCTGTTTCCCGTAAAAAAACTATTTTGTATAAATACAGGTTTTTTTTCAGATTCTACTTAGCATACAACAGATAGTGAATCCAAGAAGATTCTCTAAATCATGGCAGCAAAATGGGAATCTGCTGGCATAAGTATTATGCACAATCTATATTCAAGATGGATGTGGGACCAGCAGACCAGAGAAATCACATAAGCACTTGATTACTTACAGAGGCAGAGTGTAAGCATTATGCATAGTGGGATTTTCTTGTAATAATCTTCTACAATATATGTAGATGTGTGTTACATGCTTTAGAGGCTAGAGAACTTTCCTATTATATACTTCACCCTTCAAACCTTCTGTTCTCCTGTCTCTTACTTCTCTCATGCATCAATTAAATAGAGTTAGAGCCAACTTTTCACACAGATCTCACCTGTGGGAATAAGGGGAGGAGCTTGACCAAATTATTTCCTCTTAGCTCTGACCTCAACCTATTTTGGAAGGTGTTTGCTCATAATGAATAAGGCTGGTAAGTGATTAAAAGATTTCAGGAGCTCCCTGGTGGCCTGCCCTTTAAGGATCTGATGATCTCACTGCTGTGGTGAGGGTTCTATCCCTGGCTGGAAATTTCCTTGTGTCCTGGGTAGAGCCAAAAGAGAACACAAACACACACACACATGCAAACAAATAAACAAACAACAATGTTGTTGTTTTTGTAAATGAATTGCTTTGTAGGGGAACATCCTTTTCCCTATTTTTTTTACTCTGTTCACAAAATGGGAATTTTAGGCCTCTAGGAAATGAGAGGAAGGGAGCTTCTAATTTTTTTCCAGCCCATGCTCATTTCTTTTTATAGAAAAAATGTGATCAGTGAGAAATGGCTGGGTGATAATGGGAGGAAGTCAGTGTATCCACCCACTCCCTCTCTGCCTCCCTTCATAGTCTTTCATATTCACTGCCTGCCACAGTGCCTCTGTGCTCTTTGCCTCTGCTCTCGTGGCTTCCGTGACACAAAGAGATGAGTCAGGCCAGCTTTGTTTCTACGAAATAAGTTAGCTCTTGCCCCATGGATGACCATGGACTAATGCATGAGACAACTGAGGTAGAAAGAGAATTGACACAACAAGCCCCAGATGTTTTTCCCAGTTCTGATTTACCAGGAATTAATTTTACATTATTGTCTCAAAACTTTTGTGTTTATTTTTAGAGTTCAGAACTTGAAAGAGAAGACAATGTAATTAGTCATCGTTTTCATACACCTAACAGTGCTGTGTGTTTTGTAATTCTGTTTTCGGTGATGGATAACCCTTGGTGTTATAATACATAGTAGGTAGTAATAGTAGCAGCAGCAGTGGCAATAGTAGCCGTAGTAGAAATCCCTGTTAAGAGCTTAGTATGTCCCATACATGTGATTAGTATCTTATAGGCATAATTTTTATTATAATACTTAGTAATCCCATGAAATTTGAATATGCAAATAAAGATTCCTTCTAACTACATTACATTGCATGTATTTCTTTGCCTTACTATTGTAGTTACTAATTTACTGACCCATAAATGTGAAGGTATGGCTTATGATTTAAGTAATTTTACTGCTTAAAATTCAAGTAAGTAGAAGAATATTGTGATAACGTCATCAGGAGATACATTCCAAATGCTGGAGGGTAGTTGTCAGAATTCAGTGGAAAATGAACATGTGTGTGTGTGTGTGTATGGAGATACAGAGAGAAAGAGAAAGGATGAAAGAATGAATGAGATTGGGATGTCAAAGGATTGAATATAGAGGTGTGGAGATCAAGATTTGAAAGAGGCAATGAATAGATAGTGAATTCAACAGGGACATGAAAGCTGGCAGGAAGGAAACATGAAAGTGAACTAGGACTATAGTGCATCTTTTAAATGATGGAAAAGACATTCCTATTGCTTCATGCAGCTTACAAATAAAGAGCAAGCATTTCTCTATTTGAGTCTCTTAAATGAGACACCTATTGCTCCAATGACCTTATTTAAAAATTAATGAGGATCTTATGATAAAAGAAGTGCTCAATCTGGACAATGTCACAAGGAAGAACATTGAGAATGGGTTCTGAGTCCCTGTTGAAATGAAAGTGAAATGTCTGAGGTAATGTTTTGCCTACTAGTGGAAGAACATGATTGCAAATAAAGTTATCTCTGGATTTGAACAAGAATGGGGTATGGCAACAGGAGAGCCACTTTCTTTCATTAAAAAAAATAATGTAAGAAAGAGTTAAAGTAAACAAATAATAAATAGCAATATTATAGGACAACTCATTAAAAGAATTATTGGATATTCAGATTTTATTTAAAAACAAAGATAAAAACAGAATAAAGCAAAGGTTTCACCAGTCACCTTTCACTGAACCTGTCTTTGGGATTAAAGTTTAAAAAAAACCTATATTATAAAGCAAAATGAAAATAAATGCATATTTAATGCTAAAGATATAAAATCAGTGAAGGTTGTTTTGTTTTGCCTGTTTCCATAAGAAATATTTTCAAGCATTAGTCTTTTTCTTTCTCTGATATACTTTGGGAATTGGCTGGGTCAAATGTAGAGAAAAATGTGCTTCAACCTCTTAAAGGAAGGTTTTGCTTTGTTTTAACTGCTCTCCTCCTTCTTTCATTGAAAGCTCCTTCAGTTCAAGAGACCCTTGCCAAGAAATCATGTATTAGTACACACCAGCTCTGACATTTACTATTTTTAAAACAATATTAAAACATATGTGAAAATAAATACATTAAGATTGTAAGCTTTGCTTTTTATATTTTTTGCAAAATTTGATCATTCCTATATGTGTTTCTTCAAAATGGAAAAAAATCTATCATTTAAATAACTTTCCAGTGCTATTTCTGTATATACACATTTTATTATGTTGTTAATTTTCATTTTTCCTTTTGGGAATTTTTTTCATTTATCAGCAAGCAACTTTCTATATTTATTATACTTTTAAAAATTGTTTTAATAATTTTCTATATTTCTTATACTTTTAACCATGTGTGGCCTACCTTTTGTCCTTTTTAATCTTATTTTTACCTCCCTGTAATTTATTCTTTAGCATGATATTCATGGTGTTTAAGTTGGTAGGTTGACATAAGGTCATTTTTAGACTTCGTGTGGCATAAATCAGAATGATGCTTATATTTCAGTTCTCATCAATAGGTTCTTTTTTTTTCTTTTGATTACCAAATTGGCTTAATAACTTAATTAGAAGCAGACTCAGTAATCCTGTGTGACACTGGCTTGTTAACATTTTGGTGAGCAAGACCAATACTACTATCTATATTTTCCAGATGGAAAACTGTAGCTAAAATATTCTGGTTTTCTCTGCCAGTCAAAACTCAAATAATTTTAGAGTTACCTCCAAGACATCCTCTTACAAAAAGCCACTCTATTGTCCAAAGATAGAATTCATCACCCTGTGCTTTTTCCTAAAAACCCTGCTTACTCACTGCAAAATCAGCAATGTTTTCTCACATTATTAAATGCATGAATGTCTATTTTGCTCTGCTGAATTTTATATCTAATAAGGACAGAACTCATATCTCTTTTCACCTTGATATCTCTCAGACCAATTTTATCTGCCTCTTGCATTCTAAGTACTTGGTAAATGTGTGTTAAATGAAATAACATATAGCATCAAGATACAGAGATTTGGTTTACCCAAGCCCCAGTCTAGTGCTCTGTTCTTTGAAACGTCTCTGTTCTTTAGACTTTTGGTTTGGTAATTAATTCCTTTGGTAATTAATGACTAATTAATTAATTAGAATCTGTATGGGATTTAGAAAAAGTGGGTTACATTTTGAGACTTTGCTGAATTCCTAACTGTGTGATATTGGGAAAGTGTTTTAATCATTCTGAAACTTGGAGTTCCCGTTGTGGCTCAGTGGTTAATGAATCCGACTAGGAACCATGAGGTTGGGGGTTCGATCACTGGCCTTGCTCAGTGGGTTAAGGATCCAGCATTGCCGTGAGCTGGGGTGTAGGGTGCAGACGCGCCTTGGATACCACGTTGCTGTGGCTCTGGCGTAAGTGGGCAGCTACAACTCAGACTCGACCCCTAGCCTGGGAGCCTCCATATGCTGTGGGAGTGGCCCTAGAAATGGCAAAAAGACAAAAAAAAAAATCATTCTGAAACTTAGTATCTGCACCTATTAAGGAAGAATATTTGCCTTCCCTCCAGTTCTTTATAATGCTTTGTAAGCATGAAATAAAGTAATGAAAATAATACATTTGATATGTTTTAAAAAATATTAAATCCTGCAGAGATTTTCAACTATCATTATTTAATAACAGGTAATTAGATCGTACTTTTTTCAGATTTTTAAATAATTCCATAGGGATCAGTAAAAAATTTTTCCAAGCATGTCTATTCTATGGTATTTATACTCGCATACTCAGTTTTAAGAGTTACAATCATGATTCACTGGGTGCTAGACTGGCAAATATTACATTATATTTGTGACCAGGAAGAACTATAAATTAGATATCAAGGGCCAGGAATAATCATGATGAAATGAACCCTTCTGTTCTTATTTTGCCTTTTCTTCTGCGGAGACCCTGGGAGATGAAAGAAGAGCATCTCATGCACACATGCTTCTGGGTTTGGAGGAAAGTAGTTCTGGGAATGAAATAAAGTCCTTCTCAGAGTCTTATTTTTCAATCTTTCAAGTTCACTTCCAGACGGCTACTTCAAATTCAAAATTCTACCAAGAAGAAACTCTTACTAGAAATAATATTTTTAATTTAATGATGTGTGACAATGGCTAAATGAAACAAACTAGACATTCCAACAGAGATTAAGATGTGCCAAGGGTATTCATCACCATTGTTCAGTTCTGGTGGATGTGATTTGCCAGGTTGATCTGGCTGGTCACTCTTCCTGCTCATGTGGTTGGTGGATGACCTTTTTGTAACTTTAAGGTTATCCATTGAGATGGGTTTTCCAAGACAGAAACATACAACATCCCTGAGTGTATCACGTTGCTAGTCATAACTGTGTGCTCTCTTTTTGGTAGAATCAGCCTTCGATTCAAACATTATTATATTCAGACTAAGCGTTCAAGTCTATAGGCTTGTTACAAAATCGTGGATGTTATAAGTGTTATATTCTTTTTCTTTCTGCATTCATTCCATGATAGTCCTACACCTTCCATTCCTTCTCCAGCTCCAGTTATTACAACACCACACCCAGGAAAATCTATTTACTAGATAGGATACCAAGTATACAGAAGGGGAAAGGAGAAGGTCTTGGAAAATCTGTACTAGGCTCTGCACTGCAGAAATAATCCCTTATTTCTTATGCATCCACATGTTTCTCACTGGAATACTAGAATATTCTATTTTCTCTTTCCCATTCTGAGAAAAAAAAAATAAACTGAAGTTTTGCCTTTTTAGGAAGCCATCCCTAAGTGCCCCAGACCCTTTTTCTTTGGTCCCTCAATAATCACCCTTCTAGTTCTCAAATTTGTCTTCTAGACCCTCACCTCCAGTCAGTCCTCTCACTATTTTCTACATTCCTCCTCTGTAGGTGTAGAAACTTTGTATTTCTCACCAGTCTGGAATTTCATTTGGTTTATGAAAAGTGTCATTCCTTATGGTGTCATTACAAAAAGTGTGACCCAATATTCCCTCTACTCAAGAGACAATCGCCTGCATCATTTTACCCTCACCTTAGTTATGAGAAAACATGCTATGGATGGAATGGTGTCACTCCCTTATCCAAATTTATATGTCAGAGCCTAAACACCCAATGTTTTAGTGTTTACTTATCTCCCATGAGCCCTAAGGAGATAAGGAGGCTTAGATGAGATCATGAGGATGGTGCCTTCACAGTGGAATTAGTGTCCTCCTAAGAAGAGATACCAGAGAGCTTACTCTATCTGTCTGTCTGTCTGTCTGTCTCTCCACATGCACACAAAGAGGAAGGGTGATCTGTAAGCCAGGAAGAGAACCCTCACCAGAACCCAAGAATGCTGCCACCCTGACCTCAGCCTTCTGGTCTTCAGAGCTGTGAGGAAATAAATTTCTACTGCTTAAGCCACTCAGCCATAATTTATCATGGCAATCCAAGCAGACTCTCTAGTGCTCAATACCTTAACATGTTAATTAGTTTTATATAATTTTCAAATTCCAGTTTTAAATAAAGCATTGAAATATATAGATACATTAATATTTTGCCATTATAGTTTTAAAATGAGATATAAATGTCCTTATTAAATACACTTTGTATTAATCTATAATAATTCAAAGCATTAAAAGTCAATATTGGAGTTCCCATTGTGGCACAGCAGAAACAAATCCTGCTAGTATCCATGAGGTTGTGGGTTCAATCCCTGGCAATGCTCAGTGAGCTGGCGATCTGGCATTGCCATGAGCAGTGATAGAGGTTGCAGACATGGCTCAGATTCTATGTTGCTGCAGCTGTGGCATAGGCCGGCAACTGTAGCACCACTTCTACTGCTAGCCTGGGAACTTCCATATGCCATGGGTGCAGCCCTAAAAAATGCCAAAAAAGGGTCAATACTTAAGATAGTGAAACATTTTTATTGTTTTACCTGTTTTGCATTCACTTTCTTAGAAGTCATATTAATGTGATGCTTTTAGCCAACTAAAATTTTTTCTTCCAAATCTGATTTTAATATTGTGTTAATATTAAATATAAAATGTTAAACAAAAATCTTTTCATTATTCCAAGTATACACACTAATTTAAAAATATTTATTTTAGAGTTCCTGCTACAGCACAGTGGGTTAAGGATCCTACTGCAGCAGCTTGGGTCGCTGTGAAGGCATAGGTTTGATCCCTGGCCTAATGCTGTGGGTTGAAGGATTCGGTATTTCTGCATCTGTGATATAGGTTGCAGCTGTGATTCGGATTCAGTCCCTCGCCTGGGAACTTTTGTATGCCATGGATGTGGCCATAAAATTTAAAAAAAATATATTTTATGGTAGAAACTCTGAAATTAACTTGAATGCTAATACTCCCAGTCATTGAAAAATTTTATTTGAAAGCATAAATATTTATTTAGAAATTTTAAGGCAGCGGTGTCTTTTTTTGCTTTTGTTTTTGGTTTTTTTTTTTAAAGCAGTGGTATCTTAATGTTGCCCTGATTATTGTTATTTCTGCATTTTGTTGCTAATTTCACTTAAATAGAATCTTACATATCAAATACCACTTTAAGTATAAGTAATTGAAAAATGATAAGCAAATCAGCACACTTGATTGGACAATGCTAACATTTTGTACTATAACATGATCACTTGAGTTCATGTTTTTTTACAAAAGTAATAAATGATTGCAATATTGCTTCATTAGTATAATTCAATCCAAGTTTATTTTATATTATACAACGAATTGAAACACCCAGAAAAATGTTTGACCACATATCTGGGTACTGGGGCCCAGCTAAGTTGAGACATAAAGTTAGCCATCACAGTATATGTGTTTTCCATTACACCGCTCTGGATCTTCAGATTGTATACGATTATACAATATGGTCATTGGTGATAAGAGGGACTGCAGAATGAAACAATTGCTGTAGGCTGGTGTATCTGGAGCAGGAATCACTGATTTGTGTGATTCTCAAGTTCAAAGTTACCAAGTGGAAGCATGAGAATTCACACCTCATCTGTCTGACAGCCAAGCTCATTCTCTAACTGCAGGACTCCTTCTCTCTCACATCGCATCAGCTCAGGCAATTCCCTGCTGCACTTACAAAAGTGAAATTTGGAGTTCCCGCTGTGGCACAGCAGAAACGAATCCAAATAGGAATCATGAGCTTGAGGGTTTGATCTGGGCCTCACTTCGTGGGCTAAGGATCTATGTGGTCCTTGAGCTGTGGTGTAGGTTGCTGACATAGTTTGGGTCTGGCATTGCTGTGGCATTGGTCACCAGCTGTAGCTCTGATTTGACCCCTAGTGTAGGTAGCTCCATATTCTGCTAAGTGCAACCCAAAAAAGCAAAATAAAATAAAATAAAAAGTGAAATTTGCCCATCTTTGTAAATATCAAAAGAAGATACAGGCTACCAGACAGTGCAGTATCTCTTCTGACTCTGGTTTCAATGAGGCAGAATTCTGGGAACACATGGAGAAGGAAGGAGAGATACTAGAAAACTCACTCAGCTTGGTAAGGCCTCTCTGATCAAGCCCAGACCTGGATGCAGCTGAGTGCTCATGAAATGGGAAATGTATAGCATAACATTATCGCACAGTTGTGTCTCCCAAATGACAGAAGCATCTAATAATTTAAATTGTCCTAGCATCCACCCCCCTCCTTCCATACTGAAAAAGGGTTTTGACTAAAGGTGGGAGATCCTAAGAACCAGAAATTCAACTGGATGGCTCAGAAAATGTGCAAAAGTTCCTGAAGCAATGACTAGGAAGGAACTCTCCCACCAGTGACAAGTGGAAAAAGTGGATAATTTTTAAGATATATGGAGCTGTGGAAAATGTTAGGTGAGAGGAAGCTAATGAAAGAATAGAAAAGTTGCCATCATTTTATTATTTGTAAAAATGATGGATTGTGGTTTTATCATTGATTCTGTTGATTTCTTAGGTGACCATTTCAGGTACCTGAAAAAGTACATATTTTTTATACACGTTAAAAGTACTTTTTTTTTTTAATAGCCCCATGTTGTAGAGTCATGCTTTGATTTTTAAGGGCAAAAACTCACAAAGCAATCAGTGTTTCATGTCCTAACATGAGTAGGATAGATATTTCAAAGAATCCTTTATTTCATTTTATTTTTTTAAGGGCACACCAATGGCATATGGAAGTTCCCAGGCCAGGGACTGAATCTGAGCTGAAGCTGCAGCAATGCCACTGTGGTGCCCAGGCTGGGGATTGAACCCACACCTGTGCAGCAACCTGAGCCACAGCAGTTGGATTCTTTTTTTTTTTTTTTTTGGTGTCTTTTTGCCATTTCTTGGGCTGCTCCCGTGGCATATGGAGATTCCCAGGCTAGGGGTCTAATCGGAGCCATAGCCACCAGCCTACACCAGAGCCACAGCAACGTGGGATCCGAGCCCCATCTGCAACCTACACCACAGCTCACGGCAACGCCAGATGCTTAACCCATTGAGCAAGGCCAGGGACTGAACCTGCAACCTCATGGTTCCTAGTAGGATTAGTTAACCACTGCGCCATGACGGGAACTCCAGCAGTTGGATTCTTAACCTGCTGCACCATAGCAGAAACACTAATATTTGACAGAATTCTGAAAGATATTTACTGTGAAGATCTGATCATGGTTATGCTACAATACATATCCTGTAATGGAATTTTCACTCTATGATTATGTCTGAAAGGACAGTATTTAATATTCAGTGTGAAACAGTATTATAAAACTTTTATTGTCTCTATTGAAAATCTAGTGAATACATCCTTAGAATGTATGGATATTTCTTACCTAGGTATAAGAATTTTAGTAGATAACTAAACCATTTCTATTTTCATAATTTCCAAACAGAACACATCTCCAGAAGGCGTATTACAATTGGATATAAAAAAATCCCTTGTTAAGAGAGACCATAAGGAAGCTCTATATTTTAAACAACTTTGCATAAGACCACATGCAACTTCTGAAGTCACTGTCAGTTATAGAAACAATTCCAAAGTGAAAGCAAGAGAGTTACATGTTAAAACATGGTGTAGAGAATTTTTAATAATTATCGAGAAAATAGGATGGAAATTAGGCCAGGTATGGTCTTACTTTCTGTTTATATGCCCACTTCAATAAAATATATATTAAAAGTAACAGGTACTTTTGTGAATTATACTTATTTTCCATATAGAAATATCAGCAAGTGAAATAAAATTTGATTTTAAAAAGCAACAATTATTATTTTTCAAAGCATGATTTTTTTTAATGATATAACCATTAATTCAAAACAATGGGGTGACTACATCAAGCAATAGAAGATCATGTACAGATGTTCAGTCTGCAGTATGGCTGGTCCACTTTGGTCTTTTGAAATGACCCAAAAAATGCCCTTTATGCAAGAAGAAGTGTTTACATCTACTAACCTCAAACCCCTAGTCCATTCCACTCCCTCCCCTACCCCTTGGCAACCACAAGTCTATTCTTTATGTAATTCAGTTTCTGTTTTGTAGATAGGTTCACTTGTGCTGTTTTAGATTCCACATACAAGTGGTATCATATGGTATTTGTCTCTCTTTCTGACTTACTCCACTTAGTATGAGAATCTCTAGTTTCATCCATGTTGCTGCAAATGACATTGTTTCATTCTTTTTTAATGGCCGAGTAGTATTCCATTGTATACGCGAGCCACATCTTGATCCATTTGTCTCTTGGTAGAAATTTAGCTTGTTTCCATGTTTTGGTTATTGTGACTAGTGCTGCAATGACCATGGGGGTGCTTGACCTTTTTGAAGATACGCAATGAGATCCTACTGTGAAACTATATCCGATCTCTTGGGATAGAACATGATAGAGGATAATATAAGAAAGAGAATGTGTATTATGTATAATGTATTATGTATTATGTATTATGTATTATGTATTATGTGTATTATGTCACGTTGCTATACAGCAGAAATTAGCACAATGCTGTAATCAAGTAGAGTTGAAAGAAAGGAGGAAAGAAAGAGGAAGTAGAAGAGTGTGCAGAATTAACCTATGTGTTCTTTGACCCAAAGGAAGTTTGTGTGATGTAGAAGCCTTAAGAATCACCTGCCTACTCATTACTAAACTTCCAGAAATTCAAATGTATTTTTCACCTTACATTTAATACTAAAAAAGAAAAATCATATTATTATGCTCACATTTATGATCCCAACCTGGCTTTTGATTGATGTGTGCAATCTCTTTATCTGTCCTTTAATTAGCCCCCTTTCCCTTTCTCCGGTCTAAATAGTCTGCACATGGATCCCCCAATACAAATCACTGCCCCATCATTCATTCTCAGAAGTGTAATAATGCTTCTCAAAAGCAATGTTATCTCTTGCCTTAAATCTTGGGAAAGGGCTTCAAACCCTGTTTTTCTCTCCTTTCCCATGACAAGCCTTCTACACATAGACTATTTATCTCTGCTGATGCTATAAATGGGCTTGAGTAATAGTATCCCACTCCATTGGCCCTTGTGTGCCACTCATCAGGCCATCCCACAGCCCCGTGCAAAATCCTCAGCCAAGGAATCACTCACATGTGCTCTCAGACCAGCCCAGTCAGGTACCATATGGTGTCTGTCAGACATTGCTTTTGTTACCTATGCTGGGAATTGTCTGCCCACCAGGCAGCTCTGCCTCCCCTGGGTGCCAGTACCACAGCCACTGTGCCCTATTGCTTTGGCAACATGACAGCACAGTTGCCAAGCACTTCTGCTGCTTTCATTCAATAGTACTGTGCCTGCCAAGCCTTGCTGACATCACCTGCCAGGCACAACAGTCGACCACCTGGCCCTGTGGCTTCTGCCATCTCTTTCCAAGATCTGCTGGAAAAGGATGCTCAAAATATAAATTTATAAAGGGGCCTGAAATGACTTAGGGGACAAGGAGCCCTACTTCATCTCTTTATATTATACCCTAACAAAGGGGTCTTAAAGTGCCCTCCTGTTTCTTACTGAGATTTACTGAAATGTTTTCATTTCTTACTCAAAGCCCTCTTATTGCCTAAGACCTAGATGTGAATCCTTGGGAATTTAGAGATACTCAGATTTGAATAACAAAACTTATAATGGTGATCTCATGCATGAAGTGTAATGAAAAAAGCATGAATAAATTAATCAATTCTTGCTTTGGGTCAGGTTTCCTCAGCAGACCCTGAAACAAAGATTTGTGAACAAATTATTGAGTGTTTCTTGAGGAAACAGTGGGGAATGGGGAAGGCAGAATTTGGACAGGGAGAGGTCAAAGGGAGGTGTGATTTAGATAGAACCTCAGCTCTAAGACTTATCCCTGGGAGAGCCCTATTGTGCAAATTAGGCTTCACCAGGATTTTTTTCTAAGAGGAGCTGGCCTTTCATACTTTCCATCAGGCATTGGCTGAGGTGGGCACAGGAGAGGCAACTCCCAGGAACTTTTAGCTGCCCAACAAGGCAAAGTGGCTCCAGGGGGCCAGGGTAGTGATTTGAAGGCAGTCATAGGTGCTGGTCATTAGAAGTAAAAAATTTCAGGGCACATAAAATTCAGGGCAGGTGTACACAGGATGGGTTAATGGTACCCTAGGGGATCATGTCAGAACAGTGACAGGCCCACTGTGCTCATCCATTCAAGAGGGCCATCTTGGTTTCATAATATGAAAACAGGACAGTCCTGCAATTGAGAGAGCCAAAAAAGGGCTAAAGCTATTAGAATTTCACATGCCTCAGAGGTCAAAGGAGACATTTTGTTTCTGTTCTTTTGCAAATTAAGCTTGACATAAAGGATTTTAAAGATTTATTTCATAAAGTCATCTGTTGTGGGAGCTGAAGGAAGCTTGGTGATTGCTGACAATCTCCCACCAGCCTGAGATTCCCCTCCTGCAAATATCTATCTGTAGCTATCTGTAGGTAAGTTAAAATGTTAACTTCTGCATGTTAAATAAATCACTGATAGGACAATTATAGCAGCTGTCTTTGCTAGTATCCTTTATATGGTTTTTGTATTAGCTCTTTAACTTGCAAAATATTTCAAATATATAGAAAAAGACAGGAAAGAATATAACATACCCATGCTCTCAATATTAGTTTAGGTAGACATTAGTATTTGACTCCAATTGGTTGAGCTATGTTTTCTCTATCAGAAAGAAAATGTTATAAACTCACCTAAAGTATCAGAGCCATTTTCACCAATCCTGCCAGCAATTACTTCCCCTCCAGAAGGAATCAATCTCTGATTCCTAAGCTTTTTTTGTGTATAATTTTGCTATCTTTGTATGTAGAGATGCATATACACATGGATATTATCACACTGCATGTATTAATTTACTCCTAACGTTTCATTCAACATTTCTTTTTAGATTTATTCTTTTGATACTTTTAAATCTAATGTATTCATTTGGGCAGAATATAGGATGCTGAGTATTTCATAACATTTCCTGAGAGAGATACACAGTTATGTTGCCTTCCTCTTTTATTGCTAATCAAAACAGTGCCATTTGAATTTGATGCCTACTATACACCTGAGCAAAGTTTTGCTATAGCAGATGGGACTTTGCTAGGTTGTACTGTGTGCATTTTCCCCACCTTTCTAAGTTTATTTTTTACAAATGCATTCTAAAGGAACTCACGAAAATAATTTCTGAATTCTCTCAAAAATCATAATATTTACTTTAAAAAAATTTATTACTTAATGTTCCTGAAGCAAGATCCTTAAGTTAATGGACAATTGTGATTTGGTGATACAGCCTTCCTCTGTCTAGAGAGTTAGTAGATAGTTATCCTTCCCATTTTGCAGATGAGAAGGCTGAGGCTCATCTAAATTAGATCAGTTATCTAAGGTGACAGAACTTGTTTCCAAGTTCAATGAGTTCACATCTGCTTACAGTTTCATAGAATCTGATAACATTTACTTTTTGAGAATTATGTCACAACAAACCTTGTTGACGTCAATTCAAGGTATAACTAGGATCTTCAGTTTTCTCTCCAACCTCTCATATGACATCAGCAACCTTGACCCTAGTATGGGAATTCAAATCGAATTCTTTGATTTTGTTATCTTTCTTGTTTTCTGATCTATGTAGACAAAGTCATGTCACTGCAACAGGTTTTAAAAACAGTCACATGACATCCTACCTAGAGCTAACTCAAGGACAAGGTGGGATCTATATTCCAAATTCAATTCTCAGCTCTGCTATTATTATTAATATGACCATACATAAACTGCTTAATTAATTTCCTCATCTATAAAGCAGGGATTATAATAGCACCCACTTCACAGAGTTATTGTGGTGATTAAAGGAAAAACTCACACACACACACATGCACAAGGCACAGACTGATCATTTATGTGACTGATTTTAGTTATAATGAAGGGATAGCTGTCACACAAGTAAAACAATGAGTGAGAACCATTTCTGTCCTCATTTACTTGTGTTTTTTCATGGCATTAAACACATCTGGCCATTATTATTGGTTATTGATAGGGTCCTCAGGCCACTCATTTTGCCTCATTTGAGATTTCACCTTTATCTGCCTAAGAGAGTATTCTGTTCACTGTCATTTTTATTACCCCTTCACTTATTATGATAAATAATAACTTCAGTGACTTCATGTACCTCCCTAATTTAAATAAGATTTATTTGCTGATAACTTCAAAATAGATGTCTTCAGTCTCCATTTCTCTGATGGAACAGAGACCATTATGTCCAGGAAATACAGGTTGAGCTTTACATATGTTGAGAAGTCCTTAAAACTTTAACTTAAGAAGTAATTATTTCTGATTTGTCTTTGTCTCTTTCCCAGGGCAACATGTACTACACAATTCCGATGTTAAGAATTGAAAAGGGACTCAATACATATTGAATGAATTTCCTGTCCTAAATTCTTATACAGTGCAAAAGCAGCCACTCTATTTGCCTGTATGAATTAATAAGTTCAAATGCACTGATGTTAACTAAAAATGTGAAGGAAAAACATGTTCTTAAAAATTGAAAAACTTTCATCACTGTTTATAAAATACAGCAAGGGAGCTCTGCCTGCCCTGAAGAATATGCCATGTGTTCCCAACAAGTCCCCAGAGCTGCAATTCATTATCCAGCTGTTCTGTGGTTTATGTAAATTACTTTTCCTGGAAGAACTTACAGCTATAATCAATCAATCACTCAAAAGATCAGTTAGTGCCTTTGAGTTGATGGTGCTCCCAGTAAGATAAAAATTCCACAACCTTCTCTTTTTCCATTACTGATCTGTGATCCTGCAAGTGATGTCCTGTTTGTTGTGCCTTGTTCTTGCTATTTTAAAATAAGGCCTTGACTGATATTACAAAGCTTATATAAGATTCACTTTCTAGGGAAAAGAGAAATTATAATGGTAACTTAAATAAGTTACATGATTTCTTAGTTTTTTTTTTCTCCCCCACAAATTCCTAACAATGAGCCCATGGGATAGGTGTCATTATCCCTGTTTTGAAAATGAGGGACCACACAGGAAGTATGAGAAAGAATGGAAAGAGGTGAGGGAGAATGCATAGGGAATGATGCTGGTGGGAAAAGAGAGGAGAACCAGAATAAAGGGATTTCAGAAAAATTAGAGGTTATGTGATCAAGTCAAATATCAGAGAGAAATTATGTAATGTGACATGGAGAAATCATAATTAGATTTGGTAGTTAAGAGAGCTATGGTGAACTTGGTAAAATCTACTTTAGTGCAAGCCCAAAGAAAGAAGTCACAGTGCTAAAAGGGGAGGAATGAGTGGGAGGTGAGGAGCTGACCATCAAATGTATATCATCTGGGGAGACAATGTAATTCTTCTAAGAATAACCACTCAAAGAAGGCAACTTCTCAGGAGGGATCTTGCTGTGGTTGTATTGCTGTTTTCCTTTGTTTGGTTAGTCTTAAAACTGACATTGGCTAGGAAACTTATGGGATTCTTACCAATGGGAACCAGGAGAGGGGGGTGGACTGAAGACCCAGTAAGTGGGTGTGATGATGGAGAAGGATGCTATGGTGGTGGGAAGGTACCCAAGCCCAGATATAGGACTCAGTTTCAGTCAGGAGTAATGAGAAATGGGTAGAATGTCAGGGGAAGATTGAGACAACTATTAAAGAAGTAGGTTGGGGGGTAAATTGGAAAGTTAACTTCTCTTAGAGGAAAAACAGAAGACCTACTCCCTTGGGACCTCAAGTCTCTGAGGCTTAAAGTCTGATGAATCTAATTAGACTGTGTGCTAAACTTCAGCATATGAGGATTTTAGAGGTTCTGCAAAAGGATGTTTCAGATCATCAGGGAAAAATTCCAAGCTAGTTAGATGCACACATGGCAGCAAGTTGTGTGGGAAACAGTTAATCAGTGGTTCTGGATTGTTGCACACCTGCCCATTGCAAAGAAGGGCCTTTCTCTAGGACTGGCCCCTGGCTGTCTTCTGGAGGATAAGCTATGAGCCCTTGGAATATGCTACCTGAGAAAAGTGTTTATGTACCTGATACCTATGAACAGAGGAGTTCATCCTAACAATGTAATTTAAGGTGAGCACCAGTTTTTGCTCTCTAGGACTGAGGCTTAAATATCTGAGGCCAGTCATAAGGGTTCTGCCTGTACCCTCAATAAAAGTCCTAGACATAGTGGCCTGGGTGAGCTTCCCGTTTTGGGGATCACTTTGACCATGTCATCACATATCCCTTCTAGGAAAATTAAATGATGATTCCATTGTGAGAGGCCATCTGGAAGTTTGCCCTTGGCTTCTCCTAGACTTCATCCTGTGGCCTTTTTACTTTGCTGATTTAAGCTCTATCCTTTCACTGCAATAAAATGTGACCATGAGTTCATAGCTATCCTGAGTCCTGAGAGTTCTTTTAGCAAATCATTAAAGACTCTATCCCACAAGTCACTATTATTTACTACTTTTTAGAAGATGTCTGTCTTTATAGTTTAGTCGTTGGTTTATTTATTATGTATTTATGCATGGAGTGCTAACTCTGGTCCAGGCACTGTACTAGACACAAAACGTAGAGTGGTAAGGCTCTATCTACACGGTAGCCTCACAAAGCTGGGAAGAACTGTAGAGCAAACTAACAATCTCAGATATGATAAGTGCTAAATAGTAAATACGAACAAATTCACCAAAGAAAGGCTGGCCATGGGAGTGGGGACACTGTAGATGGTACATTGGGAAAAATGTATGATGTTTACATCTTTCCATACAGAGAGATGCTTTCTAGAAGGGTCATGAAAGGTTCAGGATAGAAGAAAAACAAATACAAAGGCCTGGATGGTGGGAATGAGTTTTGCATATTTTTTGAATAAAGAAAAACCAGATTGATGGGGAATAAGTGAATAAGAGGAAAATTGGTAAGAGTTGAAATCAGAGACTGGAGAATATAATCTATAGTCTAAAAATTTTTTTTTCTGAATATTTGTGGCAACATGGAGCATCTCTCTGGTTTTTGGCATATGGAAATTTTTTACCATATCTTTACCCTCATCTATATTTTACTGTGATGCTTTTATTTGATATAGCAACTATTAATCATTGCTACCATGTTAACCAATTGCATCTGTATATTAACCAAAAATGCATGTAGTGTAGAATGCTTTTGGTCATATGTCTTAATCTTTATATTCTCTACTGTAGCAAAGATGATTTGAATTTGTAGCATAGTTTTCCATGGAATTATAATAATAATTCTAAAAATCTCTACAGTAAATACTTCCTATCCAATTGAAAGCAATTAAAGGATACATAAATAGAATATACGAAATTATCTAGAAGCTTTTCACATTGAATTACTGTCTTGTTTAAATACTTCTTGATATAGACACTCATTAATGACATTCCTCTTTCCTCAAGCACCTGTTCCTGGTAAAAACAAGGGCTATATTGATTTTCTGCAATTTATCTTCTCCCAGGATTTTTGTCTTGACAGTGTGAGAAGATTAATTGGAATTAATGGCATTTGCACAGCTAATTAAAGTCACTCTTCCTAAAGTCAAATCAATTCCTTTAATCAGAGGAGTGACAAAGCTTTGCTTGCTTGTTATAGTCTGCATGTAAATGTTCCCTGGATGAATCAGAATCTTTGCAAGCATAAGGCATAGAATACAGTAATGACTTAGGTTGGCCAGGAATTTCTCTAGCACATAGTAATTTACAAAATATCACTATGCCACTTACATATATACTATGAATGCTTTGAACTAAATGCAATTTAATAGAATTAATTTACATGTGTTTTATATATAGTTTTTCTTGGAACTTCTTACAGTGGTTGGCATCTACATGCATCAATCCCCAGGATAATTCCTAGCCAAGTTCACATAATGCAGAAGGAAGCAGAGGGTTGGTAATTATTTGGTTGATTCAGACATCAAATTGATGTTTAGTTTGCTTTGTCAGATTTTATCAAATTCTACCAACTCCTTTCTCCACATGGACTATATATTTATAGGAAATGTGTTCATCAAGGACTGAATAATTCAGACAAAAAAGAGGACATATTTCTGAGGCAAGGTTTAGAGAGATGCATCAGCGTTTTTGTCTTATATTGCTGTTCAATGCCAATGCAACAATGATATAGCAGCAGACGTAGGAGTGGAGAGAGGGGGGAGGGGACCTGAACATTTGCTTCCTCTGTTTTGTAAGATAAGTAATTTTTGTTCTTTGATCGTAAACATCTGTTTCTTTGACATGGCCCACTCACCTGGCCCAGCCACTGGGCCCAGTCATGGCTATCATGTTCCCCATAGGCTTCCACATCTTTACATGCAAGCACCTTTCCTCAAATATGGAGAGAACCTCATATTTCCTTTCCAGAAATTTCTATGACTCTGACAAAAGCCAGTACACTCACAGTTGTGCAGCTCCAAATTTCAGGGAACTGCTGCCTCGTGAATCAACTCTTAAACAATGGGTGACAAAAAGTGATCAATGAATCTATAATATAGTCTACAGGCTCTTAAGAGGTCCTATTTTTTTTTTTTTTGCAAGATTTCTTTTTTGCTCCTGGCTGAATCACAGTCATCTATATATCTCTGCCCATGTTTATGTACAAATCTGTCCCTATCTATCTATCTATCTGTCTGTCTATCTATCTATCTAAATATCTATCCATCCATCCATCCATATATCTTATTCATTATTCTATTCATGCTTAGACCAACACTTAAAATGTTTCCATAACTTTAGCTATTCTGAATAATGAGGCAATCAACATGGGGAGGCAGATATCTTTTTGTAATAGTGACTTCATTTCCTTTGAATATATACCCAGACTTTCTGAATCCCATGGGAATTCTGGTTTTAATTTTTGGGGGAATCTTCTTAATGTTTTTGATAGTGTCTTTAAAAATTTAACTGTGTACATGTAAGATATCTCATTGGCTTTATTGAATGATTCATGGATGAAGCAGCATTCCACTTAGCAAATAGAAGAGAGCTCCTGAGGGCTACAGAAAGGGAGAGCTTTTTTAAAAGGAAGATAAGGAAGTCAAAACAACAACAAAGATTTCAGATGAGGTCATCTCCCTTGGAAGACAAAAAGGTCTTAGTAGATGGGTTACCTCATCTTCCTTTGGGAGATGGAGGGAGCCCAGGTGACAGATTACCTCATTGGCGCTGGCCAGAAAATTCCACATTGTGCAGTTAGAATTACATTCCTGGGGAAGGTTGTCGCTGTAATTAGGCTAGTAATGCATCTTGCTTTTCACACAAATGACTCCACTGTAAGCCTGTCATTTCCTTTTATTTAAAAAAAATTATTAGAGTATAGTTGTCTTACAACATTGTATTAGCTTCAGGTGTACCAGTAAAGTGAATCAGTTACACACATACACACATCTGTTCTTTTTTCCCATATAGGTTATTACAAACCACTGAGTAGATTTCCCTGTGCCGTACGGTAGGTTCTTGTTGATCTTCTGTTTTACCCAGTAGTGTGTATATATTATTGGCTCACACTCCAGTAGCTCACAGATACAGCCAACTAGATAATACTTGTTTGTATTGGCCATTCTACTTCCTTAGCTTCCTTACATCACTCACTCTTACTCACTGGGATCACTTTCTAATTAATTTACCTTTACACAGGACCTTATTTCATACTCCATGCTCATTAAATACCAGCTATAGCAGTTGTGATGTGTGCATATGATGCTTTACTATTGCAGTAAAGATAAAAACCTCTGAGAAATAGTGTGAATTCATGAAAAATGTAAGAACTGATTAAGGAAAATCACCCAAGATTTTACAACCACATAGTAACACTGAACTATTTTGGTAGGGGGCGCTGGGAGGTTGGGGGCATCCCAGCATATGGTAATGTAAAAATCAATACATTGCCCTTTGAGAATTTCTTCTTCTTCTTTAAATAG
Organism: Phacochoerus africanus; assembly: GCF_016906955.1. Taxonomy (NCBI): domain Eukaryota; kingdom Metazoa; phylum Chordata; class Mammalia; order Artiodactyla; family Suidae; genus Phacochoerus; species Phacochoerus africanus. The sequence goes on from NC_062555.1 coordinate 40,001,284, forward strand.
CTGCACCTCTGGCATATGGAAGATCCTGGGTTGGGAGTCAAATCTGAGCTGCATCTTTGACCCACAATGCAGCTTGCAACAATGTGGGATTCTTAACCCTCTAGGTGAAGCCAGGGATTGAACCCTCATCTCACAGAGACTATGTAGAGCTCTTAACCTGCTGAGCCACAATGGGAACTCTGAGAATTTATTATTCTTAATGCATTAATTCTGAATCTATCCAAATGGTCTACTGATGATGAGGACATCATCTGTGCATATTTAGGATTGATTAATAATGATGAGAGATGAATAACAAACTTGGAATCAGGGAATCTCAGATCACTAACAAGTGGATAATACTCTCTTTACATCTGCCTTATGACATTTTTAGAGTTTGAAAGGAAAATTTTTTCATTGCAAAGTAATCTCCACATCTAGAAAATATATGTGTATGTAGAGCTAAATGTCTAGCATGTAGAAGATGTACCTAATAAATGATTATTTAAATATTTAAGAACAAATATGATCTAACATCCGTTATAACTACGTTTTTCCATATTATTACCTGAATTGTTTCAGCCCAGTTCATTACACTTCGGCAATCCAATACGTTCACACAGTTTTGTGACTCCTTCTTGTGATTTTATTTCTTCTAGCTATTTGGAATGAGCAACCAGAGAGTTAGAGTCTTTTTTTTTTCTCTCTGGGAAATAATGAGATGTCTCTGGGTTATTAAATCAAAACCTTAACTTTCTAAATCGGGATGTTGGAAAGAGTTGTTGCTCTTTGTCATCAAAGATATAAAGCTAAAAATAAAAATCTGAAATGGCAGCCAATATCAGAATTCCATAGAAATTATCAAACACACACCATTCCTCCTCCTGAGTTCATTCCCTGGGTTCTCTCTTTGGCACTTCAGAAATATTTCTTAAGTTAGAGCTGTTGGAGGTATCTGTCAGTGCCAATTTAGAAAAAAATAAAGGTAAAAAGAAACAGACTCGAAAAAGACCTTCTGATATGTATGCTTTGCTGATGAAAACTATCAATGAAAGAGAACAGTGGAGATATTTTTTGGATTAATTATGGATAGTAGGGTGCCTGATAAGGCAGAACGTTATATTTATACTATGATTCTTCATGACAGAGAAGAGATTTTTTCCCCCCTAGCTTCCTTTTCGATAATTCGAGGTTGTAGAGTGGAATTTATTCCACCATAATTGTAAGATGTTGGTAGCCTCTTTCTTTGCAGAGACAATGCTTGGAGAAAACAACAAAAAACAAGCAAAACAAAAACAAAAAAATCTTTTTAAATGCACCTACCCACAGATAGCCCCTTTTTTGTTTCTCTTCATATAAAGTCTTTTAATCCAGTGTTGTGATTTTTCTACCACATATTCACTTTTGAGACTTCCTGTGCTTTGTTACTGGAAATTATAACCCCTCCAATGGATAAATAAATGGATTCAGAAAGGGAAGCCCCATGGCAGTTTATGGAGCCAAAATACTCTACTCTTTCTATCATGTAGGAACATAGTTTCATTCTGCCTCTGCAATAACAAGGTCTAGTTCTGAGTTATTGAGGTGAGCAAGTAGGTGAATCCTCTCTCAATTCCTGCATCTCTGGCCTTATTGCTCTGAAGTTAACCATTGATACTTTAGTTAGTGGAAAAGACTCCAGAGCTTTTATAGACATTTCTACACTGATGAAATTTTCAATACCTTGTTTTTAAGGAATAGTTCAAAGGGAATTTCAAGTAAAATTAATAAAGCGTGGAAAGTTTAATGAGCATCCTATCTAGAAGCCCAACTTTGCTTTCTGTAACCTCCTGATTGTAATCAAGTAAATTATCTGAAGTCCATTCTACATAAAGAAGTAGCTGAGCAATGTGAGTAAGACTCATGGAACCCATTATGGTATTTCTTGTCTTAATTCAGAGAAGATACAGGACTAATTATATGATATTGTACTATATTGTATTATATTTCCAATTTCTTAATTACTTTCATATATATTGAGTATAGTCTGGGATTTGAAGCAGAACTTAACCTAAGATAAAGATTTGATTGGAAAGGATGGCGGGGAAATGTATGCAGAGCTGTCCATATCAAGTTCCAAGAGCTCTATAAGTGTTGATTCTTACTATTAAAAGCATTGATTGTTCCAGAGGTATGAGGATGATCAATAAATGCAACTATCAAGGTATGGTAGTGATGGAAATGTGGAATTTCAAATAAGAAAATGCCAAGATGGAACAGCTCTTTTTGTCGCTGTGAGGTATATGATCTTTGTCTGTAAACTAAAGCCACTTACAGATTGGGGTAAATTAGTGGCAAAGGAGTAATTAAAGTCCAAAAATTAGGCTATGGCTTACAAACTGTTTTGGAGTTAAGAGACATGAAATTAGACCTGAGTACAGTACACACAATGAAAGCTGCTTGGGTTAGGTGGTGGCTAGGCTGTGCCAGAGACAGAAAGAAGATTGGTGGTTACCAAAAGCAATAGTGTGGGTGGGAGTGATGGGTGAAGGGGCTCAGAAAAATAAATAGCTTATACTACTACCTTCACCCAAAAGTTCAATAATGCCATCTTTTTAATGATCAAAACTTTCATTGTGAAGTAGATTATAATGCTTTATGAGATTTTCTTATTTTGTTCATTTATATATTCTATAACATGTTTCACCCTCAGTAAAAAGAGGCCCATTCTTGCCCTAGTAAAATAATTTTTCCCATTCGTACATTTCCCAAGTAATATTTCACCCAAATTATATAAAAAATTTCAGTAGATTAATCTATATTTCTTTCCTTGGCAAAATAAATACAGTTAGTCTTGTTAAGAAGGCTTCTTCATGGAGTTCCCATCGTGGCCCAGTGGAAACGAATCTGACTAGCATCCATGAGGATGCAGGTTCAATCCTTAGCCTCGCTCAGTAGGTTAAGGATCTGGTGTTTCTGTGAGCTGGGGTGTAGGTCGCAGATGTGGCTCAGATCTGGCATTGCTGTGGCTGTGGTGTAGGCCGGAGGCTACAGCTCCAACTGGACCCCAAGCCTGGAAACCTCCATATGCTGTGGGTGTGGCCCTAAAAAGACAAAAAGACAAAAAACAAAAAACAAAAACGACAAAAGAATAAGGCTTCTTCTCTAACATATCCTCAATTTACTTTCCCTTAATCATACTTGATTCTCCACTATGCTCTCTTATCTTCTAACAAGAGTGGCTCCCAGTGAATCTATTGGTCAATTGAGAATATGCCTTTTGCCAATTTTATTCACCATTCTCCATGAAAAGAATCCTACTGATGAGATGTCTTTATAGACGGATATTCCTCTCAGAAGACAGAGTTGCTCACACATAATCACATTATCATGGATCTCATCAGTTGTTTCAACTGAAACAAGTACTTTGCCGCTATTAAGCCTTTAACATTTCACTTCCTTCCTTGTAGCTCTTATGTTTTAATATAAATTCACACTTAATTTGTTTCCCATTATCACTCCCAGGAATCATGCAGTAATAATGTTTTCCATCTTCTCTGCTCATTGACTATCTATTACTATTTATGCATCCCTGGAGATATTCGTTTGCATTCTTCCTGACAGAATTATATGTTGTTATTTTGGGCTCAGAGTTCTGAGACTTTGCATATATTTCAATTGTATTCCCATCAGTTGCAGATGTTTCAACAGTTCCAGACTTCATATTGTTGAAAACACCATGTGCTTAGCATGTATGTAGTCTCTTCAACAGATCATGCTGACTCTATGAGCTGAGAAGAAAAAGAATGCAACTTGGAGGTTTTATCCAGTGGCTTCCTGGATGAATTATTGTCTTTTACTTGCCATCACCTTTTGTTTCCCTTAAGTATTTTATTTTATTTTATTTATTTATTTATTTATTTATTTATTTTCCCTTAAGTATTTTAGATAAAGCGAATTTCTGCTTCAATGCTATGTGAACAGATATTAAACAAAAAGAAGTAGGTGGAAAAATAAAGGTAGTTAATGTTTTGGGGTGATAACAGTAGCTAATGATGATAATATACATGCATTGGGGTCATAATATGTACTCTGCTATATTACAAATGTTTTATATGTATTACTTCCATTACATTTCACAATACTTCTATACTTTAGTGACATTTCTTACCCCTATTTTTGCAAACATGTAAATTGAGCTTCTGAAAGATTCAGTAATTTCTCAAGGATTACACAGAGAAGGAGAATCTAATTATTTACCCAACATGCCATGATTCTGTCATTGAGCTATTTGTTCTTATTGTGTGTTTTTTAAACACTTATACACAAAGCTCAAAATCACTATCCACCCCCACTATAATGGGAAAAAGAAGCAGTGACTTCTGTCTTAGGATTGGTATAGTTTTCAGTCTTTGGACCTTGCTTATCAGAAAGGGGAAAAAAAAAGCAAAAACTAAAAAAAAAACAAAAAACAAAACAAAACCAATTTCACCTGTTGTTCTCAATATTTGTTTCTTTTTCAGGTTTTATATTTGTCTCAATTCACTCTTCTTTTTGTGAATTTTTGTCTCTATACTGACAATTTTACAAAAATTACACTTCTCTAGGTTTAAATTTAAAAGTTATTTACCATTAGTACATTGCAGTGATCTTTAGGTGATGCCATTAAATATTAATACAGAATTTCATGAAAAAGAAAATGTTTGCTGGTTCATTTATTTTAGTGTACCAATCATCGAAAGCAAGATACTTTCATATATTGTTGAATATGAATATAATTTCTTATGAATGAGAAAACTTTTACACTGTAACAATTATGAAACAATAAACCTTACACTTATCCCCCTTTTCAAATCATCCTATTTGCTCTTTGGTGGGTATAAAAGCAACATCCTGAGTAAATCTTTCATATGTTGAATAGTCGCTTAAGTTGGGATTCAGTGGTTTTAGAAGGGCAAAAAGCGAATTTTTTTTTTGTTTTTTTGTTTTTGTTCTGGTATTTTATAACACAAATTTTAAATGCTGCCTGGTTTGGTCTAAATAATAAAGGATATAATTTATAGCAGTATTTACTGTGGAACTTTTCCTGCATCTGGAAAAATATTCAGCATTTATCAGGATAAGAACAGCGTGCAAGAAATGAGCACCCATTCTCCAAGAAGAGAAATAGCACAGATATGATCATGAACTAGAATTAGATTATGTTAACATCTGCACAAATGCCAGCCTCTGATTATCAGCATCAAATGCCTCTTGGTTTTCTTGTGATCCCTCTCATTTTTAACCAATTTTAAACTCAATTTTGTGATTTACTAAAGTAGACAAGCATGAAATGGATTTTTCATAGTAAAGAGATATTCTTGGTGAATAATAATGTTGTGTGATGGTGTCACTCCTCTAGCTTTATTTTAACTTCTTAACTATGTAACCCCTGTTTTTTGTAACAAAAGTGTATCTTTTCTTTTCCTCTGCAGACAGCTACAAGCTTCCTCAGCCCCTTAAGGTTAGGTAGAGCCTCAGGTCAATGAAAAATGGGTATAAGTGGTGTTAGCACTTCTGCATTAAAATCATTTTCACTGAATTCCACTTTCTGTTCCCTTCTGTAGACACCCTGGAAGCCAAGTATAATAGATGGTGGGTCATAACTTGTAATGGGCCAGTGGCCTTCTTGCCTCTCCTTCCATGTGCACACGTGCGTGTGCGCACGCACACGCACACACGCACACACACACACACACACACACACACAGAGCATTAGACTGTGCCACGAGTAAGCAATGTTTCCAGGTTAAGCCACTGAGATTTTGGATGTTAGAGTAATAAATCTGTCCCGAATGGTAGTTAGAGTTACTCCAAGTGTCATGTAAGTTAAGAGCACAGATTTTGTGTGAGATATATCTGAGTCCATGCCCTGGCTTTCCTTTTGTTAATTGGGTAGTTAATTACTTAATCTTTCTGTATCTCAGTCCCTTCATCTGTAAATGAAGTTAATAATATCTATCTCATGTGGTGTTGCTTTTAAATGTAGGATAATACTTTATACATATACATATACTTAGTATTTGATAAGTCTAAGATTTTAAGAAATGTTTTTCTATAGGAATTGCTGTTCATTTAGGTCAGGCTGCATTCTAGAAAAGACAAAATCGAGAGATTTCATTAAGGGACATCATCATTAGGATATGGTGGAACTGAGTCCCCATTTGAGAACTGAACTTGATAGTGTCTTAGATTCATAAATGTTCACGGAGGATATTTCTCTACTTTATTCCTGATTCTTACAGTAAAACTTCAGGCTTTCCTCCCAGTCCTAAATCTCTGTTACTTTCTTTACCTGGGGCTATGTCTCCAATCTCTCATGTCAAGGGGGATTTCTAGGTCTTTAGCTGATAAGGAAGACCATCCTTCAGCAGTGCCTAGTGTTTCACCTAGTTCTGGGCACCTTCAGCCCTCTGTAGTTACTCTCAGTCCAGCATGTAGTACCTCTTGTCCCTCCCTAATGCTACTGAGGTCATCATATTCACTCTGTATGGAAACTCCACAGTCCCTGAATGGAGAGAAAAATAATTCTAACAGGACATTTCACCTCTGTTATGTGACAGAGGGCAGTTTTAAGGCATTTCACACTGGTACAATTATCTTAAGGGTAATTGCTTTTCCTAAGGCTCTTCATGATTCATACTAGGTTCAGGAAGTCTGTAGTGGGCACTGCTTAGGAAGAGATGCATCTTTCATACTTTGAACTTTTCTTTCCTTGAAGACAAGCTCAAGGATTTGCATATGAGAGTGAAATAATCCCCCCCCCCAAAAAAAAGCAAATTAGGACTACAAATTTAAATCCTTTCTTTTAAACGTTTAGCTCAACCTCTTATAGTTTGTTGAGAGTGAATCTACACTATGGATCCAGGTCATGTGAGGATATGTGAGCAGTTCAACATACCTGGGACTTTGAATAATGGAGAATAAACTAAAGAGAGAGATAAACTAGAAAGAGATAGAAGATATGTTAATTAAGCCTTTGTGGTAAAGACAATTGGGACTCTGAGCAAGTTTCAACTGGGGAGCTTTGTCCTCAGAAGCTATTTCCTCATCTATTTAAATACCAAAGATTCATCATTTTTTAGAAATAGGAGGGTTTTAGCAATGCCATTCGTTTCCTACATTTAGGCAGGAAGAAATTAAACGCTCCAGATACTCAAGAGATTTGTCTCAGACCTGGGCTCATTCAACTATAAATTGCCTCTTTTCCTTTTCTTTTTTTTTAATTGAAGTATAGTTGATTTACAATGTTGTGTTAATTTCCACTGTACTGCAAAGTGATTTGGTTCTATCACTTTTTTAATGCTTTTAATATTTTTCCATCATGATTTAATCACAGGATATTTAATACAGTTCCATGTGCTATACAGTAGGACTTTGTTTTTATCCATTGTATATAAAATAATTTGCATCTGCTAATCCCAAACTCCTAATCCATCCCTGCCTCCATCCCTTCCTCCACACCTTGGCAACCTGGAGTCAGTTCTCTTTGTCTTTGAGTCTGTTTCTGTTTCATAGGTAGATTCATTTGCATTATACTTTAGATTCCACATATAAGTGATATCATATGAGATTTGTCTTTCTCATTCTCATTTACTTCACTTAGTGTGATAACCTCTAGTTCCATCCCTGTTGCTGCAAATCATATTATTTCATTATTTTATCTCTTTTTCTGACTGCTCTGAGTTTTACATTTGTACCATTTCTTTTCAAAACCAGATGTATTTATGTCCACGGTGTCACTTTTTGGGTTTTTCATAATTCTAGTGAAATTTTTTAAGAGTAATAGTACAGATATTAAAAAGGGCTTACTATAGAAGAGACTTCTCAGACATGAAAATTTTGTCTATTTTTCACTTATTCACTGGAACCTAGTAAGTTTGTTTGATATTTAACATACTCAACATGTTCTAACACAGCCATATTTAAAGTGTCCTGAATTAGAAAATTATATAAAGGGCTGCCTCAAAACTATGCTCAAAGCCAAAGCCAAATATACAATTGGCAGGGTTTTCCTGTTAGTCAAAACATTTCTATAGCTTTTATAATTTTTTTTCCATTGCAGTAAGGGATGAGGACATTCCACATCCTCATTTTATTTTTGATTTTTTAAATTAAAAAAATTTGTCTCTTTCTTGCCTCTTCTTTCGTATGTTCTCAGTGTCATGAAGAGATATTACCAATCTGAATGAACAGAAATTCTGTTCCTTCCTGGGCTGTATTCTCAAATTGTATCAGTTTAAGAAAAAACAATGTTGTAAACTCATACCTGGTTCACTCTCTTTCACTCTCCCCCACGCCTGCTGGGGGCTCTACTAGTTAGCACCATGCACTCTGGTCTCCATGGTAGGTTTGTGCCTCAAGTTCTTATTCTGCACAGACAACCGAAGAGTCATAAAAATCATGATTCAGTGTGGGGTATGGGGTTTAGAAAGAGGTATGAAACTCTGCTTAGATTTCTGGTGAAAGACTTTAAAACCCATTTTTACCAGAGTCCTATATTGAGATAATGATAATTTGATTTTAAACATAAACTTTGTATTTTAATTTCAAGATTGACTATTGTTCCTTGCATCTTGACATTGTCAACACTGGAGTGGGGAGAGAAAAAGTAATGGATAGGGCAGTTTTTGCACAGACCTGAACCTTTGCTAATAATTTCCCATCTCAGTCTAATGAGCTGCGTGGCATTAGGGGGAAGAATGACAACTGTGTAGAATGTACAGGTGCGTAGTAGGCATGGCATATACTACCTCTGGACAAATGGCTTACAATTGAGAAGAATAAGGGTCCTTTTTTTTTCTGTTTGTTTTTGTAATTGGAGTCATAAAATCTTAGGGTTGGAAGAATAATTACAAGTTGCTATGATGGTTAGTTTTATGTATCAACTTGTTAGGCTGTAATGCTCAATTAAACACTAATCTAGGAGTTACTGTAAAAGTATTTTGCAGATGTGGTTAACATCTATATTCACTCAACTTTAAGTATAGGAGATTATCCTTGATAAGGGGAATGGGCCTCATTCACCCAGTTGAAAGGCCTTAAGAGCAAGACTGGAGTTTCCATGGAGTAGAAGAAATTCTGTCTTAAGACTGCAGCATCAGTTTCTGCCTTTGCCTGAGACTTTCTGGCCTACAGAATTCAAACTTGCATGCTCCCACAATCACATAGGCAAGTTCTTTAAAATAAATCTTTTTGTCTTCTCTCTGTCTGTACAGTCATCCATCCATTCACCCATCTAGATAATTTATCTATGGATCTTCCTGTCTATACCTATCTATCTACTTGCCTATCACCTCTCTCTCTCTTTCTATATATATATATATACACACACACACATACACACACACACACACACATATATATATATATATATATATATATATATATATATATACTACTGCCTAGTCTGATTTCTTACCCAATGCTGAGTTTCATTTGACATATCTGTCAAAAGTCCTCCATTTAGAGAGTATTTTTATTGATGAAAACACCCTGCTTCTTGAGTTGCTTTTTGTACTGTTTTACTTGATTGAATTGTTTCAATGGTCTATGTTTTAAGCTTTATGCTAAATCTTTATACTAAAATCATTATTCCATCTTAACTCTTCTGTGTTCTTTAAGATTTGTTTAAATATACTTAGGGTTTCTATTTTGTTTATTAGATTTTATAATGTCCGTTGGACAAATTAGTACAACGCTGTAGGAGGCAGTGTATTAAAGTGCCACATAAATACATTTCTTTCTAATGTTCTTTTGGAATAAGTTCTTTGTGAATGAGGACTGTGAAGAACCAGACATTATTCATGTGATTAAGCTTTGTGCCTTTCATAGTTACTCAAAATCAGTTGTCTTTGATGTCAGTCTTGGGATCAGTAACATCTACCTCACCATTTCTCTTAGCTGTTAGTCCTTTTTTTTTTTTTTTCTTTCTAGTGCATTGGCTATCACCCTGCCTTTAAGTTAGAATACCTTTCAAAAGCCCAAACCATTTAATGCAAACCCTACTCCCAACCACTTAATTCAATCTCTCTTAAGACTGGACCCAGGTATCAAAGTTTGCAAAGAGTTCCTCAGCTGACTCCAGTACTGAGCCAGGGTGAACAAAGGCTGCTCTGGAAAAACAGAGAAAGAACATCCACCTCCTTTTCCCCATGACACCACTTTAAAGTTCTGAAGACATTTTGCATATCTCCATGTCTCCTTTCCAAATGAAACATTGTATTTATAACTCAGACGCTTATTATTATTTCTCTAGAACCTGCACCATGCAGCTTGACTTCCTCTGGGGCTCATATTAAAACTGATCAGAACCTTCATTAAATGCGACATTCTCAGCATGGAGCTCCTATGAGCCTTTTGGAAATGATTAGCCTCCCAACTGCGATTCACAATTTATGAGATAAAATCTCTGTTTTTATGGAATCAGTTTTTGTTTAGCTTATTTGCTAGTGATACTCAGAGTAGTTGCCATTGGCTACTCTGCCTTATGTCCGATTCCCAATTTACTGCTTAATAACCCTTTTTAAAAAATGTATTTCTCTTCTAAATAACAGCCTGAGAGTTTAGACCAAAACAAAAAAATAGGCTTTGAAATCTGAAACAGCACGAATTAATTTTTGGTTCTTTTAAGTCATAACTGATGGTTCACTTAGGAAAAGCAGTGTTAGTTGGGAGATATCTGTTTTCTGTTTTCCTCATCCATCAAAGGGGTCAATGCAGTAGTATTATCTTGCAGTAGTAGTGAAGATTGTCAATAACATTTGTAAAGAGTTTAGCATAGAATCTGGCATTTGGGGCATGTTCATTAAATTACATCCTTCCTTGTGACATACAAGGTTTTAAAGTGCCCACACCTCTTCTTCTCTCTTGACATCCAATGAACAATGCTATAACAGTTTATACCAATCACTAACTGAAGTTTTAATAAAATAAGTGTTATATCACTGCTATTTTGAAAGGTAGAGAGGTCTAGAAGTTGTGCGTAGACTATAAATATCTACTCTGCAGAGCCCATTCGGCTCTTCCTGGCTGGTTCAGGCACAGAGACTTTGTTTGGTTCTGGATCCAGCAGAGATTGTTGCTCAGACTGGGTATTGAAGAAGGTTGGTACAAACCTATTTGTGAGTATCATATGCGGTAGGTGCCATCTTGCTCCCTACGTTCTTCTTCACTTCTGCTTTAAAATCGAAGTCCAAAACATCACATGGATTGGATTAAGGAAGGGTTAGATAGAAGGGGAAAATGTGTTTTGCCAGAGTCAATAAGAAAGCAATATAAAGTATAGGTTGTCCACCTATTATCTGACAAAAAGGTGTGGTGGGGGCTAGGGCACTTTTCTTGATCTCAAAATTGGATCTGTGTTCTAGAAGAGGAATTGTTTATCCTTTTGAGTTTCTTTCTTTCTTTCTTTCTTTCTTTCTTTCTTTCTTTCTTTCTTTCTTTCTTTCTTTCTTTCTTTTTCTTTCTTTCTTTTTCTTTCTTTCTTTCTTTTTCTTTCTTTCTTTCTTTCTTTCTTCTTTCTTTCTTTCTTTTTCTTTCTTTCTTTCTCTTCCTTTCAAGGTGGGGTGAGAATTACAGTATTAAAAAAGAAATCAACCTTGTCCTTTGGGGGATGTTCAGGTGATTTTTGACTTTTAAAAATTAGAAATTGGGAACCAGCTATTCACAGGTGTTGTCTGAAAAAAGTACTCCGAGTCCTGGGGGACACACTTCACTGGGATAAAACAGTTTCTGTTGGAATATTTTTCTTGGAACTGTTCATTCTATTTGGAGAATGGAAGCCCACATTTCCAGCAACTCAGACACCCCATAGCAAGATTTTGGGGACTTAACACATTCTCTTACACTTGCTTTCCTCATCTGAAGAAAAAAAAAAGAGTTAATAAAAATCACATCTTAAACCTGTTGGATATCTTAAGTAAAACATTATTGAGTGGTTTGACATAGAGATTACCCTGAATATAATTGCAGCTATTATTGCATCTCAGACACACTCACCCAGAGGTTGAACAGCTATGGGGTATATATTAAATAAAGCACATTATAATATAAATCTTACATATTATAAGTTATGATACGGATTTTATTTCTAAGTAACTGCTAGCACACTTGCCATTTCATTGAGATCCCCACATGCTTCCTTTGTACATGTCTTTATAAACTGCTACTTTACATGGTTCAAGGGTCAAAATAAGCAAAAATGTTTATAGAGAGAAGCCCAGTTCCTATCTTGACCTCATTTACCAGTAGACATAATCATTTTAAAAAATAATTTATTATGTTTCCCATGTTTTTAAGGCAAATGTAACCAATCACATCTATATATTCTTAATACACCCTTCTTATGTAAAATGTAGCATGCCATATACGGTTTTATATTAAGGTTTTTGATGACTTTTGATGCTGCTCTCTAGTGAAAGTGAGGCTGGAGTAGAAGGAAGGAGATTTTCCTCTTTACTACTGGCACCCTCTCTTTTTTAACTTCCCTGCAATGGTCTTTTGCTTGTTTGTTTGTTTTTGCTTTTTATGGCTGCACCCGAGGCATATGGAGTTCCCAGGCTAGGGATCAAATTGGAGCTGCAGCTGCCGGCCAACACCACATCCATAGCAACATGGGATCTGAACCACATCTGCAACCTACACCACTGGCCCACAGCAACGCAGGATCCTTAACCCACCGAGCGAGGCCAGGGATTGAACCTGTATCCACATGGATTCTAGTCGGATTTGTAACCCATTGAGTCACAAAAGGAACTCTCCCACAGTGGTCTTATTCTCTGTTTCTTATGTTCACCTTCTAGCATTCTCCATTCCCAGCCTTGGTGCAAATTGTGATGACTTCTCTACTCCAGTGCCTTACACAATGCAAGGCCCCTAGAAGGAAGCGATGATAATAATTGTTGAATGAGAGAAAAATAAATTAAATACCTCAGGGCCCAAGGCATAGGTCTCTGTGAGCCACCACAGCACTCCTGCCAAAGCATCCCTTCCCTTTTGCAAATTACCATGTCTAAGGGATTTCTGTGGCTCTGTGGGGATAGCGTTTAGTGTGTCAGTGAAGTATGAAAAAATATATTTTTTCTTGCAATGAGACAGTTTCAGGTGCTCATAATTGTGCTCTACACTCAGCCAGTTTTCAAATATATTAAAAAATGATTCATGATGAGTTAGGCAAAGCACATTATGCAAATTATATACCTAAAGTATGGTTTAACTCCAAAGCCTTAGTTCTTCTCACACTTTAAATATTAATCATTTGGTTCAAATGTCTGATTTTAGGTAAAAAAAAACTGGAATAAAAGCATAGATTTTCCAGTACTCATTTGTATCCTAATGCATTCCTATCTAGCTGGAATTTTAAATAAGTAGTTGAGAAAAGATATTGGGTTATTTTATGGAATAGGATAGGGAGTCTATGATGACAGCTTAATAGAATTTCCATTAAAGAGAAAGTGAACTGAAATTTAATCACTTGGTCAAAATTATAATTGTCCATTTAAAGTCTGAAATACTGAAATTAAATAATGGTGGCATGCATTTAGAATTTCACACCTAATTCTGTTGAAAGATAAAGCTTCAGAATTTTGTAACACCCTGTATGGGTAAATAACTCTTCTGCGGTGAAAGCATAATGGAGTTTTACATTAAGTTTTACCAAATTCTTTCCAAGAAATCATTCCTACTCATAAGGTAAGAACAGATCTCAACAGATTTTACTTTGCTATATTCCCATTCAATTAAATGTTGAAAACCCCATGTTTAAGTTATGGATATATTTGTTTTGTTGGATTACTGGGAGGCAAAAATCAGAAGGTCAAAGGGCTTGCAAAACGATAAACATCCTAGCACCTAAATTAATCTTGCATATCATTACTTTAATCCTTAAAGGAAAAAGAATAATAAAACAGCAATTGCTGTGGTTTATTTTCAATGAAAAAAAGAAGGCAACACTTCTGGAGTATAAAGATTGCTTCTAGACTCATTTTTTACTTCTAGACTCATTTTTTAGGATCTCATGGACTAAGCAGTGGCTATCTTATATCACATTGCAGGTCTGACCAATGCACCTGTCACGAGTTTGTTTGTTCATATCTACAAAATACAAATAAATTGTAGATTTTTTTTTACTTTCATGTAACTTATAACTAGTAGATAAATAAATTCCAGAGAACTAATGCACAGTATAGTGAATATAGAAAACAGTATTGTATTATAATCAGCAAACTTGAGACTAGATCTTAATTATTTCCACCACAAAAAGAAATGATAATTATGTGCTAGAGGTCTGACTATTGCTACAATGGCAATCATATTACAATATGTAGATGTATCAAATTGACATAGTACACCTTAAATTTATACAAGGTTATTTGTCAAATGTATTTTTAAAATAAAGAAATGTTGCCAACTATAAAAAATTTAAGAAAAACAGAAACTTTTAAATGTAAAATGATTTCCTAAAATTTTCATAAGTGACATCACTTTATTGAACCTATTTCTAGTGGTAAACAAAACTATAGCCCTGAAAGCAAGAGAAATTCATATAAGCAGTCTTTATTTTTGCGTTTGTTTTAACATATTGGAGTATTAAAATGTGTCTATAATTCATCATTTGTTCAGTTCAAACTGACGCTTAAGCTAAGATAAATCAAATACACACTTTAAATAATAAACCTAATTAAAAGTAGTACATTTAAACAAATGACATTCCAATGGCTTGAAAATACAGTGTTGTTGATTGGTCATGGCTATGGGAATCAGAATTCCTCATGGAGATAATATGATCTTAAGCAAACTCTCACTTTTTTGTGGAGGGTGGGATGAGGGCTCAGTTTCCCCCTGTAAAATGTAGGCTGGCTGACTGATTGATCTTTGAATTTCTATTTGTTTGTGATTGTGTGAAAGTATGACCTGCCCTCAAGATTTTCCTGTAATAGTTCTGATAAAGTTTCTTTCCATCTCCTTAAGTTTTGAAAACAAAATGATTTGCCCTTTTTATGAGAACACCCATTTCACTCTTTAAAACAGTGAAGATAAGATGTCCCTCTAAACAGGAGAAAACAATTCTGATAAAGTTCCCAGTGATCTCAGAGTTGCTAAAATAAGGAAGGGTCCAGTAGCACTTAGCTTATCTGATCTCTGCAGTTTTAGACAGGGGGAGCTTCTTTCATTTCTGAAATTGCTACCACTTTTGTCTTTCTCAAAGCATTCTTTGATGATTTTTCTCTTCCTTAAGTGGTCACACAAACGTATTAAATTTAGTGCATTGGAACCAAGTTCAACAAATTTGACCCTGTGCAAAATTTCCCCATTCTTGCATTTTCTTTTTTAGTGAATGATGTTACCATACACATAAGCATAAACATCAGCTCTGTTAAAGTCTGGAGACTGAATAAAATAGTCTATGTTTAGCTCACCATGTTGTGCATCTTGGTGTAGAGTTTTACCTACCATGAAGAAGGGGCAGATTTTTTTTTCAAAAAAAAAAAAGGTAAACTTGCTCATCAAATCTCTGTACTACTTGAGCAGACATAAAGTAATGTCTGCCCTGCACACATTTCCCTAGGCCAGCCCTTTGTCAACTATGATAGTGTGCAATAGTATATACCAATTTCTTTCTTTCTATTTTTATTCAGATCTAGGCAGGAAACAGATGCAGACTTAAATTGGGTAATTTGGGATGAATTTAGGGGATTCTTTACAATATGAGCAGAGTGTAGAAAAGCTATAGCTACAAAGGATAATAACTACAGGGTGCCATCACCTTCCATAGACCAGAATAAGCAGAAGAATTTTGTTGAATCCAGGATCCAGTTTTATGAGGAGGACAGTGGGCAGTAACTAGGGCCTTTAACTGAGAGTCTGATGAAAGGATACAGTCTGCCCATCATTACCGTTCTCTCCTCCTAGGGATGGAAAATGAATATATTAATCCAATATCTCTTTCACCCTCCTTCCTGATCTTCTGCCGTTACTACCCTTTGGTGAAACTGAACCCATCAATGCACTTTCACCCTCCTTCCTGATCTTCTGCCGTTACTACCCTTTGGTGAAACTGAACCCATCAATGCACATCATAAAAGTCAACCTCAGTGGGGAGAGAAAAGAGTAAAAAGATATAAGCAGATCCAGGGGGTAGATTAAGTCATCCAAGACACTCACCAAGCCAATTATTCACCTACCATTCCAGTGTCTCAGATCTTTCTGAAGTATAAATGCAAATATCTCCATGTTACATCCAAAGCTTTTGATGGTCTGATCCATATTTACTGCAATAATCTTACCTCCTACAGCCACTTCATGTCTTGACTATAGCATTCTCCTTGTAGCTGTTTTTCCTATACTGTGTAATATATCTCCATGTATTTTGAGCATTGAAGTTGAGAGAACTGCAACTTAAACTTCCATATATATCCATTGTATATTTAAACATATTATTAACATTTTCTTAATTATTGATTTTGCTGAAGAATTTTAATGAAAAGTATATACTGATATTGTACTCATAAATTTTCATTGTACATCTATAAAATATGAAGCCATCATTTCTGCAGTTAAATTACTAATATAATTTATCCTCAGTCTGTATGAAAATTGCCAAGTAGTCTCCAAAATCTCTTTTTATATATAGTTATTTCAGAGCTAGTATCTAGACAATGTTCAAATTATGTATTCGGTTGTTAATTCATTTAGATCTGTTTTATCTAGAGCTGCAACTCTTTTTCTTTAATAATAATTTTCTGGTGTTGCAAACTTTTTTTTAATTTCCAAAGTTCATAAAAAGATGATTTTTGACCATTCCTATCAATATTCTCACTGCTTTTATGGGAGAGAGGGTTTAGGGAGATTATTACTCATTATTTCTACTGACCTCATTCTTCCTTAATGCATTTGCTTTCTTATTTTTTCAGTGTAACTCTTTTAGGACAAAACCACAGTCTTTTTCCCATTACTATTATCTGATGTGATACTTCAGTGATAAAATAAATGAAATCCAGAGATACAGACTTAAACTACACATGTGATTACATTCTACGTGCTCTCCCTTTCCAGTGGAAAACGAACGTGTTCTCCTTAACTCTCCCCATTTTCTTAATTCCAGTTTCCAACAAAGGAGCATTTCATATCTGAGCAGTGAGCTGTGTCAACCTCCAGGGGCAAACACTGAGTCTGGAAAGATCTTGGGTGAAGAGAGGCTAGCTGAATTATCACCAAAAGCAGGGGCAAGTGGTACAGATTCATGTCTGGAAGGTCCCAAATGTAACATATCAATCATCCTTTCTCCACATAATCTCTTAATTATGTGAAATAAAAAGAAATGATTCATAGTGATGCATAAAATCCCTGAATACAATACTCTGTCCTAATACCATCCTGACTCTATGCTCAGACACTTTTTAAGTGGAATAACCCTTGAGCACACCCAAACCTAGTGTCTGACAACAGCAGTTAGATGTTTTAGGTTTGGGTTATTTAGAGTTGTATCTCTGTGTCTAAACTTCTTAAATTAAAAAAATGCAATCACAGATCAATTCAACTCTTCCTAATATTTTTTTTATCTTAGCTGTGAGACTTAAGAAAGACCATTTAGGAGTCCTGTCGTGGCTCAGTGGAAACAAACGCAACTAGTATCCATGAGAACTTGGGTTTGATCCCTGGTCTTGCTGAGTGTGTTGGGGATCTAGGATTGCCATGAGCCATGGTGCAGGTCACAGATATGGCTCAGATCTGGCTTTGTTGTGGCTGTGGTGTAGGCCGGCAGCTACAGCTCCAATGTGACCCCTAGTCTGGGAACTTCCTTATGCTGTGGGTGTGGCCCTAAAAAAAAGACAAAAAAAGGAAAGACCCCCTATTCTATAAGGAAAATATGTAATTATACAATCCTCACTCTTCTTATCTATACCATATACAGTATACATTGAAAAAATATGAGTTATATGGAAAAGCCTATAAATGAAACCTATATTTAAACAAAATTTATTTAATGGGAATCAACTCACGGATGACCTGAATATTAGACATTACAATAGTTATTATTAATATGTTCAAAGTATTATAGGAAAAATATGGAAAAATGGGTTGACAAATATGGAATTGTAAACCACAAAACAGCAATTGTAGAAGTTCCAGATCTGAAAAATATAAAACAACCGAAATCTAAAGTTTTGGAAAGTTTGACAAGAGAATGACTACTTTTGAAGAAATAATTAGTGTGAAGATAGATCAAATAAATGCCAAAAATGAGGTTAAAAGAGAACAAAAATACATGCAAAACCCCGGGTTGAATCAGTGATCATAAGGCAATATCAAGCAGTCTAACTTCTGTGGAGTTTGAATCTCAAAAGTAGAAGAGGAAATGGGACAAAAAATACTTAGAAGAAATATTGGCTGTAACATATTCAATTTGATGAAAACAATCCACAAATCACAAACAGAATAAATGTTTAGAAATCCACATCTAAGTACTTCACTGTCAAACTGCAGTATATGAAAAGTGAAAGAGTAGATTCTAACACTATCCCTGGTTAGGGGTTACATATTTTATGTAGGACAACAGTAATAAGTAATAACAATTGAATTTTTATCAACAAACATAAGCTAGAATACAATGACGTACATCCATTCTGAGAAAGCTAGCCATGTCTTTGAGGAATAAATTAAGGTAAGGTGAAGATGATTATAGATGAGGCTATGGATAATGTTTCAGGGGTAAGTGAGGTACAGGAAAAAGTGGCCAGTTCGGTCTGAAGCAAAAAGGTACAGGAACAAGTTTGAGAATAGATCAACAAAGGATGGAATAAAGGCAACAAGAATATAGACCTACACATAGACAAATTATTATTGACAAAGGCACCAATGGGGAAAGGGAAACCTTTTAAACAACTGGGACTGGACCATTGGGAAATATTGAACCATGACTTATACCTCACATTGTAGACAAAATTACCATACAGGAAATTAATTCAGGGAGTGGTGTAGCAGGTTCAGGATTTGATGTGGTTTCTGCAGGGGCTCAGGTCATTGCTGAGGCATGTGTTTGATTCCTAGCTCAACGCAGTTGCTTAAGGATCTGGCATTACTGTAGCTGTGGCATAGGTCTTAGCTATGGCATGGATTTGACCCCTGGCCTGGAAACTTCTATATGCTGCAGGTGTGGCCAAAAAATTAAAAAAAACAAAAACTCAAGACATATTATAGATCTTGATATAAAAGTTAATTTAGAAGTTCACAGAAGAAAACACAGCTATTGCAACATTTTCTTATAATGCATAAAGCATTAAACTGCACTTTATCAAAATTAAAGTTTTACTCCTCAAAACATACAGTAAGTGAAAAGCAAGTCAGACTGAGTAGTCAGATTCTTAGCACATATATTCACCAAAGGAATAATATTTACATTATATTAAAAACTCATAAATTAGTAACAAAAATGACAGCTCAGTAAAAGATGGGCAAAAGGGTTTCTCAAATACTTCAGAAAAAAGAATATACAAATATTCAATAAATATGTGGAGTCTCAACTTTATCATTCATCCAGGAAATGCATATTAAATCACAGTAAGTTCCCACTACTCACTACGTAGTGAGTTACTCACTACGTAGTAAGTAGTAACTTACTACTACACAACTAAGATGGTTGATAATAAAAGTACTAACCAATCAGACTGGAGAGGATGGAGGAGTAATCATAACTCATACACATGGGAAAAGTGTACAAAAGTACAACCTCTGTGGGAACCCACTTGCAGTCTCATGCAATTAAACATACTGGACTTTATAATCTAACACTTCTATTCCTGGTATTGACTTAAAAGCTATGATAGCATGAAATGACATGAACAAAATATTTTTCATATTCTGTTATGATAGGAAACTTGCGATTTCTCTATGTCTATCAATTAAAGAATGAATAAACAGACTGTCATATCATCATAAAATGACATTCTATTCAGCAACTGACACAAACAAACAAAAAGGAACTTATACATGCAACAACATAGATGAACTGTAAGAAACAAACAAACAAACATGCTTCAGCTCTCCTTTTTGACTAGATTTCCAACTTTCGTGAAGCAAAAGTATTAGATAAGTAGATTGTCTTGTATTTTATTGCAAATTTTCTGTAAATTTTTTGAGTATTTTTCTGCCACATTGAATTGTGAATATAAGACATGCAAACTCTTGATTGTTATACTACATGAAACAAAAACAAAACAAAAAAATGTTTTTTAACCATATTGTTCGACGATCAAGAAGTGATATTTTAATCATTTTACTTTGTAATGATAACTTATAGACAGTTTACTTTGGTTACATTTTAGGAAATTAGATGGAGATTTGGGGTGGTAACAGAATGCATTATAATTTTTTGTTCTTTAATGCAATGGAAATAAGCTTCAAGTTTGTGTTTTGTGGAAGAACATTATAAACACTTTATTGATACTAAGCAAGAGATGCCTAAATTTGATCTACCTTCATTTGTCCCTATTTGATCCCATTAAGTGTCCCTCTGAAGTCCCTGTGAGAGGGACATGAACTGAAGATGATGCCACAGAAATCTAAGTAACATATTAAAAATATATGCAGATACAGTTATCAATAGATATGGATATAAATATATGTCTGTCTTTTACCTCAAATACTGAAGCAGCTTTTTTTCTGAACTGGCGTATAAAAACACATGGGGTTTCCCTTCCACCTTTCTCTACACAGCATCATGGACATGCCCTATGGTTTGCACCATGAGCCTAGAGATAAGAGGTGCCAATAAAGCTAACCTGGCTTCCTCTGTAAGTGAGAGCTGACCTTAGGCTGATTATCGTTCTAGCAGCCTAAAGAAAAAGGAGAAAGGGAGCACTACTTTGACTTTTTCATTTCATTCTCCATCCTCTGATTATGTGAAGCTACCTTCACCAACATGGTTCATCAGAACAGATGATACTACAGGGCTATGTGACACTACAGCATATAATGAGATGCCAGTACTTAGACAATGCAAATCCAGTTATGCACAGGGGAAGCTATGCCCATGTCCACTGAGAAGCTCAACAAACCCAAAGCCCCTTTTCATTTTATTTTATTATTATTATTATTATTATTATTTTTCTTTTTAGGGCCACACCCATGGCATATGTAGGTTCCCAGGTTAGGGGTCTAATCAGAGCTGTTGCTGCTGGCGTAGGCCAGAGCCACAGCCACGCCTGATCCAAGCCCCATATGGGACCTACCACCACAGCTCATGGCAACACCGTATTCTTAACCCACTGAGCGAGGCCAGGGATCGAATCCGCAACCTCATGGCTCCTAGTTGGATTCGTTTCCACTGCACCACGACGGACCTCCCATTTTACACATATTTTAAAGTGCTAAAAAATATAATAAATCTGTCAAATGTGTTTTAAAATATCTTCTCCCCAATTTCAAGAAATATTTTTTAAACATGTGCTAAAGTTCTTTGGGCTGTTATGCTTTATATATTGACTGATTTTTTAAGATCCCATCAGTCTTAAGTCGACATGTGATATATAGTCTTAAACTCATCAACACGCTCACTGGGGAAACTTGCCCAGTTATCTTTTGTGCCTGGAGTCCTGTATTGCAGGTGATTGTGTTGTCTTTTGTTGAATGGAAAAATGAATCTCTTACAAAATGTTTGTATGTTGTAGAGAAAAGTAGAATAAACTGCCTTCATAAATGTTCCAGTATGCTCATGTTTCCTCCAAGATTGTTTAAAATCTTTTTTATCTATTGATTTAATTTGTTTTTTAAGTATAAGCTCAAATGTTCTCATTACCATTTCAAGGATTATACTTTTTATTTAATGATGACAGAATAATCAAGATTTCACATTACCCTCGAAACTCTACATTCTTGCTTATTTCCTCAAAAGACAGGAACAATGCTAATTTTCTGTAATGTTTGAGGAAGATATTAGTATAAAGAAACATTTCTAGGAGTGTAATTCTATAAGAGAGGAAAAGAATTATAACTCTGATAACATATTTGGTAGAGAAAAAATAGTAAAAAATAGAATAAGAGCATTATTTCACTGTGTGTGTGTATGTGTGTATTTGTGTGTGGGGGGGAGTAAAACAGATGTTAATAACCCTGTGATTATCACTTGGCTGTCTGTTCCTTAAAAATAGAACATTTGAAATATTCCTGTTCTTAAGTCAGATATTTCTAGAGAAAAGATCAAATGGAACAGAAAAAAATCATTTTGAAATTTTTATCTGATCCTGATCCATTTAATCTTGTGCTCAGCTACCCAGCAGCACTTTTCCCCTTAAACCTGATTATCAGTAGGAAAACACTTCTTGTCAGACTACAAAGAAAATCTTTCTAAATCCAGACTCCTGTGAGGTCCTCTTGTTTTTAGTAAGTCAGAGGACTGGTATGATATATTTGTTTGATTTAGGATAGAGTTGTGATTTTTGCTGCTTATTTGTTCATATTGTGTTTATTTTCTGGAAGACAGAAGTTCCTAAATCAGTCTCATAATGGTTTTAGATATGCTCCATGGAGGGTTTTATTTCAAAGAGCTTCACACTGGTAAATAAAAATACTCTGTTCTTCATACAGTTTCATTTTACAGTGTTCTTCTAGCAAGAATGTAGGAGTTTGTAAGGATCCATGTAGTATCTCTGGGCCACTATCCTTCTTACAAACCCCACTTATTTGCAAAAGAGCTAGAGTTTCAGGCTACAACCAACTGCCTTGGAATAGTATGGGACATTGGAAGACAGCTCTTACAATTTCTAACTTAGCCTCACTGGGGAGCCCCACACATGAAACTTTCAGAACGAAAGCAAGTCTTATGACAAAATGGAGATTAATCCCATAACCAGTTTTAAACCTCTTTTAAATGATCCACATCACAAAATGGTTTCTCAAAGGACTAAAACAAACAAAAAAATATATTTTAACCAGCACTGGTATCATATCTGTTTATGAAATGGACTATTGCATCTAGAGTCTTAGACCTTCATTTATTGTTTGCAGTAAGAAGGGATGCATTTAAATTCTGCTCCAATAATCCCTTGCCCTCTTCCTCTTGTGATTACCAGCATGCATATTTCTTTTCCCCAGCCAAGTTCTCAAAAGATTTAAATGAAAAATAGTGGTGCCATGTTACGCCTATGTGATCTTCGCAATAGCTCAAGATGAATAGAGCTTTTTCCACTTTATCAAAAGGAGAACTGTGTGTTTTTTAAGTACCTGATTTTTAAGCAGTGTACTTGATTGATGTTCTTGAATTGGTACTTTCAGTGCCTTGCTAAAAGCAGGGACGCATATATATCTGAGAGAAGCTCATCAGTCCAGTGGCTTCTACTAAACGTAAAGCTTTCCATTTTTAGATAGAAAAGGTCTGTCCTGGACCTTTGCTTTTTTCATCTCCACAGTGGAGCATTCCTAGAAATATCATCTCACTTGGAAACTATTCATTAAATGAGGGAGTGAATTTGTCAGTGTTTTCATGTAAAGATATATTTATATTTATCAGGGTTAGCTTTTCCATATTACCAGCTCCCTGCAGTCCTGAGAAGGCCATGGAGAGCTGTCAGTCCTCTGTACCTCCTGCCTGTTGATGACAACAACTCAGAAATGGCATTGGCCCAGCCTAGAAACCAAGTATCACAAAGCAGTTCATTTCTTTTGTAAGGGTCAAGTCATGCTGATGTTTTTTTCAGGTTGTGTTTTATTACTAGCTTAAAACTAGGGGAATGTAAAAAGAAAAAAGAAGTTTATTTGTCATGTTTAGGTGAATTTTCATATGAAGGCGATTGTCAATGTATTTTCACATTTAATCTCTGTGTATTTATTTGTCTTGGACAAATTCAATACTTACTACTTTTTGGCTTAATGAGAGGATATTGTGTAATGCTGAGATTCAACGTACAGCTAGTTTTGCTGATGACTCCTGCTCTACTGTCTGTTACACATTCTGCTAATCAACCATGACAAAGTTGCAGCCAAGTTCAAATTATCATAATATTTAAGATAATCACACAATTCTATTTTGTTTTCTCTCTGTGAGTTATGATATCAAAAGTCAGTTTGAGATAAAGTTTGCTCCTGTAAAGTGTCCATGAATACAACTGAACAAAGGCTATGTGTTCTCTAGGCCTTATAAAATATACAATCAAATCCTTAAATATATTTATAAATGATTGGTTCTTCACCAACAAGGAGTAGATTCCTCATAAACTCAGCTCCTCTTGCCTATTTATTGGTTTACTCTTTATGTTGTTCACCAGGAGTTTACTAAGTGACATGGATAAGATATACTCACCACCTTTTAGGAGTTTATTGTATTGTGTTATCTAAAATGTTTGTATGATTTAATCTCAATCATCATAAATTACTTGAATTCACTGTTGCATCAAGGAAGAAGATCCTGGGAAATATATGAATAGATGACTTATAAAGGAGACATAAACTTGTGGGGAAATTAATAGTGTTGGAATCAGAAGGATAGAATTTCTTTCAAATCAAACTTACAATGTCAGCTCACACCAGTCAGAATGGCCATCATGAAAAAGTCTACAAATAGCCAATGTTGGAGGGGCTATGGAGAAAAGGGAACTCTTGTATACTTTTGGTGGGAATGTAAATTGGTGCAGCCACTATGGAGAAAAGTATGGATGTTCCTTAAAAATCTAAAAGCAGAGCTACCATATGATCCAGCAATCCCACTCCTGGGCATATATCTAGACAAAACTCAAATTCAAAGAGGAAATTAAAGAGGATTCAAAGAAATGGAAAGATTTCCATGCTCCTGGGGTGGAAAAAATAATATCAAAAAATGGCCATACTACCCAAAGCAATCTACAGATTCAATGCAATCCCTATAAAATTACCTATGACATCTTTTCACAGAGCTAGAACAAAGAATCCAAAAATTAAATGGAACCACGAAAGACCAAGAATTGCCAAAGCAGTCCTGAGGAACAAAAACCAAGCATGACTCATAACTCTCCCAGACTGCAGGAGATATTACAAAGCCACAGTCATCAAGACCTTGTGGTACAGGTACCAAAACCAACAGACAGACCAATGGATCAGAATAGAGAACCCAGAAATAAGCCCAGACACCTACGGTCAATTAAGCTTCAATAAAGGAGGCAAGAATATAAAATGGGAAAAAGACAGTCTTTTCCACATGTGGTGCTGATAAAACTGGATAGCTGCATATAAATCAATGAAACTGGAACATACCCTCACACCATGCATGAAAATAAACTCCAACTGGTTTAAAGACTTAAAGGTAAGAAACACTATCAAACTCCTAGAAGGGAACACAGGCAAAACATTCTCTGACATCAACCTTATGAATGTTTTCTCAGGTCAGTCTCCCAAAGCAACAGAAATAAAAGCAAAAATAAATGAATGGGACCTAATGAAACTGACAAGATTTTGCACAGCAAAGGAAACAATAATAAAAAAAAAGACAACCTATAGAATGGGAGAAAATAGTTTCAAATGATTCAGCTGAAAAGGGCTTAATCTTGAAAATATACAAACAACTTATACAAGTCAACAACAAAAAAGCCAACAACCCAACTGAAAAATGGGCAAGAGACCTGAATAGACAATTCTCCAAAGAAGATAGAGAGATGGCCAACAAGCACATGAAAAAATGCACAGCATCACAGATTATTAGAGAAATGCAAATTGAAACTACTATGAGATACCACCTTACACCAGTCAGAATGGCCATCATTAATAAGTCCATAAAAAACAAATTCTGGAGAGGGTGTGGCAAAAAGGGAACTCTCCAACAGTGTTGGCGGGAATGTAAATTGGTACAATCGCTCTGGAAAACAGTATGGAGATACCTCAGAAAACTAAACATAGAATTACAGTATGACCTAGCAATCCCACTCTTGAGCATATATCCAGACAAAATTTTGCCTGAAAAAGACACATGCACCCATATGGTCATTGAAGAACTATTCAACAATAGTCAAGCCATGGAAACAACCTAAATGTCCATCAACAGATGAATAGATTAAGGATATGTGTTATATATACAAAGGAATACTATTCAGTCATGAAAAGAACAAAATAATGCCATTTGTAGCAACATGGATGGAACTAGAGACTCATACACTGTGAAGGAAGTCAGAAAGAGAAAGACAAATACCATATGATATCACTTATATCTGGAACCTAATACATGGCACAAATGAACCTTTCCACAGAAAAGAAAATCTTGCACATGGAGAACACACTTGTGGTTGCCAAGGTGGAGGAGGAGGGAGTGGGATGGACTGGGAGTCTGAGGTTAATAGATACAAACTATTGCCTTTAGAATGGATAAGCAATGAGATCCTGCTGTATAGCACTGGGAACTATATCTAGGCACTTGTGATGGAGCACAATGGTGGATAATGTGAGAAAAAGAAGGTATATGCGTATGTGTCACTGGGTCATTTTGCTGTACAGTATAAAATTGGCAGAACACTGGGTCACCATGCTGTACAGTAGTAAAACAAAATGTATTGGGGAAAAAATTAAATGGAGAAACACATAAAATTAACAAGCAAACAAAAATAAAAAAATAATTTCAAAGTTTCAAAAAGAAAAAAAAGAAAAAAATTGGCAGAACACTGTAAACCAACTATAATGGAAAAAAGAAAAATCATTAAAAATAAAAATAGAACAAAAAACAAAAAAGATGCATGTACTCCAATGTTCATAGCAGCACTATTTACAGTAGCCAAGACATAGAAGCAATGTAAATGTCCATTGTCAGAGGAATGGATAAAGATGATGTGGTACATATATACAAAGGAATATTCCTTAGCCATAAAAAATAATGAAATAATACTATTTGTAACAACATGGATTGACCTAGAGATTATCATACAAAGTAAGTTATAGAAAGACAAATGTCATATGATATTGATATGTGGACTCAAAAATACAGGGAATTGAAAATATAATGCAAAGTAACTTATTCATAAAACAGAAACAGATTCATTGACATAGAGAACAAACTGATGGTTACCAAAGGGAGAAGGCTGGGGTGAAGTATAAATCAGGAGTTTGGGAGTGGCAGATTCAAGGTACTATATATAAAAAATGTAAACAACAAGATACTACTGTATGGTACAGGGGGCCATACTAATATCCTGTAATAAACTATAATGAAAAAGGATATGTATAGTTATATATATGTATATAAAACTGAATCACTTTACTATATACTAGAAATAACATAGCATGTAAATCAACTATACTTTTATTAAGAAAGAAAAAGAAAGAAGGAAAGAAAGAAAAAAAAAGAAAATTAGGAAAAAAGGAAGGAAGAAGGAAAGAAAGAATTTCTGGCTGGCACTATTACTGCAATCAATGACTTTAGGTGAATTGCTAGAATCTCTAAATTATGATGTCTTCAATTTGCATAATGGGAAGAGCTCTTTAATTTTTGGAACAACTTAAAGTGACCTAGAAGGTCAAAACAACATTTTGCATATATTTTGTCTTTAAAAAAATTAGTGGAAACCATAATTGGATACCATCATTGCCACATACTTCTAAAGAGAATAGAAACCAAGTTGGTTTTAAAGAGAAACCAAAAACTTGCCTCTTAGTCAAGGCAAAGGCAACTTTTAAGCTATTTTTATTCCCTTCTATTGTTCTAATGGCTGCTGAACTAATTCCTGACAAGACTGATTTCTGATTTCCCTTTTTTTTTTCCTCTGGCTCATTTTAAGATAGACAAGAGAGCAACAGAAAAATGAAATTACCAGGAAAGGAGGGAGAAAATTGGAATTTTGTAAAGCTTAGTAACTCTATACAATTTATTCATGTGATTCAAAGCCAAAACAGTGTTTGGCACATAGTCAGTTCACAGTACAATTTTGTTAAACTTAAATCATACAAAAATTCCTGATGCCTCTACTTTAATTATTATAGTGGCTAAAAAATGCTTTCTTTATTTAAATGTAAAAACTTCAGGAATTATAGTTGATAATTGCCTTAAATAACTTCTATTTGTTCTGCTACTTTTAAATAGCACAGGAAGGAAAACAGGATTCAGAGAAATAGTATTTAAGTGGAACCAAAAAAGCACAGGACTGATTTTGAAAGTTGACACACTTCCCATTATATTCACTACAATGATAGGCTATTATTTTGAACTGACATTACAGATACTATAAAATACAGTATGATATTGGTAAAATACAATAAATATATTAACAATCACAATTATAATGATTATAATACTTCTGGAGTTAATTCATGATTATGTAACACATAACGTACTATGCAATCAATTTGCATATATAATATTCTTTATCCTCACAAATGCAGCAATAAAGTACATGTATTGTTATTTTCAGTTAAAGATGAGGAAACCAAAGCACAGTGAGGTTTGGTAACTGGCCTAGAGCTATGCTGCTGTTACATGAGAGAACTAGGATTTGAACCCAGGCAGTCTGACTCCAGGGCCTATAAGTATAATTATTTTATTGCAAGAATGCAAAAGGAATAGAATGTTCTTGTGTTTATCAGTTTGCATCTAATTCAAAATAGATAATAAGGAAATTGACAAATATATTAGTGGTTGATCCAAATCAATTTCACCTATTCACAAGATAAACTTCACCACTATTGTGTATACTGCCTCCTCTGCTGGAAACACACACACACTTCAAACAATCTAATCCTGATAATCTCAGCATTCAGAACCATTTTTTTAACATCTATTCACTCTTAAAACATAAGGTCCCTGCTTAACTTTTTTTTTTTTTTTGCTTTTTTAGGGCCGTGGGTGTGTCATATGGAAGTTCCCAGGCTATGGGTTGAATCAGAGCTATAGCTTCTGGCCTATGCCACAGCCACAGCAAAGCAAGATCTTAGCCATATCTGTGACCTACACCACAGCTCACAGCAGCACCAGATCCCCAATCCACTGTGTGAGGCCGGGGATCCAACTGGCATCCTCATGGATACTAGTCAGATTCGTTTCTGCTGTGCCACGATGGCAACTCTCTGCTCAGCCTTTTTACTGTTAATGGAAATAAACATAAGCCTTCTGGTAGCAATAGCATTGCCTAGTTACTTTTGTGTTAACCACACACCAGCTTCATTTTGAGCTTTTCTTAAACAAACTTTATAACAATCATAAAATTCTACCCCTAGGAGCTCTTAACTACTTAAAAGGAAAGTTTGAATAAAGAGCTTGGGTGATGTCTAATGAAACGTATTTATATTCTCCCAATTAAGGTAATTTACATCAACATGTCCACTACAGATACTATATTCCTTTATTAATCTTACCAGTAATTATATTACTTTAGCTTAGTTTCTAAATATTTTATATCTAAATTTTATCATTTTAAAAAAAGAACTTAAAGTCTTGCTACTATAGATAAGAGTGGAACTAGGTCTATTATTAAGAGATGTTTAGCACTTAATTCAAATGAGAGCAAAGTAAGTGACAGTTCTTTCATGTAGTCATATGAGCACAATGAGTAGAGTTGCCAGATTTAACAAATAAACTTAGAGGACACCAGTTACTTTTGAATTTCAAATAAGCAACAGATGACTCTTTAACAAAAAAAAAGAATTTAATTATCTTCGCAGTGTTATTGGTAGAACAGGTACTTTTGAAACATACAATGTTTAGCTGAGTAGTACACCAGCACTACTCAATAACTATTGAAAATAATATTACTATGTCATGAGAAGAGTTAAATATTTTTCAAGAAAGATATTCTAAAGGGAACAAGGTGATTTTGCTGGAGTCTATCCAGCAGTATGGTTTATCAAGCAAGACATCTAATAAAGGCAAAGAGCAATATATTTGCAGTGAGAGAATCTACACTCTTGTCCTGGCTTTTGAGTCACCTTGGGAAGGGCTCTTACAGATTATAAACTCACACACTGCACACACCGCAGAGGGATTCTGGTCCTGGATGGCTCCCTTACAGCCTCTCTCTCCATTATCCTTGACCTCACTACTCTTCAGGTAGCTTAAAAAAGAAAAAAAAAAAAGCTTTATTGAAGAATAATTAATACAAGAGAAATTATACATATATCTTTGATGACTTTGGTGTGTTTTGAAATGTACTTTATACTTTACTCGTTAGAGCATTTACCTGAGAAAATCCTTGTAAACTTCCCCACCCAGATCTATTGTTTGACTTTCTCTCTCTATTCACATTCTCATCTTAAATAGCATCTTTTCATGGGAAGCCTTCACTGATTACACTGTGTAAACCTAACTCAACCACTAACCTTATTAGCTCCTTAACAATTATTATTATCTGAAATTATCTCATGCATCACTTTGTCTACATCCTGTTACCCGTGTATCTCTGATAGAATGATGTCTCTATGAAACCACAGGCCTTGTCCACCTTTTCCAATGCATTATATCCTAATCCAAATTATATTCACAGTAAGTAGAGTTTGAATGGAAAAAAAAAAAAAAACTGCCTTATCAATCTGAAACAGTTACTGCAAGGATGAAAAAGATAAAAGATATGAATATACCTCCTGAACTGTAAAGTGCATTACAAATTACTATTATTAGGTAGATAGTAACGCTTTTATGTAACTTTCCCAAAGTTATAAGAGCTATTATGTAAAACTAGAATCTGAACCCAGACATTCTGACTCAAAGAGTTGTAATTTTTTTGTTATTATAATTAATTGTAATTATTTTGTTGCTGCAGTTCATATGCAACTATAGAGACTAGGCAAGATAATGATGGCCAACTACTTCAAAATAATTCTTTTTTTCATTCGTTCAAAGACATTTCAGCCTACCAAACTTCCAGTAGAGTTCAACAGGAGCTGGGGAAGGTTGTAACTCATTTTAAGAATTTGGTGTAGAATATTTAACGTTTTGTTAATATCTAGGCTCTCTTGGGTTGCCAAAGGCTGGTTGGGATCAGCACAATGAACAGTTCTTCATTTTTTAACCTTCTTTTGCCATGATGAAGGACATGTCAAAAAAGGACTCATTGGTCGAAAGACCAGAAGGGAAAAAGCTGCATGAAGCCAATAACTTTCAACCCATTCAACCCACTCTTCCATGACCTGCAGAGAGAAATGTGGTTATTTTGAGTCTGATTTCAGTATTAAAACATATTTGCCTGGAGTGAACTCTCTTGGGATTTAATTCACAGATGTTAAAAAGAAAATGACTTAAGAGAAGCCATATGTGCTCATTTCATAATTGTTTCAGGCACTGCTTGACAAAATTCATGTTTTTTAACCTTAAAATATTTTTTATATAACTGGTTTATATGAGTGCCACTGGTAGAGTCTTTTTTGTGATATAAGCAGGACATTAAGTGAGTATGATTTTTTTCCTTTTCCTCTGTCAAAGTCATTTCATGTTCATTTAGTTGTCTCTGTAGTTCCTATATAATGTTGAGTAAGTATTTCTTTTAGACCTAGAGCAAACCTATTTTTGATTTCTTCGTCAGTTGCCTTATATAGGTTGCCAAGGAGATAGAGCTCTGAATTACTAATATTCCATCTAGAAAATAATGATGATTTATTAGGGGCGTTAAACACTAAATAATTCAAAGGTTTACTTTTGGTCACTAAGGGTAATGGTTATGATAACTAATGATAAGAACTGTATATTAAGAAAATCATGTGCCCACCTCTCTCATATTTTAAAAGCAGTACTGACAAAGTAGAAAAATCAGAACGCCAAGAGGGTTCAAGAGCATGCCATACAGCACTAAAGAAACAGACATTTAACCTAGGACAGAATAGATTACAAAAAGACATTGTTTTCATGTATTTGAAGAAACATCTAACAAAAAGCCATGGGAATACAAATTGCTAATAGCACCTTCTTAGAACACTCTTTCATGAGCAAGTGTTGTTTTGGTAGGTGGTAAATTTTCCATAACTGGGAATATCTAAGTATGAGATACAAGTCTGCTTTCTGGAGATGTTACAGGTAGGAATTAATTTTTCAGATTGACACAATAAATCTTAGATTTTTTTCAAACCCTGCATTCATGGAATGAATCATTATTGGATCTTTCATGGAAAAATCCAAGCCCTAGATGTAAAAATACTTGAGATGTAGAACCAGTTCTCTTACAGACCTTAGGGGGTCTTTGGTCACATCACCCAAGCACAGTTTGATTTTGTTTACTAATTCCCTTATGTCCAGACAGGTGCTCAGATGGGACTGCAATTTGGAGCACCTTTCTTGAAAATTTTAAGTCTTCCTCAATTAACTGGGACCAGCCAGGGCTGAGAGTGTCCAACATATTTCTCCTAAACAATACCAGGACCTTGTGAGCCCCACCTTCCAATTTACTTCTGAGTGCTCTCTGAACTATAACTCCATGCTGGAGGTTGACCAGATGCCCCAATAAGCTCCAGAACTGACACAGGTATAGTGTCTAAGGGTCCCATAATTGAGTCCAAGATTAGCAAGTTGATTGCTCCCACTGACAAGCATGGCATTTCCTTCCACACACTGCATGAGATTGAGTTTTCCATATAGAACTAACATGCTGATTTTTGAGTGATCTTCACTCATGATAGACACAGGATGAGTTTAGGATTACAAGCATTCCATTTTCAAAAGCTGCACTTAACCATGTGTGTGGCTTCATATGTAAGTTCTCATTTACTCATGTACCAGTTTTGATGAAGCCTCCACTGCACAGCGACTGAGAGTAGCAGTTCAAGCAGTAAGCAATTTTTACCCTGTGCATGCACTGTCAGTGTCACTCATGGTAATCACCTGTACATTGTTTGTGACATATTCCCTCATAGTGGCAGAACCTATTTCTTCCAAAGACTTTCATGACTTTTACTCCTCAAAAACAATTAAACCTTATCATTTGTTGTCTTCTCGGCATCCAGTCAATGCGCTGACATTGTGCTTTTCCAGGTTAGTCTTAAGCTACCCTGGATAAAGAACAGGCATTCTTTGTGTGAATTAAACTACCTATTGTTCTACCTATAGGATTTTTTTTCTATCCTTCTGCTGTTGGTTGAGTGTGGAAAGCAGGGGTATTGTCAATACTGAAATAAATCATCTTCTAAGAAAGCAGTGGTCAAGACCTAAATAGTTCAAGAGAATTCATTATTGGTAGATGTACTTTTCTATGTTTATACTGTATAAAATTCTAAGTGGGAAATTTAATATGACCAAACAGTGAAATATTGTTTACAATTTTTTGTTTAATCTGGATAAAACATTTGCACTCATGGTCATGGTCAACAGTGCAGAGTACTAATCTTTGAGGAAGTGGATAGTCATGGTTAGCACAATGGATAACACAGAATTATGGGAAATGAGGTGATTAGTACTAAATACGTGGTATTAGAGAACTTCAGGGACAAGAAGATTCCATATGATTTCAATAGATATTGGTTCTGTAAAGCTATGGCATTGTGAGTAATAATTGTTTCTACATTTTTCTCAAGTTGGGAGATGTGAAAGTAGAAACAGCATATGTTACAATATAGAACATACACAGAATTTATAGACTAGATGAGAAAGAGATGGGCATTATGTAGAATCTTCATATTCACTGACTGCATGATAATAAAAACATAAATAACTCTTCTCCACTCATTGTCCATTTTTATCAATAAATTACTACTCTTAGGGTTCCTTGAATCTTCTAGTACATGTTTAATCAAGTTATTGACATATATGGGCACTCTATAAAATATTTACTCAGGGTCCCACATACACCAGGGATGGTTCTGCTCTTCTGTTTTAGAAATTGTACTATATTTTGTGAAATGTTCCTTTTAACTCTAAAAGGCTATGATTTATATGACCATTTTATTGTATGTTCCATAAAATATATTAGTGCATTCTTTTTGGCAAACTTAATAAGAATGAGCAAGTTTGAGTAGAATAAACTTGTATACACATAAGGTAAACTATTGTGTGATAGTTTACATTATGTGTACACAGAACTGAATCAGATTTGAGTACTGGTAAAAATAACTGTTGGATCTTTGCTGAGTCCACTAATTAATTTCACAATTCACTAGCAAAATAAAGCCAAATAATTATACAAAGAATTTCTGTATAAACTAAAGATCATAGTTAAGTGATGGCACAAATGAATGTGACATCTAAGTTTTTGATTAGTTCCCCATGGTTAAGTCTGAGAATTCACTGTGAATATAGTATCTTTTGACTATGTTAGGTGACCTCATGATCCTGGGAGAGGTGTTTTGTTTTGTTTTGTTTTGACTCCTTAGGATCACACCTGCAGCATGTGGAGGCTTCCAGGCTAGGGGTCAAATTGGAGCTGCAGCTGCTGGCCTGCATCACAGCCACAGAAACACCAGATCCAAGCTGCATCTGTTACCTACACCACAGTTCCTGGCAACACTGGATGCTTAACACAGTGAGCGAGGCTAGAGATTGAACCCGAATCCTCATGGATACTAGTTGGGTTCATTTCCACTGAGCCATGATGGGAACTCTGGAAGAGCTTATTTCTATACACTCCAACCTAGAATCTGGAAAGAAAATAATATATTTACTGAAGGGCTTTCCTCATCACTACAACCATGGCCATGAAGTTAGAAGGTTGATCTACTGATGTACAAGTCAACACACTGGTTAATTCCTCAAGCAGGTCTGGCTATAAAAGGAGACCCTTCCACTAGAAAGTTCTCTTTCATTTGCTTATGTATGTAATATAAGTGTACTTAAAAAAATCTGAGAACAATTATCATATCAAGGTATATGTTAAGAATTAAAATTGTCCAAGTTTTTAGGTGTTTTTCAAAACACGAAACAAGTTAGCAATATACCATCAGGCAGGGACTGATGGGCTTGATTAGTATTTAATGTGATGACTCTTGATATGTAATGCTTTTACCTGTGAAACATTGAGCATAATATGATTCAGGGGCAGAAGCAACCATGAGTGCTGTCATTAAGTCTGGAGCAGGAGCTGGGGAACTGTGATATATATATATATCTATATATACACACATACACATATAGTCTTTTTGGGTCTTTTTCCAGGGCTGCACCCATGGCCTATGGAGGTTCCCAGGCCAGGGGTCCAATCAGAGCTGTTGCTACCAGAGCCACAACAATGCTGGATATGAGTTGTGTCTTGGATCTACATCACAGCTCACAGCAACGTCGGATCCTTAACCCACTGAGCTAGGCCAGGGATTGAACCTGCCACCTCATCGTTCCTAGTCAGATTTGTTAACCACTGAGCCCTTATGGGAACTCCTGTGAGATATTTGTACAGGGAAACTTAATAAAGAAGCTTGGAAAATATAAAAAAAAAACTTATATGCCATGTTTTAGACTGAAATGGGAGATTCAGAGATTGCACAGTATAGTGGATACATGTGTTTTTGTGGCAGACAACTTGACTCTAAAACTCATTTGTTATTTACTAGTTGTGTCATATTGAGCTTTGCATGGTTGTGCAGGTTGTATACTGCTCAAGTTCTGTCAGCCAACAATCTGCTTGCCAGGAGATGCTCAGAGCTACTTGTACCTGGAAGTAAGGAAGCCTTTTTCTCATTCCCATAAATGTATTTTGTGTCCTGAGGATGCTAAAAAACGTCTCTAAGACTCAGTTTCTTCATCTTAAGTATACACATAATACTATTTACCTTGCAGTGTTGTTGTGATGATGACAGAGAATGTGTATGAAGAGTTTCCCACAATATAGACACCTAATTAGAGGCTGTTGGAATAACAGGATTATTGCTTTATGCTCAACTCTGTATATATGGGAAATTATATGCATCATACGATTTCTTTTGGGATACTATAAATTATTTGTGGAAAACAAAATATGCACATTAACCATACTGGGTAGG
The DNA here is from genome assembly GCF_016906955.1 of Phacochoerus africanus. Lineage (NCBI taxonomy): Eukaryota > Metazoa > Chordata > Mammalia > Artiodactyla > Suidae > Phacochoerus > Phacochoerus africanus. The sequence goes on from NC_062555.1 coordinate 40,037,107, forward strand.
ATAAGATCAGAGTGGCCAAAAGAATAAGTTTCATGGCAGAGGCTGAACATTTTACTGTAAAATTTACAAATAATACCTTCTCAAAGAAATGCTTCTTAAAAAGTCTTTTGTTTTGGAAAACTCTACATTCATTGTGAATAATAATATGCAAAGTAGCCCCTGGAAAAAAGCCTGGGATGAAATAGAGCAAGAGTAGGGTCTAGTGTTACAGAGTTCTTGGTTTAGACCCTTTCTCTGCTATTTATTATCTCCATGTTCTGTAACAGTTTCTTCTCTGAGCTCCTGTTTATTCAGTAAAAGTAGATTATGTAAATAGAACTTATCTTACACTTTTGCTCTGAGAATCAACTTAGATCATGACTCAAATAACTCTAAAGTATAAATAGCATTATTATCATCATTAGCAGGAGCACCAAAGGTGATAGAGTTCATCCATCTCTGAGTTTTCTTACAATTTTGGTGTAAAGGGCAAAAAAAAGTATAAATTATAAGAACATTCCAGTAAGAGGAAAACTGTGATTGTAAGAAAGTAGATATGTTTCAGTATCAAAAGCAATGAAATTTTCTCTGGGCTCTGTTAAGTAGGGTAGAGACAAGTACTTTCTTATGCATACCTTTTTTTCAAGTGGATATTTTCACAAAACCATCTTCCATGTTCCTGCTAAACTAGTATCTAAGCTCCAGAAGAGAGGAAGGAGTGAGTCATCAGTTTGTCAGATTTAGGAAGAAAATAGGAGAACATACAGTTACACTTGAATTTCAGATAAACAACAAATGTAACTTTTTTTAGCTTAAGTATGCCCTATACCATAGATGTGACTTATACTCAAATAGTATTTATTGTTTACATGAAATAAAAATTTAGCTGGACATTTTGTATTCTATCTAGCAAGCCTACCTAAGAGCTCAGTAATTGAAAAACTCACATTGCTTATCTTTCCTAAGGCAATGAAGCTCTCTTGGCCCTGCTGAGTTAATTTCTCCTTAGGCCACCAAAAGTGGGAACAGAGTGAACTCCCAAGGCCATCTGGATCTTTCTCTTTCCTCAAGGAATAATTAGGCTGAAAAAGAAATATAGACCAAACACAAAAAACTGAGCAGAGATGCTGAGGAGGATGATAAGCCTCCTTGACATCTCTGATACTAAAATGAATTGGGTTTTTTTTTTTTTGTCTTTTTGCCATTTCTTGGGCTGCTCCCACGACATATGGAGGTTCCCAGGCTAGGGGTCGAATCGGAGCTTTAGCTGCCAGCCTACACCAGAGCCACAGCAATGCGGGATCTGAGCCGTGTCTGCAACCTAGACCACAGCTCACAGCAACGCCGGATCGTCAACCCACTGAGCAAGGGCAGGGATCGAACCCGCAACCTCATGGTTCCTAGTTGGATTCGTTAACCACTGTGCCAGGATGGGAACTCCCTAAAATTAGTTTTGATATTACAAAGGCTCAGCCTCTGGTGCAGAAGCTCAAAATACAGAGGAAACAATGGAACGAGGAGGTACCTTAAATGTAGTACCAGCAAGGGTAGAAATCCCTCGTGATGATCTTCTAAGTCAACTTTTTCAAGGCAAACATCAATGCATTTTGCCTAAATAGGTCAAAGTAGGACAGGAGTAATTTTTCAAATTTACTGAGCTACACATCTCTGCTGATGTGGGAAATCAGGGTCTGAAAGCATATTGGAAATTGGGGCTAAAAGTTGTCAAGACTTAGGCTAAGAGGTGCAAGAGTCTGGAGTGCATCTGGGACCAGCAGCACCAGGTGCTATCAGGAAGATACAACTGAACTTGGCTTCCAGAGAGTTCCACAATATTTTTAAAAGGATCATGTCTAATATACTGAGGCTGGGTGAGTTTTATGTCGTTAAAGATTTGGCCAGTAAAAGATCTATTCATATTAAAGATTACCTTTGAGAGGAACTGATAATATATCATTAGAACATTAATTTGTTGTATGAAAACAATGTGTGATATGAAAAAAAATGGAAGAAAATCCCCATTCTACTTTCCATCATCAGCACTTTCCATTTAGGTCAAGGAAAATTTAGATTAAGAATCCCTTTTGTGTTACTTTTAATATTTAATTATGAAAGGATTACTTCAAACATCCTAAGAAGAAGTTTTTGTGTGAAACTTTTACACATTATTATGTAGATGGGTTTACGAAAATCTAATATTCAAGATTTCTAATTTACAGCTTTGAAAAAAACTCATCCTCTTTAGTATGATAAGGAAAGTGCTTTAGCATATATTTGCTAACAGAAGATTTTGCCTTTTAGTGGATTTTGGTGAGAAGAAGTTTTTAGAGCAATTAATAATGCATTAGCTGACAAGTTAGCTTTGCTTTTTTTTTTTTTAATCAAATGTCTCACCACACCACTTTGTAATTTTACTCTCAGCCATCTGCCAGGCTAGGTACTTTTACCACGTTTTGTTTTACATATGTGGCCTACTTTGAAAGTTTCAACATTTTTCTGGCTTTGTTTTCCATAGACACCAAATTCAAATCACTGAATGTGTGAATGTTCCACATTTTTATACAAATATAAGCACCACAGAAAATATACATGCTATTATTACTTGAGAAATATTGCTTGTTAAGCTGTATATAGTTGAGTGCTTACTTCTCCATAAAGTAATTTCAACATTTCTCTTTTGTTTAAAAGAATGCTTCTGATGGGTGGAAAGAAAAATGTTTTAAGGTTATCCTTGACTTTCAGTTATTGTCAGACTTTATGGAAAAAAAAATGTTTTCTGCATCCGAGGCTGGTAACCACGTCTCACAGATGTGGCTTCAGGCAGTGAAGAAGGTAAAATTCTAGTTCTTCATGTCTGCATGGTAGACATGAATGGAGTAATCTATATTGAATGGAGCATATATATAACAAAGAAATCTTCCTGATGTTTCATGAGCACAATATTAGGCTGAAAACTCTCCCTAGTCCCTGAAATTTATGTCAATGTTCTCATCCCTGGAGCTTATAAATGTTACCTAATTTGGAAAAAGGATCTAAGCTCAGCTAAGAATCTTGAGATGAGGAGATCATCCTGGAGTATCTGAGTGAGTTTTAAGTGCTATCAAAAATGTCCACAGAAAGAGGGCTAGAGAAAGGAGAAGACACGAAGAGAAGCTTTTTCTTTTCTTTTTTGGGCCACACTTTCAGCATATGGAAGTTCCCAGGCTAGGGGCTGAATAGGAGCTGCAACTGCCAGTCTATACCACAGGCACAGCAACATGGAATCTGAGCCATGTCTGCGATCTATACCACAGCCATAGTAAACTGGATCCAAGTGGCATCTGCGACCTACACCACAGCTGGCAGCAACGCCAGATCCTTAACCTTCTGAGTAAGACCAGGGATCGAACCCCCATCCGCAGAGACACTGTGTCGGGTTCTTAACCTGCTGAGCCACAAATGGAACTCCACAAAGAGAAGGCTTTGTGAAGATCAAGGCAGAGCTGGAGTGATGTGTATTCAAGGAAAAGAATGTGGGGAACTAACAGAAGCTGGAAGAGGCAAGAAATATATTCTCCTCGATTTTGGCCCATTGAAAATATTGTTGAACTTTCGCCTCCAGAAATGTGAGAAGATAAACATCTGTTGCTTTAAGCCACCACGTTTGTGGTAATATGTTAAAGCAGCCACTAATAGCAACCTATTCTATCTGAGGCCTAAATACATGGTAGGTATTTTTGTTATGCTATCCTTCTTATACTTCAGGATTATCCATAGTTTGAGGAAGATGATCTTAATTGTATAGAGGAGGAAGAAGAGGGAACTTACCCATGGTCCCACAACTACAGAGCAGCAGGGTCAAGATAGAAGAGTAATGAAACCGCAGAAATATGTCTGCGGTGGGGGCTGGGGGCTCTGAGGTGCTGCGGTTCTTTATGTCTCAGAAAAGAAAGAATTCAGTGGGAAGCAGCATGATAGTGATTTCTTAGAATAGGACAGTTATGAGACATAAAAGCAGGCAGTCAGGAGGGTGCCACCCCAAGAACTTAGTGGGTTATAGTTTTATAATCAGAAGAAAAGTGGGCAGGGGAAGAAGACCACATTCTTCCTCATTGTTTTTTTGGTCTTTTTGTCTTTTTAGGGCCACACCCGCGGCATATGGAGGCTCCCAGGCTAGGGGGCTAATCAGAGCTGTAGCTGCCAGCCTACACCAAAGCCACAGCAATGCCAGTTCCGAGTGGTGTCTGCAACCTACACCACAGCTCATGGAAACTCCGGATCCTTCACCCACTGAGCAAGGCCAGGGATCGAACTCACAACCTCATGGTTCCTAGTAGGATTCATTAACCACTGAGCCACAAGGGGAACTCGCTTCCTTATTCTTGAGTAGATGTCAAGATTTCATCATCAACTCCTCCTTCACGAGGGGTGGGGGAGTTTTCTTGTACCATTGTGCCATGACAGTCCAGTTTAACCAGTTGTGTGGTTAAACTGGACTGTCATGGCACAATGGTAATCAGAAAAAAGGCAGTGACATATATTAAAATATAGTAAATCATCTCAGGTTTCAGTATAAAACTTTTCCCTATGTTTTATTTTTGGTGTGTGCAGAGAAGCAGGTCCTAGGAATCATTAACTTATTGACCTCACTGGGTAGGGTGAGGGTCTCATTTACCACTGTTTTATTGTTTGGGGACATATCTGCTGCTTCTGTTGCCTGGCTTTGCTGCTAGGCAAGACTGCTTGGTTCAGATATTGCTTTCTTGAGTGATCATTAACTGGCAGGGGTCTCCCATATTTTTTCTATACTTAGAATCCTCTCATGAGATTAACTAATCATCTAGTTTGTCCTTTTACCTCTGTCCTTATCAATGTGTCTAAGTGGCCTCCAAATTTATGGTGCTTTTAAATACTCATATTTGCTCACTAATATATTATTTCTTTAAATACCACCTCAAACACCAGTGGCCTCTCATTTAAAGGATTTATTGTCAAGGTTCTTTAGGTAGTAATAGGAAGAATAAACAACCATTGTGTTAGTTGTTTTTTATCACTAATTGCTCTGCAAATGTACAGTCACCAAATATCTCTAGTATTTTTCTACTCTTTTTTTCACCATAATAGTCATTTTCACATAAACCTGACCAGCCTGAGATAGAAAAACCTGGTAGGTAGACTTTAAATTTTGCTGTGATCCCTCAGAGTCTTGACAGCTGGAGTTTCTCTTCAACAATCTTAGCTTTGCTCAGCAGACCGAGTCTGAGAAAACTGTGACCCAAGAATATGATAGATTTTCATTTATATTACCAAAGAAAATAATAAAATCTGGGGAAAAGTGTTAAGCAACATGCACACATTAAATGTATTCTTTATAAAGTGACTACATGTTTGCATTTTAATTTGAAGTGACAGAAAAATATGTTTCCTCTTACATCCTCTTTTATTTCACATGTAGCATCCTAACAAAACACATTCTAGACTAAATCTGATTTTATTATTAATATCATAGCCTAAATCTGATTTAATTGTTAATGTCTTATAAAATTAGATGTAGAGGTGACCAAGGTCATGCTCAATTATAAATCAAACTTTATACTCCTTGCTCACTAGTCTAACTTCCTGCCTTTAGATTCAGTCTTGCTCTGGTTTACAGGTCAGCATGGATTTCAGGGAGGAAGCACTGTATTTCATAATATAAAGGATAATCTTTAGCATAATCAGATAGGATCAATAGTTAGGATACACTCAGTACAGGTAACTTCAACAATGGCTAAAGAGTTTCTTTAATTATAGACATTATCCAAAATATACACTGGAATAGAATGAGCCTATTCAAAAGAACATAAAGAAAATGATTTATTATGTAACATTTGTTTCATGTGGCTTTATTCACATGTACATAAGTTTATTCATGAGTTCATGGCTCATTGTTATTATTAAGAACACAGTGATTCTTCTTTCTCTAATAGATTAAGTCATAATTCTTGTTCTGGATGAGGTTGGACCACCGTTTTTCTTGGGTTGAATCCACTGAACTGACCCTTTTTTTTCTTTTTTTTTTTTCTGAGTCTTATGAAATCTGATCACTTGCTATTTTCTGTTGGGCTACTGTTTCCTCATTTCATGACTTGAATTATGACTTCACTTAATCCTTTTGTGTAGATTCATTAAATGTTCAAAGTTCACTCTGCGTACAGCATTTGGAGTGGACTGGATGATTGTCTTATGTTGTACACAAAGCCGGTACCTTCTCTGCTGATTAAGTCAGGAATGTCTTTTATCAGTCTGCTTGGCTTGGCAGCTTTCTCTCTATCTGGAGCACCCTATCCTGCTCCATCAGCATTCTCTGCTCTACTGTGGTGATAACAATTATAGAGTATTTTCCTCTTGGCAGAAAAAGTTACTTTTTAACTAAAAATGGATTCTACCATGAAAACTGCTGTGACATTTGCTGACAACATTACTTCAGTGGCAATATCTTTTTATCTATAGTTACAATTTATATGCAGTAAAATGTATAAATCTTAAGTTCACAGTTTGACAAATGTTGACATCAAGATATACAATATTTTCATCACCTAGTATAGGTCCCTCATGCCCTTTTCTTTCAACCCATCCCCTTCCTCAAGCAATCCCTATTCTAATTTTCTCACATTGATTAGTGGTGCCTGGGTTTGAACTTCATATAAATGGAATCATACATCATACACTATTAATACCTCATACATTCATCATGAATCTTTTGTGCCTGGCTTATTTTGCTCGAAATGATGTTTTTGACATTTATCCATAAGTTTACACTCATCAATACTTGTTTTTTGTTAATTAATGAGTGATCTTCTGTTCTACAAATATACTGCAATGTATCATCAATCAAATCTGCTATTGATAGAAATGTAGACTGTTTTCAGTTTGGGGCTATTATGAACAAAATTAGTTTGAAAATTCCTGCCCAGCAATGTATCTAAAAAGTGGAATCACTGTGTTACAAGGTAGATGTTTGTCTAACTTGATTAGAAATGGCAACATCAGTATTTTAAGGGCAGTTTTAAAAATATTTTATGGCCGCCCTGGGTGGGCATTAGGAGTTCAAACACCTTTAATGACACGGAATCAACAAATTCACTTTTATTTCTAAAAGTTTAAGACTGTATTACTCATTTATTTGATAATATTTTTTTTTGTTTCTGTTTTCATTTTATGGCTGCATCCACAACATATGGATGTTCTCAGGCTATGGATTGAATCTGAGCCACAGCCGAGTACACCCTAGCTGTAGTAATGCTGGATCATTTAACCCACGCAGAGACCAGAGCTGCTGAAGTTGGATTTTTAACCCACTGCACCTCGCAGATATTCCCATTTGATAAATTTTTAATAGAGAAAGAAAAGTAGGATTGTCATATATGTGATCCTAGAAACTCAGGTTGCCTCATTATAGGAGGACTGCAAGCAAGGATGCTTTTCCTAATGGGAGGAATTTCACCCAAGCTTATCTTCAGGTGGGTCAGTTCCCTTCCTTTCCCTGCTGCATGCGCTCTCAATTGTGGTGACACTACCCCAAGTGGGTGAAAATGGGTTCTTGACAGCGTGGATGGTGAAAAAACAAAACAGGACTTATCCTTTTAAAGTATAAAGCACAGACATACATATAGAACATGCACTGAAATGTATCGGTGGTATTTATATGTGTCTATACAAGGCTCTTGATGGGGGTGATACTATTGCATTTGGAGTGGATAAGCAAGGAGACCCTGCTGTATAACATAGGGAAGTTTATCTAGTCATTTGTGATGGAACATTGATGGAGGATAATGTGAGAAAAAGAATGTGTATATGTATGTATGACTGGGTCATTTTGCTGTACAGCAGAAATTAACGTAACATTGTAAATCAACTATAATAGAAAAATCTTTGAAAAAGAAAAATAATGGCTCCTGAATATGATTTAGTAGCTTAAATACAATTTCTCAGATAAATCCTTGTACTGGTAATTATATTTAGATTCTACACTGCCTAAGTTTTTTCTGTTTATACCTCACTTCTAAGGCTATTCATAAATTTACACTATGTGAGATTATATAAGAGGACAGCGACCTTCCCTGGAGCACCATGACATGGCATCACCTCCAGACTCATCTAGTTCTCTCCTGGTTTCTCTGTGTCATGTTGAAAGAACTTGATGGAATATGTGCCTATGTTTGATAACCCAAGATTTATAGGTTTCCCATATAACAGGTAGTCTTAATCCATGTGAATTTTCTGAGACATGGTGTTATTGACTTTTACTCGCTTTGTCAAAATGTCTAGGTCATATTCAACTTTATATTCCATGTAAAACAGTCCATAGTATTTTGTTTATTTTTTAAAAACCTTTTTTTTTTTTGCCAAGAACGTTTTGAAAAATAGTCTTCTATCTGTCTAATCTTTCCCTAAGATCAGGTGGCCCCTGATCTAAAGTTCACTGTTTTTTGGATTTACCTAAAGATACCTTCTATTTTGCTGTCTAAGCACCCAAGCTTTGTTCGCTTTGCTCTTCTGATTCAGAAAATTACGATTCTTTGATACATCATGTCATTCCCATTTTCAAATATTTGCCTTAAGAAAGAACAGAGATGATGGTGCCTCTTACAACAAGTTATGGCAACACAGATTGGCTTTCACCAACACCCAGTATAGGAAGTCTAGTGCCATGCCTCCATCTTCCTCCTGCCCACTCTGTCTTGCTGCAAATGCATTGCAATGTCTAATAGGCAATCCCTCACTTCTGACAATAGTAATTCTCTAAGCTGATTTAATCCCTCTTTATCTCACTTGTGGCAGATAACCTGGATGAGAAATTCACTGTGGTACCTTTCCCTGTGCTTATTGAAAAAGAAGGACAGGTATTCTTTCCCTCTTGTTCCCTGGGGACTCATTTTTACTTACTCTCATTGAACAGATAAGAGGCTTAGGGAAATAAATGCTGGACTGTCTGAGACTGGTTGAATTTTAGGTTTTGGAAAAAAAGAGATAACTGAGAACATGCAAATTTCCTAAATCTTGTAAATTGGATGCTTTAAGGTTTGAAACAAACCTGTACTCCTCTCTTCCACATTGACCCAGATGTGGAGGTAGGAGCCTTTAAGGGAGCACTTGGATTCCTAGAGACAGAAATATAAGTTTTAGAACCTTGGGAATCATAACAATGAGAAAGCTGAGAGTTGTACCAGAGTATCAGCTCTGTACACCTTTGAATGGCCCAGGCAGCCTCAGACAATGAACATCTTTGTGGGTACCGTGGCGTAGAGATGTGTGGTCTTTTTTCAAGCTGTTCAGAGTTATTAAGTATGGAATCCTACGTGACTTTTAAGGAATGGAAAGGGTCTTATGCAAAATGACTGACCAAATTTCTCATTAAATATTCAAGAGGAGGACAGAGATAAGGACGGCCAAAGCCAAACTGAACTTGATTTAGAACATGGGGAGAGAGAGTTCATGCATTCAAGAGTTGAAAATCAAATTTATACTTATTTTACATTTAAACAGTACTGACTCTATTGGGTTTTGACTGTATTCTCTTAAATAAACCATCCATCTCGAATTTGTATCCATTCATCTTTTTAATTTTTCTTCATGGCACTTAATATCATCTAATGTAATAGTATGTGTGTCTACTGCTTTTCTACTAGTTTTAAGCTGCATGAAAGAAGAAGCTTTGTCTTTCTTTTTCGCTGCTCTCTATCCCATACTTAAAATAATATTGGCATATAGTAGGCACTCAATAAATACTTAATTATTGTATGAATAGTATTCAGAAATCTCATGGTTAAAAAAATAGGAGACAGTGATGATGTCACAAAGTATTGACAAGGTGAATATCTCTATGAAATAAAAAAAATTCTGGGTTTCTTAAAAATAGTGCTACATGATCATTTTGTGTTTAATACTCTCTTCAGTTTATTTAATACTTTTGCTTTCCCTTTATGGCTTATCTTTGTTCAGGAGATAATCCTCCTGGAGTGTATCAGCAATTGTGGAGGTATATGATTTTGTCAACTCACTCAATTTCTTTGATAATCTTAGGCTTCCAGTCAGTCTGAAGTGGACTTATTTATGTCTCTCTATGCATGATAATAATATGCCTTGCTATTTTTAAATATATCTCAATAAATGTATTTTATATTCTCCCTATTTTTGACTTTCCAAAGTAATAATAGATCACTTTTTATGGAGTAAATATTTGATATTTACCTTTATACTCTATGTGGTATATTTACATTGATATCAGCTTAGCATTTTTAATGTACTTTGAGATATAGAGTTCATGCTACAGCAATTAAGACAACTTTCTTTGTTTATCTAGATAAAGCCAAAAAATAAATGTGAGGTGGGGAAAAATATTTGGTAATTTAAGAGCAGGGGACTCTAACCTATGGGGATCCAAATTCCAGTAGACTCTTACCAGAAATGTACACAGTCTGAAGAAAAATCAGTGAGCTCTCTAGGACTTTTCTTTACTGTGAAATCTCACCAGGCTGCATATCTCTCCAATGGAATAAATTCTTCTTTACTAGTTACCTAGTGCTTAGTAACAGACCTTCCAAGTATGAGTGTCTCAAGCCTATATAATCAACTATAATGACTTGATCTCTTTCAGAGTTTCTCTGGGGTCAGGAATTTGAAAGTGACTTGGCTAAGAACATTTGGCTCTGGGATCTCTCCTGAGGTTACGTGCAACCATTGCAGGGGGGACTGTAGACACTTGAGAGTTTCACTGGAGCTGAAGGATCCACTTTTATGTAATTCTGTTATAAAGCTGGCATATTGGTGCTGGTTATTACTATGGGACTGCTTGAATATCCTCACACCACCATGGTTTTCCCTAGAGTGAGCAGTCCAAAAAAAAACCAAAGCAGAAATTGCAATGTCTTTGGTCATCTAGCCTTGGAAATTATACTTCTGTCATGTCTGTTGGTCACATAGACCAGTCCTGATTCAATGTGGAAGAAAACTAGACAAAAATATGAATACAAGGAGACAGTAATCAATTGGAGTCCATCTTGTGAGTTGACTGCCACAACTTTTCATTACTTAAAACTATCTCTAGGCAGAATTAGAGAGAAAGCAGAAATACATTTCCATAGTTGACAATGCCCACTTTATTAGGCTCCCTTAATAGCAATTTTCTGCTCTCTGAACCGATAATCAAAATCTACAACATCCAGCTCTGTAGTACCTTAGGGAGAGTTCAAGTGATATTCGAAAAGACATGAAGGAGACTTAAATAGAACACATTGAAAGTATTTTTTTTCTTTTCTTTTTCCTTTTTTGTTTTGAATTTCGTTTTCAGATATAAAAGTTGGTAAAATTGGCCTATTCTCTTTTAATATTAGAAAGGGAAAGAACACTATCAGAGCAATAATAGCACCGCATTTCTTCAGTCCATTTTCTCTTCTCTCTTAAACTAGGATTTTCTGCTTTCACTCTCCTCAGATCTCCAGCCTCCTCTTCTCCTCTCATTGTCAAATGATGACCCTGCCTTTTAGTTCCTTATCAATCTGACCCGCTTCTATTATAAATTAACTTTCCTACATCTTTATACTATAACCTCCCTTGCTTCCATCTCTAGGGAAAAATTGTGCTTTGAGACATGGTCAGCCCTTCCCCTCATGTACTAGAACACATCATCTCTTACTAATAGGAACTTCTCCAACAATAATTACTTTCTTTCCTCAACTTTCAAATTTTTTGGGGGGCAGGGTTGGGGGAGTCATCCCCATCAGCTTAAGAACATGCCATTAATTTTCCGATTTTATTATTTTTTACCTGCCATCATATATGTCTCGGAATGTTGCCCATTTTTCATTTCCCTTTAGGAAAGATTCTCAGAAGATTGTATATACACTTGCCATCTCTATTTCCTCCCCTCCCATTCTCCTGAACCAACTTCTTTTGAGCTTTTTATTCTCATGTTTCCACTGAAACAGCTCTTGTTAAAGGCTGGTAATAACCATCATATTGCTGTGTCTAAAGGTCTGTTCTAAGTCCTCTTTTTACCTAACTCAACAGTAACATTTGACACAAACAAACACATAATCCACCTTAAAAATATTTTCTCCATTTCGTTTCCAGGCACACATTACACTCTTCCATTTTCTCCCTGTCGCAATGGCTATTTTTCTTATGTTCCTGTTGTTGCTTCTTGCTCATCTCTCTGATCTCTCCACAACAGCATAACAGAAATAATTACAGAATCTCAAGAGTTTCAAATTAAAATCTAAACAGGAAAAAACCCTTGAAAATTAGAAAAGTATTTTAACTGGAAAATTTAATATGTTCTTATTTCCTGACAATCAAATGTTAAAAAAAGGAATATAAAATACATGGATAACACAATTATAATGCTCAGATAATATGAATGTGCTAAAATGAAGCCCCATATGATCATTACTCAAGAGGAAGCTCCTAACTTAGATACTGGGAAGTAGAACTGAGTAAGTTGCTATCCCCATGCTCCAAAACAGTCTTTTTTTTTTTTAATATATGATTCATATCACCTACATGTGTTCTTACTCATAGACTCAGAATCTTGTTGATTCATTTATATTATTTTGTTTTTATCATTTGTTTTTTCTCTGTTATAAGAAAATAATAGGAGAAAAAAAGAAGGATTCCATTAGCTTTAAGAAGAGCAACTGTTTCAGTAGCTACAGGTCTGTAAAGATTTACCTGTCTGACTCCAACATGGGATGTGTACTATGGGTATAGAAAACAAATGAAAAAAATTAACAGTATGCCGTGATGAAATAGGATCTAGCATTCTAGGTAGCTCATGTGTAGATCATTCTAGGTAGATCATTACTGAACATGTGTGGGTTAGGACAAAAAAACAAACTCACTACCAAAGTTTTGCACACCAGCAGTTTCTGCTGTAGGTAAGACATGGGGGGGAATTTAAGTTTGAGATTTCCCAGAAATTCTGATTGCCAATAAATGGTATATACACTTTACTGTTTAGAGTGTATTTACTTATTAATGTTAATTCTTTTAATATAAGTTAAATAATGTCAGTAGTAAAGAATTGGGAAAGATTAGAAAGGTAGGAATATTGTATATTTTTTCTATGTAGAGAATACAATTATAAAAGTGAAACACTTGATCAAATAAAAATACATGAATTTTAGAGTAGACAAACTCTTAAATACTTGCCTTAGCAAGAATGATAAGTGACTGTCAGCTAGTTATTTACTTTACAGCCCTCCGTTGGATTTCATTGTTACTTTAAAGATGAAAAAAGTACCCATATTATATTATTAGATGAGAAAGCATAATAACAGTTCTCATGAAAAACACCTTAACATTTTGCATCTAGAATGTCCATTATCTTTAGCAATGCAAATACCTCTGTGACATTCACACTAGGTATTTGCATTATAATGTACTCTCTTGTTCTTTACTTTTAACCCTAATTCATTATTATGACCATTTTGCTTAGAACAGGATTAGGATTACTGCTATTAGGAAAATGTTCTTCTCTATTTAGAGTCGGTGAATTCATGAGAGATTTTTGCCTGCATGATGATTTCCTGATTAGGTACATCTGGAAAATCTTAAAAGGAAAGAGCCTGAACAAGAGGGATTCTTTTTATTTTTTGCTGTTCAGACATGTGTAGACATGGAAAGGATACTAGAGATACTCGGGCTATAGAAATCAAGCTATTTATTTAAAACCTGAACCCATGACTTTCATTGACACTTGTGTTCTCACAGCAGAGACCAGTATTTACTGCATTTAAATTGAGCAGAAGCTGGGGCTAAAATATTACAAAGATAGTTTTATTTAATAATTTAAATTGCTGACTTTAGTGATAACCATCTGTTCAGATTTTCTTTCTTTCCCTTTTTTTTTTTTTTAAATCTTTTTAAAAGCTTTTTAGGGCTGCATCTGTGGCATATGGAGGTTCCTAGACTAAGGGTCTAATTGGAGCTCCAGCAGCTGGCCTACACCATAGCCACAGCAATGCTAGATTCAAGCCATGTCTGAGACCTACACTACAGCTCATGGCAACACCAGATCCTTAACCCACTGAACAAGGCCAGGGATCCAGCCTGAAACCTCATGATTCCTAGTTGGATTTGTTTCTGCTGCACCATGATGAGAACTCCTATTCACATTTTCCTATGCATAGAATGAAGCATGGCATGGGAAATTTGATCTTTCTATAGTAATATTGAGATTTTTCTTTCTAAGGATGTACAGAAAGCCCAGTCAATTCGGATTTTGTTGATGCAGGGTGTTTACTACTAATTTTAGTGAGTAATTCAAACCTAGAAAGATAGGAATTCAGAAGAAATGTTTTCCAAAAGCAATTGGATAAAATAAACCAATTAGCACATTTTAATTTAATTAATCAATATTTAAATAATGTTGTTGGTTCTTTATTAGCGAAAGGCATTTTCTGAGGCATAGTAAGTCAGAGTATTATGAAAAAATTTATATGGGTCCTGTGTCTATAATCTCATCTGTAATTGTTACAGTTTTGCTTTGATATATACTTTTGATAGTCAAAAATATAATTTCTATAGTGTTTTTTTAATGTAAATGTCATTATGCATTGCTAGTCATAGTAATTTCTTAGATCACCTATTGGGGATTTATTGGGAGTACAGAATTATATTACAAGTAAATTTAGTGAATCTATGGGGTTGACTATAACTGAGTGATACTAAAAGTGGAAAAGATCCTATTAATATAGAGAATGAAAAGTAGAAATTGTATTTGGTCTCATTTCTCTATTAAATGACAATAGTAAGTACCGGAATTACTATTGCTTCATATAATATGTTAAACAGGATAAAATTGATTTTAGTGAATGTTGAATTAAAATTATTTGAACTAAATAAATACCAAAATATAGCTTTATTTTGGAATTTTAGTTAATTTCAGGAGGTGAAATTGGCTGGCAAATAATATCAATGGTGATAATCAGCTTATACCTACTGGTAAGGATATGGATAGTGAGTTGAAAAATAGTTCAATAAAGGTATGAAGCTTATTTATTAAGGAATAAATTTATTAAAATGAAGCTTTAAAAGATAATTAATTCAAATTTTATTTGTTTTGAACATCATGCTTAATTCAGGAAAATCATTTTTAAAGTCAAAATAGATTGAGAATTTTGCTGAAAACACCAGATGTATACCAACTACTCTTACAGGAAGTGTTAAACCTATAGCAGCTTTCTAGGGTCTAGGATGCAAATGTAAAATATATAGTGCTTAATGTTTAGGTTAACATTTACTTCTCATAAAGCATTATAATAAACATGATATCATGTCCACTAAATATCATAGTGAATTTACTCTATTGGATAACTAATAAATGCTAGCAAGAAGTTTATATTGGTAGCATTATTAGGTAATTACATTATCACCCATAATCTAAGATACCAAATTATTTGTTTTGATCTTAACCAATATTTTATTTTATTGTATTTTATTTTTTATTTTTTTAATTTTTGCCTTCTCTAGGGTCGCTTCTGCGGCACATGGAAATTCCCAGGCTAGGGGTCCAATCAGAGCCATAGCCTCCAGCCTACACCAGAGCACAGCAACGCGGGATCCGAGCCGCGTCTACAACTTACACCACAGCCCACGGGCAATGCCAGATCCTTAACCCACTGAGCAAAGCCAGGGATTGAACCCGCAACCCCATGGTTCCCACTTGGATTCGTTAACCACTGAGCCATGATGGACACTCCTTAACCAATATTTTAAACTAACTGCTTTTACTCTTAAAATCTTTTTTTTTTAATTAATTGGTAGGCTATGTAGTATAAGAATTGCATTTATATATTTATCATTTTATTTATTTCATGTATAATTTAATACCCTAAAAAGTCTAGGATAGTGTTAGTAAGAATAAAATATGGGATCAAGCTGAAACCATTTGATTGAGACTAAGAAAAATTTTCCTGTGAACTGTAAGAGGGACAGCCCTAGATTTTCCAATACAAATTCATATGGATTTGACTCTTGGGTATATAGGTAGTAATAGTGGTAATCAGAATATGAAACTACTACTGTAGACGCCAATGTTGTTAAATAGTCCTGATGCTAACAGATTAATCATTCTTCACTGAAGTTAAAGCAAAACTAACAGAGTTGGTTGTAATAAATTGTACAAGAAAAAGAGGATCAGTATCAATACATTGTTATATAAAGAAATAGATGATAATTAAAAGGGTCAGTGTTAGGCTCCATTTCAAAACTGAAGTCATCAGATGTGAAGTAAAATTTTACTTGCCATTTAAACCATATAACTAGGGAATATTTTACCATTGCCATGAAATCCATTTTTCAGAAGTAATACTGAGTCATAGATGCCATAAGAATTAGTGTAAGATGTATTAAAATAGTTCTAAGATAAACATCTAGGGCAATAAGCAGTATCTATAATATTCATTTTTTTATTTATTTCTTTTAGATTGTGGGGGCACAGGTGATAGATATTTCAGTAGTTAGAAAGATAAAAATGTTAGGAAATGAAACTGCTATTGGATTTAGTCGTTTAGTAGTTTAATTCATGTTCATGATCAGCCTCCCTCAAATTCTGGTATAAGGGCTCCACTTGAGTGACTGAAATTTCAAAAATATCCTGGAATAAAATATTTCTAATACATTAAAGAGAATTAATTCATGTTAAACTTCTTTTTATATAACTGATATATGGGGAACTTTGACAGTATCTTCTTAGCCACTGTTCCTTCATTAATAGCATATTCTTAGTGTCTTGTTTAATAGTCTGGGAATAAATAGTTGATTATTTAAAATAGAATTTTTAATAGTGCATATTATTAAATTTAAAATAAGTACAGATTATAAAGGCCCACTTTAGTGCACAGGAGCCTAATTTTATTATATAGTAAGAATGTGTGTGCAATTCATTAGGTATTTTCTATAAATATAAGTTTCCTAGAGGATTGATTGAATTAGAACAACTGTGAAATCTACAATTGTAAGAAGTATTATAAGAAACATGATTGAGGCTACTGATAGGCATTTACAGTTTTGATGTGGATCAATTTCAAAAATATTCTAAAAGTACCATAACAAGCACAATGTCTATGAAATTATGGTCTTAACCATACAATTTCAGGGCCATAAATTTTCTTTGTTTATAATAAAGACCATGTCTAATAGATGTTAATCCTTCTCACTTTACTTGCCTTGGAATAACAACTGATTTTAGATTTAAAGAAGAAATATTTCATGGAAGAATCATATATTCTAATGAGGCAATGTTTAGATTGGCAGTTCCAAGAGGATTACTACATGACTATAAATTTCTAGGAGATAAAATTCTCTGAGTTATAAGTTTTAGCCAAAGTTGAGACCTTCATAGTCTATATAATCACCAGGGTACTGAATATAGTTTCCTTGCTTATGCATCCTATGTATAATAGTTTGCATCTGCTAATCCCAAAATCCCTATCCTTCCCTCCCCTATTCCTCTCCTTTGGCAACCACAAATCTGTTCTCTATTTCTGTGAGTCTGTTTCTCCTTTATAAATGTGTTCATCTGTGTCATATTTTAGATTTCACCTATGAGTGATATATGATATTTATCTTTCTCTCTAGGAATTACCTTACTTAGTATGAAAATTTCTATGTCCATCCATGTTGCTGCAAATGGCATTATTTCATTCTTTTTATGGCTGAGTAATATTCCATTGCGTGTATGTGTTGTGTGTGTGTGTGTGTGTATATATATATATATATATCACACTTAGTGATTCCAAATCAGAAAGGTGGGAGAAAATTAAAAACATTAGTTTGGAGAGTTGTAGCCAGATATTTGAGAAAAGTAGAAGAATTCAGTTTATAGATAGATAACAAAACCTTAAAGACAATGAACAGGACTAGAATCTGGTATATGCAGATGCTATAATTTTCTACCAAAACATAATTTTTTTCCTCTACAACTTCTAATTTATAAGAGAAATAATCACAGTAAGGCTAATTTGCATAATTACTCTGATCTCATTCGACTTTGCCTATTTATTTACATAAGGGTGGCAAGAATAGTGATTGATCATAGAGACGTTTAGAATCTGTTTTCCAGATTCTATTGGCTATTGGTAATATTTATCATGTCTTACTTGCTAAGAAAGGCTTATAGAAATCATGATGTTGGCTTGAAACCAATTAGAGTGGGTTTCATTTCTTCTTGATATTATGGTTTCATCTGTTTGGTTATTTGAAAGCATGATGTGTTAGAAAGCCTCTCTGAAGTCACTCAATATTTGTCCTAAGCTCTAGTGCTGTTTTGTTTTAGGGTAAAACCCTGTCAGATTATTAATATTTTATTATCATTACTATCAGTGGACAAATGATTCCATAGATGAGAGGGTGTTTCATGTTGTGTTAGCATTTGCATAGGCTGATTATTACCATTGCATATCAGAAAGGCCAAGAAAATGCTGGGCAAAGAAAGTTAAATAAATTGTTAAATCTAGAATAACTGCTAGTGTTTTCCTCATATAGTGTATAGCATAGGTCTTGAAAATAATGAGAATCAGTAAGCAAAGCCACTTATGATAATGAATGTGGCTTCAATAGACATGATAGAAATGAGCAAAAGCATAATAGGTATCTTATGGAACACTATATAATAATGAATTAGATAATTCCTACTTATCTGTTACAATAAGTAGGAAAATAAAGCCAGGATTATAGCTGGTGATCATGCATTGCTTAAGTCTTAAACATAGCTAGTCAGTCAAAGACTTTTACGTATATTAGGGTAATAACAATTATGGTAAAAATTCCAGTAACAGAAATGAGATATGCTTCCATAATTACTTCAATATTTAGGGTATAATTGTAATGCAATATATAATAAATCCTAAAATTTCAATTGATAGTGTGGCAGCCCAGACTATTATTATGTAACTAAATAATTTGTTACCTAACAGTATGTTACAGTTGGTAAAATTATTCCAAAATTTGTACTTCAGTATGTGTAATCAATTAGAATAAGTGTTGATATTAAGATCTCTACCTCCTGCTAAGTCAAAAATTGCATTTTGTTACTATAATCTCTAATCTCTGCTACAATTACAGAAAAATTACTACTAATAAAACTGCAATAATTAATATAAATCAAAGAAGTAGTGGCTGGGAGTGGCGCACTGGTTAATAAATCTGACTGGGAACCATGAGGTTCTGGGTTCAATCCCTGCCCTTGCTCAGTGGGTTAATGATCCGGTGTTGCCATGAGCTGTGGTGTAGGTCGCAGATGCGGCTCAGATCCCGCATTTCTGTGGCTCTGACGTAGGCTGGCAGCTACAGCTTCGATTAGACCCCTCACCTGGGAACCTCCGATATGCCTCAGGAGAGGCCCAAGAAATGGCAAAAAGACAAAAAAAAAAAAGAAGTAGTAACTGGTATTGTGATGTAAAAAGTTGAATTTTGAGAAACAAAAACCAAGCAGGAGGCATAACTCTCCCAGACTTCAAGAAATGCTACAAAGCCACAGTCATCAAAACAGTGTGGTACTGGTATCAAAACAGACAGACAGACCAATGGAACAGAATAGAGAACCCGGAAATAAACCCTGACACCTCTGGTCAACTAATCTTTGACGAGGGAGGCAAGAACATAAAATGGGAAAAAGAAAGTCTTTTCAGCAAGCATTGCAGGGAAACCTGGACAGCTGCATGCAAAGCAATGAAACTAGAACACACCCTCACACCATGCACAAAAATAAACTCAAAATGGCTGAAAGACTTAAATAGACGACAGGACACCATCAAACTCCTAGAAGAAAACATAGGCAAAACACTCTCTGACATCAACATCATGAATATTTTCTCAGGTCAGTCTCCCAAAGCAATAGAAATCAGAGCAAAAATAAACCCATGGGACCTCATCAAACTGAAAAGCTTTTGCACAGCAAAGGAAACCAAAAAGAAAACAAAAAGACAACTTACAGAATGGGAGAAAACAGTTTCAAATGATGCAACTGACAAGGGCTTAATCTCTAGAATATATAAACAACTTATACAACCCAACAGCAAAAAAGCCAATCAATCAATGGAAAAATGGGCAAAAGACCTGAGTAGACATTTCTCCAAAGAAGATATACAGATGGCCAACAAACACATGAAAAAATGCTCAACATCGCTGGTTATGAGAGAAATGCAAATCAAAACTACCATGAGATACCACCTCACACCAGTCAGAATGGCCATCATTCATAAATCCACAAATAACAAGTGCTGGAGGGGGTGTGGAGAAAAGGGAACCCTCCTGCACTGTTGGTGGGAATGTCAACTGGTACAGCCACTATGGAGAACAGTTTGGAGATACCTTAGAAATCTATACATAGAACTTCCATATGACCCCACAATCCCACTCTTGGGCATCTATCCGGAAAAAACTCTACTTAAAAGAGACACGTGCACCCGCATGTTCATTGCAGCACTATTCACAATAGCCAGGACATGGAAACAACCCAAATGTCCATCGACAGAGGATTGGATTCGGAAGAGGTGGTATATATACACAATGGAATACTACTCAGCCATAAAAAAGAATGACATAATGCCATTTGCAGCAGCATGGATGGAACTAGAGATTCCATCCTGAGTGAAATGAGCCAGAAAGGCAAAGACAAATACCATATGATATCACTTATAACTGGAATCTAATATCCAGCACAAATGAACATCTCCACAGAAAAGAAAATCATGAACTTGGAGAAGGGACTTGTGGCTGCCTGATGGGAGGGGAAGGGAGTGGGAGGGATCGGGAGCTTGGGTTTATCAGACACAACTTAGAATAGATTTACAAGGAGATCCTGCTGAATAGCATTGAGAACTTTGTCTAGATACTCATGTTGCAACAGAACAAAGGGTGGGGAAAAAAATGTAATTGTAATGTATACATGTAAGGATAATTTGATCCCCTTGCTCTACAGTGGGAAAATAAAATTAAAAAAAAAATGCCTGGAGCAAAGTAAGACCCATAAAAAAAAAGTTGCATTTTGTTAATTAGTGGGACCTAAAATTGATGAGACCCCCATCAGATGAGTGACGCAGATAGTTAAATGTATTGTGCTACAGGTGTTTGATTGTGAGCTAAAAAAGGGGAACTTTGTTCTCTTTATTATTTTTTTTTTTCTTAGGGCTTTTCCATAAGCTCCCAAGGCTTATGGAAGTTTCTGGTCAGGAGTCAAATTGGAGCTATAGCTGCCGGCCTACACGACAGCCACAGCAATGCCAGATCTGAGCCATGTCTGTGACCTACACCACGGCTCATGGCTACACCAGATCCATAATACACTGAGCAAGGCCAGGGATCAAACCCTCTTCCTCATGAAAAAGGATTCATTAATGCTGAGCCACAATGGGAACTCCCTGTTTATTTTGTTCTTGCTTTTACTTCTGCTGTTGATGATGCAAGGACTAAAGGAATCAGGAGAGTAGTAATCAAAAGCTTATTTATTTATTAGAATGCTGTAACTGAAGCACCTATTGGTGGTGGTGTTAGTGAGTTTCAAAATCCTCCAGTCATTATGGTCTTGCTATAAAGAAAATTATTACTAAGACCTGGGCAATAATAACCAATTATACATTTAAGTATCTCCTAGTAAAACCCTCATTGATTAAAATCTACCTGTACTATCTGTCTCTGCTATTAGTTGTTCTATTCTACTGTTCTATTCTAGTTTAAAAACAAAGTAGTCAGTATAGAGAAGTGACCACTTTGTGTTTTGTTGAGAGTAGTCAAGAGTAGATAAATCTATTTAAAATGGCTAAGAATAAACTTTATGTAGCAAATAAAAGGGCAGAGGATAATCCTTCATTTTGCCAAGCAGATTCCAAAAAGTAGTTTAAAAAAAACCTTGTCTTGGCTTCTCCTGCCTCTCTCTCCAAAGTTAGACATAGATCAAATCTAGTAGTTCAGGATGGTAGTTATAAATGTAAATAACTTGTGCATATATTTGCAAGTATTATTACATATAATGGAATAATTGCCAAACTGACCTCATGTGGAATTATGTTATACACAAAGGGTTCTGATTAGGGTGTATTCTGAGCTTAACTGGTTACATGGCTAAGCTTGATGTGGACAAATGGTAGTTTGAAATTTAACTCTGTAGTGGATATGTTTGTGGTGTGGGGATTATGACTGTTTATTTCAAGATCAGGTTGATGATAGGTTAATGATCTATACTAGCATTGATAAGTTACAGAACAAAGTTGTCTTTGATATGTCATTTTATGGTGTCTGCATAAAGATGGTTAAAGTCCATAAGGACCTATAGTATTTGGTTCTCTTTTGAAAATCAATGTGATCTGATTTTTTTTGGGGGGTGGTTAGGGCCATACCTGTGGCATATGGAGGTTCCCAGGCTAGGGGTTGAATCAGAGTTGTAGCTGCTGGCCTACACCACAGCCACAGCAATGGGTAATCCAAGCCTCATCTGTGACCTACACTACAGCTCACAGCAATGCTGGATTCTTAATCCACTGAGCGAGGCCAGGGACAGAAACTTCATCCTCATGGATGCTAATCAGATGCATTTCTGCTGAGCCAAGATGGGAACTCTGACCCAAGTTTTTTGTTGAAGCATTAAGAAGGCAAATAGTGTAGGGAAAATTAGTAATTATAAATTAATAGGAACATACTTGTTAGAAATGTCGACCCCCTGTAAACAGTTTTAAATTTATATTATTATTAGATTCTGTCACCTAAATGAGCCCAATTCTTGGCTTATTTAATATCTATTTAATATTTGACTGTTCTGGGGAATGTACCTTATAAGTTCTTTCATACTGTGAGACATCTTTGTATAAAGAATAACTAAATAGAACTTCTCTGATCTGAACTCGTCACATAGAATTTTAATGATGTAACAAAAGAAACTTTTACTAGAAGTCACATTTTTAGACTATTAGGATATAACAATAAAACCATAAACTTTAACATCAACTTGACCTCTAAAATAGGATTTCATTTTTTTTCCACTTGAGAAACCTATTCTATTGGCAAAACTTTTGAGTAAACTAGTAATATTTATACATTTAATTAGTCTACATTTGATCACTTGGTGACTTTCCTATACTCTGAGATCACCTTAAGCAAAATAATTAATGCAGGCTACCTTTTTTTTTTTTTTTTAGTCTTTTTAGGGCTACATCTGCCAAATATCGAAGTTTCCAGTCTAGCGGTCAAATCTGAGCTTGCAGATGCCAGCCTACACCAGAGCCACAGCCACAGCAATACCAGATCTAAGCCGTGTCTGTGATCTACACCACAGCTCATGGCCACGCTGGATCCTTAACCTATTGAGCAAAGCCAGGGGTCAAACCCGCATACTCACGGATACTAGTTGGGTTCATTACCACTGAGCTACAACAGGAACTCCCAGGTTATGATTACTTTAGTTACTTAGATAATAAATTGTGTTATTCAGTGAATACATTTAAATTTTATAAGTTCTTTTGATAAGTAGAGGGAAGATTTATTAAGTTATTTTAACTTATTTTGATCTTTACTGCATTTACATTTTAGGTTAACAGTATATTAAATTAGTATATTCCAAAATTTTTTCTATATATTTTCTAGCTATAGTTTATCTATTTTGGCAAAGTACTATAAAAAAGTATTTCTTATTACTTACATTAATTTTTTCCCTGTGTATATAGGTTAATCCAATATGGTGTTAGGAGTTGGTTTTTCTTGTAGGGTTAGGGTTAGGGTTAGGGTTGTGATAGAATGCATTTGCTTTGGTGTTGCTCTTAAGCTAATATTAATTTTATGACCAATTACTCTCTGAAGAAGGTTTTATTCTATTTCAAATGACCTGTACATCTAAATTTACATGATGATTGATTCTTCAAGGAAATTCAAAGCTGAACTTAAATTCTGCTTCAGAATATCAGCTATCACCTGGCTCATTTTTTGTTGTTGTTGTTTTTTGGTGTTTTTTGGTTGCCGTTTTGTTATTTTTTTAACCTCTATCTGTAAATGTCACAGAGAAAAATTTTCCCTATCAATTGTTTATAGGCAGCTTGTATATTTTCTTCTTGTGATGTAAGTTCTCTGTTTATTATGTTTTAGTTAATTCATTATATTAAAATATAAGATTTACTCTTTCCTTCTTTTTTTTGGTTTTGAAACTTTAATGAGAAAAAAATATTGATTTCAAGAACACTGAGTTTGTTGTGTCACTGGGTCAAAGGTTTGGGATTGAAACAGAACTAGCAAATAGATTATATATAAACAAAAATACACACAGTCGTAGAATGAAAAAGTGGCGCCTGGCACAGTTATGTCTTGGTTTCCTTCTCATTCACACTGGGAATCCTGCAGCTGATGAGACATCCAGACTCTGGATCCTACAAGGTGTCCTCCAACACATCAACCTCGAGCAGCACCAGTGTGTGGTTCAGCCTCTGCAATTTCTCTTCACTGCTTACATCCCTAAACCAGCCCTTTGAGGAACTTGCCCAGACAAAAGGTATCTGCCATCTCCGGAAGCACTGCTGATTCCACCTTAGATTTCATGCCTGTTTAATAGGGGTTGAATTGCATAGGGGATGGACTGCATAGGGTTGAAACTTGGTGGCCTGAAGGGACAATGGAAGCCATGAGCACTACACCCCCAGCCCAGTCCCAGTACTAGTCCCCCTCCAGCCCCCCATCCCATGCAGCAGATTGTGGGCTAGTTACTCCCTACGGTCACCAAGCCATCTTGCCAGACCAAACGGAAGTAGGTCAGCACTCTGCCTGTGGCACTTCTGGGACATTCCAAGTGCTATATCCTGTTGGATCGCTGGTAGGAGCAAAATTGGAGAGCTTGCTAGAAAGCTTTCCTCTTTTTAATGTTAAGTTTGTCTTTCATGTTTTGCTTTGTGGTACTCTTTAACATTTAAATTAAATTTTTCTTTTCCATACTAGTGAATATTTGGTATAATTACTAGTAAGGATTTTATTTAGTTTATTAGGAGTAATTGCATTTTTGTTAGTTTGAGCTAGGATTGGTTCAAAGTGGTATCAAGTTTAAATTCCCCAGATGAAGGCTTGATGCTTTAAATTGCACTTTGGTTTGCCCATGTGACTTTGTAGTATATTTAACCACATTATTTCATTAAACTTTTAGATTACTATTACTTATTTTATATTATTCATATTATCTTTGGGGTTTTGTATTAGCTGTGTGCATGCTTTGAGAACTAATTCAGTTGGCTTATTATTGTTAGTTTACTTTTAGCCTTTTAGTTTCCTAAAGTTTCTATTAATGGACTCGGAGGATGTAGCTTATTCTCTGTGCCCTCATCTAACACTGTTATGATAATTCTTGTTATTTCATCTCCATTTTTAGCATTTGCTGAAATGGTATTATACTGGTTAAATCTGCCAGTGGTAATGAAGATATACTGATTATAGAACAGGGTTCTTCAGAGGAGTTTAACACATGGCAAAACATTTTCAATTTAAGCTACTTCTAGTAGTATTTTGGTGATTTAAAAAATACATATATATGTAACACTGTGTCTTAATGCATTTATCCCAGCTATTGCAATTGATGGTAATGCTCTCTATATATAGTTACAAAATATTTTGTTTAGATGTATTTTACAGAATTTATTTTCAAAGTCAAGATTAGTTGTTTAAAAACATTATCTGTAAGATAGTTAAGTTGAGAAAAATCATTTTCCTTTAAAATATGTCTCCAGAAAAGACACAGAAATAAACATAACAACATTGTTAAATATGTTGTAAAATTCTCTGAAGCCCAAATAAATAACTTTTAGATCCACTGAATGAATATCCATTCCTAGTAAGATAAGAATCTCTGTGCTGTTGATGTATTATACTTTTTTAAAGGTATTAGACTTAAATAGAACAATCATTATCATTTTGAAACTAGGAAGAAAAATAAAATGGCTTGTGAATATGGTTTCTTTTTCTTTTCAAAATCAATGTTAATACATTCATGTGTTTTTTCTTTATTTTAACATATGCATGCATGCACATAAGGGGAGGAAAAGAATCTAAAATATGAATAGAAGAAAGTCCTGGAGAAAGCATAATTGAGGTTTTTCATGCTCTGAGAACTGCTTCTGTCAAGACTCATAAATTAGGAAGAGCACATATCTTTCAGGTAAACTGTAAAATCCTGTCTGGTAAATGAGATGTAGAACTTGACACAAGTTGTGAGAAAGTGAAAAACAACACTAGCAGCTCACTGCTGGAAGCTGACAGCTTGGCCTTAGTGTTCCCAACTACCCATAAACAACTTTTTCAGAATGCAGTCAATACTTAGACAAGGCCGCTCTGTGACCACGATAGATGGAGAAAAGGATATTTTGCAACTACAAAAGTCACTAAATGTCCCCTTTTCCAGGAAAGTGTGAATGACTCCCTTGGGCTGCTCCCGCAGCAAATGGAGGTTCCCAGGTTAGGGGTCGAATCAGAGCTGTTGCTGCTGGCCTACTCCAGAGCCACAGCAACGTGGGACCCAACCTGCGTCTGTGAGCTACACCACAGCTCATGGCAATGCTGTATCCTTAACCCAATGAGTGAGGCCAGGGATCGAACCCACAACCTCATGGTTCCTACTTGGATTCGTTAACCACTGCACCACAATGGGAACTCCCTCCTCCCCCCTTTTTTTTTTTAACTTTCAACAATTCTAGCTCTACTTTGGACCCCCTGCCTCCTAGATTAAAAATATAAAGATACCCAGTGGCTTATGTCTGCTATCTGACAGGATCCCACCCCAAATTATCCACAGGTCTCTAAATTCTGCTTAGAATCTCTCAGCAGGAGTCCAAGTATTATAATAAGCCCCTTCTCACTGTTTTGCAGACACTCCGTGTTCCTCTGGTGTGTGTTCTCCCTTGCTGCAAGAGGCTAAATAAACCTAAATTTTTTTGATTACAGGTGCATGGTGGTTGTTGGCTGGTTGGCTTTGACAGTAGTGGCAGGAGATAGTCTCATATAGTTAGCCTAGAATAAGATCATTAGGCATACTAGAACATACGGTGCCAAGGAAATGACCCTTTATTTTTTCGACTGTAGATGGTCATTGGAAGATGTCACACACAGGGGACAGCACTGAATTATTGAAACCATCATTTGGGTGGAAGTTTGGGAGATAAATTGGTGTAGGGGCAGGATTAAAAGGAGATAACTTGGGAGACAGTTTCAGCCATCTGGACAAGAGGTGATTCTGCTCACAATTAAAGATTGCTAGTATAATATAAAGAAGTAGACAGGAAAAGAACAGGGCTCAGTAAGTGATTCAAGTGATGCCATTTACTGAAACGTGATGTGGATGGAACAGCTTTGGGGAGGATCAGATGTTTAGTTGTATAGGAGTTACTTGTGAGGTCTGGTAGTCCAGGAGGCAATTCAGTCCATCGATCTGACACTCAGGAGGGATATTTGGATTGGAAAACAGATTTGGTTGCTACAGCAGAAAGATGACAATTGCAGCCATTTTAATTTTTATGTGACATTTAGTTATATCCTACGCTGAATGGACCCAGAAGCCTCTGGTATACTAGTTTTTGTTGTCTCCTTCTGGCAACCAACTAACTGATGCATTCAATTGTAAAACACAGTGTGAAATAGCATAGGATAATTTATACCTGACTGAAGAAGACAAATAGAGTAGAATCAGGCAGTTTGTAAATACAGCTCTGCTATGAGGTTAGATAATATACATTCTCTCCTGGTCATGAATCCATGTTGTCAGGCAAGAATGACCTTCAGTAGAATTCCTCAGTTTAATTCCTCAGATCCAACCAAGCCCACGGCAGATTAGATGAATAGATGTGTACGTGGAGAATTTCTCTATGAAAGGAGTTTAATCCTTCTTCCTTTTTCAGGAGAGATGACAGATGTGAAAGAATAATAATTGATAATTCCTGCAGGGAGGAGAATGTTGGTAATCCATAGTCAGAGGAGTTTTAATAATGATTCACTTCCACATCCATTGCACTCAATTTTTTTTTCAAATCAGTCAATATCTTGAAGAACACATGGGTTCTAGCAGAATAAACCATTCTTAGTCCATGATTAAGCAAAGCTGTTCTGTATCTGGGTTTTTATTCTTGTTGTCTGTATTTTTGTCCCCAGTAGCTGTAAATCAAACATTTATTGTTTGAGTTACTTATTTTTCAATCATAGCTTTGGACAATATGAGAGAGTGTATAACAATATTGGATATTCATGCAGTAGACACTGTACTACATACCTTACATACACTATCGTATTTAATTATCACAATCTCATGATTTAGTTAACAGTTTAATCCTGATGTTAGGGTTGAGACAACTGAGGTTTAGAGAAATTGTTCATTATGATATAGGTTAGTAGATGTTGGAATTGTCTCCAGAGATAGAACTCTTTAAGAACAATACCTTCGTTTACATGGTACAACAAAATGTGCATAGTCTTCTGATAAGGAAAAATGTCACCAACCTAATCATTGTATTGTTCTTACTTGATAGCAGTATTTATTATTGTTAGTTTCTAGGTTTTGATTGGTTTCAAAATATAATTACTGTCTGACAAATTTTATATGGGATGTAAATTAATCTCTGACATTTTACGTAGTACTGTAATTCAATTTTCTTTTTGCATGCAATATCATAATCATCTTTCCCCTTTCATTGCATCTTAAAATTGGAAAAATCCTTTTATTATCTATTATAATGACTCTCCCTTTCCCGTATGTTTTCTTGAACAACAGAAAATTTTGACATGGATGTATTAAACTTTTCATTTTCTACTGCTTATTTGGTTTTAATCCCTATAGCATTAGGAACATTATCCTTTATCTGTACCCCACACACTTCTTTTTTGTTAAGTAGTAAGGTCCATGAACCTTGATGTGCTGATTTAAAACTCAGAGTCCTGAACACCACATTACTGAATCGGAGTCTCCAGGGATGAAGCTGATGAATCTGGAATTTTATTAGGATTCTAAGTAAGTTTTATGTGTACTGTAGTTTGATGACCACAACTCTAGGGAGAGATAATTGCCCATAATTCCCTGAATATTTGAGCCATCTGTTAATCTTTCGTTATATAATGAAAATAACACATTTGTTTTTATTATGTCTGAAATTGCTAGTAATACATTATCTCTCCACACTTCTTACACTTATTAGAAGTTATTTTTGGTAGCACATAATTAGTACATGAGTATCATCGTACATATAAAACTCAAGTGTGAAAAGATACATTTTACGTAAGGTATGACTCAGTGTTAGAATTCATAAACATGGATTAACACTTTTAAAGAACAAGGAAGACTCATAGCTGTAGACACAGGGGATAAAAGTTTTACGCTGAAAGGATGAAGGACATGATACCAGGTATTTCTCACCACGTCGTTGGAAAAAGGGTTTTACTTTTATTCACAGCTAGCACCAAAAGGTGGGAGCAGGCGAAGTAATACACTTACATACACTAAAGCCAATATGATTCATTTTCATCAGTTTCCTTAGAAAAAAATGAATGAAATAATTAGACCTGCCACTTTCAAAATGAGTGTAAATGTAAAATCACTTGCAGTGAATAAAATGAATACAAAAGATTTATTGGTTTCATATTTTGGTTAAGTAAGGAAGTGAATGGGACATGGAAGTAATGCCCAGGAAAGGGAAGCCATAAAGGCAGTAACTATGTGAGGACAGAGACAGGAAGGTTTATGTGTTAGTAAGGGGAAAAAAGGAAAGCATCTTCTGAGACTGATAATTGCTGCACAAGATCCATTTCCTCCCTCTTCTTTAGTAGCAGGTCCTGAGTATTATTTGAGTACTTACTATCCACAGCTATCTGACAACACTTCCCCATTCGCCCGTACCTCAATACAATGAAGATGAAATTTGAGTCAATATGATATAAGGAAACCACAGAAGGTGGCTAATGGGGTTTCCCTTGTTGGGAGAAACACCTTTTATTCTTCCATTCTTTCTCTGTCTTGATTCCTGAATTTGGTTGTGTGGTGGACAGAGCTCCAGAAGTTCACCTGTATAAGGAAGTATACTTGGGCACAGACACCAAGCAAGGGTATGAAAGCAGAATTATAGAAAAACTCTATTTCCTTGATGATGCTCACACCAATCCTGCACTGCCCACCTCAGGGATTTTATTTCATTTTTGGCTGTGCCTGCAGCATACAGAAGTTGCTGGGCCAGGGATCAAACCCACACCACAGTGGTGATCTGAGCCACAGCAGTGACAATGCTGATTACTAGACTGAAGGGTTCATTTCTGGATAAATGCCTGTATAAGATAATATTCTTAAAGATACTTGCAGTAAGAGGTCCCTCATTAAAATAACTAGCCCAGAGCTCTAGATCTCCCACCAGTCTGAAAGCCCTTTCCATATATTCAGAGCTTCCCATATGCTTCCTATTGAGTCCTACTGAATAGAACTTCATAGCAAAGAATGGTAAAAAATTAAGGTAAAAGAATGTATACATAGAACTACCATATGACCCAGTAATCCCACTCATGGGCATATATCCAGACGAAACTTTCCTTAAAAAAGACACATGCACCTACATGTTCATTGCAGCACTATTCACAATAGCCAAGACATGGAAACAACCCAAATGTCCATTGACAGATGATTGGATTCGGAAGATGTGGTATATATACACAATGGAATACTACGCAGCCATAAGAAAGAACAAAATAATGCCATTTGCAGCAACATGGATGGAACTAGAGACTCTCATACTGAGTGAAATGAGCCAGAAAGACAAAGACAAATACCATATGTTATCACTTATAACTGGAATCTAATATACAGCACAAATGAATGTTTACACAGAAAAGAAAATCATAGACTTGGAGAATAGACTTGTAGCTGCCTGTGGGGATAGGGAGGGAGTGGGAGGGATCGGGAGCTTGGGGTTAACAGATGCAAACTATTGCTCTTGGAATGGATTTACAGTGAGTTCCTACTGTGTAGCATTGAGAACTATATCTAGATACTTACATCGCAACACAACAATGGGGGAAAAAGTATGTATACATGTATGTGTAACTTGGTCCCCGTGCTGTACAGTGGAAAAAAATAGAATGTATACATGTATGTGTAACTGGGTCACCATGCTGTACAGTAGAAAAAAAATATAAATAAGTGATAAAAATTAAGGTAAACAGTTGAATATGAAAGAAAAACATCAAAAATGAAGAGGTATAAGGAAGTGATATATACATCATACACTAAAAACATATCTATCTTTAGTGTAGGATACAGAAATTAGCACTTATATCTATCTATCCATCTATATAATTTTCTCAGAGGAAATGAGAAAATATTCCATGACATAAGTAAGAAAATGATAAAAATAAAAATTTAGAAGATAACAAAAAGTCTTTTTGGATATTTAAAATATTGTTGCAGAAATTAAAAATAAAAGAAGTGGGGAATTCCCTGTATGGTACAGCAGGGTTGTTGGTGCCTCTGTAGCTCCAGACACAGGTTTGATCCCTGGCTGGTGCAGTGGGTTAAGGGATCCAGTGTTGCTGCACCTGCAGCATAGGTCACAGCACAACTCTAGCTTGGATCTGATCCCTATACTGGGAACTCCATTTGCTGCAGGGAGCCCCCCCCCCCAAAAAAAATTTAAATAAAAAAATAGGTGGAAATAAAATTGAGATGTTCTCTTAAAGAGTAGAAAAAAAAGGCCATGTAATGGAAAGTAGAAGCAAAAATTAATGATATTGGGGAATAAGTATAGGTAGTCTAACATCTGCATGAAAGAAAGTCCAGAAAGAGAAGGCTAAGGAAATGCGGTGGAGAGAATTATCAAACAAAGAGTTAAATGGATCCCATGAGAAGGAAAGGAATATGGAGAAAGGGAGGGAGGAAAGGACAGATCTGGGGAAGGAGAAACAAATTTGGAATCAAAATGGTGCCTAGTGTTTCCAAAAGTCATACTAGAATCTTGCAGACAGGGGATAAATTAATTAAAAATACAAGAGGAAAAATTTTGAGCCTAGAATTCTCTCCTTGACAAAAAAACCAAATAATTCTAACAGTAGTAGATTGAAGGTATTTTTCAAACATACAAGATATCTAAAACCTACCTGTCTTGTGCTCTTTCCAGGGAGTCTACTGAAAAAGGCACTCTGTCAAGATGAGCTAAGGAATTTAACACATGAACCTCATTTGAGAAACACAACATTAGTCCTGTAACTAGGAAAGAATCTCCCCCCAAAATGGAAACTAGAGGGCCCAAGATGACAACTTTGCCCTGAGTTTGGAGAAAACTTCACAAAGTGACCCAAAGTAGGACTCCAGCTTTTACAGTTACCTCAGATAGTTCTGCTCTAAGGCAGCTCAGATTTGAGCAGTAGGATACCTGACTCCAGAAAGAATATTTTCAGAAAGAAAATACATCACATAAGATAGATGTCATTTTTCAATGTTTTTAAGTGGAAATTTATAGTTATGAAAGGTGGTTTGAGTGCCGGTTACTGATACATTTAGCACAAAGCAAACAAAAATAACTCTTACTTCAAGTTAAATAAAAAGCTATGCATGAAAGAAAATCAAATCTTGGTGTACTTCTGCAATGAATTTTATTTACATGTAATGATGGTATGGACACCACACATTGACTTTAATAAACATTATTATGTAACTCTCTTGGGGAGGTAAAAGAATGGGAAGTGTGTTGTAGAATTCAGCATATAAAAGACCAGCCAAATCCACACTGGATGTTTTTAAAAACTGAAAATCAAGAAACAACAGTATAAACATGTTATTTGGAAAGATGTAGCTAAGTAAGAAATTATCACCTAAGGGAGTTGAAAGGGGTGGTCTCTGAGGAAGAGAAATGATTAGAATGAGTAGATGATTTTCAATAAAATGTCTTGTAGTCTTAATTAAAATTTTAACCTACATTTTCTTTTATAATTCTAAATACAAACAAATATTAAATAAAAAGACATGAGGACTCCTTTTGTAATGGCATTTTGAGGCTGTCATGCCTTTGTCATTGAGTGCTCCATTTCATCAGCTACATCCTAACATTGCTTTGTTCAGAGAAATAGGAGCAAAGCAAAGAACACTGTCTCTGGAGGAGTGGGAGATGAAGACACAGCAATACTTTCACAGGAAAAGTTACATACTTTCTAGTTTACCCTTGTCCTGCTTAGGACATTTATTTGTTATGTAATGGTAAAAGACCTAATATAATCCACTAAATTAAAAATAAAGTCATTTTTAATTAATAAAAATTGCAAAATGGGAAAAAAACATTGAAATACCTCTAAAAACTTAAAATATTTATATATATGATTAGGCAATATGGTTTTCTTTTATTTGATCCTTAGACACTACACAAAGTGACCTGAAGCAGGACTCTAGCTTTTATAGTTACTCAGATTATTCTGAATGAAAGCAGAATAATGTACCTATTATTACCAGTGCGATTTTTGTTTTGTTTTGTTTTTGCCTATTCTTATGTTACCATTTTTATGCTTTCTTTGGCAATCAAAATTAATGCTAATTCAAAGAATGATAGGAAAATCAATTCAAGAGGTTTTTTTATTTTTATCCTCCCCATGGTTTGCCTCCATGGAGCTGTTTACAAAGGTAAAAGTCTTCCTACGTACTCTCCTATCTGATGTGATTGAGTGGAGAAATTAATGAAGTCTAACATACTTGCAAAAATCTTTTAAGAAAAAAACTCTGTTATAGTCTAACTTTATAAAGCGGGAAAAAAAAGAAAACCTAATCTTTAATTAATATAGGCATTTTCCTTCTCTCGCCCTCCCTTCACCTGCCCTTCCTCTTTCTACACATACAAGCACAAACACACAGAGATCAATATAAATAAATGCATTTTTGGCTTTGGGGATATGATGTGGCTCCAGGAGTGAAGGGCAGTCTGGGAAATAGCTACCACATGGAAAAATATGTTTAAGTAAACTTACCTATGGTGTTACTTCAGGAGATAATGGGACTTTATCAACAGAAGCTGTTAATGAAGATAATAAAGAAGATATCCAAGTAAAATTAGAATATTCTCCTCTTCTTTTCTGTGAGATTCCCAGAGAGATAGTAAACTTGCAGTTGCACCCTGCATGTAGCCTTAGGTAGGTATAGACATGAGCTTGACAATCCCATGTGACAATCGGCTTGTTAGATGCTGGTGTAGCTATTAAGTCTAGGTTTACTTACTGTAAAATATGTCTTACAACTTTTTAAAGTGATTTTAACAGCATGGATATAAATACAGGAGCTGGACATGAAAGCATTTTTGTAAGGGAACAGGGTTATCAGATACTGACAAACATTTCTAGACAGGAATATTGATAAATGGCTTTCTGATTTTGGAAGCTAAGCAGCTGTCACTATAGAAAAGGACATTTGTTTAGAATACGTTTGTAGGCTGTGTTCTGAGAACTGTATTTCATTAAGAAGTGCAGCTCTCTTTCATTCCCCATTTGAATCACACATATATGCTTAAATAGAAAGTTTTCAGTTTATGCTCTGAAACTTTTATGGCCCTCTTGCTCTGAAAAAAGAAACTAGAAAGCCCTTCTTGACTGATGTGAACTGTGGACAGATGTTAGCTGCATGGATATCTCCAAGTCTGAGCCCTGATGGTTTCTGTACGTCACGAGAGTCAATCAAATGGCATGATCCTATATCCCATTGACTGTAGATAGTAAGCAGACCATTCTTGCAAGGTTTGAGGAAAGGTTTTATTACTTCTAATCCCTTCATTGTGATTTACTACTCTGCCTCTCTCATGCTACTTTCCTATGATAAAATTCACTCAAAAGTTAAAGGGGCATGGTTTCTCCCAGTCCTTAATGACTGCTTCCTGGGATGTAAGTGCAATGGCTGGAGCATCAACAGTCACCTTCTTACTTGTATTATTGCTGTAACATCCTGCTGGCTTTCTGCTTCTGCTCTTGTGCTATTTCAGTTGGCTCTCAATAAAGCAGCTAGAGAGATTCCTTTAAAGGGGAGAAAAATGATTCCATTCTTTTAAAACCTCTCCAGTAACTCCCTGGCTCATTCAAAGTCAAAGCTAAAGTCCTTTCAGAGGTCTACAGCTTACCAGTTTGGACTCCTTTCAGATGTGGGTCTCACTTTCAATTACTGCCTTCATACTTTTCACTTTATTTATTCTCCTCCCCTATGCTTGCCTCTTTTTTCAAACCATTCATGCATGCTCCAGCCTTGGATTTATTCTTCCTTCTACCTGGAACATTCTTACACAAGATATCCAAAGTCTCACCTCCTTCACAGCCTTCAAGTTTTGCATAATTTTCAACTGCTTAGTGGGACCTTTTCCATCACCAATCTATTTAAAATTGCTACCCTATCATGCCATATCCTTCCTTCCTTGATTTCTTTTCCTTTATGGAGCTTTCTGTCTTCTAACTTATAAAATGTATTGGGTTTGTCTAAGGTCTTCCCCATGACTGGAGTATAAACTTTGTATTGGTGGGGTTCTTTTGGGTCTTTTTTTTTTTTTTTAATCAACACTATATCACCTATGTCTGGAACACTGTTTCATGTTGATATGTCTCATATGGTTGCACCGGGTCAAAAAATCAGAAGGACCCCTGTACTTGGGGTTTAATGCTCTGCAGTTACTATTTAAAATGTAATTCCTATAAGTAGAAATTGACATAATACTGTAAATCAACTATAATTTAAAAAATTAAATTAAAAAATGTAATTCCTGAATGTAATTATTTCTCTTCCCTTCTTCCCTTCCCTTTCTTTCTTCCTTCCTCCATCCCTCCCTCCCTCCCTTCCTACCTTTTCTTCTTTCTAGGCTGCACCTGTGGCATATGGAAGTTCCCAGGCTAGGAGTCAAATCAGAGTTGCAGTTGCTGGCCTACACCACAGCCACAGCAACACCAGATCTGAGCAACCTCTGCAACCTACACCAAGAGCTCACAGAAATGCTGGATCCTTAACCCACTGCACAAGGCCAGGAATGGAATGCTCATCCTCATGGATACTAGTTGGGTTCTCAACACCCTGAACCACAACAGAAACTCCCTGGATGTAATTTTTAAGTATTTCATCATTGAATTTGTATCATGCATGAAGCCCAATTAGACAGTGAAGTATGTGCCTGAGGCTTGGAGCCTGAGCTTCAAGGGCCTGTCTCCTGCCACTTCTCTGCTTCCTCTGGTAGGTTCTCAGCTACCTGCTCCCCTGACCTTGAGGTCCCCAAATTCTGCCTAGTTTTCCCCTATTGTCCCCTGCCCCTGGCTTCTTGGGAAGATTGGCAATGGCAGTTTCTGCTTTGGACTGGTGTCATCACAGTGCATTTGGCAGGTAACTCAGTAGAGTTCAGCCTCCTCTTCTACTCCATTGGATCCAGGAAGTAAGTTGATATTACAGGCTCTATTTTTATACATCTCCACTTTAAAACTATCAACACCTCCCTCCTATTTGTAATGAATTATATTAAGACCTAGTCATTCTTCCCCTGGATTCTGCAGTGACCTAGCTGGTCTCTGGCCAGCTCTTTTTCTTCTTTCTAAGTTCCAGGTTTAGCTTTCTTTTACCCAGCAAGCCCCAGTGCACTCTGTTTCTCTCAGAGTATTCTTATATATCTTTGTTTTATAGGAGTATATATCATATGCATATTCCTTTTATGAGAACAATAATTTACTAGTTGAGTTTTAATGAAAAGTAGCTAAGAATTGGAAATAAACTCTGGATAGTGTTCCTCCTACAGGTTTTCAAAGGTATGTCAGTGTTCAGGAAATATGCTTACATTTTTAAGAAAGTATTTGATTCAAATAATGTATTTCTAAGTTGTAATTGGTACGATACCTATTTCCATCTAGTTACTGCAGAAATACTAACATCTTAAAGTTATTATCTAGGTGTCAGAATTTATTAATCAGAATCCTAGGAGGCCTAATCATTTCTGCAGAACATAGATACATTCTCCTAAGACATCTCATTTTAATGAAAAAGTGCCTGTCCACAAATTGTCGTGCTAGTTTTCTCCTCCCCTACTCAACATATCTAAATCCAGGTATCTTGGGGATAGGGCATTCTGTAATGAAAAGTAGATTTTACTTTTAGAATCAAAGGCAAATTATTACGTTATTTCATTTTGATCCTTTTCTCTAGAGGTCCTTTCTGCACAGCATAGATTTTTGGTACTTCACATCTGACTCAATATGAAGAAGTAGGTGGGTGTGAGCAAGGAGAGTGAGTAGGAAAATGAAGGGACTAAGAAGGGAGAATAAAAAAGAAAAGCATTTTCATGGCAAATAATGAGAGACAAAGGCTATGAATGACTGTCAGTGCATCCCATTGGATAGCGAGTTACCTGACTTTTAGCCTTCATCTCTGTATTGGCAAAGGTCAAATTTGGATCAAATTGGCAAACTAAATGCTACACTGGATTTTGAATGCTTATACTTTTCTTTAAATAGTTATCATATTACTCAATAATTTATGTCTCATAACTTATTAACATAATAAATTATTTCACTTTATATTTGAAATGAATAATCTAGTTTTTTCAGCATTTTGATGTGAATGGCTCCCGGGAAATAAATTTAATCATTCAAAAAGTAAATTTAGAAAATATTTATAAAAAAGCAAATAGGATTTTTTTTAAAGTACTCCTAGGAATTTATTAAAAACAAATATTCATTTGCTAACTGTTTGATTGTCAAAATGTACTTACCATCGTTTTGGTAGAGTTCTCTAGAGATGTTGGAGTATTAACAAACTTTGAAGATATATCAATCTTCATGAAAGTTACAAACAGAAATGATAGAGTAAAAACAACTGTCATATGTAAGCAGAGCTGAGCAAAAGTGCCAAATAGGATAATGGAACAATTACAATTAATATGTGTTTAGTGCCCACTATGTGTAAGATTGTCTACCAGGTGTTGGGGATATAAAGGTCAATGAGAAGCACAATATTCTGGGTTCTAGAGTAAGTGGGAGAATTGAAATTTAATGAAATGAACACAGAAAACTGTAATTGGACTATCTCTTCCACAAACTCTGGGATGAGAGAAAAGTGGGGAATGAAATTAATATCATTTCATTTATTGAGTATAAAAACCTTACAGTATACTAACTAGTGTTTATAGCTTGTTCAGTGGTGCCAGGAGCTCAGTTAAAAGCATTAAATGAATTAATTTCATTTAACCCACAGAAAATCACATGAAATAAAGACTCTCCTTAATCTTCTATTTCTAGAATTTTACCCTGAGGCTCAGGGAGTTTAACTCACTCTTTTAATTTACACAGCTGTTAGAGGCAGATGAATCTCAGAGGCGTGCCCTTAATAAGTACACTGTGCAAGCTAAGAGTTGAACGTGAGAGAAGTAGTGAGGAACGCAAGTCCTGAGTAAGTAATATTCTCAGGTGCGCAAAACTTTTGTGAGAAAGAAGTACTATTAAAAGTACATCTGCATGGTTTCATATGACCTGTTTTTTTCTTACTAAACCAAAGAAGCCTCCTGATATGGTTAAAATGGAAGTTTGTGGTGATGAGCAAAAGCTAGAACTGAGTGAAAATAAGGTTGACTGGGCAGCAGGGTAGCAATCAGTGGGAGGCTGACTAATTCCTAGTTATACAAGCTGTGCATTTTTATATTATACTTTGACACCCTTTCCACATTTCAATTTGCATGAATTTTGGAGGAATTAAATTAAT
Organism: Phacochoerus africanus; assembly: GCF_016906955.1. Classification (NCBI taxonomy): domain Eukaryota; kingdom Metazoa; phylum Chordata; class Mammalia; order Artiodactyla; family Suidae; genus Phacochoerus; species Phacochoerus africanus. The sequence continues at coordinate 40,075,772 of NC_062555.1, forward strand.
GAAAAAGCAAGCTTAATCTTTCAAAAGAAAAAAAATGCAATATTTATTTTTATTTCTCCATCCAAATACCAGAGACTCTACAGTGGCTAGAATCTAAATGAATACTTCTGGTAAATAACACTGTAAATCTTTCAAGAAATATGAGTTTCTTAGATCTTTAAGGCAAATAGTGCCATTTCCAGAATTGATGATGTATACTTACATTGCATATGGAAAGAAGTAACTCATTTTCCTCTTAGATGTTGGATGAACTTCTGTTTTATTTGTTAATATATCAGATGCTGCTCTGACATAGTCACTGGAGACTTTTGTTGTAGTGGCTCCCAGAATACGTGGATGTGTGTATGTGTGTTGCTGTTCTAAATGTTAAATTTTGTAACCATTTTTAGTTAAGAAGTTTTTTGAGATATAATACTCAACAGGTTAATAATTTATGCTGTTAATGATGATAAAACTAGTATTTTTATTTCTTTTTCAATTTAATGCTTTGAAAGATATCTTTGAACTAATAATTAAAACATGTTCTCTACTGTTTCATCTAGTGATTTATGATATTTAGTTTTTTAAATAAGATAATATAGGCATACAATTATATTAGACACAATTAACTCCAGTATAATAATGTCATTTTGATTGCTTATAATTTACTGTTTAAAATCTTCGTATGTATTATTTAGGCTTTTTTTTATTTTAGATGCTACAGTTATTAGGCCTATTTTAGAAGTGACTTAGAAAGTTTAAGTTATTACCTAAAGCCAAAGAGAAAAAATTTTGGGTTAAAACCTTATGCTTACTCATATTTTTTTCATTCCTAATATTTTTATTGTGGTGCATTTCTTAGCCATATTGTGTTCTTTTATATAAAACTGTATTTATGTAAATAATTCAGAATATCAACATAATAGCTCTGTTACAATCACAGAATGGTATTTGGATAGCAAAATAGCAATAATTGTGTAAATTGCTTCAAAGACAATGAAAAGTGAAAAAAATCATCTTCCCATAGAATTAATTTACACTGTTTACTATTCATCAATAGCACCTGCTTCAAATTTCCACACAATTTCACACCTCTATACATTACAAGGCAAGGTAAATGGGCTATTTAAAATACCACCAGGCCAGAACTATTTAAAGGCATATTCAGTCATGTATTATATATGTGTGTGTGTATATGTGTGTGTATATCTGTCTACCTACCTATCTATCTACCTATCTATCTATCTATCTATCTATCTATCTATCTATCTATCTATCTAAAGTCAGATGGCCTTGCATTTCTATGTTTCATTTTATTTTAAAAGGAGGAGTAACTCAATTCTTTCTCAACAGAAAAAAGAATTCACTGGAATCAACTAAATTTGTTCATGTTAATCTTGATCTTCTTTTCCTCACCTATCACATCTTCCAGCTACTTTTATTCCCCTGTATTTTTCAGTGTTGGCAACCTCTTTTTAGTTCCACATCAGACCTTCTTCTAATCTGGAATGCAATAAAATCTTTGTTTTATTTGCCTCTTTTTACAATAAGGCTAACTTTTCATCTACTGCAATATTTTTATATTTCCTAGTTTCTTTGGAACATAGCCATTGGCTAGGCTAGGCTCAGAAGCTCTCCTTTAACTTGGAGGTGATGCTAAAAACAAAATAAGAAACTGACTGGATAATGCTTATTGGGTGCATTTTCATCCTTGAAATTTCCTTTTGTTTCCTTTTAGGAGGAATATAGACTTTGACTTATCTTTCTGTGACTTTTATGTAATTAAGTTTAATTTTTTTTTCTTGGTCTTCCAGAATGCATATTATGACATTTGCCTCTTGTTCGCTTAGTATCTCTTTGGCCACTCTTTTCTATTTATCTATTTTTTTTCCCCAGTGGTTGCCTAACCCTCACTTCTCCTGGCACTGTCTTTATAGAACCTATTTGCAGAACAGAAACAGGCTCACAGACATAGAGAACAGACTTCTGGTTGCCAAGGGGGAGGGGAGTGGGGTCGGCTGAAAATTTGGGGTTAGTAGATGAAAACTATTACCTTTAAAATGGATGGGCAATGAGGTCCTCCTGTACAGCACAATAAACTAATATCCAATCTCCTGGGATAGACCATGATGGAAAATAATATAAAAAAGAAAGTATGTATATGTATGACTGAGTCACTTTGCTGTATAGCAGATATTGACACAACATTGTAAATCGAATACACTGTAACACAAAATAGTCTTTTAATAAACTATAATGGAAAATAATCTGAAAAATAATATGTATCTACATATATATGTGTATATATACCTATCTATATATCTATATATGAATTACTTTGACAAACATTTGAAAGTAACACATTGTAAATCAACCATACATCAATTAGAAAAAAAAAAACCTCAGATTGTCCAAAGAAAAAGTATAGGCATTTTAATCTTTAGATTACAAACATGTTAATCTTAACATGAATCTATATATTAAACATCAATGGATTGAAAAAAATCCTATATATACTGATGTATCATGATAAAATGAGACATAATATGCTGTGTGATAAAATAGTATTACAAACAGCATTCAGGAATTGGCAATGTAATGCAGGTGGAAGAGTTTTCTGCTTTGGATTTCTATACTTTCAGAAGAAGATGGAGATGAGTGGAAACATAAAATATATATTAGGATGTGCATGTGTTGTAATCCATATATATGTCAAGAATTTTAAAATCAAGAACTATATAAAAAGCATACAGTTATGTGGATATTTCCCCTTTTCTTTTTTCCTTCCTTTTTTTTTTCTTTTTAATTTATCATTTCTGAATTGGGAAAGATTTTTCTAAGTATATATGAAAATGAGAAAAAACTAGAACAGAAATTTAAATATGCTAAATTCAAATGAATGAAACAAAACATCAAAAATCAGTTATGAAGTCATGTTTATATATGTATCTGTATACATGCATATATGAAATTAGCTTGCAGAACAAGTGAATGAGAACATCATGGTGAATTCTTAAAGTGAAAAGCCAAGCTTTTCTATTAAAAGAAAATTAATATTAGAAGAAAAACTTAGAAAACTCTTGGATATACTTAATAAAATTGAAAGAAGAAATGAACTAATATCAAAATACTAGGGCCACTATAAATAACATAGAGATTCAGAGAACAAATTTGACATATCAAAAAACAAATTCAGATTAAAAGAGATATGAATGAAATGTGGAAATTTAAGGCCCTAAATCTAATATTTTTAAAGGTATGATATACATTTATGTAAGTCAAAGGTAATCTAACACTTCAAAGTTGATCAACATTTGGCAACATAGTGATATTTATCAAGAGAAATACTTAAAACCTTCTGAAACACTTAACAAGTGTGGCAAAAACAGTATTTTCAAGGCTGAATAACCCAGTAATTCAATATTTAGAAATATATTTTCAGGAAATAATAAAAATTTCTTATATAAATTTGTGCACAAATATGTGTATGATGTCATTGATTATAACATTAAACTTTGGAAATACTCTCAATTTCAGAATTGGTAAAGAAAATAATGCTACATAATTATGAAATACTACTGGGAGTATTAAGCATTATTTTCAAATAATTTTATTTTCATGGGAAAATATTTGCTATACCATAATTCTATAATGGAAAAGAGATCCCTAAACTATATACTCATGTACTTCCAATTTTTGCAAATATATATAAATGTGTGGTTTTTGATGATTATTTTTGTATATAGAAAAAATCTACTTTTGTGTCTGAGCAAGAGTAAATAGCATCCTTCTTATATAGTTAATAGCTGTAAACATTTTATTGAGTCAGAACTACGATATATACCTTAAGTAATATCCTGAGAATATTTGATGGAGATAGAAAAAATTAGGCTAACCATGGACTCTTACAGAATTTGGGACCCAAAAGCTACTATGGAATTTTTTTAAGTTAGATCAGTTTCCATCAACTGCAAATGCATTTACTGGAATTCCCTTCCTTAACTTGAAGCTGCATGAAGTTTGGGAATTTTGCCCAAGATTTACAGTGCAGAACTGAGGCAGCAATCATGTGCTTTCACACATGTCCATGTACAGTTGGATGGTGCTGAAGCTCATGTAAATGGTCACTGATGTGCTAGCCCACGTTGTTGGAGAGGGGCAGCAGCTGGACCTGCATCTCCTACAGCTCCTGGGATTCTCTTCCTTCAGTCCTGCAAAATCTTGAGCTAGGTCCCTGTACAGTTCCAAGATGTAGTGTACCAACTTTTCTGCCATTCACTTATATCTTCCAAAGTGAAGACCCGCAGAGGACTGGAGACCATTGTGTATTCCAGAGACAGATGTTGGTTTAGGTTTATTCTCACAGGTTCGCTTACCCTCAAGTGCTCTTTCTCACATCATCTCCATCTTTCCTTCCTACCTGCCAGCCCTGCTGACCTGTGACTTTGCATCAGATTCAGATGCAACAGACTGATTGACCCCAACTGTTTAAATGAGCTTTCGCAGTCGTGAAAGTTCTAATCCATCCCTATGATCTATTGGATCACTTCTAGTAGTTTTGCATCTCTGGCCAAATCCTAACAAAATGCAGCTAAATGTGTGAGCCATGCTTGACCCTCCCACTTACCAATATTAGCTGATAATGTTGAGAATACTGATTAATTATGAATGGCAAAAGGTATACGTCTTCATTTACCAAAAGTAAATTATAATTACACTGTTAAATTAAATCACTGATGGAGGTCTGGTTGTTGAAAAACACTGTTAAATAGACTATAAAAATCACCTTTCTGGGGAGTTCCCGTCGTGGCACAGTGGTTAACGAATCCGACTAGGAACCATGAGGTTGCGGGTTCGGTCCCTGCCCTTGCTCAGTGGGTTAACAATCCGGCGTTGCCATGAGCTGTGGTGTAGGTTGCAGATGCGGCTCAGATCCCGCGTTGCTGTGGCTCTGGTGTAGGCCAGTGGCTCCAGCTCCGATTCAACCCCTGGCCTGGGAACCTCCATATGCCGCGGGAGCGGCCCAAGAAACAGCAAAAAGACAAAAAAAAAAAAAATCACCTTTCTGAAAAGTAATGGTGAAAGGATTAAAAAAAAGCAAAACGAAACTTCTACCATTACTTCCTCCTTATGTCTTTTCTCTCACCTGTTCTTAGAAGTTTCCTACCTTTTTTGCCATACTCTAAAGGTTAGAAAGACTTCTGCATAGTTGGCTGAGAAAGTGGGTTCTGATGTCAGCTCTGTTATTTTTTCCCCTTTTTGCTGGGAAAGCTATTCCTGGGAATCATTGATGTTCTATTTGAAGACTGACCTAGATATGTTCATCTTAACTTTTAACTTCATCACTTCTTGAAGAGTAGGAATTCTCTGCTGTCATGATTTTGGATTTTATTCAGGCAAGTGCTGTCCTGGAGGGAAGTAGTCTCAGATGCACCTGCTTCCTTCTGAAGTTCAGGAGTTTCCAAAAAATCTGACTTTGCAGAAGGGCAAGAGTTGAAAATGATTTTTCTACCTACACATTTATCTTCATTCTTTTCTCAGTTTGGAAAGTTCTTTGAATGTCAAGTGGTGTGAGGAAGAAGAGAAGGGGATATTTGTATAAATGATATTTCTTTCTGGAGACATGATTAATTTTTCTGAAAGACTGCGTATGTTAGATAAATAGGTTTACTTTAGACATGGGTCCATAAATAGAGTTAGAAAGTCGGCATAAAGCAAAATGAATGGTCAAGTGAGGGAATCAGTAATAGCCAGCCCTCAGTGGGAAGGCACAGAACTATTTATTTTTAGAGATTGGAATAAGGAAAATATGCAGATAAAAATCATGGTTGAGCATCCATTTCTATAGGGATCTGAAACAATCTGAAGTGCTGGCACTTCAAATTGTAGAATAGGTGAGCTGTGGCAGGCAGCGTTTGCCTTTCTATTCACAGCGGCAAAGCCTTTCAGCTTCTTTACTTTGTTCCCAGTTGGCAGACCTCATCATAGGGCTGCCTCATTCTAATTGAAAACATCTAGGTGGTAATAAATAACTGTGATATTGCACCCTGTGTAAAGTCAGACAAATGCTCTGTCATTGTCAACATAAATGTGGGAAATATGCTGTTACAATACAGATGTTTTAGCTTTGAAGAATAATGCAGTCATTTTTTTTGACAAAAGAGAATCCAATAGTATATACAATCCTTTATATTTAAAATATGCTTCAATTAGGATAATCCAATAGAATTTATCGTGAAAAAGATAAACCTCTAATTAAAGGACAGAGGTCATTTTATGATAGAGTATTGCAAAGGTTTAACCACTACTCAGAGTATATGTAGCTATTTGCAGGATTTATATTCTGTAAAATCATTATGCACAGTGACTTGGGGAACACTGAGGTATTACTCCAAGTTCCTGCAAAACCTCTGGTCACAACTTTTTTTTTTTCAGTTGAAGCACTATTTTTGTTATATAGTTTTGTAGCCAAATCCTTAGGAAACAAGTTGGTCTCCTTTTCTACGTGACTTTCTTCCTAATAACACTTAGCAGGTATCACTTAAAAATTTCTACAGCTTCTTGATCTGCAGAACCTACCTCACCTTCAAGTTCAATGGTTTTTTGCACCATATCACTTTATGAAACATATGAGCCAGTCAGCCCTATTAGGGAAGGGGTTAACATTTTCCTGATCCTAGGGAATGTGATTGTTAAGTTCCTTTGGTTTTCAGCTTTTATAGTGCAGTCCAAATATGCTTTAAAAAAAATCAGGAGTTCCACTCATGGTGTAGTACATTAAGTATCTGACTTTGTAAGGATGCAAGTTTGATCCCTAGCCTTGCTCAGTGGGATAAGGATCTGGCATTGCCACAAAATGTGGTGTAGGTCACAGATGAAGCTCAGGTCTGGTGTTGCTGTGGGTGTGGTGTAGGCTGGCAGCTGCAGCTCCTATTCAACCCCTAGCCTGGAAACATCCATATGCTGCAGGTGTGTCCATGAAAAAAAATATCAGTTATTGTCTCATGAATCTGCAAATTTAGCCACTTTTACATATTCTCCTTAGCTTCACCACAAACTGTAGTTGTTACTTTAGCACTTCTTGGGGCAGCTTCACATACAGAATGGTGAGTTTCCTCTTCCTTTCTCTGGATGTACCTTTATTGTTGATTCATTAGCATTGAACTCACAGTGAACAGCTTTGCAACTCATGCCTGAATTCATTTTCCCCCTAAGGCACAGGTTGCACTTGGAAAAATTAGACAGCGCTTCAGCACTATGCTTGGAGTCCATTGTAAAGAGCAGGATCACCAACCAAAAGTAAAAAAATGTAAAAAACATTGCATTAAATAGAGCCCCCCTCTCCACCACCATTTTTCTTTGAATTTGGTTTCCTGCTGGTTGATCCCTTGATCACCACCAAGGGATCTGTTGTACTTGTTTATAGTAAAAGAATTGAAACAAGAAGGCAGAGAGGCTCATCTTATTAACCTGGACTAGGAACATTAATGTAGGGCAACAAATTTTTTGCCCCTCTGCACAGATCCACAAATGACTTTGAGTGCTCTGCAAACTATTACTTTTTAAAACTAATAAATTTCAGCAATTAGGGAACTTCACAAATATGGAATTTGAATACAGGTTATTGACTGTGGTTATAATAAAGACACAACTGAAGTCTTGTTGAGCATGCTTAATGAATTGTGAATCTAAGTTAGGTTTCTGCTGGTAGTCTTCTTTCCTACTGGAGGTTGGAATTTTATTTCTGGACTTATTACGACATTATAGAAGATAGAAGAGTTTTATTAGTGAAGGACTAAACCAGGACCATTTTTTAAAATGATTGGTTGAAACAAAAAAAATGAATTACTTTTGCTTCTAGGGCCTTTTTATTTCATGTTTTGAGGTTTTTCTTATTCCCTGTACACTTGGTGTAACCCTGGCAATTTACACTTGTACCTTGAAAAATTATGCATTCTTTCATGCATTCTGTGAAGACATTCATGCACAGACACATTTTTGTAGATGGAGATGTCAACCAAAATGGAGAAGTAGGAGCAGGGAATTCAGGGGCTCTGCTTCTCCATATGAAAGCTGTTAATGAGCTGGCAAAATTGTCCAGGTCAACTTTTGCAGAACTCTGGAATCTTGGAAAACACTTGCAATAACCAAGGGAACTTTTTATTGAAGAAAGGAGCTGCTGCTTTACAATAAAAAAGCACTGTTCTGGGGGAAAAATGTAATTGTAATGTATACATGTAAGGATAACCTGACCCCCTTGCTGTCCAGTGGGGGAAAAAAAAAAAAGCACTGTGGCATTTTAAGCTGTCCTGTAAGTATGGTGGCCATTAGGAATGCAGTCAACTTTTCCAGTATTGCTGAGGAGCTCGGTAGAATGTTACATGGTTTCAGATGAGAAGTCCACTGTAATTATCATCCTTTTTCCTCTATAGGTATTTTTTTTTTGGCTCCTTTTGACATTTTTCTTTGAATTTGGTTTCCTGCTGGTTGATTATATACTTAGGGTACGCCAAAGTGGGTATAGAGGGAACATTCCTGGATATAATCAAAGCCATTTATGAGAAACCCACAGCAAATATAATACTCAATGGGGAAAAACTGAAAGCCTTCTCACTCAAATCTGGAACAAGACAGGGATGCCCACTCTCACCAATGCTCTTCAACATCGTTTTGGAAGTCCTAGCCACAGCAATTAGACAAACAAAAGAAATAAAAGGCATCCATATAGGAAGAGAAGAGATCAAACTGTCACTGTATGCGGATGACATGATACTATACATAGAAAACCCGAAGGACTCAACCCCAAAACTCCTTGAACTGTTTCATAAATTCAGCAAAGTGGCAGGATATAAGATTAACATTCAGAAGTCAGTTGCATTTCTGTATACCAGCAATGAAATATTAGAAAAGGAATACAAAAATACGATACCTTTTAAAATTGCACCTCACAAAATCAAATACCTCGGAATACACCTGACCAAGGAGATAAAGAACCTATATGCCGAGAACTATAAACCTTTAATCAAAGAAATCAAAGAAGATGTAAAGAAATGGAAAGATATTCCATGCTCCTGGATTGGGAAAATCAATATTGTAAAAATGGCCATACTACCCAAAGCAATCTACAGATTCAATGCAATCCCTATCCAATTACCCATGACATTTTTCACAGAACTAGAACAAACAATCCAAACATTTATATGGAACCACAAAAGACCCAGAATCGCCAAACCAATCCTGAGAAACAAAAACCAAGCAGGAGGCATAACTCTCCCAGACTTCAAGAAATACTACAAAGCCACAGTCATCAAAACAGTGTGCTACTGGTATCAAAACAGACAGACAGACCAATAGAACAGAATAGAGAACCCGGAAATAAGCCCTGACACCTATGGTCAATTAATCTTTGACAAGGGAGGCAAGAACATAAAATGGGAAAAAGAAAGTCTATTCAGCAAGCATGGCTGGGAAACCTGGGCAGCTGCATGCAAAGCAATGAAACTAGAACACACCCTCACACCATGCACAAAAATAAACTCAAAATGGCTGAAAGACTTAAATATACGACAGGACACCATCAAACTCCTAGAAGAAAACATAGGCAAAACACTCTCTGACATCAACATCATGAATATTTTCTCAGGTCAGTCTCCTAAAGCAATAGATATTAGAGCAAAAATAAACCCATGGGACCTCATCAAACTGAAAAGCTTTTGCACAGCGAAGGAAACCAAAAAGAAAACAAAAAGACAACTTACAGAATGGGAGAAAACAGTTTCAAATGATGCAACTGACAAGGGCTTAATCTCTAGAATATATAAACAACTTATACAACCCAACAGCAAAAAGCCAATCAATCAATGGAAAAATGGGCAAAAGACCTGAGTAGACATTTCTCCAAAGAAGATATACAGATGGCCAACAAACACATGAAAAAATGCTCAACATCGCTGGTTATAAGAGAAATGCAAATCAAAACTACCATGAGATACCACCTCACACCAGTCAGAATGGCCATCATTCATAAATCCACACATAACAAGTGCTGGAGGGGGTGTGGAGAAAAGGGAACCCTCCTGCACTGTTGGTAGGAATGTCAACTGGTACAGCCACTATGGAGAACAGTTTGGAGATACCTTAGAAATCTATACACAGAACTTCCATATGACCCCACAATCCCACTCTTGGGCATCTATCCGGAAAAAACTCTACTTAAAAGAGACACGTGCACCCGCATGTTCATTGCAGCACTATTCACAATAGCCAGGACATGGAAACAACCTAAATGTCCATCAACAGAGGATTGGATTCGGAAGAGGTGGTATATATACACAATGGAATACTACTCAGCCATAAAAAAGAATGACCTAATGCCATTTGCAGCAACATGGATGGAACTAGAGACTCTCATCCTGAGTGAAATGAGCCAGAAAGGCAAAGACAAATACCATATGATATCACTTATAACTGGAATCTAATATCCAGCACAAATGAACATCTCCTTAGAAAAGAAAATCATGGACTTGGAGAAAAGACTTGTGGCTGCCTGATGGGAGGGGGCGGGAGTGGGAGGGATCGGGAGCTTGGGTTTATCAGACACAACTTAGAATAGATTTACAAGGAGATCCTGATGAATAACATTGAGAACTTTGTCTAGATACTCATGTTGCAACAGAAGAAAGGGTGGGGGAAAAATGTAATTGTAATATATACATGTAAGAATAACCTGACCCCCTTGCTGTACAGTGGGAAAATAAAAAAAAATTATTAAAAAAAAATAAATGATACTACTACAGAAAAAAATATATATATACCTAGGGTATAGTGTTTTGGATATGGTATCTGTCATTAAGTTTGGAAATTTTTTGATAATTATTCAAAGATTATCAAATATATGTGTTTCTTTCTTCTTTTTATTCCAGTAATATAGACACTGTATGTTATGATAATTTCCTATAGTTTCTGAATCTTAGATCTTTTGATCTTTTTCACTCTTTTAACTCTTTTCATTTCAGTTTAGGACATTTTTATTAACAAATCTTTAAGCTCACTGATTATTTCCTCAGCCCTGGTAAATCTACTGATAAGTGCAGAACAGTGTTGTTCATTTTGGTTACAGTGTTTGAGATTTCTAGCATTTAACTTTTATCCTTTCTTAGAATTTCCATCTTTCCTTACACTACACATCTGTTCTTGTATATTATCTGTTTTGATTATTTTTTTATTTCCATTAAAGCCCTTAAGATATTAATCATAGTTGTTTAAAATTCTCTCTGATAATTTCAATATCTATTTCATATCTGAGTTAGGCATGACTATTTTTCCTGACTTTTTGTGAAATTATATATATATATATATATATATATATATATATATATATAGCCAGACATATTATATTGCTTAATATGAACAGAGATAAATAGGGTTCTGATGTGAAAATTAATGCTAATCCGGCCAGGAGTTGGGCTTTGTTTAATGTTCACTATGAAGGTTTCAGAGGCTCAAGTTCTTTTAGTGTCTTATTTTCCCTCTCCTCTTGACTCTGGGTTTCCTGTGTACTCCTCCTCTAGGGAGCTTCTCTGTTGATTGTCTGGTGACATATGAGGGAGCATCTACATTGTATGATCTTTCAATGAAATGTCCATATTTCACTGGGCCTGTATTTCTGGCATGTGGCTTTTGTGGATTGTTGAGACATGTTTCTACAATATTTTTTTAGCCTCTTTGCTTCTATTTTCTATGCTGAAAACTCCATCTTGTCTTGCTTTACTTTACCCTATATTCTTTCTTGAAAAACAGTTGCAATGCTGGCAATTGACTTTAGCTTAAAAACAAAGACCTAAATGCATAAGTTATTCACGTGGTCAGCTGAATGAGGACATAATGCGTTGGTCTAGGCATGCCGGACTTATGCAGATAGACACGCCATTTGTACAGCATGATATGTACTCTTAAGAATAAGAGGAAGTTGACCCTCATGGTCCCAAGGGATTTATGAGGGGTCATTAACAGGATATGCATTAGCAAGGAGAACCGAGGTGCTGCAGATAGGCACACACTGTTTGCAGAAACACAATGGTGATTCTCTAGATGCTATGCATAGATAGCTGATACTAAGCTTCCTCAATGCTAATGACTATTAATTGCCCAAAGATCAGAATAAAAGCTTAATCAGCTACCTGCTATGTGACTTTTAAAATAATAAAAAACTATATCTTACACCTATAGCCTCCTCCTCACTTGCCAATCCTAAAGAGCACAATAAAAATAGTATGGTTTCTTGAGGCAGGGCTCTTGGTCCCTGAGACCTTGAGTCCCCCGGTTCCCAACTTTAATTAAGATAAATGTCTCTGTGTCTTGTTTTATGTTAACTTCTTCCTTAAGTTTCACAACACCCATTCTTCAGCCCTCACCTGCTGAGCTGGTCTCGACAGTGGATATTTTTTCTTATGAAGTATCTCTACTCTTTAGGTGAGATAGAAAGGCTCAGTGGCACTGGAATAAGAATGCTTCTCCCCCAAGGTTCTGAGTTGAGATCCAAGCCTTACTAGAGGAGAAGGCTCCTGTGAAGGCTCTGGTGTGTTTTAAAATAATTAACTTTCCCCTTCCTCTTCCAGACCTCTTGGGATACTTTTTGGATCTTTGAGAACCTAGTGGATTTTCTAGACATAAAACCCATGAAAGTGTTTCCACTCCCTTCCCTCCTGAAAGTGGTGGGTCACCAGGAGTTTCTCACTCTCAAGCTCGTCTTACCACATTATGGTTCCAGTGGCTACTGTGACACTTAGGATTTGTCTGTCTCACCCAACCTGGGGGTGATGGTTTGTCCTGTACATTCAATTTTTCTGATAGGTACAAGAAAACTTACTGATTTTCATTTTGCCCCACTATTTTTATACACTGTTTAATTAATTAATTAAATTTAATTTTTTATGGCCACACCCATGGCATATGAAAGTTCTGGGCCAGAGATTGAATCTGAGCTGCAGCTGTGACCCAGACACCTGAGGCTACACGAGATCCTTTAACCCACTGTACAAGGCTGGAGATCAGACCTGCACCTCTGCAGCAATCCGAACTGCTGCAGTCAAATTCTTAACCCACTGCAGCAAGGTGGCAACTCCTTGCCCCATGTTTTTATTGTAAGGATGGGAATGATGACTTTTAAGCTCTTTACATATTGCAATTGGCCCAGAAAGCTTTAATTATTTTTTAATTTAAAGTATGCTGTTTAATTTCCAAATATTTTGAGACTTCCCACATAGCTTCCTTATAGTTATTAGTAGGGGTCTGATATTATAATTTGTATTATTTAGATCATTTTAAATGTGTTATTGTGAGGTTTTTTAATTGAGAATGTTGTCTATATTGAATAATAGTCTGTTCAAGCCTAAGAATATTTATTTTGCTTTTATTGGCTTGTGTATTGGATCAGGTTACCTGTAAATGTTTGTACTTTTGATATTAAGATTCTAAACTATTTCCTCATCCACTGAAAAGATCACATGGTGCTCTCTTTCATTCTTTCTTCCTAGATTTGTTACCTTGATTAAAAGAATTCAAGGTGTTTCAGAAGTGTCTGGAAGGGTGATTGAATGGCCTAGAACAGGAGGATTTGCTTTGTTCAAAATGCCCAAACTGTTTTGCTAAATTAAGCAAGGCAAAATTGAATTTTCTTCCTATATTTTTTTCAGTTTCTGTTCAAAAGTTTTAAGTTTATTCTCAAACTATATTTAACCCCATCAAAGTTTGTCCATTTTAAGCTCATTTTAATATTATGGAGAAGAGCTTTCATTTACTTTTTTAATTTCTTTATTCAGTATATGAAAATCCCTGGTTCACGCACTACAGTATAAAATTCCAGAAAAGTAGGAAAAGTCTTTCGCACGTTCATGCAAACTTGGAAAACAAGGAGTTATACTCTAAGACTCTTCTCATAATGGTTGCCAAATATCACAGATACTCAATAATTCCACATATTTCCCAGGTTATTTAGCTAAATGAAGTTCTGATAATCAAGGAAGCATTTCTCATTCTGAAGATATCAAACATAGTTGTGTGTTAGATGACTCTGTTAAATACCATTCACCTTGGTGGCTCTAGTCATATTTTATAGAGTGTCCCAAAGAAGTTCATGTAAAAGCTATTGTTTTATAGCATTGGTAAACACACAGTATTAAAAACAAAATAAATTAACAAACAACAAAATACAACAGGAACTGGTTGAACTAACAAGTGTTTATCCAATTGTAGGCTGAAGGGAAATGGCATCACTTGACATATATAAAACACATTCTACAGCATTGCCCATTGTTTGGGAGTAAGGATATTATTTTGTAAAGGCATTATTTTGGTTTTTATTCTCTCTTCCAAATAAAAACAAATTAATTCAGAAGAACTTGATTTCATAACTATTTCTTCCATTGTCCACAGTTTTTATTTTTCTTCTTTTTATTGGCCATGGGATAAGCAAATGAATATGCCTCAAGATACTATTTTAAATTGAGGAAAACATATATTCTAGTGATTTTGCTACTGTGTTACAAATTGTGCTACACTGTCTTGAAAGAGTTTTCTCAGTACCCGACATATTTTCTGTACTTCAACAGTTATTAAAAGTTGAGGCCAGGAGTTCCCACTGTGGCTCAGCGGTTATGAACCAGACTAGCATCCATGTGTGTGTTCAATTGCTGGCCTTGTTCAGTGAGTTAAAGATCCAGCATTGCCATGAGCCGTGGTGTAGGTCACAGACACGGTTCAGATCTGGTGTTGCTGCTGCAGCTGCGGCATAGGCCCAGCTGCAGCTCCGATTTTACCCCTAGCCTGGGAACCTCCATATACTGCTGGTGCAGCCCTAAAAAGACAAAAAAAAAAAAAAAGGCCAGAAATATCTTTTTAAAAATATGGACTATCCCAATTTTAAATGCATAATAAGTTGTGTAATCCAACAAGAACAAAAAGTAAGATGTTTTGTGAAGTTTAAAAAAATCACATACTACAGGATATCTTACTATTAAATTAATATCAACAAACACTAATTTAATTCTATATATATTTATGTCATTAAATATGTCGATCTAGAATTTTATGGTGATCATGAAAAATGCAAACTATAAAAACTATTTAAAATTGTTGAATTATGGTTGACTTACAATGTGTTGGCTTTAGGTGTACAGCAAACTGAATTGGTTCTTTTTCAGATTCTTTTCCCATACAGGCTATAACAGAGTGTTGAGTAAATTTCCCTGTCCTTGCTACTTATTGATTTTGTATATAGCAGTATGTCAATGCTGATCACATGCTCCCAATTTATCCCTACCCCTGCGTTTCTCTTTTGGTAACCATAAGTTTGTTTTCAAAATCTTTGAGTCTGTTAACCATTTTGGGAATAAGTACTCTGGTATCATTTTTACTGCATTCCACATATTAGTGATCTCATATGAGATTTATCTCTTTTGTCTAACTTACTTCACTTAGTATAATATTTTTTAGGTCCATCCATGTTACTGCAAATAGCATTATTTCATTCTTTCATTCTTTTTATGGTAAAATAATATTCCATTGTATGTATGTACCACATCTTCTTCATCCATTCCTCTGTTGATGGACATTCAGGTTGCCTCCATGTCTTGACTATTGAAAATAGAGCTGTGATGAACATTGGGGTGGGGGTGCATGTATATTGTGGTTGGATACATGCCAGGGAGTGGGATTGCTGGATTACATAGTTCTATATTTAAGTCCTTAATGAGCCTCCATACTGTTCTCCATAGTGGTT
This sequence comes from Phacochoerus africanus, assembly GCF_016906955.1. Taxonomy (NCBI): domain Eukaryota; kingdom Metazoa; phylum Chordata; class Mammalia; order Artiodactyla; family Suidae; genus Phacochoerus; species Phacochoerus africanus. The sequence continues at coordinate 40,091,529 of NC_062555.1, forward strand.
GCAGTAGTTTATATTCCCACCAACAGTGTAGGAATGTTCCCTTTTTTTCGCACCCTTTTCAGCCTTTACTATTTGTAGACTTTTTAATGATGGCCATTTTCACTGGTGTGAAGTGATACTTCATTGCAGTTTTGATTTGTATTTCTACAAAAATTACTGATGTTGAGCATCTTTTCATGTGTTTTTGGCCATCTATCTGTCTTCTTCATAGATATGTCTATTTAGATCTCCTGACCATTTTTTTTTATTGAGTTGTTTGTTTTTTTGGTATAATGCTATAGGAGATCTTTGTATATTTTGGAGATTAATCTCTTGTCAGCCAAAGCTATGGTAATCAAAACAGTATGGTACTGGCACAAAAACAGAAATATAGATCAGCAGAGTAGAGTAGAAAGCCCAGAAATAAACCCACACACCTGTAGTCAATTAATCTATGAAGAAATGGGGCAAGAATATGCAATGGAGAAAAGATAGGCTTTTCAATAAGACATGATGGGAAAAGTGGACAGCTACATATAAAAAGAATTGTTAGAACATTCTCTTTTATCATGCACAAAAATTTACTCAAAATGGATTAAAGACCTAAGTATTTAAGATGCTATAAAACTCTTAAAGGAAAATATAGGCAGAACTTTTTTTTTTTTTTTTAAGGGCCACACCGTGGCATTTGGAAGTTTCCAGGCTAGGGGTCGAATTGGAGCTGTAGCCACTGGCCTACACCACAGCCACAGCAACTCAGAATCGGAGCCACATCTGCATCTTGCCACACAGCTCACGGCAATGCCAAATTCTTAACCCACTGAGCAAGGGTTGAACCAACCTCTTCATGGATACTAGTTGGGTTTGTTAACCATTGAGCCATGACAGGAACTCCCAGAACATCCTTTGACATAAATTGTAGCAATATTTTTTGGCTCTCCCTCCCAGAATAATGAAAATAAAAGCAAAAATAAACAAATGGGACCTAATTAAACTCTTTAAAAGCTTTTGCAGAGGAAAGGAAACCATTACAACACACAGAATGGGAAAAAAATCTTTGTAAATACCATTTTTAAGAAGGGAGTTTTACTTCATTCCTATCATATATTATCATCAGTGCTGGTTGGGGCTTACTCCCCTAATTCCTTATAAAATACAAATTTCCCTTGAAATTATGACTAAAACAAAATAAAATAGAAAAAAAATGCATTGTAAAGATCCTTATGTAGAAAACTAACATAGATGCTAAAGTCCATTTTAGGTTTATTTTCTTAGACTGTTATGGAAATTATTCTAGTATAGGAAGATTAAGCGCAAACATGGATGTTTAGAAATTGTGTTTACGAATGAAACATTACAGTGAAGGTGTTGTTTATCAGTCATAGCAGATAAAAGGAAAATATGTTGCATACTTTCAAGAGGCTGCTATGTGTCTCATGAGGCAAGATAACTGGTTCTGAAAACTTCATGCCAGACATATTTTCTTTTATGTGTCTGTAGGCACTTTTCATAATGCAAACCAAAGTATCTTGAACAGAGTGTCTGCTAATGTTTTAGAGAAGTCAGCTACATGTATGGAATTTAAATTGATCTTTAAAAATATAAAGTTTTTTTCCTTTAGAGAGGCATATTTGAAATTTGCTTTTCTGTGAAAAGCATAGAAACAAAACTTGTTGAATAACATTAAATTAATTTAAAAACTCAAAATACTACTTTGTTTTTTGAATGTTTTTGTCAGTTTAGATTTAGAAGACTCAAATATCAGAGTTCTCTTGTGGCTCAGCAGGTTATGGATTTAGTGTCATGCTGTGTTTCTTAATCCTTATATTTTAAACTAAATGAATTGGTAGATATTTGAGTCTTTTATTTTATTCATTTATTTTTGGCCATTCCCACAGCATTTGTAAGTTCCCAAGCCAGGGACTGAACACAAGCCACTGCAGTGGATGGAACTAGAGACTTTCATACTAAGTGAAGTAAGTCAGAAAGAGAAAGACAAATACCATATGATATCACTTATATCTGGAATCTAATATATGGCACAAATGAACCTTTCCACAGAAAAGAAAATCATGGACATGGAGAACAGACTTGTGGTTGCCAAGGAGGAGGGGGAGGGAGTGGATGGATTGGGAATTTTGGGTTAATAGATGCAAACTATTGCGTTTTGAATGGATAAGCAATGAGATCCTGCTGTATAGCACTGGGAACTATGTCTAGTCACTTATGATGGAGCATGATAATGTGAGAAAAAAGAGTGTATATATGTATGTGCAACTGGATCACCTGCTGTACAGTAGAAAATTGACGGAACACTGTAAACCAGCTATAATGGAAAAAAATCATTATAAAATCATTTTATATGTTATAAATTATAAAATAAAAAAGAAACACAGCATAATGTATTTTATTATTTTTCTCAGTTTTGATTTAAATCCCTAGTCTTTGGGATTTACAAATCTTTATTAACAACCTAAATTGTTATGTATTTAAAGTGACTCTTTGCGTCACTTTAAATGCATTTCTAGTCCATCCATGTGGCTGCAAATGCTGTTCTTTCCTTTTAACGGCTGAGTAATATTCTATTGTATATATATACTACATCTTCTTTATCCATTCCTCTGTTGATGGATATTTAGGTTGTTTCCATGTCTTGGATATTGTATAGAGTGCTGCAGTAAACACTGGAATACATGTGGCTTTCCGAGTCCTGGTTTTCTCTGGATAGATGCCAGTGAAGTCAGTCAGACAATGAGACACCAACATCAAATGCTGTCACTTATATGTGGAATCTAAAAATGGATGTGACGAAATTCTTTGCAGAACAGATACTGACTCACAGACTTTGAAAAACTTATGGTTTCCAAATGAGACAGGTTGAGGGGTGAGGGTTTGGGATGGAAATGCTGTAAAAATTTGGTTGTGATGATTGTTGTACACCTATAAAATGTAATAAAATTCATTGAGTAATTAAAAAATAAATTTTAAAAAGTTGCTTTTTGCTTTCAAATAGAGTGAATTAAAAGAAAAAAAAATGGAAATTTCACTTTCCTCATAGATGCTAAATGTGATCCAGCAGAAAAGGCAAAATGACTTGGGGTAAGGATGGAGTACGTTTTATTTCTCAGACCAAATGTGGTCAAATGTAAAGGGAAGTTTGTTAACAAGGGTTTTTCTTTTGATGATATTAAGAGTGGGGTCTGGCAGTCTGATTCCACAGACACTTTTTATCGCACCTAGACTGCTCTTACCAACCCTGTTGGGTACAAGGAGCAATGCTTCATTTTCCCCTCTCCCTAAACCCTGGCAACCACCATCGTCCTCTTTCTACTTCTAATATTTGTTGTTGTTGTTGTTGTTTGTTTTTGCTTTTTAAGGCTGTACCCACAGCATATGGAAGTTCCAGGGCTAGGGATTGAACTGGAGCAACACCTACCAGCTTATGCCATAGCCACAGCAACACCAGACTGGAGAAGCATCTGCAACCTATACCACAGCTCGTGGCAATGCTGGATCCCTGACCCACTGAGTGAGGCCAGGGATGGAACCCAGATCCTCATGGATACTAGTCGGATATATTTCTACTGTGCCACAATGGGAACTCCTACTTCTAACATTTAGATACGTCATGTAAGTGGAGTCATACAGTGTTTGTCCTTCTGCATCTGGCTTATTTCATTTTTTCAGGTTAATCCATATTTTGTAAATGGTAGTATTTCCTTTTTAAGACTGAATGGTATTCTATTGTATGTATAGACCATATTTTCTTTATCCACTTATCTGTCAATGGACATTTGGGTTATTCCTATATCCTGATTACTGTGAATAATACTGCAGTGAACATGGAGGTATGGCTATCTCTTCAAGATCCTGGTTTTAATTCTTTGGATATATTCTCAGAAGTAGAACTGCTAAATCAGATGGCAAATCTGTTGTGAAATTTTTGAGGAGGCTTCATACAGCAAATGCACAATTCTACTGTGTCCATCAACAGTGTCCAAATTTCCCAATTTCTGCACATCCTTGCTAATACTTACTGTTGTTATTATTTAACTACCATCCTATGGGTTTAGGGTGATTTTCATGTTGGAGCTTTTGATTTGCAATTTTCTGATTATTAGTGATATTAAACCATGTATCATTTGCATATTTATTTGGAAAAATGGCTAATCAAGCTTTTTGCCCATTTAAAAAATGAAGTTGTTGTTATTATTATCATTTATAATTATTGTTGCTGGTGAATTATAGCAGTTTTTATATATTTTGAATTTTGACACCTAATCAGTTAAGTGATTTGCAAATATTTTCTCCCCCTCCATAGGTTGCCTTTTCTCTTTTTTAAAAAAAATTATTACAGTTTCTTTACAATGTTCTGCCAATTTCTGCTGTATAGCAAAGTGACCCAGTTATACATACACATATATATATATATATGTATATACACACACACATTATTTTTCTCACATTTCCTCCATCATGTTCCATCATAAGTGATTGGATATAGTTCCCTGTGCTTTATAGCAGGATCTCATTGCTTATCCACTCCATATGCAATAGTTTTCATCTACTAACCCCAAACTCCTCTTCCATCCCTCCCCCAAACCCTGGCGACTGCAAGTCTGTTCCCCATGTCCATGAGTTTGTTTCTTTTCTGTAGATAGGTTCATTTGTGCCATACATTAGATTCTGGATATAAGTGATATCATCTGACTTACTTTCTCTTTCTGACTTAATTCACTTAGTATGAGAGTCTAGTTCCATCCATGTTACTGCAAATTGCATTATTTTCTGGAGATGGTGTGGAGAAAAGGGAAAACTTGTACAGTGTTGGTGGGAATATAAAATGCTATAACCACTATGGAAAACAGTATGGAGTTACTTCAGAAAACTAAATATAGAACTACCATATGATCCAGCAATTCCATTCCTAGGCATATATCTGGACAAAACTTTCATTAAAAAAGATACATGCACCCCTATGTTCATTGCAGCACTATTCACAATAGCCAAGACTTGGAAACAACCTAAATGTCTATGGACAGATGAATGGATTAAGAAGATGGATGAGAAATTGCCATGAATGAAAATGCTAAAAAACTTTTTCCTTAGGTTTTTTTTTTGCTATGAGTTTTACAATTTTATATCTTACATTTAGGTCCTTAATACAGTTTGCCATGATTTGTGTATATGGTATAAGATACAGGTTCGCTTTTAATTTTTTTGCATGTGGATATCTACTCCCCCACACACACACTATTTTTAAGAGACTGTCCTTTCCCCATTGTGTATTCTTGGTGCTCTTATTAAGAAATGTGTCTAAGTAGCGTGAAGCCAGAGGAAAGTGTGTGTGTGGGTCTTTAGCGTTTCTAATGTGCAAATCTGTCATCTAATTTGGTCACTGGGGCAAAGGACTGAACCATGTAGTGGTTGGTTCCTGCTGAAGTTCCCCTCAGGACAGCTGGAGTGCAGGCATACTAGCCCCTGCAGTTTTATCCAATAAAGCAAATGATTAGAGGTCTTAGTGCCAGAATGATTGATGTCAACCTATTATCAAACTTTAAATGAATAAGAAGCTCAGCCCTCTGGCAAAATATCTCCTGGGGAAAAAAGTGAAAGAAGAAGGTAAAATAGCCAAAACATTCAAAAAACAAAGCAAGCAAAGATCAATACATAAATTAATTAGTTCATGGTGGGTTGAGAAACACAAAGTTTGTATGTACATAAAAACAAAGAAAACACATGCAGAAATACATACACAAAATTATTGAAAATCATATGAATTTTACCTGAAATGATTTGTTAGATTACCCTTAGTTAACAAATAAAGCCATTTGGGGAACTAAAACTTTTTCTTGGTTTAGCAATATATTCCAACATTTAATTGAATGTCTTAAGATTCTGAACCTGCTGCCTCCTCATACATAAACCTGAAGGTTGTTTATATGATTTCCTATAGTGCATATTTTACTATAGTTTCATGATAACTTCTGGGCACAATAGCACACATTATAAGGAGTAAGATGCCTTTGATAAGTCTTGGGAAATAATTACCCTTTCCAAAAGAAAGTTGTCCTAAACTGGTAGAATTCAACTGTATAAACAGACATTGATAAACATGTTTAATGATTGTTTTGCAAAAGGTGCGTTTTGTTTCTTCATTTATCCTTGACACCACGGTATTATGTATAACTCATAGGCCTGTTAACATTTACGACCATCATTTTATTTGCAAGTGTCCCAGAAATACAACTGAACATGTGGGTAAGTACACACATTTTCTCAAGGCAAAACTAATATAGAATATGCAAGCACAGAATGTGGAGCATGGCTAGAGCTAGAGGTCCCTGATGTGACAGTGCATGTTTCCTCAGTGGAGCAGTTGATATGTGATCATTCTGAAGTACCAACCAAAAGATACTGTTGAAAGGTAATGGTTAGTATTGATATATTCTATTGCTATTATCCCTTAGCATGGTATATGATTTAATAAAAGGGAAGAGCTGATAGAGTGTTATAAAGAAAAACCAAACAGATTGATATTCAAAAGTAGGACAAAGGAAAAAACCTTTGAAAAATAAACTAATCTCCATAGCAAGTTTTCCTTTAGCTTTTTTCATGCAGTGAAATGTGAAAGAGAAAATAGAATGAAACTCATTGTTAAATCATTGACTTGTTCACAAGAGAAATAATAAACTAGGATGAAATAAACATCTCCTACCAACAGGGATCATGATAACTTCTAGAAATCTGTTTATCTTTAATATAGATACTAGTGAAAAAAAAAAAAACCCATTGTTTTCGATAAGCATAATGCATTTTCTTTGAGTAGATTTTTTTTTGTTTTTTTTTAGTAAAATATTTATTAGGTTTCCGAGTTTTAACATAATTTCAACACTTGTACTTTAAAGAACAACTAGAGATAATCTGAATATCATATTTTAGAAATCGTGAAACTAAAGAACCAAAAATTCCTTAGTTGATTTGCTAATATAAAGGCCAAAGCAAGGATGGAAAACCCTCTGACTTCAATGGTCTTTACATGCTACTAGTCAGTCTGTCAAATCTTAAAACTAAATGCTCATCACAAGAGTGATTTCTTTGCCTTCTGCCCTGGTATGGCCAAGTTTGTTATATTCTTAAAATATTTTCCAGGTTTCCTTAGAAGTCTGTATCAAAATTCTCCATAGGTTGTTTCTCACACCTCTGAATGTTGGACATGTGCTCTAGTATTAGTGCTTTAAAATGCTTTTTCTGTAATGAACACGAATTATTTTTCACCCATAAAACATTATAAATCCTTATGAAGGTCTTTAAATTGACATTTAGTTGATGTTTTTGACCCCTCATCATCTTCTGATTTCCAAAGAATTAAAGTAGTTTAAGAATACAAGGACATTGATCAATAGATCAAAATAATAGAATGCCCCTTTGTTACATTTGCTTTCCTGTATAATAAAGCCATCCATCTTCTTCACTCTTTTTTGCTTATTTCAACAAAACTCATGTGACTGTCTTTTAACCCTTGTATATTTAAAGGCCTGCTATCTTGTGTTCTTTAAAAAGCAATAGATAAAATACAGCGACACTATCATCATGAATTAAGAATATTTTAAAGTGGTGATTTAGATTCATTTTTGAATTCAATCTAGATGTTATAATTTTCTTTAATTAGGTCTCATTATTTGGAAATAATAATTATTTGGGAAAAATACTGGAAATAAGATTTATGTACTTGAGGTTGTTGGAATGGAATATACTAACGTCTTTTACATGTGTTGATGTTATCCAAGGGACTGCTATATTCAAAGTTAAATCCCCCTTGCATGTGACAATCCTTCATCACGGACAAAGTGAGTAAGACATTATTGCTTTGTGACTGCTAAAGACAGATAGCCTTTAATATATTTGTGTAGGAATCAGAACATTTATAATAGGATGTTGTCCCACTATCCATTATAAAGTCCTTTTTAGACTTTTTTTTTTATGTTATAGTGACCGATCACTTTTAGAATACACACAAATTTGACTTCATAATTAATTTGAAGGATATATTTGTCTTAGGTTGGCAGCTAAATATTGTAAAACATACTTAAATGGTATGCAATATGGAAGTACATAGGAAAAAAGCAATGCAAAAATTATTTAAAAACAGATTTGCCCTCATGTCCATTTAGAGACTGAAGCCAAGTAAAGGAAAACAAGTAGATGTGACATGAAAGAGTTATATGTCAACATCTATTTCTTTTCAGATTTTTTTGAGAACTGGTTAAATGTTTGCAAAATGGCCTAGGCCAAACCATTGTCAGAACTAATTTATTTAAATTAAAAATATTGATTACATTTATTACCCGTAGCATTTATGGAAGTGAACTTTTACAATAAAGGGAACTGCTTTTCACGTGCTTTCTGTGCAAATTTGACATTCGTTACTTAGGAGATTACCCTAATATAAATGATCATAGTAGAACTGTGCTGAAAAATCACAATTTCACCCTTAAAATTAGGTGAAATAAGGTAATTTCACCTCAAAAGTGACAACAATTACTAGAACGAACTTTCTATGGCTTTTTGAACTTTGAATTTAGTGACTATTTTTAACCCCAATGCCTTAGCAACAATTCTAACCTCTATCTTCTCTTTTATTCCTTTAAATTTTATTACCTGTAGATAAAATTTAAAACCGCTAATGGTTAGATTAGAATTAGAACCATTGATAAGATTAGATTAGAACCATTAATAATTTGGTAGTAGCATTCTCTGAGAAATCATAAACCAGACAACACTTTATTCTGCTGTTTTGCCACATAAAAAATTTACAGAGATTGGATAAATGTGAGTTGTTTATTAAAGAATTTAGAGGTTCACAGTGTATAGGAATGAATAAGACTCCAGTGACTAAGATTGAAATCTTTGTTTCTCACAAGTTAATTACATATTTCATTTTATTTTTGGATCAATATTACTGGTTTGAATACATATACATTGCATATTTACTATTTGTTTATGTTCAGAATTTCCACCATGATTCTCATCATGATTTAGCCCTGGATCTTATAGTGCTGAAAGAACTAGACAATTACTAATTTCATGTAGCTTCATTTCTGGAAGAAGGAGTCAATAAGTAGTTACATGTAAATATGTAATACATACACACATGTTGGTATGTATGTATTCATAATAAAAAGCATTAATGAATGCTATGAGGAAAACAAATAGACAAAAAGAATATCATTTTTGATAAGGTTATGGAAGTATATGATGGTTATTATTTTATACAGTGGTCATCATTTAATAAGGTTAATTGGTAAGGCAAATTATTCCTGGCTTGTGAATATGCTCAACACCAAATTCCTCCTGAGACTGAGCATATATAAACTAGATATCAGGTTAAACTGTTAATTAAATTAATATTTGTTACAACTGAAGGAGAATAATAAAAGAGTTGATTTATTTTATTTGCTGTTTAAGACAAAAGGTAAGCAGAATGAGAATTGCTCTATAACTACTAAAGTAGGTTGTAGGGCCTGGCTCTGAAATATCAGGTTTTTGTTTTCAATATTAAATCCCAGAGTAAAATTACCCACTCGGCACTGATAATGCTGGAGAATTGAAGACCTTCTCTCTAGGCTCCTTCCCTATACCAATAAAATGTAATTGGTATTTTAACAAGTTTCAGTGTTTATTGTGTTCCAAACACAAACTACATTCTAGTCTCTCACTCTCCCATATAATTTTACCGAGTAGAGAAATTCTTCCCATTTCCTTGGATCACTACTTCAGTTCACTGTGATTTCAGCTTACTTTAGGATAGCTCCTATGCTTGCAATCACTTGAAAAACAAACAAGTGTCGATTCTGTAAATAGAATGCCCAGGTTAAAAAGTAAAACACAAACTCTAAACTTGGTTTATTTTCAAATATTTACCCTTGGGCTTGATAAGCAAGCTTTTGGTGCAAGCTTTCAAAGGATAATATATTTTGCTCTTCTTAATCTCATTTTCTGCTTTCTTCACTAGTTGCTCTGAGACACACACACACACACACACACACACACACAGAGGGAGGGAGGGAGGGAGATTTGCAAATTTTCCAACGTCTTTTATTGGCTCAGTTTTCTTTATAGATCCTCATCAGCATTTTGTGTCACAGGATTCTATTGAAGTCACTTGGTTGGCCCAAAGAGCACTGCTTTGGCCTTCCTGAGGCATTTTCCCAAATCTGAAAGTCTTGCACTTGGTAAAAAGCTCATAATAACACATTTGTTTCAGATTAGAAGCAACTTATTTGCTCCCATTTCACAGTTAAATCATGGGACACAAACTTTATCGTCTTAACATACCATGGGGACTCAGTTTAAGCATAACATTAGAAAAAAATCAGTGCAAGTCACTTTTTTTTCAAAATTTTTGTTCATACGTCAGCTGACCCTTATTTAAACCAGAAGTTTAAATAAAATATAAGGCAAAAATGTGAACTGCAAAAAAAATTGCATCAAAATAACCATAGTAAACATAGCTAAAATGAATACAAAGATTTAAATAAATTGAGACTCAGAAATGAAGGAATGACTAGATGGCTAATTAATTCAGTTATGTGTAGTGAATGCAATCAGATTTGGCTGACAGTACAGAAAGATGGATACTATCGTTGTCCATTTAGGCTGCTATAACAAAATACACAGACTGGTGTCTTGGAAACAATAGAAATTTATGTCTCACACTTTGGGAGACTAGGAAGTACAAAGTCAAAGTACCAGCAGATGTGGTGTGTGATGAGGACAAGCTTCCTCCTTTATAGACAGTCTGCTGTTTGGTGTGTCCTCCTATGCAGAGAGGGCATGGGAGCTCTCCAGGATCTTTTGGATAAGGACACTAATCTCATTCAAGAAGCTCCACCCTTGTGACCTACTAATTTACAAAGGTCGTACTTCCTTATTCCAATACATAGGTTAGTTAAGATTTCAATATATGAATTTTGGAAACCATAACATTCAGTCCATTGCAGATACTAAACTTGGATCATGAAGAGCTAGCTGCCTGGCCTATTTGACCATCTTTTTTTTCCAGGAGGAGGAATGAGATCAGAGTTTAACAAGGCTCAGATTTCTTACAGTCACCTTTTTGCTTTGCTTTAGGAACCAAGATCTACTACCCTCTTCCATCTCCCCCTTTTGTTTTCACTTTGCCAGGGTATGAACATTCGTAATCAATTTATTTTCTGTTACTTAAAATCCCATCTTAAAAGGCAGAACTTGCATTTTATTGACTCAACTCTTTTCTTTGGTTCAGGGGACTCATTTAAATGGAGAATTTAGTGGAAATTTCATACATAGTGTGGATGAAACCTCACTAAGACAATCATTCAAAATGAATCAGGTTAAAAGATTCAGCTGGATCCTCATTTTCCCAGGCTGATATTATTTTAGAATGTTTGTTATCCTACACAGGGAACATTTTAGTGTGTCGATCGATTATTTCTTAAATATTTATATTTTTATAAGTGTTCAATTCACTGTCACTGTTGATTTTTATACTGAACTACTAGTTTTCATAATAATTTATAAAAAATTCTCTGTATAAACTTCTATCTGTTCAATAGATAGAGTAAATGTGTTATTTTTTTTCAATCTGTTATTGGCCTTCATTTTAAGATTATTTTAAAGGATATATTTTGTTGGCCAATATTTATCAGAGTTTTTCTGACTTGTAATGAGTTCTTTCAGATTAACTTTATAAACAATATATAAAAACTAATAAACAATGTATCATATATATGTGTGTGAATATACACCACACCTGTATGTTATATATGTATTTTTTCTTAATTTTTATTCATCTGTGCTTTCCTGGGATGAGTCCTTGAATATTTTGGTTTAATATTTAGTTACTACATTGTTGGTCTGTATAGGTTGGCTTTAGTTTAGGATTGTTGCATCTATTTTATAAGTACTAGAGACCTATATATATATATTTTTTTTCCCTATCACTTTCAAATTTTGGAACGAGGTATATAGCAGTATGTAAACTAGATTGGGGAACTCTTCTTGTTTTGTTATGGCTAAAAATGAAGCAAACATGATATTAACTAGCAGTAATTTTCAAGTGTGCAAGGTAGGACATCTTATTGTTCATCTAAGGTAGATTTAATGCACAATTAACCTAAAACAAGAAAAGAATAGTCTTAGTTCGCATTAAATGTTGCAAAAAATGTTCAGTGTGATGTGTATATATTCACTAGAAGAATAATCCATATCACAAATACATATTGCAGCTCTATGATGTGAAATAAAAAGGTATTCAATAAATTACACAATATTTTCTACATAATTTTTGACTAAGTATTAATGAATTAACAATATATTAATACATCTCCTGAGTCATCTCTTAGGGAGTGTAAAGAATACTCTTATGGTAGTTTATCCACAAAAAAGAGAAAAAATATGAATTTTAAAAAGTCCCAATAATTAAAAATTTCACTTTTGCATCCTTACCAATCATATTCTCTTTTTCAAAGACAGAGACAATAGATAAGGAATCCCCACAATACAAATGAATAGACATAAGAAGTCACCTTTTTTCCCCTAGGTATGTTTATTTTATATAATGTTTTCAGATTAGTATAATTAGAGGAAAATAGGCTTTTTTTTTTTCCCCCACTGCTACCAACTGATGAAATCCCTCTGTAACTCTGTAGACCTGTAATCCAAATTCCCCAAGAGAGGATCTGATTGGCTGGCCAGTCTACATGCATTCCCAAGAGTGTTATTGAGTTTTGGGATAGCTGCCTAGATCTGAGTACTGACATCTGACCTTGCATATATATATATATTGGGGTTTCTGTTTTTCCTGATCTCAGATCTTTATCCCTCCTGCAACACCAGCACCACAAGGCACATTTGAAGCAAAGTCCTGGGTATAAACAAAAAAATGTGAGCAGCAAAAATGGTGAGTCAAAACAACCAGAGAAAATATAGGTAAAATGAAGAAATATGAAGATTTACATAAACTGAGATCCATAAATGAAGGAATGATTAGATGGCTAATTAATTCAATAAACATATGTTGAGCTGCTGGGTTTAAGATAAATAAGATTAATACAGCTACTAGCTTCTAGCCACTCATATTTTAGAGGGAGAAATGAATAAGCAAACAACCACTTTTAATAAATTACATAATCTCAAAAAGGAATACCATAAATATAGGTACAGCTAACTCAGATAATATAGATCAGGGAGGTTTTCTGGGGAAAAAAAGTCATTTCTATATTGCACTATAAAAATGAGTAGGAACCATCAAACTGAAGTGAGGGCTGTGTGAATTTATTTCACTGAAAATATATCAGTTTATCTATAAAGGCACTATGGAACTGTGTTTTAAATAGTCATGTAACTATTTTCTGATTGCTTCACTTGACATTTGTAACAACGTTGAGCATTTTTATCTCTCTGCTGCATGCTTGGCTAGCATTATCATTGTCACTTGTTTTTGATGCCTTTTTGCTTTATGACTTAAATAAAAATTCAGATTACCTTACAGGGAAGGACAATGATAGAAATGCAGTTTTCTATTATTCTATCCTCCAAATTTCTTAGGAGAAACAAGCAGGGATAGCAAAATCAATAAATATTACATGGATAACATTATTACTACAACTCTATGAAAAGGAGTCTCTATGAAGCACAAAATAAATGGATGAGGTAAAATTGTATAGAACTTGAACCCATCAAGGAATAGCCCTGGTTTACTAGTAGCATAGAAGTGGTGGGATGAAGAAAAAGAGGAGCTTCAACAAAGAGCCCAGGAACAGAGCAGGCAATAGCTGTTCACTTGAGAGTTGAAAGGACAGCTTATCAGTATGTAACTCTGGTAATAACCAGTGAAAAAGGGAGAGGCCTCCATAAACTAAAAGTTTTGTTTGTTTGTTTGTTTTGGTTTTTAGGGCTACACCTGCAGCATATGGACGCTCTCAAGCTAGAGGCTGAATCAGAGCTACAGCTAACGGCCTACACCACAGCCACAGCAACACCAGATCTGACAGCATCTACAACATACACCACAGCTCAAGGCAAAGCCAGATCCTTAACACACTGAGCAGGTCCAAGGATTGAACCTGCACCCTTATGGATGCTAATCAGGTTCATTTCTGCTGAGCTACAACAGGAACTCCCAGGTTTTTTTTTTTTTTTTTTAAACTGCTTTATTCAGATATAATTTATGTCCATAAAATATACCTGCTTTCAGTGTGCAGTTTAATTTTTAGTAAATTTACAGAGTTGTACAACCATCACAACGCTCCAATTTTGGAATATTTTCAGCACTCCAAAAAGATCTCTTGTATTTTTCCTAGTCACCCCACATTCCCAACCCTAGTCACAGGCATCACTAAACTTTCTCTCCTTTTATGGAAAATTCATATAAATTGAATCATAAAATATGTGGGAGTTTTTTTTGTGTGTGTCTGGATTACTTTTCATGGTATGATGTTGTTGAGAGTCATCCACATGGCAGGCATCAGTACTTTCCTCCAATTTATTGTTGAATAGTTGTCCACTGTATATATATCACATGTGCTATTCACTCACAGGTTCATTTTGAGCTCATTTTTGAGTATAGTGTGACAGAATAGTTTAAACTTATCTTTTTATATTTGGATATTAGATTGTCCCATAACCGCTGGTTGAAAAGATGTCATTTCTCCATCGAATTAATTGCCTTTGAGCCTTTGTTGAAAATTCACCTACCATAAATGTGATCATTTATTTCTAGACTCTCACTTCTGCTCGACTGATCTATTTATGTATCAATCCTTTTCTCAGTACCACAGTCTCTTGATTATTCTAGCTTTGGACTAAATCTGCAATTGGGAAGTGTAAGTCTTCCAATTGCATTGTCCTTTTTCAAGACTGTTTTTTACTGTTTTGTATCCTTTGCCTTTTTATATAAATATTAACTTCTAAATTTCTGAAGAAAAATGTCTGCTGGGGTTTTGATAAGGATTATATTGAATGCATAATCAGTCAATTTGGAAAGAATTGCATTTTAATGATCTCAAGTCTCTCAATCCATGAATAGGAAATTTCCATTTCTTTAGGTCTTATTTGATTTCTCTCAGCAGTATTTTTCAGTTTTCATTTTATAGGTCTCATAATTCTTTTGATAATTTTTCTGTATTATTTTTGCTAATTTATGTTGTTAATATCATTTTTGATTGTTCATTGTTAGTATATATAAATATATTTGAATTTTATATTGATTTTTATACTGTGACCTTACTGAATTTATTTCTTAATTCTAATAGCTGTTTTGAATATTTCTTAGGCTTTCTTATATTCTGGGTCATATTATCTGTGAATAAAAATAGTTTTATTTCTTCTTTTGCAAATTGGGGGCCTTCCATTTATTTTGTTTTCCTTGCTTGATTTTGAGAGTGCCATATCTTTTTTTTTTTTTTCTGATCTCAATCAGAGAGAATACAGTCTTTCTTCACCATGTATGATGTCAGTTTTTGGTAGGTACCTATTATCAGGTTGAGGAAGTTCCTTCTCTTGTTTTTGGGTTTTTATCATGGATGGTGGTTTAGTTAAATGTTTTTTTCCTTCATCTACTGAGGTTTTGTTTTTTCTTATATTAATATCATGCATTGCATTAATTGCTTTAGAGGTGCAAAAACAACCTCATATTTCTGGTATAAACTCAACATAGTCATTCTTCATAATTCTTTTTATAATAGGCTTGCTAATATATATTCCCTATGATAAACTTATATTTATTTCAATACATAATAATACTTTATAAATCATACTTTTGAGAAAAATCTATTCCCTAAGAAAAGGTATCAAATGCATTCTGTGATTTAGCTTTTTACCCTGGGAACACAATTGCACATCTTCAGAGGTATTCATATGCTGGTATGTAAATATGGGCATAAAAGAACTACTTGATTGGCTTAAGAAAACAAAGATTACTCCTGAGTGAGAGAATGTTAAACAGACAAAATTTTGGCTTTTAAACAAGGAATTAAATGAGGGAATAGCTGTTATATAGAAAACCAGAAGGATATAAAGCTAGGTTCAGATAACGATCCACTTTTCCTATTCTCTGAAAAGGAAACATTTTCATTTTGAAGGTTTGTTAAAACATTTGAAAGACATCTATGCCTTGTACATTTTAAGGTGAACTTAACTGGTGTTGGGAAGTATATACATCATGATTAATTCAAGTTTACCATTTTTTTCCCTAAAAATGATCATTTCAGTGATCAATGAGGGATATGAAGAAAATGAAAATGTACAATGTGCCATTAGGTATTATTTAGGGGTGAGAAGCTGTTTAGCAGAAGAATGAGAAAAGATGTGTTTGATCTGAGTTTTGTGTAATGCTACACATTCATTGCTGAGGAAGAGGATCCAAAGTCTGAGAGAATCTCTACTTCCCTTCTGGAATGGACAAGGTTGATGCTCATTCCAAAGAAATTGCTATCCCGTTTGCTTGTGTTTAGGTCTGATGATATTCACTTGCAACTCAGAGAACCATGTTCCATCTACTGAAGATAGCCCCTTTTGGAAAATACCTAAACTTGTTGTGAGACTTAACCAATGATTAAAGGGGGACGAAGGATAAGAGCCCAACTACTTTATGTCCAACTGGAAAGTGCTGATGCATAATGCATCTTCCAGGGCTCCTGTTCGAGGTCAGGATGACTTTACTGTCTCAGAGATTTACACAAATCAAGGATGCTTAATGTTAAATAGCATGGAGAAAAGATGGAGCCCTCAGGGTATACACTCTAGGTGTGTTAATTTCATCCCACTCAGAAATTTGTCAGGCAAAAGGGTTACAGAAGAGTAGGCTAAACAAGTGAAGACCAGTTGGGCTTTTGGATCCACTTATTCATAAGATAAGGACCTGAACAGTTATAGTCAGTAGATGCTAGGTTGCAAAGAAAGGAAGTAATAACAGGATACAGTGCAAAAAAGAATTGAGGGAAAGAGTTATGTGAAAAATGATCAAATTAGAGCATTTAGAGCTATATTTGGATGTTTTCACCTCTGCATCTGGATATGAGCTGCAGTAATCAAACCCCTGCACCATGACATTATAAACCTTCCTTGAGGTCTGATAATTCACTGGATATTAATTTATGTCTGTATTTACAGCTACTTCTCTACACATCACATCAAAGTAATATTCTTGTAACATTGATTAAATGTGAGTGAAATGCACAAAAATAAGCTTTTGGTAAATACATTGGCTCAACAAACCACTTATGTTGGATCTTTTCCTGGAATTTAATAAGAAGTTAAGAAGATAATGTTATTGTTGGCATAATTCAAATTGTTGCAAATATTTTTCAAACTTTAGTTTATGAATTGTTTCATTAATTTTC
This sequence comes from Phacochoerus africanus, assembly GCF_016906955.1. NCBI lineage: Eukaryota > Metazoa > Chordata > Mammalia > Artiodactyla > Suidae > Phacochoerus > Phacochoerus africanus. The sequence continues at coordinate 40,108,892 of NC_062555.1, forward strand.
GTGCTGATGTTGTTGGCATAGCCGCCATGTATATTTTTGATCACTGAATCAGTCCTTTCTGTGATTCTATATACAAATTCATAATCTGAGAGAATTCAGGATGACTATTTCTCATATCTCAAGTTATAGGCCCTTTTCTAGTTCCATATGTTTTCTAGCTCCAGTAACAATTTGTCAGATTGTTACTTTTCAACAACTTTTTTTTTTTTTTTGATTTTTAGGGCTGCTCCTACAGCATGTAAGCTCCCAGGCGAGGGGTTGAATCAGAGCTACAGATGCTGGCCTATACCACAGCCACAGCAGTGTGGGGTCCAAGCCTCATCTGCAACCTACACAAGAGCTCATGGCAACACTGGATCCCCAACCCACTGAGTGAGGGCAGGGGTTGAACTTGCATCCTCCTGGATACTAAGGGATTTGTTTCTGCTGAGCCACAATAGGAACTCCCTCAGCAAACTTTTTAGAAGCTCTAAAATCAACAGTCTGTTTTACCTCTGTGCTATCTAAAAGTAACACCCATCAGATACCATATTTTTCTGAATTTGGATCCTATATTGAATAATCTAAACTACCCCATGATCTTATATTTAAATTCTCTCTACTGCCTTTGTTTACTGTCTTATCCTAAATTGACACTTTTTTTTTGAATCCTCTTTTGGTTTTTGTGCCTCTGGCCTTGAATCCTCCCTTGACAACGGTTTGCACTTTTCTTGCTTAGAGGATATTTTCTGGCAGACGTCTTGCCTATCACATGCTTTCTACCTAGTAGTATGGGCACTAGCATGTGGTAAATTTATTGGTAACATCAGTGTTAGAGCAAAGAGTAATTTTATTTAAGGAAAAATAAAAATTCTTTAGATTAGCAGAGGAATTACAATTTGGTAAAAGCAAACTATGTCAAACCATAGGTGAGTCCAGAGAATGAAGGGGGGAGCATTATTTTACAGAGGAAAAGAAGAACTGGAGGGGGGATTGTTCTGAACAAACAGGTTTTTGGAGACAAAGATGAATTTGAAGTGGCAGTAGCTTCTCCTTGGCTATTGTCAGCTGAGGGAGGAAATCTTCCTTCTCCTTCTGGGACTATGTGAGTTACCACAAGTGGCACATGGTTGAGAGCCCTGTCTTCATGGCTTCTTGACTCCAATTTTGAGTTAGGATTCCCTAAACACATTTCCCTACACATATTTTCACAATATTATCATCCAGGATGAGTTGTAATCCTGGGAACTATTCCTTGAAAAATTATTCAGAAGCCCTGTGTTGTATATATTGGGAGAATATGATTTGGGATTTGAAAATGAAGTTATGCCTGTATTAATGGAAATGTTTTATAGATACCTTGGGTTATAATAACAGGGTCATTAATTCTAATTTAAACAAATTAGTTATTGGCTAATATTGTTCCAATTTGACTCGAGGCCACTATCATTTTATTTATTTATTTAATTTATTTTTCTTTTGGCTTTTCTCATCCTTGTATTAATCAAAGTCATTGGTAACTACTATGACTCCTAGTCAACATGAAACATTAATGTCACCACACTGAGCAGCTGCAATTCTATGCAAAAGAAAGGAATTTGGCATTTTAGGTCACTGGTGCTTCAAGTTTGGAGGCAGATCCTCAGCTTATATTCACTTCCAAAAATCTATTAAGAATATAGAGAAACTATCAGTTGTGAACGTTGGTTATTAACGGATAGAAGTCTGGTGACATTATAAACCATTTCTTGGATCCCACTGGTGTGCAGTGTTTAAAATAAGCTTTATTTTTAGAACAGTTTCAGCTTTACGAAAAGGTTATAATGCTAGTGTAGAGAATTCCCATCCACCCCACATTTGGTATCTTCTGTCATTAGCATCTTACATTAGTGTGGGCATTGTTGCAATTAATTAACCAATACTGCTATATCATTATTTAAATGAATAGTTTACTTGGACTTCCTTAGCTTTGACTTAGTTTCTTTTTTTTTCTGTTCCAGGATCCTATCTACAACACTTCATTATATTTGGCTGTAATGCCTTCTTAGGCTCCTCTTTGATAACTTTGTCAATTTTGAGGAATCTTGTTGGATGCCCCCTTTATTGATAATTGTCTAAAGCTTTTATCATGGTTAGATGAGGTTTATAGGTTTGGTGGAAGACATTAACAGAGATAAAGTATTATTTTCATAACATGATATCAAGGTACATACTACCAACATGATTTATAGCTGTTGATGTTCACTTTGATCAACTGACTAAGGTACTATTTGCTAGGTTTCTCCACTGGAAACATTCCACCTCTTTCCAGGCTGTATTCTTTGGAAGGAAGTCACTATATGAAGCACTGAGTGTCTCATAAATTATTTGGAATGCTTCCGTATAGGAGATTTTTTTCCTTCAGTCCCATTTATGATATTAGTATGGACTCATAGATATTTATTTTGTACTTGGGATTATTCACTTTGTTGCTCAATTGCTCCAGTTTGGCTACTAGGAGTTCTTTTAGTTTAATCTTGTGCCTCTTGAAATATCCCTATCTGTCTGTCTATCTCTTCATTTTTAAACAGTTTATTACTTTCTGACACTACAAGATCTACCAAGGTCATTTTGTATATTTGCTCCCCCACTCTTAGAATTAACCATTTCTCCATGGAAATTTTATTGAAAATTTTTACTGGTTCCTTTTATTGGAAAATGGTATCAGAAACCAAGATCTGGAAACTAGATGTGTTTATTGCTACCATATATCCTTTCTGTTATACCCTCTCTGATGACAGAGCTGATCAATATAAGCACGTATACCACCCCAAGTATAATGTCAGCTGTAATTTTTTTGATATTCCTTATCAAATTGAGATAGCTCCCATCTATTCCTAGTCCGTGTGAGATTTTTATCATTAATAGGTATAAGATTTCGTCAAGTGCTTTAAGCATCAATTGTTATGATCATATTATTTTTCTTTTTTAGCCTGTTGATATGGTGGATTATTTTTTATTGATTTCTGAATCATTGTGTAATTGGAACAGGACTCCCCAAATATTTGTATAATATTTTTAACATTTTGTTGAATTCAATTCCTAATATATTTTGAGGAATTTTCCATCTGTGTTCATAAGAAATATTGGTTTACAGACTTTTGTTCTTGTAATAATTTTATCTACTTTTGCTATTAGGTAATGCTGGCCTTATAGCGTGAGTTAGGAAGTATTCCCTCTGCTGATATGTTCTGGATGAGATTATAGATACTTGGCATCATTTTTTCCTTAAATGCTTGATAAGATTCACTACTGAAACCATCTTGGCCTTGTGCTTTCTTTTTTAATTCCTTTTTTGTTTTTGTTTTTTCTTTAGTTTTTATGTACTTCTTAAAAATGCTATTAATTATTTATTCAAGTTTTTACATAGATAGAGACCTATTCAGATTATCTACCTCACTTTGTTTGAATTTTGGTAGTTTGTATCAAGGTTTTGGTCTATAATCAAATGAGGAAATTTATAGGCATACAGTGTTCATAATATTCCTGTTTCTAAAGATGACTTTTTTTTTAAAGAGCTGCTTTATATTCAAAAAAAATTGAGTAAAGTACAGAGATTTTCCCTTGTACTTCCTGTCCCTATACATGCAGAGTCTACACTATTATTCTTATTCTTAAGTACATTCTTTGAACATTTTGGGTGACGGTCCTTTATCAGATGTGTCTTTGGAAATACTTTTTTTTCCCTACGTCTGTGGTTTGTCTTCTCATTCTATTGGCATTGCCTTTCACAGAGCAAAAGTTTTTCATTTTAATGCAGTTCATCTTATTTATTCTTTCTTCCAAGTATTGTGTCTTTGGTGTTGTGTTTAAATAGTTATCACTATACTCAAGGTCATCTCAGTTTTCTCCTATGTTATCTTTGGGAGTTTTACAGTTTTATGAAAGATGTAAGGTCTGTGTCTAGATGTGTGTGTGTGTGTGTCTCTCCAGTTATTCATCATGGTCTTAGAATAAACTTTGAATGACTTATTTGCTTTTAATTTGGTAAGGTATACTTCTGGCCTAGAATGTGATATGTATTAGTGAATGTTCTTTGTAATCTGAAATGGTGTATATTTTACTGTTGTTGGATGAAGTATTCTCTAAGTAGTCTATAAATGTTAATTAATCAATACGGTTAATGGTGATGTTCACATGAAATCTGATAGACTTAAAATGAGAGGATAAATCTACTTTTATAGTTGGAGGCTTTTAACATGCCTTTTTGATAAGTTGATGGTTAATCAAGTAGCCAGGAAATCAGTGAGGTATTTGTAAAAAGCAAAGAGTCTAGAGTGAGGAGAGCGAACATGGGGAGGAAATGTGCTCAGTATCAGCAGGTGGGGGCAGACCCTGTGGGCCTTAAATGAGATGTGAAGAAAAGAGGAAAGATGATGAGTTCATTTTTGTAGATGATAAGTTCAAAGTGAATATTGGAGATTCAAGTGAAGATGTCAAATAGATATCTGGGGTACTAGCAACTTCATTATACAGCCTCTAAGAAATACTGTGCCTCTATGAAATGCTATTAAATAGTCATCCATGATAGAAATTATCAAATTCTCCCACTATAGGAAATACATTATGAATGCCTTGCAGAATTAAGGCACACTTTTTTTTTTTGGTCACTAGTGGAAAATAGGGCCAATCAATCATGATTTATCTTATTTCTACTTATCTTTAGCTATTAAGACAAATACAGAAGATGTGGGTAGCTATTCTTAACAAAGTTGAATGTGAAACATGAATACTAGGGCATGAAGTTTGAGCATTTATGCAAGAGAGTAATTTTAGTTTTAGACATTGGATTTTAAATAGTTTGAGGAGGGAATTGAAGTCAAGGGATGGAAATAGATGATGTAGTTAATACACTAAGTCTAAATGTTGTAGATAAACTATTTGTATTACAGTTCTAGAGGAAGTAAGCTAGGAAAACAAGAGCTGTTAGTTAAAGAATGCAAGGCATGAGTTTATTGACAGATTATTGGTTTGGCTAGTGATGAAAAGGTGGGCTGTGACCACAGGTAAGATTGGCTCATAAAAAAGAATAAAATACAAAATCATTGGAAGACAAGGGTTCAAAAAATTAGATTTTACTATATTGAAATAATCATATAAGTGAATATTAAAATCAAAGGATAAATGTAACAGTAGTGGTGGAGGGACTGACAGTAACCCAGGTGTTAAAATTTTCAAGGAATAAGATGGACTAGGAGTGTTCTTGGGGTATGTAGAAGACCCGACCAGAGAGGAGTACTCTCTGGAATAATCTTATGGAGTGCAGATCAAAGCCTAAGAATCTTAGAGAGGAAAAAGACAAATGTTCTGAAAGTGGGAATGAAGGATAAGAAGGTAGGTAATATGTCCTATCTTTAGATCAAGTGATAAAAAATGTATACCCCCCCAAAAAAACCCTAAGAGTGAACAATCAACCAATTTCATAAATGGCAGAACTGAACTCAGACTTTCTCCCTTGAAATCCTGTATTCTTTCCACCTTTCCTTGGAGATACAAATGAAAACACTCTATTCATGGCCCAAACCTACTGTGCAAGTGGCTGGAATTTGTAATGTTCAAGGAGGACCAAGAAAATGAAATGGAGCTGTAAGTGTCTCAGCAGTCTGCCATGGATAGATATATTCTATTTACATTTTTATGGGGGAAAGAGTAGTTCTGGGATAGGATGGTATAAAAAGGAAATTATGGAAATATATACAAATATGTTGAGAAAGAAATAGGGAGAAGTGTCTAAATATACCAGTGAGCCAGACAGCAAGCTGTCAGATAAGTTCAAAAATAAAAACAGAACTCATGTCAAGAAATCTTGAGTGACTCTAGCTGCTTTAAAGAACATTAGCGTTACATTATTAATGCAAAAGCAAGAAAACATCGTAGAATACTTTTAAAGCAATAGCATATGTCTTCAGAGAATACTCCAGGTGGAAAACTTTCAAATGAATATAATATCTAGAACAAAGATTGAAGAGGTCTCCCACATGTGAGGTCATGCTACAATGTTGTTAACCAGACATTTGAAAACACTTGGAAGGGTGTCATGAGATATTAAGAAATCTTGAAATGTTTCTGAAATAAGGAAATAAAGGGAAAACATAGTGTAACACATTACCTGCTTAGTAAATAAAGACTTAGTAGTGGGATAGGGGCCAAATAGCCTTCCAGTGTGGAAAGAGAAAAACAACTAGGAAAAGTGGTATAGATAAGTTCAGTGTTAGCTTTAATTTTACTGTTTTGGAGGTCTCTTAGAAGTTGGGCAGAGGTGCAGACAGTTAAAACAAATAGGATTTGTCTTCAGTAAGTTTTATATACGGAGATTTAACTTTGAGACATCAGCCTAAATAAATCACATTCTGATTTTTTTTTATTCAACTAATACTGGTCATATTGGTATATTGTAACTACCTAAGACTCAGATAATTTAGTCTAAGGAAATAATAGAAAAACTCACAAGACATTTCTATGCAATGCAACCATTAATTTTTATATGTATTTTCTATCCTGGAAAAATGTTAACAATGTCTTCTTAAGTAAAGTGAAGTTTACAAGAAAAAAAAATACAGTGTTCATTATAAATACTGAGTACTGGTCACTTGGTAAACAAAAGAGAATCTCCTATTAGACTTAAAACAATAGCTATGCATTTTCATATGAAAGTTCCTAAAAGGACTAGAGACAACCTCTACAGAGCAATAGCTTTTAAGATATTTTGAATTTTCCATTTCATTTCACCTCTGAATATTCTAGTTTTTGTAAAATTAACATATTTTGGGGGGGATAAGAATAGTATAGAGAAAGGGCTTATAAAAGACATGGGGGCTGTTTCAAAAAGGATAAATACACTTACTTAGAACTTGGTTTTTCCCAACAGTTTTTACCAAACACAAAGAGGGCAGAGAAGATAATCCCATCTTCTTCCAGCCCATGACCCAGAGTGACCAGGTAACTTTCCAAATTCCCACTACCCAGATCCCCAAAATGGATCCCAGTTGCTCTGCTGCCTTGTTCAGAGAGATGTTTACAAACCTACAAGGGGCATCAAATTACATCATTTGGTGTTGCACCTTTTCCTAGCACACTCAAGACTACAGACACCTGAATTGACTCAGAGCAGGGAAGTATAGCAACTATAGTGGAAGTATAATCATGTAACCACATTACTTAAAATATGTATCTGTGGAGTCTTAATCTTTACTTAGATAAGAACACATCATATCATTTAGTAAAAAAAAAATGCTGAAAGATCCTAAACTTTTCGGAAGCAACCTATTTAATTTTCCCCCCCAATTTTTTAAATCATAGTAAAGCTGCAAGAATTGTACAGCAAACACCCATTTATCATTCACCTAGACTTAGCAGTGGTTTAGAGTTTAATGTGTGTAATTCGATATATCTATTTGAAAATATTTTCAAACTATGTGAAAGTAAGTTTGGGAACATAATGTTACTTTTGCCCTAAATATTACAATGTACATCTCCTAAAATATCCCTCTTCATCGTCACATAACTATAAATCTTTCACATAGCCATCACCTCACCTTAGGGAAAATAATAACACTTTAAAAATATCATTTACAAAAACACTATTTACTATGCAAACCATATTTAAACTTCACACTTTTAAGTGAAAAACTGTATTTTAGAGAATTCTTTCCAATTCCTCATCCAGTCATGTTTCATTCATTGTATTTGGATGCTTCATTTGTTCAAACTCTTTAATTTAGATTAGTCCCCATGATTTCTTTTCAAATAAATTATTTTAAAACAGTTTTAGATTTCCAAAAAATGGTAAAGATAATATAGAGAGTTCTCATATATTCTGCACACTATTTTCCCTATTATGGACAACTATATAAGTGTGGTACCTATGTTACAGATGGTGAATATTATTATTAATTGAAGTTCATGTTTATTCAGATTTCCATAGTTTTTTTTTAAATCTAAGGGTTTTGTTTTTGTTTTTGTTTTTGTTTTTGTCTTTTTAGGGCTGCACCCATGGCATATGAAAGTTCCTAGGCTATGGGTTGAATTGGAGCTACCTACTGAGCCAGGCCAGGGATGGATCCTGCATCCTCAGGGATACTAGTCAGGTTCGTCACCACTGAGCCAGGACAGGAACTCCTAATCTAAGGTCATTTCTTAGATTAGGTCCCAGAATCCCATTCAGAATAAATTCAGTTATATTTTTATAGACTACTCTTCACTATGAAAGTTTCACAGGCTTTCCTTTCTTTGATGACCCTGATCAATTTCAGGATAACTAGTCACAAATTTTGTAGAATTTCCCTTGTTAGGAATTGATATTTTACTCTTAATTGCAATGTGGTTATCACTTTTGAGAAAAAAGTGGTTATCACTTTGGTAAGAAGACTACAAAAGCAAAATGCCATTTTCATCGTACTGTAAATCTTGGCTTTTGTATTGGTTTGCTATGTCTGCTGTAACAACACACCATGGACTGGGTGGTTTAACCAGTGAAATAAATATTCTCACAGTTCTGGAGACTGGTATGAGGTCCAGGTGTCCGCAGATGGCTGTCTCCTTTTGCCTTCACATCATCATTCTTGGGTGACTCTTTAGACTCAGATTTCTTCTTCTCAGAAGGACACTCATCAGATTAGATTAGGGCCCACCCTGTCAGCTTCATTTTAACTTAAAGTACTTATTTCCAAAGACTTCATTTCTTTAAGCCAGTTGTAGATTCTTAGAGGAAGCTATAGAGATTCCCCAAATACTCTCAGCCACCACACATGTACAACCTCCCTCATTATCCACTCATTGGGTGGTACATTTGGTACAATTGATGAACCTACACTGACATATTAGAATCACCCAAAGTCCATAGTTTACATTACAGTTCACTCTTGATGATCTAACTCTAAAGTTTATGTAAGAGCAAAAGACCCAGAATAGCCAACACAGTACTGAAGGTATAGACAGAGTTGGAGGACTGAAATTCCCAGCTTCAGAATTTACTCTAAAGTTATCATAATCAAGAAACAGTGATATATATTAATATATACAAAGCCTCAATAGACGAAATCTTCACATATTGATATATAGGGAAATCATTCTGGCTTATCCATGAGTTAACTTGAATTTTATGCTAACTAAAATAGCCTGTTTGTGGACTATCAAACATACACTGTACATCTGCTTTAATTTTTAAAGAAAAAGACACATTTATCAGAAGTAAAAGGAATTTGGAATTAACATATACTCACTACTATACATAAGATAGATAAGTAACAAGGACCTGCTATATAACACAGGGAAGTCTACTTAATATTCTCTAATAATTTATATGGGAAAAGAATATGAAAAATTATGTATGTGTAACTGATTCATATTGCTATATACCTGAAACTAACACAACACTGTAAATCAACTATACTCCAATAAAATTTATTAAAAAAGAATATCTATGTTAAAAGTAAAGATTAAATTTCTCTATTCCTGAGTCACCAATGCTGGTAGTCCTTTGATATGTTTCCCTTCCCAGGTGCCAAGGCCATGCTGACTTGTTGTGTATGTGCTAATGCTTGTTTTTTGTATTTTTTTTTATTTGTTTTTTTAATCTTGAAGAAACTCTGACTTGCTTAATGTTCTCTGTTCTGATAAGATATAAAACTTTGCCTGAAACAATCCTTCTCCTGAGCAGTTTCTTAGAGTAATCTGGGAAGCAGGCATCTGGGCTAGTCCTTAGTGTGGCTCAAATAAAACTCTTTTCTAATTATAAATTGTTTACTGATTATTTTCATTGACATCATACACAATTAAATGCATTGTTGATATTATTACTTTACACAAATGAAATCTATAAGCAATTATGGATAAGAAAATCAAGGTTTTTATTTTACCTTCACTAATTTCTTCTTTGATGCTTTTTCATAATTTATGTAGATCCAAATCTGGGCTATTTTCTCTCTCTCTAAAGATTGTCTTCTAACATTTTTTTGCAAGGCAGGTTTACTAGCAACAAACCCCTTTTTTATTTTTCTGAGAAAGTTTTTATTTCTCTTCCACTTTTGAAGGATAATTTCACATATAGAGAGTTCTAGACTGGTGGGTTTTTTTTTCTCTTCATAATTTAAGTATTTCACTGCAATCTCTTCTTTCTTGAATAATCCCTAAGAAGAAATTGGATATAATTTTTGGTTCCTTCTATTGTAAAGTGCTTTGTTTTTCTTCTATTTTCAAGACTTTTTATTCTCATTTTCTATAATGAGAATAAATGATAGACTAAGGTACAGGGTTTATTGTTGTTTCCTTGCTCTCATTCTTCTCTTCTGTATATCCATTATGGATATACCATTTGCAGTTGTCCTACAGACCTAGGATGGTCTTTTTTTTCCCCAGTCTTTATTTTCTTTGCTTTTCAGTTTCTGGAAGTTTTGCATTGCTATATCCTCAAGTTCAGAGATTCTTTCCTCAGCTGTGTCTAGTCTACTAAAAAGCCCATCAAAGTGTCTCTTCCAAATTCTTCATTTCTATAACAGTGCTTCTGATCTGTAGCATTTCTTTTTGTTTCTCTTTTACAATTTCCCTCTCTTCCCTTATATTGGTCATCTGTTCTTTCATGCTCTCTACTTTATCTTTTAGAGCCCTTACCATATTAATCACAACTGTTTCAAATTCTGTCGAATCTGACTCTGGTGCTGATGCTTGATCTGTGTCTTCAGACTTTGCTTTTTTTGCCTTTGATTGTGAATTATAACTTCTTGATAACCAGATGTGATCAATGGGTAAAAGGAACTGGTGTAGACAGGGCTTATTAATGTGGTATTGAGGTGTTGCGGGGGGACATATTCTGTGATTTGGTTTCAGCCTTCCAGTAAACTTACACTTCTGGATGGTGAACTTCACAAGTGTTTCTTAGTTTTTTACTTCTTCCTCGTTAGTTAAGTGAAGATGGAAAATGTGAGCTGGAGTTTTAGTGTTTGCTTCTCCTAAGTAGAAGGCTACAGCTGACTGGAGTTGAGTGTTTTCCTTCCCCCCAATCATTTAGGCTCTGTTAATATTCCAGAAGGTCAGTATCTCTTTAATGAGTTTCTCCTGAAGGCATTCTTGTTAAGAACAGAGTGTTCTGGTGTATTTCAGGGTTGCATTATGTCCCCGCCTCTTGCCAGGTACATTAGGAGGATTTTTCTCTGATCTTCATTGTGAGGAGCTGGTTGATCTCCTGGAAGTAGCTCACAAAATTGTGGGGACCCTCAGTGACTGAGTTCTCCTGAACTATTTAACTCTCAGAGTTGTACATGCTTGGCCTCCAGCAATTCGTCAACTACAGTTAAGATTTTCTGACCTGGCACTGGCTCCTGTGGCAGTTTCCGCTCATGATTCTCCGCTCCTGTGAGTAAACTATGACCTCTTGTTTTCTCCTCTTTCTCGCCCATCTCCGGACAGCAGTTTTCCGCCAATCCTCCTCTCACTCACTTATAGATCCAAGAAAAATAGGTCTTTGATATTTTAATTTGTTCAGCCTTTTTAGTTGTTGTTAGGCTGGAACCCAAAGCTCCTTCCTTCCAAAGCTCCTTTATTGTGGACCTGGAAACACATTCAATAATTTTGGAGGACTTCCTCATGGGCATGTTTTCATGTGGGCATAGGCAGATTAGAAAGCGTAATTGTCCACCCATCCAAGTTTTCTTATCCTGGCACACATGTAGCCCAGCCTAAGCCTCCCCCTCTTATTTTGACAGTGGATGGCAATTCCCTCAGAATTTCTTTTTTTTTTTTCATATCCTTTCAATCCTTCTTACCTGAGATCAAATATCTTTTATTCAAATATGTGGTAATCCTTTTCTCTATTTTTAGAAATAGACTGTACATTTTTTAAAAAATGTAGTTATACCTAGAGACTTTGTACATTGAAATACTCAAAAACTAGTTGAGGGTTTTGTTATTTATTATAATGTCCCTGATTAAAAAGGCTGGTGAGGAAGTTCCCATTGCAGTTCAGCATTAACGAACTTGACTAGTATCCATAGGGATGCGGTTTTAATCCCTTTCTCATTCAGTGGGTTATGAATTTGGCATTTCTTTGAGTTATGGTTTAGGTCTCAGATATGGCTTGAATTCTTCTACAACTCTGTTTTGACTCCTAGGCTGAGAATTTCCATATGCTGCTTGTGCAGGCCAATTAAAAATAAAAACAAAAACAAACACACACACATACACAAGGGGGTGGAGGTGAATAAAAAAAATGAAAAAAAAAAAGAAAGAGGTTCTTTAAAAATTTTGGTTGTCCCAGGCCCTTTGGATGATTAGGAAATTTGTGGCAGATTTGTGCTTTTTTAAATGGGCTGTTTGAGGAGGTACATCTTCTGTTGAGGTATTTAAGTAGATATCTGATGCCCAGCTATTGAAGATATTATAGAATAAACTGGAACAATGGATGAAAATTAGAGTATTTGTGTTCTCAGGTCCCTTCCTGCTCTATACTTCTGTAAGTTTATACTTTTTTTTTTTTTAACTGTTAATAGTCATGAAGTTCACTTGAGTAGAACTTCATATTTACTGAATTTTCCTGTGGCCCAAATAACTAGAGATACACTGGCGCTTGCTACTAACTGTCCAAGAACATCAAATAAACCAAATCCCTGAGGGTACATATGACAAACTCATTTTGAGTATTTTAACTCATATTTTCATGCAAATATGTTTTCTTGCTTTAAATTTGTGGGATTCTTTCCTGATACAGCTATAGTAGCTGTGGAGTAGGAAAACTGGGGGAAAATTACTTCATCTGTACTGGCACCTAACTTAACCATAGAAGAGAGCAGAATTGAAAGCTGAAGGAAATGGCAAGCTGACTTATAAAGGGGTTGAATTTGATTTGTGAGGGTGAGAATGAAATATTATTGTGGAGTATGGGACACAAGAGGGATACAAATAGGAACAGCGTGTAAAAGATTTGTGACTGATGGGAGGTAATATATAATTTTTGTGATATAAAATTGATGTAAAAGGGGTCAGCCATCAGAAAGCATTGAAGTTCCAAAGTACCAGAATTGGAAAGAACTTCAAGGAGGCAGTGAAGGGCTTTAAAAAGAAGTTGCTTTGAACTATCTGCACTTTTCAAAATGATGCAATTCACTTCCAGAGTCTTTGGCATTTATTCATGTGATTTTTAGGGGCAGCCAGTAAATGGGATCAATATTGATGGAAAATTGAATTTTCAAAGAACATTCAAGAAGCATGCATTATACTAAATAAAACAGATTCTTTTTTTATGAAATAAAAACACTTTAAAAAGGCATCATATTAGTTTTAATAATATCAAAGTTGGTGGATATTCATACTAATTTGCTCATTTTATGCTACTGTCTTCTTACTCTGCCAGGTCATTTTCAATTCATTTTGTTTGAAATGAGGTTTATAAGACATGGCGATGTTTTTTAAGTCTTCTAGTTGTTCATGATTGAAACAAGCATTTATAGATAAATCTTTCTGGTGAAACTTATCTATCACTGGTTTGTTGGAAATAAAGAATACATGATTAATCTTCATGGTTTCCAAGAGAATGATTAAAAATTGATTATCTTTGTTGATATCATAAGCCTTACTAAATATATTAAACAGTTAGAAAAATAGACTTGACTTTACTTGATGAAAGATGGATTAGTAGCCCCAGGATATCATGATTTATTTTTAATACAAATTAACATTCTGGCCAGGAGAATATTCAGCAGTCTCTATTTTTCTTTACTTTAGTCTGTAATAAACAGAAAATCATGTGAAAATAGATGTTGTGGTTAATCTGAGCTAGGAATCACACAGATAAACAATAATTACCAATATCAGTACTTTCCACATGATTTCATAGAGCTGTTGGAATCCTCACACAGGAAAGGAAGATTTTTAAAGTAGATATGTGAGTTAATGGACACACACCATCCATATAAATGAATAATTCTATTACACCTAGACCTATCATGCAGAATTAAAAATTGCAAGGCTGAATGTGGATTTTTAGTAGCATATCTGAGTTTTGAGTCAATAAAAATTGAATGTGGAGCAAACCAGGGACCCTAAGCAGGGTTATAGAAATAGCATTTTAAAGAGAAGTCTTTGAAAGTGTAGGATTGTAAAGGTATTTCTAAGAAATTAATGTTGTCTAGTCAAATTGAAATCTTCCTAAAAAATAGCTAGTGATGGTGTTGTTTCAAGTGCAATAATTTAAAAGACGTTTTCTGTTAATAAACATTACAATAGGCACTTGGTTTTTTTACAATTGAAAATATAATCAATTGTAAAAACAAATTTGGGATTTTGCATGGTTATTTTCAAGATCAGTGCTTCAGAATATATGAATTATTGCATTTTATGTTTTATTCTATAACTTAAAACAAAAATAACTGCATGAATGTAAAGTATAATTGGTGATTCCTTCTTTAATAGGTTACTGGTGTCTTAGATTTCCTTTATATTTAAAACTGAAAACTAAATTGGCTTTTCCTTCTTAACATACCAAACACTTGTTTTCATACCTAATTTTCAGTTCATGAAGATTTATAAATATAATTTTCAGTTTAAACAGTTCTTCTAGGAAAATATAAGCAAGGAAAATGAGATGTATCATTAGCCATGAGAGACTTAAAATAAAGCATTTTTATTCATTTGTTTGGAAGCAGTCCTAAAATTACCCAAATTGAAATTGGATTTTAATAAACATAGATATATGTCAAAGATGGAGTATTATATTTAAGACATCATATTCTTGCATAAATGTTATAACATGGAAAGGAGAGGTGTGTACATAAGAATTCTTTAGAATATATTATAGAACATATTGTGTACTTTAGCATACTATCTAGGTGAGTTATAAATTTGAGCATTCTAGTGGATTTTTCTACTTATTTTTTCTTTTACTGGATACATTAAAAGAAAAAATAAGTACAATTAACTTCAGTAATGCACTTAATTTAAGCAATCTACTCAAAATATTATTTTAATTACAAGCAATGTAAAAAATATGAATGGTGTATTTGTTTTCTATATGAAGCCTTCAGAATTTGGTGTGTATTTTGCAGTTACTATACATTTCAAATGAAAAAATTATTAAAATATTGTTGACTTATAATTTAGTTTCAACTTGAATAATGGTGACTATACTCCATTTAAAGTTATAAATATTGGCTATATTACCTGTGCTATATAATATATCCTTGTATGTTTCTTATTTCATACCTTAAATAGTTTGTATTCCTAATCCCCTACCTCAATTAATCTCCCTTTTCACTAGTTTGTTCTCTATATCTGTGGTCTGCCTGCTTTGTTATATTCATTTGTTTTTTGTATTTTTTAGATTCTACATACAAGTGAAAAGAAAACATAGGGTATTTATTTTTCTCTGACTTCACCACACATTTCAATTTAGGCAAGCCACATTTTGCATATTCTTTAGTCATTTATGACTAGGGACTTTTATTGGCCAAAATAGTTCTACACCAAGAATGAAAGGTTGTTTCTCAACATCAACTGTAGAAATAAGAGGAATAGACATTTTTCCTCTGGGTGAATATTTAACCATCCTATTTGTACTTAGTGGAAACAGAAAATCTGAATTTATAATAAACAAAACTCTTGTAAATATGCAATAGCTTCAAAAATATCCATTTATAAAATTACTTTAAATGGTTATAAAAGGTATTAAAAACTTACACCTATTCTGACTTCAATAATACTCCACTTAATATACAGTGATACATCTAAAATATTTCTATGACATGCATTAGAAAAATAATGGAATATTGAACTAAAAATATTAGGAAATTATTCCAGAAGTTTGATGGCTTTAGGCACGAAACAATAATATTTTGCCTCAAAGATTAATTTATATGTTAGAAACTATCCATATAGGAGGAATAAACTACTAAAACATCTGTCAATAGAATCATTGGCATGGTGGTAAAATTATTCAGAAGCAAGAACTTGTACTGAAAGTTACATAGATATAGATTCTAACATTATCTTCTCCACTTAAATTGCTGAGTGGCCTGGAGAAAGTTATGTAATCTCTCTAAACTTGAATTTTCTCATCTCTAAAATGATTATGCCTTCCTTTTAGAACTGTGAAAATGAAAGAAATAGAATAAAAATCACCATTAGAATTTCTATGAAACATTATTTATTGACTTACATATCATGTTTAAGTGTTGAACAATAGGTTCCTAGGTCCCCATAATACTAGTGTTGCTTTTTTCTGAAAATTCTCATTCTGTTGTTGTGCCTCATTTTGATATTTTGTAGTCTCAATAAATCTGAAACACTGCAAATATTGATTAAGATTAAGCAATACTGCTTTTAGCAAATTAAATGCATAAATTTCTTTGTAAAAGGTTTTTCAATTAAAACGTAATTTATAACTGAAGGGGGCCTTTGTAATAAATATAAATAAGGACATTATAAATACTAATTTCCATTGGAAAAAAATCTTATTTTTATTTATTTTTTTAAGTGACTAGGAGCCACTTGTAAACAGTAGTAAATACTGGAGCAACAAAGTCCGTTGAGTTGGGTTTTTAGTATTTTTATATCTTAAACTTCCATTAAAAATACCTTAAAATATTATTACCTACAATTAGGTCTTTCTATTTTTTATGCTGTTCTTTGGTGTTCATTCTACTTCTACAATAATTCTACTTATGTGGACTTTGCTATTTTATGTTTTCAAGGAATCAGTTTACTTCCTCTAGGTTACCAAATTTGTGGCACACTTTCATCATTTTTAGAATGTTCATGGTATCAGTGGCAATAATCCCGCTTTCATTTTTAAAATTGCTATTTTGTGGTTTTTCTTTTTTTTCCCCCTTGGTTATCCTAGCTATAGGTCTTGCTAATTTTATTTATATCTTCAAAGAACTAACTTTTGGTTTTGTTAATCCTCTCTATTGTTTTCCTGTTTTTAATCTCATAGGCTTTTTGTTGTGTATTATTTTTTGTATTTCTTTATTTTTAATTTACTCTTTCTTCTTTAATTTCATACAATAAAGGTTTGGATTATTAGCTTTTTATCTTTTCTAATGTATGTGTTTAATACTATAAACATTCTTGAATTCACTGCACCCTATAGATTACAAGCTGTTTTTTAATTTGAGTTCAAAATATTTATTAATGTTAGCATATGTCATCCTCCAACAATTTACTTTTGTCCTATAAGCATCTATGGTTAAAGTGGGTTTCTTTTAGGTAACATATGGTTAAATCTTGTATTCTCATCCAATCTGAAAATTTATTTTTGATTGTACTTTTAGACCATTTACATTTAATATGGTAACTTACATAGACTATCTACCTGTTCACAGTAGCTTCCTACTCATTGTACTTTTTTTTTTTCCTTTTTCTGCTTTCCCTAATTTTGGCAGCTTGTATGATTCTATTTTCTCTCCTCTATTAATTCATTAATTATACTTTTAAAAAAAGAAGACTTTGTTAATGCTTTAGAGAGTTTAGGTTTAAAGCAAAATTGAAGGACAGATTCAAAGATTTCCCAAATGCCTCTTACTCCCACATATCTACAGCCTCCCCTGTTATCCATATCATTCACTAGGATGCTAAATGCTTTACCAAGGATGAACCTAGATTGACCTGTCATGATCACTCAAATCCTGTAATTTACAATATGATTACCTTTTGGTGTTGTACTTTCTATGGGTTTGGGCAAATGTATAATGATATATATCCATCATTACAGTAAAGAGTATTTTATCTGCCCTAAGTATCCCTTGTGCTCTACTGATTTACACCTCCTCCCACAACCCCTGGCAACAACTAATCTTTTCATGTCTTCATAATTTTGCTTTTTCCAGAATTTCTTTCAATTGGAACCAGATAGTGTGCAGTCTTTTCAGATTGGATTTTTTCATTTAGTAATATGCATTTAAGATTTATACACATCTTTTAATGGTGTGATAGCTCATTTCTTTTTAATACTAAATAATATTCCCTTTGTCTAAGTATACCACCTTTATTTATCCCTTCTCTTTCAAAAGGACCTTTTCATTGCTTCAGTTTGGAAGTTATAAATAAAGCTGCAATAAACATCCATGTACAAGTTTTTGTGTTGACATGTTTTCAACACATTTGGGTAAATACCTAGGAGTATGATTGCTAGATTTTATAACAATACTATGTTTAGTTTTTTAAGAAACTGGTGCAATCTTACAAAGAGACCGTACCATTTTGAGTCCCTCCAGCTCTCATTACTCCACATACTTGTCAGCACTGGTGTTGTCAGTGTTCAGGATTTTGGTGTTGACACTGATGAAGATTTTGGCCATTCTGATAGGTGTGTAGTTGTATCTCATTAATGTTGTGATGTTCATTTCACTTATGACATGATATGGAGCATCTCTTTGTGTGCCTATTTTTCATTTGTATATTTTCTCTGTTGAAGTCTATTTTTTAAATCAGATTGTTTTGTTTCTTATGGTTGAGTTTTTCATTGAAATATAGTTCATGTACAATATTATGTAAGGTACAGTATTATGTAAGTTACAATATAATGATTTACAATTTTAAAAATTTATACTCCATTTATAGTTATCATAAAATATTGGCTATATTCTTGGTATTGTACAGTATATCCTTGTAGCTTATTTTTTATGTAATAGCATAATTGTTTGTTCCTCTTAATCCCCTATCTGTTCTTGGCCCTCCCCCGCTTTCTCCTCATGACTGGTAACCAGTAGTTCTCTATATCTGAGTCTGTTTGTTATACTCACTAGCTTGTTATATTTTTAGATCCCACATAGAGTGGTATCATACCATATTTTTCTTTCTTTTGTCTGACTAATTTCATGTAGGATATTACCATCCCATTCCATCCATTACAAATGGAAATTTTTTGTTTTACTTTTTTATGGTTGAGTAGTAAATGATTGTATATGTATGCTACATCTTCTTTATCCATTCATCTACTGATGGATACTTAGGTTATGCTTCCATATTTGGCTATTGTAAATTACGTTTCTATTAACATTGAGGTGTATGATTCTTTTCTAATTAGTGGTTTGCATTTTTTTTCATTTTTCTTATAATTTATTTTTTTCCCACTGTACAGCAAGGGGATCAAGTTATCCTTACATGTATACATTTTTCTCCCACCCTTTGTTCTATTGCAGTATGAGTATCTAGACATAGTTCTCAATGCTCCTCAGCAGGATCTCCTTGTAAATCTATTCTAAATTGTGTCTGATAATCCCAAGCTCCTGATTCCTCCCACTCCCTCCCTCTCCCATCAGACAGCCACAAGTCTATTTTCCAAGTCCATGATTTTCTTTTCTGTGGAGATGTTCATTTGTGCTGGATATTAGATTCCAGCTATAAGTGATATCATATGATATTTGTCTTTGTCTTTCTGACTCATTTCACTCAATATGAGAGTCTCTAGTTCCATCCATGTTGCTGCAAATGGCATTATGTCATTCTTTTTTATGGCTGAGTAGTATTCCATTGTGTATATATACCACATCTTCCAAATCCAATCCTCTGTTGATGGACATTTGGGTTGTTTCCATGTTCTGGCTATTGTGAATAGTGCTGCAATGAACATGGGGGTGCATGTGTCTCTTTTAAGTAGAGTTTTGTCCAGATATATGCCCAAGAGTGGGATTGTGGGGTCATATGGAAGTTCTACGTATAGATTTCTAAGGTATAAATATACATAGTAATGGAATTGCTGGATTATGTGGTAGTCCTATTTTTCATTTTTTGAGAAACTTCCATATTGTTTTCCATAGGGACTGCACCAATTTACATTGCTACCAACAGTGTATGAGGATTCTCTTTTCTCCTCACCAACATTTGTTATTTGTATTCTTTTGGAAGATAACCATTCTGACCAGTGTGAAGTGATAACCTCATTCCAATTTCGATTTCCATTTCTGTGATGATTAGTGAAATTGAACATCTTTTCATGTGCCTCTTGCTATCTGCATGTCCTTTTTTTTTTTTGTCTTTTTGTCTTTATGTCCTTTGTTTTTAGGCCCACACCCATGGCACATGGAAGTTCCCAGGCTAAGGGTCTAATTGGAGCTGTAGCTGCTGACCTACGCCAGAGCCACAGCAAACCAGATCCAAGCCACATCTGTGACCTACACCACAGCTCACAAGCAATGCCAGATCCTTAACCCACTGAGCGAGGCCAGGGATCAAACTCACAACTTCACGGTTCCTAGTTGGATTCGTTTCTGCTGTGCCAGGATGGGAACTCCTGCATGTCCTCTTGTACAAAAAGCTAATACAACTCAATATCAAAAAAATCCCCAAACGACCTGAATAAAGAATGGGCAGAAGACCTGAGTAGACATTTTTACTATTGAGCTTTAAGAGCTCCTTGTAAATTTTGGGTAAGAGTCCTTTGTCAGATTTTTCTTTGCATATATTTTTCTCCCAGTCTATGGCTTGTCTCCTCATTCTCCTGAAGCACTATACATTTTAATAATAAAATATTTATTTTATGAATTAGGATTCACACAATTGTAGGTGAATTGGGGGAAGTTAAGGTCCAGAAGGAGTTATTGGAGGATCAGAAGAGAAGTCACCGATTAACCAATCTGAGAAGACAAGCAAGTCTGACTGATGAAGTGGAATCATGAATGGAGAGTTCCTGGGTAGTTTGTGGCAAATTATTTCTTCTCTGTAGCTTCTACTTCTGTAGCTCTATAGGTAAATTAGTGGAATTTTGCAGGGAAAATACCAAAGGTCAGAGTAGTGACAGCATTTGAGCATTCGAGAAGAATTTGGATAAAATGTGGAAAAGAGCATGCCACCATGTCTGACTCCATGAGAAGGAGAGAAGGTGAGCTTGAGTGTTGGGGAATATTTAACTTGTTATGAAAAAAAAATCATGTGAATTCCTCCGTTGGTTAAGAGATACATACAAGGAAAGGAATTCTGTGATACACAGTTACTGAATTAAACAAACTGACATAGCATTAACCAATACAGACTCTTAGTATTTCCATACAAGCATTAGGATTAATTACAGGCATGTATTTGAGACATTGTGGGTCAGTTCCAGTGCACTGCAGGAAAGCAAATATCTCAATAAGTGGAGTCACACAATTTTATTTCCTAGTGTATAGAAAAGTTATGTTTATACTTTAGTTTTTAAGTGTGCAATAGCATTATGCCTAAAAACAATGTACATACCTTAATTAAAAATATATTATTGCTAAAAAAAATACTAACCATCATCTGAGTCTTCAGGAAGGCCTAACCTTTTATAGTGACCATGGATCACAGATTACCATAACAAATATCATACTAAGTAAATTTGAAATATTGTGAGAATTGCCAAAATGTGACATGGTTGACACAAAGTGAGCAAGTGCTGTTGGAAAAATGGTGCACATTGATTTGCTTGATGCAGGTTTGCCACAAACCTTCAATTTGTGAAAAAAAATCTGTGAAGTGCAGTAAGATGAATTATGCCTGCATATAACACTGCATGAATTAAAAAAATTCTTAAGCATCCAAAAAAATCATGCTCAAAGGATAGAAGTAAAAGTCATCAGCATAATCATCAAAAATAACATTGCAAAGTTTCCTCTAGGAAATAGAAGAAAAGTTAAGCCTACAGAAGCTAAGAAACTTCAAAAAAGTTATTGAATAAAGCAAAACCCATGTAAATCATATATGGTGAGGCTTTACAATGAAAAAAAAATATGAAAATTGAAAAGAACTACCTAAATTAAAAGTGTAAGACATGACATTACAAAAAGTTTAAAATTAATAAGAGCAGAAAGCAGACCTTTTTAAAAAAGAAATTAGTACCATGAAAGATAGATCTAAGAAAAGCTTCATCCCATAGAAAGATAAAATGTAAAAAGATAAAGAACAGGAGAAAGATGGCAATAATGACAAATAGTGGAAGAAGTTCCAAATTATATATTATATGGAGAATATAGGAGAAATCCAACTAAAGGTATATTTTTCCACCAGTTTAATTTACAAGTTGATGAAAACTCACAAATTTATAATGTCATACAGGTCCTTTGATAGATGAAAAGGGACTTTAAAATTTTCAAAATCACATGAAGTACCCAGTTGCATTACATGGTAACAATTAGACATGAAAAATGAATTAAATGAGAATAAAATACTTATCTTAAGAAATACTGTTAAAAATATCTAACAATCAACCTGGAAATTATAAGGAAAATCTACAACTAAATGAAAGTACTGTAGCTTTATTTGACTGAAGTGAAATAGCCTCTGAGGTTGTCTATTTTGAATATTTAAAATTTTTCTAAATATTCTCACCCAAAATATGGGTTAATTCATAATGTGCATTTATTTGTTCATTCAAATGAGATTTTTTAAAAATTATCCAAAGGATTAGACATTATTTTTAATACTAGGTCTATGGTACAATATTAGCTGGAGAGAAGTATTATGAAGAAAAATAAATCAGTTTAAGGATTTAGACACAGATTGTGAGTCACTAGCCATGTTTTCATTTCAGAGTTGATATATTAATAAACATGTTTATTATTTGAACTTAGAATGGAACAATATTTGAATTCAATGTGAAACAGGTCTATTCTAAACTAGAGAAGAAAACCAATGCAGCCTTAGCTTGAGGATATGATACTAGAATCTTACAAAACTGAAAATCAAAGGGGAAAAAAATTAAAGAATGGAACAGAATATCTAAGAACTGGGGTGAATACAAAAGGTATAATTTACACATAATGGGAATACCAGAAGGAAAAGAGAAAAGAACAGAATCAGTTTTGGAAGGAACAATGACTGCAAGTATGTCCAAGTTAACATCAGATCCAGGAAGCTGAGAATACAGGATGTTGATAAGACATATGCCCAAACAACAACAAAGATTCACCTGAGCCTATCATTTTCAAATTCAGCAAATCAAAGTAAAGAAAAAGAATCCTGAAAGAAGTCAGAGGGCAAATACTCCTTACCTATACAGGAGCAAAGATAAGAATTACATCTTGTTTTTTTCCTACAAAAATTATGACAGCAAGAAGGGTAGAGAGAAGTATTTAATGTGTTGAGAGAAAAACCCCCACCAAACTATGATTCTGTGCCTTGAGAAATTATCCTTCAATAGTGAAGGAGAAATAAGACCAAATGAGTTGTCTTTTTTTTTTCCCCAGTAGACTTGCCTTGAAGGAAATTTTAAAAGAAAATTTTTGGAGAGGAGGAAAAAAAACATCTATCAGAATCTTAGATCTACATAAAGAAAGGAAGATCTTAGGGGAAGGAATCAATTAAGGGTTTCAGATCCAGCTCAGACATAAAGTCATCCAGCAGAGGACACTGTTCCTGATGACCAGGTACTGACAAGGGTGAGAGGCATCCCAAGGTGAATTTCAGTTTGATATCTTAGTATCTGCTAGATTGTCAAAGTCAAGTTAATACCAGGACACATTTCAGCATGGTTCCCTGACCTCCTTGGTTCATCCTCTTATGGAAAATAAACCTAAATTTCATGTGATTAATACTTGTATACCCTGATTTAGGTTTGCTTTTGGAGAGGTATGACCTGACACAGGATCCTGGTACATATATCTTAAGGTGAGGTTTTCAGAAAAAAAAAAAATGAGTGAGGGAATCAAGATGGGGCAGGGAAAGAAAGGAAGCAAGGAAATGGTCTCATCTGGAATCTAACTCAGCCTGAACCCATGGGGATCTCTGGAGCAAAAATTGTTCCAAATGTCTGTCTTGCCTAGGGCAAATAGAGTAGGTCTTTTGGAACCCCATATCAGGCACTCATTAGGTGGGGAGTAGGCCCAGAGGATGCACCACCTACAATGCAATATGGCTATTAACCTCAATACATGAAAAAAATTTTAAGAGGACATATTTTCAAAACAGAATGGTGAATCAAAAAAGGTATTACTGCAATTTATGTCAAAGGGTGCTCTGCCTATGTTTTCCTCTTGGAGTTGTATAGTATCTGGTCTTACCTTTAGGTCTTTAAACGTTTTTGAGTTTTGTTTGTTTATTTGTTTATGGTGTTAGAGAATGTTTTAATTTCATTCTTTTACATGTAGCTGTTCAGTTTTCCCAGCAACATTTATTAAAGACTGTATTTCCTCAACTGCATGTTTTTGCCCCCTTTGTCGTAGATTAGTTGACCATAGGTGGTTGGGTTTATTTCTGGACTGTCTATCCTGTTTTTCTTATCCAAATTTCTGGATATGAGAATCCAGAAAGATCCATATGAGATACTAATATGTAGAATGTAATAAAAATTACACCAAGAACTTATTCACAAAACAGAAAGAGATTCAAAGATTTTGAAAATAAATTTATGGGTACCAAAAGGGAAATGCAGGGGAAGGGATAAATTCAGAGATTGGGATTGGCATATACACACTACTGTATACAAAATCCATAAGTAAAAATTCTATGTAATTATTAACAATTTCTGTATAGCACTGGGAAATCTATTTAAATAGTTTATAATAACTATATGGGAAAAAAGAATGGCTATGTTTATATGTATGACTGATTCGCTTTGCTATACACCTGAAACTAATATAATGCTGTAAGTCAACATTATTTCAATAAAATTGAAAGTAAACAAAATACAAAAAGTACCAAACAACAACAAAATCAGAATGGTGATTAATCCAAAGTTTCCCTCTCTTTCAACTCACATCCATGGTGCCTATAATGTTTCACTATACATAAACCCCAACTAATTCTCAAATATATTCAGTAGCACCTTATCCTCCATCACATTCCATCACAATTGATTAGCTATATAGTTCACTGTGCTCTGTAGCAGGATCTCATTGCCCATCTACTTCAAATGAAGCAGTTTTCATCTACTAACCACAGACTCCCAATTAATCTCACTCCCTGCTCTCCCCCCAGGGCAAATATAAGTCAATCCTACATGTCCATGATCTTTTCTGTTTTGTAGATAGATCATTTGTGCCATAATTTAGACTCTGCATATAAGTGATATCATATGGTGTCTGTATTTCTCTTTCTGACTTACTTCACTCAGTATGAGATTCTCTAGTTCCACCCTTGTCGCTGCAAATGGCATTATATGTCCTTTTTATGGCTGAGTATTATTCCATTGTATATATATATATGTCACATCTTCCTAATCTATTCATCTGTTGATGGGCATTTAGGTTGTTTCCATGTCTTGGCTATTGTGAATAGTGCTGCAATGAACTTAAGGGTACATATATCTTTTTCAATGAAAGTTTGTCCAGATATATGCCCAGGAGCCAGTTTGCTGGTTCATATGCTAGTTCTGTAGTTAGTTTTCCATAGTGGTTGCACCAATTTACATTCCCACCTACAGTGTAGGAGGGTTCCCTTTTCTCCACACCCTCTCCAGCATTTATTTGTAGTTTTGTTAATGATGGCCACTTTAACTGTGAGGTGGTACCTTATTTTAGTTTTGATTTGCAAATCTCTAATAATTAGTGATGTTGAGCATTTTTTATTGTGCCTGATGGCCATCTGTACGTCTTCTTTGGAGAAATGTCAATATAGTTTTTCTGCCCATTTTTCAATTGGGTCATTTGTTTTTTCGTTGTTGAGTTGTATGTATTGTTTGTATATTTTGGAGATTAAACCTTTGTCGGTTGAATTCATTTGCAAAAATTTTCTCCCATTCTGTGGGTTGTCTTTTTGTTTGTTTGTTTTTTAATGGTTTCCTTTGCTGTGCAGAAGCTTTTGAGTTTAATTAGTTCCCATTGGTTTATTTGTGTCTTTATTGTCTTTATTCTAGGAAGTGGATTAAATAAGATGTTGCTGTTATTTATATTGAAGAGTGTTCTGCCTATGTTTTTCTCTAGGAGTTTTACAGTGTCTGGCCTTACATTTAGGTCTTTAATCTATTTTGAGTTTATTTTTGTGTAAGGTGTTAGAAAATGTTCTAATTTCAATTGTCCAGTTTTCACAGCATCATTTATTGAAGAGACTATCATTCCTCCACTGTGTGTTCTTACCTCCTTTGTCATAGATTAATTGATCGTAGGTGTTTGGGTTTATTTCTGAGCTTTCTATCCTTGCCATTAATCTATGTTTCTGTTTTTGTGTCAGTATGATACTGTTTTGATGACTGTAGCTTTGTTGTAGAGTATGAAGTCAGGGAACCTTATTTCTACAGTTCCATTTTTCCTTTCCAATATTGCTTTGGTTATTCAAGGTCTTTTGTGTTTCTATACAAATTTTAAAATATTTTATTCTAGTTCTGTAAGGCATGTCATTGGTAATTTGATAGGGATTGCACTGAATCTGTAGATTGCTTTACATAGTATTGTCATTTTGACTATATTGATTCTTCCAATCCAAGAGCATGGTATATTTTTCCATCTATTTGTGTCTTCTTTGATTTCTTTCATCAGCGTATTATAGTTTTCAGAGTACAAGTCTTTTGTCTCTTTAAGTAGGTTTATTCCTAGGTATTTTATTCTTTTTAATACAATGGTAAATGGGATTGTTTCCCTAATTTATCTTTCTGAAATTTCAATTTTAATATATAGAAATGCAATCAATTTCTGTGTATTAATTTTGTATCCTGTGACTTTACCAAATTCATTGATGAGCTCTAATAGTTTTGTGATAGTGTCTTTAGGATTTTCTAGGTATAGAAAGAAGAGTGATAGTTTTACTTCTTTTCCAATTTGGATTCCTTTTATTTCTTTTTCTTCTCTGATTGCCATGGCTAGGACTTCCAAGATTATGTTGAATAACACTGGTGAAAGAGGACATCCTTGTCTTGTTTCTTGATCTTAGTGGAAATGCTTTCAGTTTTTCACCATTGAGAATGATGTTAGCTGTGAGTTTGTCATAAATAGCTTTTTTATATTGATGTTGTTCCCCTCTATGCCCACTCTCTGGAGAATTTTAATCAGGAATGGGTGTTGAACGATGTCAAAAACATTTTTCTGCATCTATTGAGATGATCATGTGGCTTTTATTTTTCAGTTTGTTGATGTTGTGTATCACATCTATCACATTGATAGATTTGCAGATATTGAAGAATTCTTGCATCTCTGGGATAACTCCTACTTGATCATGGTGTATGATCTTTTTAACATATTTATATGTGGCTTGTTAATATTTTGTTGATTTTTGGATCTGTGTTCATCAGTGATATTGGCCTCTAATTTTATTTTTTGTGTGGTATTGTTTTATGATTTTGGTATCAGGGTAATAGTGGCTTCATAGAATGAGCTTGGGAGTGTTCCTTCCTCTTCAATATTCTGTAAAATTTCAGAAGAAGAGGTTTTAACTCTTCTCTGAATGTTTGTTAGAACTCAGCTGTGAAGCCATCAAGTCCTGGACTTTAGTTTTTTGGAAGTTATTAAATCACATTTTCAATTTCAGTAAGTGGATTGTTCTGTTCATATTTTCTATTTCTTCCTGATTCAATCTTGGAAGGCTGTACACTTGTAAGAATCCATCCATTTCTTCTAGGTTGTTCATTTTATTGGCATACAGTTGCTCAAAATAGACTCTCATTATCCTTTGTATTTGTTCAGTGTCAATAACTTCTCCTTTTTCATTTCTAATTTATTGATTTGAACCCTCTCCCTTTTTTTCTTGATAAATCTGACTAATGGTTTATCAATTTTGTCAATCTTTTCAAAGAACCAATTTTTGGTTTCATTGATCTTCTCAATCATTTTCTTTATATTATTAATTTCTGCTCTAATCCTTATGATTTCTTTCCTTCTAATTTTGGGCTTTGTTCTTCCTTATCTAGAAGTTTAAGGTGTAATATTAGGTCATTTGAGTTTTTTTCTTCTTTCCTGAGATGATTGTATTACTATGAACTTCCTTCTTAGAACTGTTTTGCTGTGTCCTATAGGTTTTGGATTGTTGTACCTTCATTGTCATTCATCTCTATGTATCTTTTAATTTCCTCTTTGATTTCTTCAATGATCCATTGGTTGTTTAGTAACATTGTTTAGCTTCCAAGAGTTTGTGTTTTTTGCTGTTATTTTTTCTTGTAGTTGATTTCTAGTCTCAGAATTGTGTTCAGAGAAAATGCTTGAAATAATTTCAATTTTTTAAAATTTATCAAGGCTTGATCTGTGGCCCAAAATATGATCTATCCTGGAGAATGTTCCTTTTGTACTGAGAAGAAAGTATATTCTGTTGAATTGGAGTGACGAGTTCTATAAATATCAGTTAAATCTCTTTGGTTTATTGTATCATTTAAGGCCTGTGTTTCCTTGATGATTTTCTGTCTGAACGATCTGTCTATTGCTTTAATTGGGATGTTCAAATCCCCCATTATTATTGTGTTACTGTCAATTTCTTCTTTTATGGCTGTTAGAAGTTGCTTTATATATTGTGCTGCTCCATACAGTTGTTATTTCTTCTTCTTGTATTGATCCTTTGATCATTATGTAATGTCCTTATTTGTCTCTTGTGACTTTATTTTAAAATCTATTTTGTCTGATATGAGTGTTGCTCCTCCTGATTTTCTATAATTTCCATTTGTATGTAATATATTCTTACATCCCCTTATTTTAAGTCTGTATGTGTCCTTAGATCTGAAGTGTGTCTCCTGTAGATAGCATATACATGGCTATTGATTTTGGATTCATTCAGCTAGTCTTTTGCTTTTAGTTAGACTGTTTAATCCATTTACACTCAATGCAATTATGGATAAGCATGCACTTAATGTCATTTACTTGAAAATTTTTGTTGATTGCTATTTTGGGTCTTTTTTCTTCCCTTCCTCTTTTTGTTGTCTTATGCAATTTTCTGACCATATTTAGTATTATGTTTGGCTTGGTTTTTCTTTTTTATGTTTATGGCCATTATAGTTATTTGATGGTTCCCCTTATATTTTGGTATATCCATCTGTCTTTGGGCAGAATTGTTTCTGCTTGCTGGTCTCTTAACTTCAAGTGCATTTTCAATGTTCTGTATTTGTCCTCTCCCCTTTTCATGCTTTCTAGTTTGGATATCATATTTGTCATTGGGTGATTTCCTTCTTTTAAATTATTTTTGCTTTTACCAGTGAGCTTTTTCATTCTTACTATTCTTGTTCTTAATTGTGGCTTTTCCTTTTCCGTTTAGAGCAGTTCCTTTAGTAGTTGATATAGAGCTAGTTTGGAGGTGCTGAATTCTCCTAGCTTTTGATTATTTGTAAAGCTTTTGATATCTCCATCAAATCTGAATGAAAGCTTTGCTGGGTAGAGTGTTCTTGGTTCTAGGTTCCTCCTCCTCATCATCTCAAATATATTTTGCCACTCCCTTCTGGCTTGTAGAGTTTCTGCTGAAAGATAAAATGTTATCGGAGTTCCCATTATGGCACAGCAGAAAGGGATCCAAATAGGAACCATGAGGTTGAGGGTTTGATCCTTGGCCTTTCTCAGTGGGTTAAGGATCTGGCATTGCCGTGAACTGTGGTGTAGGTCACAGATGCAGCTCAAATACCGTGTTGCTGTGGCTGTGGTGTAGGCCAGCAGCTGTAGCTCTGATTTTACCCATAGCCTGGGAACCTCTATATGCTGTGGGTGTGGCCCTTAAAACAAAACAAAACAAAACATCGACTGTTATTCTTAAGGGAATTCCCTTATTTGTGATTTGTTGCTTTTCCCTTGTGGCTTTTAATATTTTTTCTTTGAAGTTAATTTTTGTCAGTTTGGTTAGTATGTCTCTTGCTGTATTTCTGCTGGGGTTTATTTTGGATGGAATTTTCTGTGTTTCTTCCACTTGAGTGTTTCCTTTACCATATTTGGACATTTTTGGTTATAATCTCTTCAAATATTTTCTCTGGCCCTTTCTCTCTTTCTTCTACTTCTGGAACTCCTATGATGTGAATGTTGGTACATTTCCTGTTATTCCAGAGGTCTCTTAGACTCTCCTCAGTTTTTTTTTTCATTATTATTTATTTTTTTATAGTTATTTCCCTAAAACAATTTTTTTTCTACTGTATAGCATGGTGACCCAGTTACACATACATGCATACATTCATTTTTCTCACATTATCATGCTCCATCATAAGTGACTAGATAGAGTTCCCAGCACTACACAGCAGGATCTCATTGCTAACCCATTCCAAAGGTAATAGTTTACATTAACTGCAAGGTCCCAGTCCACCCCACTCCCTCCCCCTCCCCTTTGGCAACCACATGTCTATTCTACAAGTCCATGAATTTCTTTTCTGTGGAAAGTTTCATTTGTGCCATATATTAGATTCCAGATATAAGCGACATCATATGTATGGTGTTTGCCTTTCTCTGTCTTTCACTCAGTGTGAGAATCTCTAAGTCCATCTATGTTGCTGCAAATGGCATTATTTTGTTCTTTTTATGGCTGAGTAGTATTCCATTGTGTATATATATACTACCTATTCCTAATCCAATCATCTGTCAATGGACATTGTTTCCATGTCTTGACAATTGTGAATAGTGCTGCAATGACCATATGGGTGCATGTGTCTTTTTCAAGGAAAGATTTGTCTGGATATTTGCCCAAGAGTGGGATTGCTAGGTCATACAGTAGTTCTATATTTAGTTTTTTGAAGTACCTCCATACTGTTTTCCATAGTGGTTGTACTTGCTTACATTTCCACCAACAGTGCAGGAGGGTTCCCTTTTCTCCACACCCCATCCGGCATTTGTTATTTGTGGAATTATTAATGATGGCCTTTCCAACTGGTGTGAGATGGTACCTCATGGTAGCTTTTATTTGCATTTATCTAATAATCAGGGAGGCTGATATTTTTCCACTTGCTTGTTGGCCGTCTGTGTATTTTCCTTGGAGAAATATCTATTCAGGTCTTTTGCCCATTTTTTTCAATTGGATAGTTAGCTTTTATGCCGTTGAGTTGTATAAGTTGTTGGTATATTTTAGAGATTAGGGCCTTGTCAGTTGTATCATTCTTCCATTCTGTAAGTTGTCTTTTTGTTTTCTTTTTGGTTCTTTTGCTGTGCAAAAGCTTGGTTAGTTTGATTAATACTGTAAAAATGGCCATTTTTTACCCAAAGCAATCTATAGATTCAATGCAATCCCTATCAAATGACCCATGACATTTTTCACAGTACTAGAAGAAACCATCAAAAATTTATATGGAAGCACAAAAGACCCAGAATTGCCAAAGCAATTCTGAGGAATGAAAACCAAGGAGGAGGCATAACTCTCCCAGACTGCAGGCAATATTACAAAGCCACAGTCATCAAGACCGTGTGGTATTTGTACCAAAACAGACATACAGACAAGTGGGACAGAATAGAGAACACAGGAATAAACCCAGAAACCTATGGTCAATTAGCTTTTGACAAAGGAGGCAAGAACATAAAAGGGGGAAAAGACAGTCTTTCAGCAAGTGGTGCTGGGAAACCTGGATAGCTACATGCAAATCAATGAAACTGGAACACACCCTCACACCATGCATGAAAACAAACTCAAAATGGCTGAAAGACTTAAATATAAGACAAGAAACCATCAAACTCCTGGAAGAGAAGAGAGGCAAAACATTCTCTGGCATCAACCTTACAAATGTTTTTTCAGGTCAGTCTCCCAAAGCAACAGAAATAAAAGCAAAAATAAACCAATGGGACCTAATCATTATTATTTTTTTTTTCTTTTCTGTAGCAGTGATTTCTACCACTCTATCTTCCACCTCACATATTCATTCTTCTGCCTCCATTAACCTGCTTTTGGTTCCTTGTAGATTATTTTTTCATTTCAGCTATTGCACTATGCATTTTGCTTTACAAATCCTCTAGCTCTTTGTTAAACATTTCTTTTAAGTTCTCTATGTCTCCATTCTTTTTCCACGATCTTAGATCATCTTTACAATCATCACTCTGAATTCTTTTTCAGGTAAATTGCCTATCTCCTCATCATTTTGTGGTTTTTGTGTGTTTTTGCCATGTTCCTTTGTCCAAAAACTGCATCTTTGCCACCTCATAGTGGCTACCTTTCTGTTTATCTTCCCCCCTTGACAGTTGGTATGATGTTGAAGCAGATGCCCAGTCCTGGTGTTCTCAGGGCTGGTAGTAGTTCACATGTACCCAGAGCACATGTTGGGAGTAACAGTCTCACACTTCTCCTGTAGCTGGGTGGTTGCATTTGTGGCAGACTGTCTCCTTTTTAACTGCTTCACACCATTTCTAGAGTTCCTCCTCCATTTTTGGCTGATCTCCTTTGCTGGTGTGGGAACTTTCTGGAGTACAGAAGCTATTCTTTCCAGGTCCCTCCTGGGAGATCAGATCTCATCTAGTTTCCTTTTGCTTCTTTTTCTCTTCTTCTTCTTTCTTCTGTCCTACCTGGTGTTGTAATGTTTTTCTTGTTCTATCATAATCTTGAGGTCTTTATTCAGTTTTTCATAACTTTTGTGTGAAATTCCCACATGTAGTCGTATTTTAAATGTATTTGTGGGAGTAAGTGAGCCTTATGTCCTGCTACTCTGCCATCTCAGATCTCTTCTGGAGTCAAATTTTAAAATAAATAAAGCTCCCAGTCTGTAAGACCATGGTTTTTTCACTTATACTTCTAGTATATAAACTGTGTTTTTACCTCTTCTTTCAATTTTGCCTTTGTCTATTTGATTTTCTTTTTTAATTTATTTTTTAATTAAAGTATAGTTGATTAACAGTGTTGGGCCTATTTCTGTTGTACAGCATAGTGACCCAGTCATACATACATATACATACTTATTTCTCATACTATCTTCCATCATATTATGTCCCGATTGGGTATAGTTCCCTGTGCTATACAGTAGGACCTCATTGTTTATCACTTTCTTGGTTAAATTTGTCAATTAAACTCTTATCAATACTTGGTAAATTAAGTATATCAGATATACATACAAAAAAAGGGTAAAATATGAGTCTGTAAAAATATGTTGTGCTTTTTAAAGGAGCAGTGTCTAGAAATATGATAGTCATACTATAGACGTGTGCTTGATAAATATATTATAGTCTTATCACCTTTTTTTGAGAATAGATAAACCATATATATTTACATAAGAAATTTAATGTAGATCACTTCATTCCATCTAGAATTGAATTACCCATGCCCATTCTTTTCATGGTTTTATTTAACCCAACCCAAAATTGCATTTCAACAACCTTATGTAAATGAATGTAACTTTGAGCTGACTGTGAAAGCTTCTATTGCTTTATATGGGTTATTAGAAAATAATCTGCTTATTGAGGAGATTTGAAGATCATACCATATTTACTTAACTCTGTTTCTGTAGAAATTAGATGAGAAATTATTTGTAGTTTAGGAGTGAACATTTCAGTTGTAGAATGTCCTGTTGTAGCCATTTATCTAAGATAAAAATCACTGGGCATACTGACTTCTGAAATAATGGAAAGAAACTGTTGCCACAGTTTTGTTTCATAGCAGGATTTTTTTTTTTTCCTACTGACTGGTTAGGTTTATTTGTTCTCTTTCCCAAATAGGTAATTCTAAGTTTTTAACATCATTGTTGTTCAGTTAGGGAGACTGTGTATTTAATATACCAAAGATTTTAGTCATTTGAGAAGTTTGGGAAGTTTTGTTTTCTTTTACCATAGAAATAATAAGTGAAAAACTATATCCTAATCAGATTTGTTCAAAGAGTTTTGGAAGTTAATGTCTCCTACAAAGCAGCATATAACAGTTATAGGTACTCTTTTCTGCTACTTCTGAATTTCTTTCTAAGTGAGTGAACTTGTAAATAAGCTGGCTTTTCCCCATGATGGGCCAGTATAATTTAATGACGGTAGAAACTGCTGAGCAAATTAAGAGATGTTATAGTATTCCATTTTCTCACATGAGTTCATGTCAAAAGAAGATAGTGATTTTGAATTTTGTGATGGTGTCGCTTTTATTTGTTTAGACTGCATCAGTAATTTTATGCACAGAATGTTATGTGTTTCCCTCTTAATTTTTGGTGGTTCCATTTTTAGTAATAATTGCAACCAATTATCTGTGTGCTGGTAAGATTAATATTTAGTGTATTTTTAATATTAAAGCATCTTTAATATTGTGTCACAATTTTAAGGGTTAAAGACTACACTGATATAATTTTTTTATCTAAATGATATGGAATCCAATTGTAATAACACACATCCACATGTTATAATATTTAAATGTATAAAGTACTTACATACACACTTAACAAATTTGTCTTTTATTTCCTTCAAAATCAAGTGACTGAGTAAATGTCTATGCTTAGTTTGAAATGTCAGGTGTCTTATGCAGTCAGAGCGCTAAAGAAATAGAGGTTCTAATGTCAAAGGAAAAACGTAGAAGTCAAAGTTAAGGCTTTTAATAAAGTTAAAAAAATCAGGAAGGAATAAATATAAATGGACCACACGTACTAAAATATGTACTAAACCCCAAAATATTTTAAGTGTACAAATGAACTTGTTATCTTCGGATGATGCGTAAACACTAAGACTTGTGGCAACAAAGGTGGTTAAATAACACGATCATAGATTTTATGTGCAAACAGACATGAAAAGAGATAATATTTCTAAACCTTCTATTAATTTTGCTTCATCATTATATCAAGGAATTTATTCATTTCACCTAATTACAAAACTTGTTCTCATATATTTGTTCATTTATTATCATTTTAAATATCTTTAGGGTCTATAATGGTATTTTTCTCTCATTGTTTGTTATGTTTATATTCCTTTTTTCATGGTTAATCTATCTAGATGTATTTAAATTAAATTTTCAGAATAGGAAATTATGGCTTTGTTCATTTTTTCTACTGTTTTCCATTTCCTAATTCATTAATTTCTGCATTTATTATTGTTTCTTTTTTCCGGGGGTTTGCTTTTAATTTGTTCTTGTTTCTTTTTTTTTCTTTTGTCTTTTGTATTTTTAGGGCCACACCCATGGCATATGGAGGTTCCCAGGCTTATTGCTGCTGGCCTGTGCCAGAGACACTGCAGTGCCATATCTGAGCTGCATCTGTGACCTACACCACAGCTCACTGCAACGCTGGATCTTTAACCCACAGAGTGAGGTCAGGGATTGAACCCACAATGCCAGGTAAGGGATTGAACCCATAGTGTAATGGTTCCTAGTCGGATTCATTTCCACTGTGCCAAGACGGGAACTCCTGTTCTTGTTTCTTAAATTTGATATTTATAAAATAGTCTTAATGTTTTTTTTCCCCTAATATGTGCATATGAAACTCTGCATCTCCTTCTCAGAACTACAAATTATATAATTTCCCTTTTGATCCTTGATTCATTTAGATGTGTGTAGCTTAATTTCCAAATGTTGGGCTCTTCTAGAAATCTTATTCATTTTAAATTTCATGACATTTTTCTCAGAAAACATTTTTATTTCAATAGTCAATGTAATTTAATGAAAGTATTTTATAGATCACTTTATATCCTTGTTGCACTTGGAAAGAAATTGAATTTGGCAAATGCTTGATGTAATGTTTTATAGATACCACTTTACATTGTATTTTTTTATATTCTATGTATTTTATATTTTATCAGTTTGTCTCAGTGTTTTTCAAGTCATGTATAACATTTATGATGATTTGTCAACTTTCTATCAGTTGTTTAGGGGATAGAGGGAAGTTAAACAGATCAGAATATGAGTATGGATTTCTCTTTTATACCATTTAGTTGTCTCAATTTTGTTTCATGTATTTTGAAATTGTTTTTAGGTGCATACAGTTAGGGAAACATAATTTAAAATAAAATTTTTTGACAATAAGCAAACCTCTGTGCAAAAGTAGAAGTAAAAAAACAGTAATATTATTGAATACACTTTAATCTGGAATCCACAAAAGAGATTGCAAAGACAGAAAGAAACCTCATCCTTTTATATAGTCAAGTAAATGCAACCTATCGTAAATATGTTTTTAAGATAAATTATAAAATAAAGGACTTGTTAACACCATTTGTCACACATAGTTCATCCTATTCATCTGATAATTGAGATAGCCACTTACATTTGCTAATTGCCTTTATCTCAAGGAAAAATAATTTCTCCCATCTTTATAATGGGCCATAGATTTCAAAATTGGAGTCAGCTGAAATAAAGTTTTCTATCCTCCCATGGAGAATGGAAGAAAGAGCACTATCTTTCTTGAGGATTATATTTCCAGATGGTTTGCAGGTCCTTGAGGACAAGATTACTGGATTGTGAAACTGACAAGAGATTTATTTAATTTTAAAGAGATTGAAAGGGGAAAAGAAAAAAATCATAATTACAAGTTTTCTAAAGTAAATAATCTCTGAAATGGAATACTTCTTTCCCCTGCCTTTCTTTGCCATATTGGGTTTAACTGCATATTTATTAGTTTTCTGTACTATATTCTATATTGATTTTCTTTCTTCTATTTTGTCCTCTTTGATGTTAGTATCACCCATTGATTTTTTTTTTTTTTAAAGAATCTAGTATTCAGTGTTAGGCTTTCCATTTTGTTCTTTTTACAGATTCCAAATCTCTCTTTAAATATCCTATTTACTCATCCACTTTATCCATATTCTTTTACAAACTCTTATATTTAGCATAATCACTTTCACATCCTTCTGTGTTAATCTTAATTTTGCAGTTTTTTTCTTTCCCTGTTGAATGTTATTTCCCTTACCTATGGTTCATATTTTCATGCTTCTCTTAAGGGGTATTAACTTTGTATCATATACTAGACATTTTATGTGTTAAAAATCTAGAAATTCTACTTCTATTTTATTCTGGCAGTAACCTTACCGGAGGGTCACCTTGGACCCTTGTACATATGACTTTTGTTCTCTTTTGTTAGGGTGGTTCTGTGTCAATTTGCCCATAAACATACAATGAATCCCATAGTCCATAAATATGTTTTTTGCCCCTAAGGCAATGCTCTTTGAGGTTTCAGCAGAAGACAGTTATTTTTCTAAAATATGTTTTCTTGAATGGAATCAAATAGGAAATTCTACCTTCTCTGTAGTGGGCAGCAATTTAAATCTCTGTTCAACTATTTTACTTTTCCATTTATTGTTTTTCCTTAGAATCTTGCTTGCATATGAATAGTTCCGGGGTTAATCAAGTATTTAGTGGAGTTTTATTTTATGCAGATTTGGAGTTGTCTCCCATTCCACCCCTTGCACAACGTCTTGTTCTTTTCCTTACTTATCCAGCCCATATTTCCAGCCATCTAAGTTGCAGTCTCCTCTGACTTATAGGCCAACCAGATTGCAGTTCTTGACTTCACCTCTAAGGTAGAGTACCTTATAGACACTATGGTTCCATCAGTGTAAGTAAATTAGTCTTTTATGAGTGTGATTCCTTTCTTCCTAGGATGAGATACCCTCTACTTTTTACCTGTCTCTCTTTGCTCTCCAGTGACTTCACACAATCCCCGCCCCAAGGATTTAATTGTAAATCAAAGACAATTTCTCTGATAAAAGATATACTTCCATTACTAGAACTAAAACTTAAGGTATTTTTCTCTTTGTATGTAAATAAGATTTTATTCAAAAATTGGAAAGATAATTCAATTAAGAGATTATATCTTTGTAAATTATTTTTGTAATTTCTGATTTCATGTTTTTATATTCATTGGGTAAAGCATGCTGGCCACTTTAATAGTATTAAACTAGACTTTTTAGGAAATCATACCATTAATAATAATGTTCATTGTGTATATAGGAATTTTAATGAGCTTTATAATTGTGAATTCCTAGTTATGTTTAAAAAACATTGGCTTTTGCTTTTAATGAGTAACCAGAGATGCATAGTTTTGTTACTATCAGCATTTTGTTCTCAACAACAGTTTTAAAGTTGCAGGTTCACTTTGAGTTCAAGCATATAAACTGCCCCAACTATTACTCAGCTCAGATATAATTAAACTTATTAGAACATATTCTTTTACTCCAGAAAGATATTATTCAAGGAGATGAGAGTATATTGGAAGACAAACAAAGGCAACAGAAAAATCAAATAGAAAGATCAATATATTACCCAGAAAATAACAAATTATTGACCCACGTATGTGCATTTTTGCAGGACAAAGCAACATAATTGTAATCAATAAAACTTGAGAGGAAAGTTTCTTAACGAACATGAAAATTGAAAAGGAGTAATAAATATAAGCATCTTATTTGTAGATATAATATATGGTCAATATAGAGTTTCGTTACTGAATGCATTAGTGTGTCTGATGCACAGTGAGGCCAAACAAACCAAAATGTTGGAATTTGGAGCAAAGTTTATTGCAGGGCCATGCAAGAAAACAGGTGGCTCCTGACTAAAAAACCCTGAGTTCTCTGAAGGGTTTCAGCAAAGCAAGGTGAAGGAAGGGTGTGGTTGTTGCAGACTACTTGATGTTATCATTCTTTGTTCTTGTAGCAGTCATGATATGTAGGTCAGGCCATGATGTTCCTATAAACCTCCAACAAGACAAACGTTATTCTCTGTTTTGCAACTTTTTATCTCTCTTAAAGGTCAGAGCCCTGAGAGTAGGCTATCCTATGTATTTTAGGCAATAGATACCATTCTTTTACAAAAGGTGCAGAGTCAATATGACTCAGCACAAGCAACAGAACACAAAGGTTAAAGAAATAGATCTCATATGGAGTTGGATTTGTTTTTCCTATTACAGTTTTAGTACATTTTTAGTTTAATGTCAAAAAATTCTCTTAAATTTTTTCTATTTGTAATATTGTTCCATATTGATTTGTATATAGACTATACCACCCCTTCATCATGCATAGGAGGGATGGCAATATGGCATGGGAAATATTCCTGGTTATTTAATAACATCATTAATTCAACACTGGCTCATAATACCTCTATAAATTTTGGTCCACACCATCTGATAAGTATCTAGATGGATATAGCAACATCACTGCCCAGTTGATTTTTGCATTTACAGTAAGCAAGACATGTTATCATTGTGCTTTTTTTCTTTTTCCTGTTTCCAGTTCTCTAAAGATCCATAGTACCTCCCGGTATGTTTTAATTTTTACTCAGTTTTTGTCTATCCTAGATTTGACCTCAAATAAACATGTTCTAGGCTTTTTTTTCTGAAATGATTTCTCTTACCTAATAATGACCTAAGTAAGGTTTTTCTTCTAGACAGCTCCTAAAATGGCCTTTTAATCAAATTCTCTCACTCTGCTACCTATAGCAAGAGACTACATGACAAAGGCTTGATTGTCTTTTTTGTCCCCCCCCCCTTTTTGGTTAACGTCTAAATTCAGCAAAAGCAGAACAAAAATCAACATCTCATTTTTTTCTGACTTTTTCCTGTACTAGTGAACTTTTTTATTCTTCTTAGATTGAGAGAGACACACAAATCCTGATATGACATCTTTACTACATCTGGGTTTTCCAACTTCTCAGGTATAAGGACGTCTAAGAACAGGATCACCCATTTATAAAGCAAGATAGATCTTTTAGATTTGCCTAATTCATGGTAGAAGCCATCTCCTGATCCTTATAAATTTCAGATATTACCACAAGAACAAATTAATGCAGTAAAATACATTTTTTTTCTAACAGAATGCACATTCTATA
This sequence comes from Phacochoerus africanus, assembly GCF_016906955.1. Lineage (NCBI taxonomy): Eukaryota > Metazoa > Chordata > Mammalia > Artiodactyla > Suidae > Phacochoerus > Phacochoerus africanus. The sequence goes on from NC_062555.1 coordinate 40,148,354, forward strand.
ATTTAATGCACTATTGATACCTTGCCAAAAGAAGAGAGATGTTGGACTGTCCTTATTTAAGAAGAATTTCACTTTGAAGACTGGCTGTCAGTTCACAGTGTGACTCAAGTGTTTCAAAAAATGAGCTGCTGTTGAGCTATAAGAAGTATGAGAAAGTGAAAACTATAGATTTCATATTTTTTATTTCTTCCATTTTTTAGCACACATTTATAAAGCAAATCCATGTTTCTTAAGTTTTGACATGAGGGTCAAAGAAAATAGGCCAAATTGTGGCAGCAGTAATAATCATGAAAAACTGACATATCTTGGTTTGATTCTTCATATTGACAAGAAAAAAACATTGGGAACATACAGGATAAATAGGCCACTGGAAGTTGGCCACAGATTATTAAATATAAGGTCCTAAACTGCACAGCTATAAGAAGCTGTACTTACTCTGTCATTCAAAGAAGTTCTGTTATGTTGCCCTAATGTGACTTTTCATCTTTTTAAAATTGTTCAACTTAAATTATACTGCATTTCCACTGATTTTCTTTTTTCTCATTTCTTTCTTCATCTGTCTGTCTGTTTATTTATTTTGTTATTCTCCTACACATAAATGACTCTGTTCTTCTCTATCTTTTTTTTTTTTAATGAGAGTTGCAACGTTTATTTCAGGTTGTCTCTTGGTTTTTTGTATTTTTTTTTCTTTTTTTGCCACACAGGCAGTATGTGGGAATTCCTGGGCCAGGGATTGAACCTATGCCGCACAGCAGCAATCAGAGCCACAGCGGTGAGAACGCAGGAGCCTCGACCCCCTAGGCCATCAGAGAACTCCCTTCTCTATCTTTTTGATACATGTTCCATCCAATTCTGATAGGCACTAAATCTACACATCCTTTGAGGCCTGGGTCAAGTTCATACTACCCTTTATGGAAATTTCTCCAGAGAAATATTCAATTATTGTTTCTGAACTAATAATAAATTTAACTAAAGCAATCTTTTGCACCTAACAGTGGGTAACACGATTTATGATAAAGTCTAATTGCCTCTTCCTTGATTATAAATATCACAGGAAATTAATTAATCCTTATATATATATTATAATGGGCAGCTCAATTGCAGTATGATCAACATCTATTTATTGATTACCTGTTTGCACCAAAAATGATGAAGCCTCATGAACAATGACATGAATTGCTGTAATGACTCTAGGAGTCAATCCTGGTATCTGGGCAGATAGCAAAGGTCCAAAGAACTCATGGAAATGTAAGTGGTTGTATGAATTCAACATAGTTTCCAAATTGCTTCAGGGTATCCTGGAGGAGATTATGAAGCAATAGGGACACCTGGATTAATTCAATACTGGTTGTACACTTGCTACAAATAGTATACTTTGGGGGCAATTAGAGACTGTATGTGGGTCCTTACAGTTCACTTAGATACCAAATTCTAAATATTTCCAGATTACCCTGGCAGCTGGTATGCCAGAGCTTTCTGAGAGAAGGAAAAATGCAATACAATTTCTGACAATTCTACACAAAGCCCTATATCTCATAAAAGGTGAAATAATGATCCTAGCTGATTACTATTTACTGTATACTATTTGTACTCACTTAATAATGATCTAATATGGTCACTAGAAATTTATTAGTGAACAATAAAGATGTAGTTTGATTTCAAGGATATGTCTATAAATTTATTTTACTTAAATGTAATTTTCAGTATTTGCATAGGACTCATATTATCATTAACTACCACCACAATCCTAGTTTGATGCAATACGGATTAGTGATTTTTCTCTAAGGACTTTTTTTCCCTTTTTAAAATGCAACCAAGGAGTTTCTTTAGTGGCTCAGTGGTTGTGGCTCTGATTTGGCCCCTAGACGGGGAACTTCCATATGCTCAGGTGAGGCCCTAAAAAACAAAACCAAAACAAACAAACAAAAAAATAAAATGCAACTAGCTGAACAGATTCTTACAGCTTGCTCACTTAAGGTCAAGTACAAAAAGTTAAGCCTTCTAAAATAAACTGAGACTGGTTTGGTTCTGAAGTAAAAAGATTTACACATTTTATTTCAAAGTGTTAGCGGTCTCTTAAAATTAATGCTAGGTTGCTAACTTTATAAAAGAGATCATTGATGGATTCTCTAATACAATTTCTTCCTCTGACAAGTGTTCAAAATTATAAGTGTTCAAACTAACAAACTGTTAGTTTGCATATATTCATGGTGAGAGATCCTGTACTCACCTTATAAGGAATTAATTGAAGGATTACTTTGTATGGAAGTAATTCTCTAGATCTCTAAAACTGTTTCAACTAAATGCCAGCATTTATTTTAAAATTTTGATAAAATTTTCATGAATGTATTTTCTTATTTGATAAATAAAACTTTGAGCAAGAAGGAGACTTGAACAAATATATCAAGCTCATTGATTTTTACATATGAAGCCTTCCAGTGGCAGAATGAACACTATTAATGAGATTCCTTACTCTCTTCGATATTGCATGTTGATTCCCAATAGTTTAGCCTATACTTATCCCAGAACTATCTCTTTGATGATCAACAATACTTTCTGTTTTAGTGAAGCATAACCTCCAGGGATTTTTGGGTGTGATACAGTTTGTTATCATTTAAAGTTAAGTCATTTGTTTTGGAATGGAGATGGTATTTAGAAATACCAACTCTGAAAAGGTGGGTGGATTTTAATTTTAAATTTATGACCAACTAAATGGATGATAATGAGAATTGGCATTTTGCTTAGTAGTTAGGTATCATCATTGTTGGATACATTCTCAAATGAAAAATAAAAGGCCGAGTTATGAAGTTTTGCATCTTTGGCTAGGAGCTATAATGCAGGTTCTTTAGGAAGAAAAAGGCATACTCTCTTAAAAAATTATTTATTTGTAATATATTTAGTTTTAAAGCCTTATGTAAGTCTTTTTCAATATGTTGTTTGATTGATGTCTGAGGCAAGGGTTGTTTGTTTTTTGGAAATGTAGATTCCTTACATCCACTCACAAATGGCTAAGTAAAATCTCTAGGGATGGGGTCAGGAATCTCTATTTTGAATATGCAATGAAGGTGTTCTTATGTATAGTAAAAATAGGAACTGTCATTGTGGTTGCATAATCAGGCATTTATGAAATAGAAGTAAATGTTCATTAAATGTTGGTTCAGAACTTAAAACAGGATAAACACCCTCCAGGTTCCCATTTGCATTGGGTCTAGGCCTTAGATTTGGAATTTGGCTCTTGATTGCATATCTGTCTGAAGGTAGGAAAGAGCCACGTGAAAAGAGCCTAAAGTCCAACAAAGACCCTGATGTTCGAATCCCTCTAGAACACTCACCCTCTGCAATTGTTTTTTCTTCCTGCTTTGAACCATATATTTGTTACAAGTCATTAGGATTAAGTTTCAACAATGTCATCAACTATTATGATAGTGCTTTTATCCAGCTATAATAGTAAAGATATGGAAGAAGTGGAAACTTGGATTTAAATGGAGATAAATTTTTGTCAACACATTTAGATGAAGAAATGGAGGAGCAAGAGCTATTGATTTTAATAGTGTAAGAAGGAGAAAATGAGTAGGTGTGGGCAGAAATAGTGGTGATATAAATTACAAATTGCAATGGCATTGAGTATTTCCTGAATTTGTGGAACTAGAAGGACTGAGATAGGAAGAGAGGAGGTGACACAGAAGGGAATGTTGGAATTTGAGATATGAAGTCATTGAAGATGCTAGAAATGACAAGTTCCAATGCCTGACCATGCAAATAAGGGCTGGATTCAGATAGAGAATAGGACCACTGGAGAAGAAAATTCAAGGATCAGAGAGACCAGATTGGACATGCCGTATAGATATTTCATCACAAGAAAGAGGACTGATACTATGTAATGGAGAGTGACAGTAATTCAGGAGGTAGTATATGAGAAATGAGGAGGATAGTGACTTTCAAGTCTGTCAGTGGCCAAAATTAGGAGGTTTTGGTATAAAAATCCCATGATATGATCATACCAGAACAAGACAATATTAAGATCTATTCCAGGCTATACAGTTTATATAATCATAGCCAATGACATATAAAGAGACACATGATGAAAGGCAAGGCTTAGCATTGAAATTGAGCTGATTTTTTTTTTTTTTTTTTTTTGCTGCTTAGGACCACATCTGTGGCATGTGGAGTTCCCAGGCTAGGGATTGAATCAGAGCTACAGCTGTCATCCTAGGTCACAGCCACAGCAACATAGGATCCGAGCCATGTCTGAAACTTACACCACAGCTCACAGCAATGCTGGATCCCTAAACCACTCAGTGAGGCCAGGGATCAAAGCCATATCCTCATGAATACTAGTCGGATTTGTTTCTGCTATGCCACAATGGGAACTCCTCAATATGAAAGTTAAAAAAAAAACAAAAAAACTTTAGTAAAATGACTTGGCTGGCACCATAACATTGAAAACGTAAAGTGGGTAGTACTGAATGTGTTTGGGTTGCTTACACCTGATGCTCACATCTGCTTCCTCGTGGGGCAGGTAAAGTGTTGACTACTAATGATGATCAATTTATCCTTTATTCTCTTTTGTTTCATTTCATGCCCTATTATACATAAGGTGTATAAGTCATCAAGCTTTTTTGTTTTATGGAGGGAGATGAAGTTTGCCAACATATGCAAGGATAGGATGTTTGGCAGTTTGGGTTGATGGGAGTTTGCATTTGAGGACAGTTTTTCTCCTGAGTCCCTTTCAGTCTATTAATTTGTCATCAGGTTGAGAAACATATCTTCCTCCCATTCAAATATTCTCCTTCTTACCTATTGTTTTTCTCCTCTTGTGTATTAACTTCTTGGACCTCTCTCCTTCTTTCCCGTAGTCCCTGCTTCATCTTCCCCAGAGAATGAGATTCAAAATTTAGAATCTTTTGTACATATTTAAGTCAGATGATTACATTAACATTTTTTCTATTTACCTGGGGAAATGATTCTCAGAATGCCAGTGAAAAACAAAAATACAAGGTGTAGGAGTTCCTGTTGTGGCCCAGTGGAAAGGAATCCAACTAGTATCCATGAGGATGCTGGTTCAATCTCTGGACTCACTTAGTGGGTTAAGGATTTGGCATTGCTGTGAGCTATGGTGTAGGTCACAGACGTGGCTTGGAGGCTGCATTGCTGTAGCTGTAGCATAGGCCAACAGCTACAGCTCCAATTCAACCTCTAGCCTGGGAATTCCCTATGCCACATGTTCAGCCCTAAAAATAAAAATAAAAAAATGAGGAGGTATAGTCTTAGTGAACAATCAGATGAAATATTTTATATAAAACCACAACATATCAGGAAGTATACAATGAGGAAATGACAGAAAACTATGTTTTACATCAGTTTCATTATCTGGTTCCCAACCTTCCAGTTTCTGCATGAGGATGAAACACTGGAAATGTCTCTCAGTGTCACTCAAGGAGGTAACTTTGTGGAGTTCCCTTCATGGCTCAGCAATTAATGATCCCAACTAGTATCCATGAGGATGCAGGTTCAATCCCTGCCCTCCTTCAGTGGGTTAAGGATCCAGCATTGCTATGAGCTATGGTGTAGGTCACAGACACAGCTCGGATCCCATGTTGCTGTGACTGTAGTGTAGGCTGGCAGCTGAAGCTCTGATTCAACCCCTAGCCTGGGAACTTCTATATGCTGTGGGTGTGGCCCTAAAAGACCAAAAAAAAAAAAAAAGGGTAAACTTGGGAGGAATTTGGCATATTCAATTTATTTTATCTGTGTTTACATTGGCAAAAGTAGAGTACTTGAATGGATTATATTGGCATGCTTCAGCAAGGAGTACCTCTGTTGTGCAGGCTTTGAGACAATGACTTCAAAGCTGGCTAGGTTCTCCACTTGCACATGGGGCTGAATAGCAGTGTGGGCTGAATTCCTAAATCAAATTAATTATTACCATGAAAAATGTGGTTTTTGCCTCATGAAATGAGTATGTTGCTCTTGTAATGGTAAATTGAGCTGGGTACATAGATGGTAATCAGCTTCGAAAGTTGCTGTATACATAAATTTAGGTATTACAAGCAATCACATCTAGAATATGTATTTGGAGACATATTACTGATAAATAGTATGAGACGACAACCCAGGCAATAAAACTATTAATATGTGTCTCATCTATTTTTATAGACAAAGATATTTATCAGGATTAATCACCTAAATGAATATATAAGGTACTTTGGAATAATACCAAAATAGATAACTTTGGTAATTAGATAATTATTTCTTGTAAACCACTCTCCATTTTCCATGGGGGGGGATGTGCTCCTTTAAATAAAAGCACTGCAACAAAACAAAACAAGGAAAAAACTATAAATTTCAGTTATTTAAAAGAACTCTAGAGCAAAATGGTCTTGGAGGCCTCATGAAAACAGGAAATTGAGATTTCTCTTTAGAATATGAAATTTTACATGTAAGTCCACATGCTGTGTTTTACTGTCTTTGATTTTAAAGACATTAATATATGAAAAAATCATCTTAAAATCAGGATAGTGTTTGATTTAAAAAATCCTGTTTAATAAAGGATTAAAAGACAAATTTCAGATTATTTTATATTTATTCATATAATTATTATTTATATTTATTCATTAAAAAATTCATTTATATATTATGATTGGAGTTCACTGGTGACTCAGGATGTTAAGGACCAATCATTGCCATTGCTGTTGCTCTGGTTACTGCTATAGTTTGGGTTTGATCCCTGGCCCAGAAACTTCTGAATGCTATGGGCACAACAACAACAAAATATTATGATTGCCTTCATAGGTCAGGTTTTGTATTAGCCTCTGTGAAGAAATCCATGTTTAAGAAGGAACATTATCTTTTTCAAAGAAAAATGGAAAACTTCTAAGGAAATAAGATATTAAAATATTGAAACATAAGGTATATTGATAAGATAGGTTAATGATATAACCTTCATGCAAATTATGAAGCTTTGTGGATAAAATTTTCTCTGTATCATTTGGACTGGTGGGATACGGTAAATTCAGAGAGACAAGAGAAATAATGTAAGAGCAAATAAATGATATAAATAGAGGAAGTTATTAATCATTTAATTCATTTAATCTAAATTTGCTTAATATCAGCATTGTTTAGCTTATAAAAAGATTTTTCTACTTCTTGTAATTGTGAACTTTTCATAATAAAAAAGTTATATATTTGTAGTAATAAAAATTAGAAAATACTTGTATACTCAGCATCATAGTTAAGAAGGAGGCTATTAAATAACTTCTCATGAAGCTCTACCAAATTCTGTAGCACTTCCCTCATATGGCTGTATGATCTAGAGAGGGTCATGATTCTGATTTATGTTTCCCATCTTATTCTCCCTGTGTCTTCCATTTATCTAAATAAAGTAATAACTTCCTTCTGCTTGTTTTTAAACCTTGTATATATGATATATGTACTCTATTTCTATTTTCCCTATTAGCTGATATATCCATTAGTGTTGATACATGCAGCTGGAGTGTATTTGTTTTTTACTTATTTTCAAGGATACAGAATATTCATTATATTATATTGTGTCAAACCAACTACTTTAAATTTCAAGTTTGTTGTTTTCCATAGAATTAACTTCTCAAATGTTAATTTTATCAAATTTAATCCATATTAAATTGTAATATACCTTAGGTTTTTGCTACATTTTTTAAAGAAATATTCAAACATTTCAGCACTTGAAGTACTTGATGGATAAATTCATTTGAGCAACAACTTCCAGTTGCTCAATTTAACATGATGATGGTTAACATCTTCCTTTTCTTTCTATTGGTTGCAGCCGCTGCATTATATTACTAAATTATATTCATTGGTAAGATTTTTGAAATAGATGTGATTTCTGTAATGAAATATCTGTGGATATGTTAAGATCACAATAAAATTATGAGTATTCCAGCATCATTGTAACAGCTGAAGCAATGGGTAAGAGACATTAATAACAAGTTAGTTAAGAAGACCAGACAAGACCCAAAGTTTGCCAAAGGAAAGAAATCGTAAAGATCAGAGCAAAAATCAATGAACTTGAAATTAAGAAAAACATAGATAAGATCAATGTAATTAAAAGCTGGTTCTTTGAAAACATCAACAAAATTGATAAACCCTTAGACTTATCAAGAAAAAAAGTGAGGACTCAAATCAATAAAATTAGAAATGAAAAAGGAGATGTAACAGCAGACATCACAGAAATACAAGGGATCATAAGCGATTACTACCTGCAAATATATGCCAATAAAACATAAAGCATAGAAGAAATGGACAAATTCTTAGAAAAGTACAATCTTCCAAGACAAAACCTAGACAAAATAGAAAAGATTAACGGACAAATCACAAGTACTAAAATTGAAACTGTGATTTAAAAACTTCCAACAAACAAGTCCAGGACCAGATGGCTTCACAGGTGAATTTTATTAAACATTTAGAGAAGAGCTAACACCTATCCTTCTGAAATTATTCCAAAAAAATTGCAGAGGAAGGGACACTCGCAAACTCACTCTATGAGGCCACAATCACCCTGATACCAAAACCAGACAAAGATACCACAAAAAAAGAAAACTACAGGCCAATTTCACTGATGAACATAGATGCAAAAATCCTCAACAAAATACTAGCAAACCAAATCCAACAATACATTAAAAGGATTGTACATCATGATCAAGTGGGATTTATCCCAGGGATACAAGTCTTCTTCAATATCTGAAAATCAATCAGTTTGATACATCACATAAACTGAAGAACAAAAACCTTATGATCCTCTGAGTAGATGCAGAAAAAGCCTTTGACAAAATCTAACACCCATTTCTGATAAAAACTCTTTAGAAAGTGGGTATAGAAGGAACGTACCTCAATATAATAAAGGCCATATATGACAAACCCACAGCTAACATCATTCTCAATGGTGAAAAGCTGAAAGAATTCCCATTGAGATCAGGAACAAGGCAAGGATGTCTGCTCTCACCATTACTATTCAACATAGTTTTGGAAGTCCTAGCCACAGCAATTGGAGAAGTAAAAGAAATAAAAGGAATCCAAATTGGAAAGGAAGAAGTAAAACTATCACTGTTTGCAGATGACATGATACTATATCTAGAGAATCCTAAAGACTCTACCAGAAAACTGTTAGAGCTCATCCACGAATTTGGCAAAGTTGCAGGATACAAAATTAATACACAGAAATCAATTGCATTTCTATACACTAACAATGAAAGATCAGAAAGAGAAATTAGGGAAATGATCCCATTTATCATTGCATCCAAAAGAATAAAATACCTAGGAGTAAACCTCCCTAAAGAGTCAAAAGACCTGTACTCTGAAAACTATAAGACGCTGATGAAAGAAATCAAAGATGACACAAATAGATGGAAAGATATACCATGCTCGTGGATTGGAAGAGTTAATATTATCAAAATGACTATACTACCCAAGGCAATCTACAGATTCAATGCAATCCCTATCAAAGTACCAAGGACATTTTTCACAGAACCCAAACAAAATATTTTAAAGTTTGTTTGGAAGCATAAAAGACCTAGAATAGCCAAAGACATTCTGAGAAAGAAAAATGGAGCTGGGGGGGATCAGGTTCCCTGGCTCCCTGACTTAAGATCATACAACAAAGCTAGAGTCATCAAAACTGTATGGTACTGGCACAGAGACAGAAATAGAGATCAGTGAAACAGGATAGAAATCCCAGAATTAAACCCACACAACTACAGTCAACTAATCTATGACAGAGGAGGTAGGGGGTATACAATGGAGAAAAGACAGCCCCTTCAATAAGTTGTGCTGGGAAACCTGGAGAGCCAGATATAAAAGAATGAAATTAGATGACTCCCTAACACTATACACAAAAAGAAACTCCAAATGGATTAAAGACCTAGATATAAGACCAGATACTATAAAACTCTTAGAGGAAAACATAGGCCAAACACTCTGTGACATAAACCACAGCAACATCTTCTTAGATCCACCTCCTAGAGTAATGACAGTAAGAACAAAAAAAAGCAAATGGGACTTAATTAAACTTAAAAGTCTCTGCACAGCAAAGGAAACCCTAAACAAAATGAAAAGCCAACCCAAAGAATGGGAGAAAATATTTGCAAATGAATCGACTGACAAGGGATTAATCTCCAAAATTTTTAAACACCTACTGCAGCTCAATACCAAAAAAAAAGAAGAAAGAAAACAAAAATACCCATAAAAAATGGGCAGAAGATCTAAACATACCTTTCTCCAATGAATACATACAGATGGCCCCAAAACACATGCATAGATATTCAACATCACTCATTATTAGAGAAATGCAAATCAAATCCACTATGAGATACTACCTTAACAGCAGTCAGAATGGCCATCATCCAAAAGTCTACAAACAATCAATGGTAGAGAGGGTGTGGAGAAAAGGGGACCCTATTACACTGCTTGTGTGAATGTAAATTGGTGCAACCATTGTGGGAAACAGTATGGAGATGCCTCAGAAAACTAAAAACAGAACTACAATTTGATCTAGCAATCCCACTCCTGGGCATCTATCCAGAGAAACCATGACTTGAAAAGATACATGTACTCCAGTGTTCATTGCAGCACTGTATACAATAGCCAAGACATGGAAACACCGTAGATGCCCATCGACAGAGGAGTGGACAAAAATGTTGTACAAACACAATGGAATATTACTCAGCCATTAAAAGAGAATAAATAATGGAATTTGCAGCAACATGGATGTACTTAGACATTGTCATGCTAAGTGGAGTCATTCAGACAGTGAGACACCAATATCAAATGCTATCTATCACTTATATGTGAAATCTAAAAAAAGGACACAATGACTTCTTTGCAAAACAGATACTCACAAATTTTGAAAAACTTAAGGTTTCAAAAAGAGGTAGGTTGGGGGGTGGGGAAATGCACTGGGGCTTCGGGATGGAAATGCTATAAAATTTGGTTATGATGATCATTGTACAAGTATAAATGTAATAAAATTCATCAAGTAGTAAAAAAAGAACATGTTCGTTATGAGTTACTAATTCTTGATGCTTATTTTTGGCTACTTAATTCTAAGTCGTCTCATCAATCCCCACTTCATTTCAATTGAAATTACCAAAGAACTATCAAAAGAGAGAGAAAATTTTCTTCGGGATTTGAAGTAGAGAAGGGTACCTTTCATGGCCAGGGCGATGGAATATTCTGATTTTTTTCCCCCTACAAGATATGTTCAAAGGAGTTTATATTTGGGAAGAAAATACTGAGCTATAATTTATCATAAAAAATGTAATGGCTTGTGAAGATAAAGAGGGCACTAATGCTCCTCAGGTTTTGTGTGCTAAGAGCTACAGATTAGGTTAGGCTTTGGGGAATCATATGATTTATTTTTTAATGTATTTATTTAAATGATTTTTGTTATTTCCATTATAGTCAGTTTATAGTGTTCTGTTAATTTTCTACTGTACAGCAAAGTGACCTAGTCACACATACATGAATATATTCTTTTTGTCACATTATCCTTAATCATGCACCATCATAAGTGACTAGATATATTTCCCAGGGCTATATACAGCAGGATCTCATTACTTATCCCTTCCAAAGGTAATAGTTTTCATCTATTAACCTCATTTATCCATTCTATCCCATTCTCTCTCCCTCCTCCTTGGCAAACACAAGTCTGTTCTCCAAGTCTATGGGTTTCTTTTCTGCAGAAAATTCCTTTGTGCCGTAAGATTCCAGATGTAAGTATCATATGGTATTTGTCTTTCTCTTTCTGACTTACTGTCTTTTTTTCCCATTTTATATTCTTGGCTCCTTCGTTGAAGATTAGTTGACCATAGGTGTCTGGGTTTATTTCTGTTTCATTGGTCTGTATGTCTGTTTTGGTATCAGTACCACACTCTCTTGATTACTGTGTATCTGTAATATTGCCTGAATCTAGGTTAGTTATGCCTCCTGCTTGGTTTTTGTTCCTCAGGATTGCTTTGGCAATTCTGGGTCTTTTATGGTTCCATATAAATTTTTGGATCGTTCGTTCTAGTTCTGTGAAAAATTCATAGGTAATTTGATAGGGATTGCATTGAATCTGTAGATTTCTTAGGGTAGTATGGCCATTTTTATGATATTAATTTTTCCAACCCAGGAACATGGAATATCTTTCCATTTCTTTGAGTCCTCTTAAATTTCCTTGATTAATCTTTTATAGTTATCAGCATATAAATTTTTCATCTCATTGGTCTGTGTATTCCCAGGTATTTGATTTTTTTGGGGTGCATTTTAAAAGGTATTGTATTTCATATGATTTATATTTTGGTCACCTAAGGACTATGTATATATGTGACTGAGGGACGTATTCTTGCCACTGGGACTGAGATAATATAAAATGTTGACTCTTGGGACCTTGGATTCTACATAAAGGGAGAACATTTTCACAGTGTGCTCCTGCTGAGGGTTATCATGTCAGTGGAAAAGTAGGGACGTTCTCCGTCTATCTTCATGGTGTCCTTGAAACAAGCAAAGAAGAACCATGCATATCAGTGAAGTTAGCCTCCTGTAATAGAGGCGTATGTATTAATAAATTATCAAACTAAAGCTATGGGAAAGCTCAAGAAATGGATAAGCTCAGGAGTTAAAGCAAATTATTGCACTGGAGCAGACAACAAGCAATAGGATGCTAATTATTGGTTGTAAATCCAATGTTGAGTATTCATTTGCTGATTTTTTATTTGTTAGGGAATATTTATTGAATGGCCAGTTGATTCCCGAAAACATTCCAGACACTGAAAATATAGCAATGCATACCTCAAAAATGTTCCTACTCTAAAGAGTATAAATGGACAATAGACAAATAAATATATAATAGGTAATTGGTCATAACTGCTACGAAGTATATTAAAACAGAGTAAGAAGGGAAGGAGTTAATGTGGACTCTATATGGGAAAACATGATTAAGGGGAGCTTGATTTATTTTATTTATTTTATTCATTGAGATTGTTAACCTACAATGTTATATAATTTCAGGTGTACAGCATCATGATGCAAAATATGTATAAATCATACTCCATTTTTAGCTATTACAAAACATTGGCTGTATTATCTATGCTGTACAATATATCTTTGTATGGTATCCATAATACCTTGTTTTTTTATAAAAAATTAAATGGCTAAATTCCAAATAGAAGGGTGGGTGCGAAGTGCCAGCAAGATAGGAAGCACAAACACAAAACTGATGAGATAATGAAAGGGAGAACATGTGAATACACATCTGTTAAAATAAAGGAGACAATATAATAGAAAAAAATATTGCTAAGTTGAAGATAACCTTGAGTATATAGAAGGTGTGAACTCAGTAATTATAAATGTAATTAATGAAAAAGTCACTTTAAAATATAATGATAATTCATATCTATTGTTTATGTGTATTGTGTACTATTTGCTAAGCAGAATGTTTTGTCTTCAAAATAGCATTTCTTCCTCTGCCTCCCCCTTTTTGTCTTTTTTTCCCATATTCTTCTTCCTACCTTCCTCCCTTCTTCTCCTCCCCCTATTTCTTCCCTCCCAGCTCTCCTCCTTCTCCCCCAGTCCTTCTCTCCCTCCTTCCATTTTTTTGCTTCCTGCTTTCATTCATTTGTCTTACGGCAGTGCTCACTTATGATCTTCTTTTACCTGAGATGAAACTGAACATTAGAGAATTTGTCAGCTTCCTCTAGTGGCATAACTAGCAAGAGGCAAGGCAAGCTTCTAACCCATGTGTGTCTTTCCTGTCCTTGCATCTCAAAAAGATTGAAGAAAAAAATATTCACAAAGGAAAAAAAAAATTACATTAGATTTCACTTTATGAAATGTCAAAACAAAAAGGGATATGTTCACAATGATTTCTAGACAGGTAAGGCTAGGGAAGATTTCAATTTGAGAATTAATTATGTTTGGAGAAGTAATTAGTGAGATGTAAAGTGAGTAGAAATACAGCTAAGATATGAGAATATGCCTCCCCAGTGCCACTTATAATCATTGATGAGAAAATTACATCAGGCAACTTAGAAATTAATGCAATGTAGGAAACAAGAATGAGAAAACAATGTCATAAAATAAATACCTATACAACGAAAACAGAAAACCAGAGTTCCCATCATGGCAAGGTGGTTAATGAACCCAGCTGGTATCCATGAGGACGTGGGTTTGGTCCCTGGCCTTGAACCGCATGATGAGGACCTGGCATTGCTTTGGCCCGTGGTGTAGGTCACAGGCACAGCTCAGGTCTGTCCTTGCTATGGCTGTGGTGCAGACCAGCAGCTGCAGCTCCAATTGGACCCATAGCCTGAGGTCCTCCATATGCCATAGTATGAACATGGAATATAATGAATATCAGAAATAATTGAAAGAATACTTGAAATAAAATTAATTTAAAAAAAGAATATAAAAGATGACCGAATGCTAGGAAACATTGGGAAGTGAGATGAAGCAGACCAAAAGACTTCAAATGCTGAAATTCTCACATTAAAAGACTGAATTCAAATAATGCCATTTGCAGCAACATGGATGGATGTAGAAATTATCATGCTAACTGAAGTTAGACAGTGAGACACCAAATGTCATATGCTATCACTTACATGTGGAATCTAAGAAAAGGACACACAACAAACTTTTTTGCAGAACAGATACTCACAGACTTTGAAAACTTATGGTTCCAAAGGAGACAGGGTGGTGGGGGGGATGGGCTGGAGATTCGGGATGGAAATACTCTAAAATTGGGTTGTGATGGTCACTGTACAGCTATCAATGTAATAAAATTCATTGAGTTAAAAATGAAAATAAAAACTGGATTTATTTTTTCTTCCAGTTTTATTGAGATAATATTGGCATTCAGCACTGAATAAGTTTGAAGTACACAGTATAATTTTTTGACTTGAGATGTATCATGAAATCATTATCACACTAAGTTGAATGAATATCTATCATCTCTTATAGATATAAAAGTTAAGTAAAAAAGATACCTTTCCTTGTGATGGGAACTATTAGGATTTACTCTCTGACAACTCACGTGTAACATAGAGCAGTGTTCATTATATACATCATATTATAAATTACATTCTTATTCCATATTTATCTTATAAGTACCAGTTACTACCTTTTTTTACTACCTTCATTTAATACCCCCTCCAACAACTCTTACACCCTTGGAATAGCAAATCAAATCTCATTTTCTATGAGTTTGTTTTTGAAGTATAACTGACCTACCATCTTATTATATTAGTTCCTATTACACAACATAGTGGTTGGATATTTCCACACATTTCAAAATGATCACTATGACATGTCTATTAACTGTCACCATACAAAAGTATTATGTAGTTATTGACTATATTTCCCACACTGTATGTTACATACCTGTGACTCATTTATTTTGCACCTGGCAGCTTGGACAGCTTCATCACCACACCTATTTCTTTCTTCCCCAAACTCCCTTATTTCTGGCAATCACCTGTTCTCTGTATCTTTAAATCTGTTTATTTCGTTATTTTATTCATTTGTTTTGCTTTTTTTGACTCCATATGTAAGTGAAATCATACAGTATTTGTCTTTTTCTGTCTGACTTGCTTCACTTAGCATAATACCCTCTAGGTCCACCCATGTTGTCACAAAGAGTAAAATTTCTTTCTTCTTTTATGGATGAGTCCTATTTCATTGTGTGTATATGTTTGTGTAAGTGTGTGTGATATCTTTACCCATTCATCTCCTGATGTGAACTTAGTTGTTTCCATATTTTTGTTTATTGTAAATAATGCTGCAGTGAATGTTGGAGTTCGTGTATATTTTTTAATTTGTGTTTTTGTCAGATAAATATAAAGTATAGAACTGCTGGTTCAGGTGACAGTTCTAATTTTAATTATTTAAGGAATATCTATACTGTTTTCCATAGTGGTACCACCAGTTTACATTCCCACCAGCAGAACACGAAGATTCTCCTTTCTCCACATCCTTACAATGCTTATTTTTGTCATTGTGATATTAGCCATTCTGACAGGTGTGAGGTTATATCTCCTTTTCATTTTGGCTTTGATTCACATTTCCCTGATGAATGATGTTTAACATCTGTTCATGTCATGTTGTCCATTTGTATGTATTTGGAAAAATGTCTACTAATAATTGAGTTTTTTGAGGTTGAATTATATGACTTCTTTGTATATTTTGGATTTAACCTCTTATTATATGTTTTACAAATATTTTTCTCCCATTCAGTAGGTAGCCTTTCTGTTTTGTTGACAGTTTACTTTGCTGTGAAAAAGCTTTTTAGTTTGCAGTAGTCCTATTTGTTTATCTTTGCTTTTGTCTCCCTTGTCAGAGGAGACATATCTGAAATAAATTACTAGGACCCATGTCAAAGAACATACTGTATTTTCACTAGAAGTTTTTGGTTGCAGGTCCTACATTTAAGTATTTAGTCCATTATGAATTTACTTTTTTAAATAGTGTGATAAAGTTGTCCAACTTTATTTTTTGCATGTAGCTGTTTAGTATTCCTAACATCATTTATTGAAGAGACTGTCTTTTTCCCATTATATATTCCTGGTTCCTTTGTCATGGATTAATTGTCTATACAGTTGTGTCTTTTTTTCCTGGCCTCTCTATTCTCTTCCATTGATAAATGAATCAGATATGTGTCCATTTTTGTGTCAGTATTATACTACTATACTGTTTTTATTACTGTGGCTTTGTAGTATAGTTTGAAATCAATGCATGTGATATCTCCAGCTTTGTTTTGCTTTCTCAAGATTGTTTTGCCTTTTTAAGGTATTTGTGTTTACAAAAAAAATGTATAATTATCTATTCTAGGTCAGTGAAAATTGCATTTAGTATTTTGATAGGGTTTGCATTGAATTTGTAAATATGCCTTGGGTTTTATGGTTGTTTTAAGAGTTCTGATCAATGAACATGGTATATCTTTCCATCTGTTTGTGACATCTTCAATGTCTTTGATTGGTGTCTTAGAGTTTTCTGAGTACAGTTCAGTTATACCTTTAGTTAGCTTTATTCTAAGTATTTTACTTTTGATGTAATGATGAGATTTTCTTAATTTTTCTGATAGTTTGTTATTAATATATAAGAGTGCAACAGATTTATGCATACATATTTTGCATCTTACAAAGTTACCAAATTCATTGAGTTTCATTAGGTTTTGGTCAGGTCTGATTGCTGTGGTGAAGTCTTCTAATACTGTGTTGAATAAAATTGGCAAGAGTAGGCATCAAGGCCTTGTTCCTGATTTTAGAGGAGATGCTTTTTGGTTTTTATAGTTGAGTATAATGTTAACTGTGGGATTGTCATCTAGGGTCTTTACATTGTGAAATGTCTATGCCCACTTTCTGGAGGGTTTTTTTTTATCATAAATGGATGTTAAATTTTGTCAAAAGTTCTTTATGCATATACTGAGGTTGTCATATGGTTTTTATTCTTTAATTTGTTAATGTGGTATATCACATTGATTGGCACACAATGAACCATCCTTGCATCCCTGGGATAAATCCCATGTATATCATGGTATATGATCCTTTGATGTATGATCCTTTTAATATATTCTTGGAATCAGTTTGAATTCCTCTTTCTGAATTACTCTGCAATTTTTTGAAAGATTTTGAGAAGGAGAGGCATAAACTTTTCTCTAAATGTTTAGTAGAATTCACCTGTGAAGCTAACTGGTCCTGAACTTCTGTCTTATTGAAAGGTTTTATTATTATTATTATTATCATTATTATTCCAGATTCATTTTCATTACTGGTCTGTTCATAATTTTCTATTCTACCTGGTTCAGCCTTGGTGTTCACTTACTGGTAAATAGGTCTGGTGCCCAGGGGGCCCTGGGGCTGGTGTATGATCACTGGTGGTTGATGCTGGTCTCAGGGCTAGTTATGGCCCCCTCATGGGCTGGTCTGAGTCCCTTGGTCTCTTGCTTGAGGGTTTTTGGGGTCCTAGAGTTAGTTCCAATGCACTGTTATGTGGGACCAGTCCTGGGTCCTCTGGTGGGCAGGATTTGGCCCTGGGAAAACTATGGGCTCAGTAGGTCTTAAGGTCACTGGTGGTTGCAGCTATGTTCATGCCTGGCTAGTTGCTTCACCTAAGTCATCCTGGTACTGTCACAGACAGGCTGGTGTGCAGAACAGAGCCCAGTGCTAATAACCTAGAGGGAGGATTCCAAAATGGTGCTTGTATCCTCCCAGTAGAAAGAGCTCTGAAAAATGTCTGCTTCTGCTGTTTATATCCCAGGGTGAACTCCACTTGCCTTCTGCCTATGCAGAGGTTTTCCTAGATCAGAAGGTGGATCTGATTCAGGCTCCTTTCAAATTTCTGCTTCTGCCCTGGATCCTAGAGCATGTGAGATTTTGTGGATTCCCTTTAAAAGTGGAGTCTCTCTTTCTCACAGCACTGTGGCTCTCCTGAAAGTAAGCCCATATGGTCTTCAAAACCTGCTTGTCCTGCTGGTTCAGGACCCCTAGTCTAGGGGACCCACGGTGAGATGTGGACCCCTTGCTCCTTGGAGAGAACCTCTGAAATTTTTCTTAGCATCTCATTTATGGGTGATTCACCTGGAGATACTGGTTTTGACTATATTGCATCTTTGGCCTTCCTGCCCATCTCATTGTGGTTCTTGCTTTGTACCTTTTGCTAGAAAAGATACTTTCTCCTTGTCTTTTTGCGATCCTCTTCAATAGTTGCTCTTTAAATAGTTGTAATTTCAGTGTGCCTGTTGGATGAGGTAAGCTTGGCAGGGTTGGGGTTGGATCTTTCTACTTCAGCATCTTGGCTGTCACCCAGTCCACAAGACTAGTTTTAATAGTTAGCCTTTCTTTTTAACTTTGATAGGGAAATAAAAGTTTAAATATTCATAATCTAAAGGGAACAACAGCCCCTAAAAATTCATTTATTTAATTTCCAGAGTAAAAAGAAGCAACTGACAGCGTAGCGTAAAGAAGATATCAAAAGTTAGGACTCAAAGAAACGTGGAAAATAGAAATAACAGAAAGAAAAACATAAAATAAAAGTGTTATTAATAACAAAAATTTAAAGACAGAAAACATTAAAATGTTCAAAGAGAAAGACTTCAGTTTAATATAAAAGTAGTTTAGAAAACTTAAGAAATATAAATTGCTAAGCAAAATTGCAACTATTTTTAATTTGACCAGTGATCAATAATATGCAAATGAAGGCAAACATATAAATATAATTAAAACTACCATAGTCTTGGTGATGAAACACATATTACTTATCTCTATCAATAAAAGCATAACAGTGTAAATACTAAAGAAAATTTGGTAGTTTTATGTTGAGACCTTTAAGTAATGTTGTCTAAATAACTTTAGTTGTCTAAATAACTTTTTTTCTGAGTTCATCTTGTAAAAATGCTAGACATACACAAAACCTTTTCTGTTTTCAAATTTTCTTGTTTAAAATAGTTAAAATATTGAAAAATGGGCAACAATTCAATGTCTAATTATTACCAATGTTGAGTTACTTTTGACATAGGAAAATGTTGAGGTAATATAACCATTAAAACCATGCTTTTGTGGAATGTTTTCTATTGTTGAGAGGTTATCATGTAACTTTAAGAAGATGCAATTTAAAATGATGTATAGTTTATGATACTAATTTTAGATAATATATTTTAGTAGTTTAAATGTATATATAGATGATAAAAACAGTTGCTTTTTCTTTTGCTTTAGGAAATTGAATTTTTCTTTAAGTTTCTTTCTGAAATAGGTTAAAACCAAAACCAATATTTAAATGCAAAATTTGTCATCTAAAAATGTCATGACTATAAAATAAGTGTATTGACCCAATAGATATCATCATAATAAAATGATTCTAACCAAACTTGTTTCCAAATATGTACATTGGTCATAATGTCTTAAATGCCAGAATCTTTTGCAGCTCATGAGATAGCAATGCAGGTTCTACTAGCAGAGTCCACAAGGTGTTAAATGAAACACATATGCCCTAAAACTTGGACAGAGCCATGCTTTTGAAAATTTTGACAAACGTCCAAGTCAGTGTACTGGCTAACATTAAGGGTTTCTAAATGAAGCCACTTGGAAGTCTCCTGGAATCCCTTAAAATTGGCCACTTGACATAATTTTGTACTATGTCAGCATAATGGCTGTAAACTAAGGATTTCAAAATATGTAATGGCTTTTATGTTCTTTGCACATTTATTAGATATGGCTATGCAGCTCTTACAGGTATTTAAGGAGCTGGGGACCATCCAGATCTTAGCACTCTTTGAGGAAATGAGTTATGAAGAGGCTGTAACAATAATAGCAAGTTGCTATAGCACTGCCCTTTTCCCACTGGCTCGCAAAGAGCCAAATTAATGTTATTGGGCCTCTGAGATGAGTAGGTAACAAAGATAATTTCTCCACTTGTGGACAATAAAATTTTACCTTAAGAAATGCCAGTCACAATCGGGAATTGATATGAAGGACAAACTAAAAATATCTGTCAATGATCAATACATATCTGAAAAAGCTTATTGATTTTGATGTATCTGGAGAAAAGAGAAATCTCCAACAGCCAGCATGGTACAAAAAGAGCCAGGGCTCTTGCAATATCATGCACCATCCTGATTTAATATCCTATTGTGGCATAATATAAAAAGTACAATTTTGGATTTTGGAAAGGTTTATGATGAAAATGCTACTTATACCACTTACATAAGTGATAAAAATAAATTTGAGACTCATAAGATGATTTGTAGAGCTTTTTAAATTGGTTCACTCATTTTCTCTGGTAACTAGAGTAAGGATGTAAAGCAACCTCAATGGCCAGGGAATAATCTAGGTCTAAATGGCAGGGTTTTATTGCTACTTTCATTATGTTACAACATTTTTATTGTTACTGTGAATGAAGTCTTAGATGGCACACAAATGTTCAGATGGCAGGATACTAGAATGATAAAGACCACATGGATTGAGATATTTGGGTTGGAAAATAGCCTCAAAGGGAGAGAAGAGTAGAGCCATTCTAACTAGATCAAGCTTAGGATGAATATAAAGTTTTGCAGTGATATTTTAAAAAGTCTACAGAGATACAGAATTGACTAATTGGGAATGCAGTTGAACTACAAGTCTATAATCACGCCAAAGTGAAACATGGCAGCCTAAGCATTATCTATCACATCCATATACTGTCCTAACTTAGTAAAAAAAAAAAAAAAGTTATGATGATTTTAATAATAAAGTAATGAAAAATAATTAAGCATGTTTTTATACATTGCTTCATGTCCGGTTTAGGACAACACCATATTAGGAAATCGGATGTTTCAAGATGATAAGAGATTTCTCTTTGTCATCCCTTGCTCATTCTACCTTTAGGAGTAGTCATAATATTGGGCCTGTTTTCCTTAAATCAAGAGAATGTCAGAAGATTTGTGAACAGTTCAGATAATGAAAGGGTGTTCTTAGTATCACAATAAGATCCAGACTTTCATTCACAGTAAATAGAGTAAAAGTGATGCCATGGGACCATAATCATGGGTTTGCTGAAGGAAATTAATTCTAATGGAAACAAAGCAGTATTGGTTTTTAGGTCATACTTGCCTCCACCCAGACAGTTAGTTTGACCCATTTGACCAGAATCCAGAACTCCATTTAGAAACCAAAAATTAAGAATACCATGTGTAATATTGGAGTTATTGAAAATTGAGGGTCTCAAGAAATAGGAAAAACATATATCTTGGAAAACATAATGATGGTGAAAAAAATTTTAAAAACCCTTTAATGTATGAAGGTATTAATACCTCCCCAGTTACCCTATTTTACTCTGGAAATTAGGACATGTACCTTAGAAAAGAAAATGCCAGCTGATAGGATGAATATTTCTAATGCAAAATACCTAAAATGGTCAGTAAAACCTGTACAATCTGGTTCTCTCTTCTTTGCCACCTTCTTTCCTGCTACTTTCCCTCACTGCTACTCTGCTCTAGCCACTGTCCTGCTTGCTGTTTGCAGGAGCTCACGGTTCTTCTGAGGCACTCCTCTTTCAAAATGCTATCACAATTTTCTCCATTTTCTTTAGGTTTGAATTCAAATATTTCCTCCTTAGGGGAGACCTCTCAAGTCTTTTTTCTCCCCAAGTTCAAGATTCCTTTACCCAATTTAATTTTCTTATTTCTCATGAGCATCTGGCATATTCTACATTGTTATTTCTTATGTGATTTTTTTGTCAGCCCCACCCCTCAACTAGAATATGTCTTATGAATATAGAAATTTTCTTATGTTTTGTTCATTGCCTTTTTTTCCAGTGCCTATAATAGTTTTCTCCTACACAATATGTGCCTAATATATATCTATTTTAAGTATAATGTGCCTAATATATATCTATTTTAAATATAATGTATACATTATTTTTTATCTATATAGGCAGTGCAACCATTCCATTTTGGTAGTTCCAATTCAGAAGAAAGGCTGTTGTTTTTGTATTTTCAAATATTAGAGGATTAAGTTAAACAGATGGTATATTATGTAAGTATTTTATGAACAGCTGCTAAATTGAAAGATATTGGACTTTATAGTACTTTCAATATAATAAAGGCTCATGGAAAGATGGCAAGTTTTATATTAATAACCATGAATTACCAATCATTTTGAATTCTTAGCTTTTACATTCTATTATTAAACAATGAAGTGATAACTATAAAATAAAACAGCAGGAGAGAATAAATGGAGATATTTAATTTGTATTAAACACTAAATTCTTAGCAATAAGTGGAACTGTAACCATACAAACAGAGAAAGACTGCTAGAACAAAAAAGCCCATAATTGATTTCAGAAAGCAGTTGCCTTTCCCTTGAATATCCAGGCTATTGTTATTTCCTCTTTTATCTATAATACTGCATTTCGGAGGGGTTGCAAATGTGCTTGGATCAACTGAGGATGAACATGAGAGTGTGGACCAGATACCATGTATTTTTTGTTATTGTTAGAATTCTTTTCTTACTATGTTTTTTTCCCCTTCCCCCTTCTACTTTTTTGCCTTCAGTTCAGTATGTTTCACTTTCTCTCACATGCATTTGTTGATGAATTCATCCCTCTCAGCTCTTAGCAGAGCCTTTGAAAACACAAAAGTGAAATTGTTTAGGAAGATGGATGCATTAAGAGGAAGAAGTGGCAGCCAGCCAAAGAGCTGTCTCTGAGTGATAGGTAGCTGACAGAAGGCTGTGGACCTTTCACAGAAAATAGATAGGATGCTGGATTTCTGTTATCAAGTACACATGTGGCAAGGAAGGTGGTTCAAAGTTTCAATATAACTTAACTACATTCTGGGTGGCAGGTCATGAGTCTCCACACTTGCATATTTACCAGTCACCAAACTTGAGACACCCATTTCCCTGGTCCTCAGCTCTTTATTTCCCATCACCTTGACCCAGAGCCCCAGAACTATCACTTCTAGCAACTCTGCCCCACTCCTACGTGACCTGTGGTTTGCTGTCACAGATAAAGCACCTGCTGGGGCAATCTTGAGCTAAAACTATTTTTCTCTGTTTCGTTGTTGTTCTTTGGTTTTTTTACATCGGTCTATTGAGCCATTATTGCTCTATAGGTCTCACAAACTAGTAGGACCCTCTTCTGGGAATGTGCAATCAAGGAAGGCAAGAAAGTTTTATATGTTGTTTTCTCAACTCATTGTAAAGTCAGAACAAAACAGGGATTCTAGTCTCAGAGTGAAAGATATTTTCACCCTACTTTTACTTTTTCTTTTTTTTTTTGGTCTTTTTGTCTTTTTAGGGCTGCACCCTTGGCATGTGGAGGTTCCCAGGCTAGGGGTCCAGTTGGAGTTGTAGCCACTGGCCTAGACCAGAACACCAGAAGCTCGGGATCTGAGCCATGTCTGTGATCTACACCACAGCTCACGGCAAGGCCAGGTCCTCATCCCGCTGAGTGAGGCCAGGGATTAAACCCACATCCTCATGGATGCCAGTTGTGTTCACTAACCGCTGAGCCATGACGGGAACTCCTCATCTTACTTTTAACAGAATAGTTTAGCTACAATATCTGTAAATGCCTGTTTTCTGAGAAATTTAACCTTAAAATAAATAAATAAGTAACCACGTAACACATTTAAAAACATATATGATTGGCCAATGCGGACCTGCTCTATAGCACAGGGAATTCAAACCACTTTTATGTGATAACCTCTATGGCAAAATAATCTGAAAAAGAATGGATATATGTGCATGTATAACTGAATCACTTTGTTGCATAGCAGATATTATCACAATATTGTAAATATATTATACTTCAATAAAACTTTAAAAATGAAAAATATGTCAAAAATAGCAGTTCTTGTGAAGAAAATTAAAGGAAGATAAGATTCTATAGTGTGATGCTAATTTATATTTATCATCTTCCTCTGAAAGGAGGCATTTCATGACAGATCTCAGTTCCCACACTAGGTTATGCCCTCCTAGAGTATAAGTTCAGTGAGGGCAAGGATTTATTATCTATTCTACACCAAACTGAGTGCCCAAAACAGTGCTGACACATATGACAGAAAATATATGTTGAAAATATTTGGTACATTTAATAACAGTCTATTCAGCCTTCACTTTTTTAAAAGGGCATGTAATTAAAATTAAAATATTCCTATTAAAATTGTTAATTATTATAAGATCTCTTTCTAAATGTTTAGTGCTTTGTCATCCAGATATGTTGGCTCATTGGAGCAATTCATTACTAGAAAGATTCTTTTTCTTAAAAACAAAAAGGAGTTCCCACTGTGGCATAGTGGGTTAAAGATCCTGCATTGCCATAGGTGTTGTACTGTTGGCAGCTGTGGCTCAGATTGGATCCCGGGCCTGGGAACTTCCATCTGTAGTGGGTGGGGCCAAAATAGAAAACAAAAAACAAAACAAAACAAAAAACCAAAAAGGAGCCAATGGACATGACAAAGTGACTCCGTGTTATTAGTTACCCTAATAATTTTTGAGACATAAGTAGTGCTTATTTTGTGTTTCTAAGCACTTACCATCAAATTAATCTTAATATGTCTTTAGAGAAAAATTACAGTCATTTTAAGCATAACTTATGAAGGAATTTATAATAATATTACCATTTCACCTTATTTCTTTTTAAAATTTTTATTGGAGTATAGTTTGGCTTATAATATTGTATTAGTTTCAGGTATAGAGCAATCACTTTATTTCTTAATATCTGTTCCTTGCTGCAGGTAATAGATTGAACAAGAAGATCTTTTTTTTTTAGTTTAGAATGGTAGAAATTCACATAGAAACAGTTACTAGATATTATTTATACTTTGCATAGAAAGAGTGCAGGCAGTTTTCCCAGATAGCTTTTCATCATTCACCTGTTGGGGGCTCTAGAACACAGATGCTGCATTAGTATCTGAGTTCCTTGAAGGGGTGAAGCACTGTAAGCAGCAAGATTATAGGGATGTACTTTCAAGATAGTCTTGGATTCTTATTCTTTTATTATTTTAGGGGACAGAAGCAGTAAAATATAGCCCCCAAAAGAGATTTAGTTAAGGCCATCTATAAAATTTAGGCAAAGAAAAATAGGATGTCAGGCACATCACTATGTACACATGTGATTATGTGCACACACCTGGTCACTCACAGTATTTCTACTTTAAATACAGCATTAACTTCTGTACCTTTGTGAGGATAAAACACATAATATCACATATGTGGAGCAAATGACAAATGATAAGAGATTTTGGCTTTCTTTTAGTATGTTTTAAGTCATTTCTTTGCTTTTTAGTTTTTCATTATTCATGGTGAGTTGGTAATGTGTCAAACTTATATACTCACTACATGTTCCTATTTTATCTCTGACTTTTTCAAAAACATGCAAATTTATAAATATACAAATACACATATACATAATATATGTAACTGCATATATATTATTTACATTTTAGAATGTTCAGTTGATTCTCTGGAGTAGTACTTTTCAAATGTCTTATCAATATAAATAATCTTAAAATAAAATCCTTGAAATTTTAATTCATAGAATAGAAAAAGTAGCACAGGCCCCTCAGGATTTTAGTATATTACTCCCTTTTACCAGAGACCTACTGATATGCATTGAAAAAGAGAAGTACAGATTTTAGGTCGTGTTTTTAAAAATGAGGTTTCTAACATGGAGATTCTCTCTTCTAGCTCACTAAACTAATACATACATTTAATTAAATGTATTAATCTCAGGTTTTATGTTTTTGAGTACAGCCCCCCACAAACATGAGGTCATATGGATGAAAGTAAATTTTAGAAAATAATATATTAAACTTCCTAAATGAAAAATAATGTAGGAAAAAAAAACAGTGAAAGGACTTTCTAGCAGAAATCATCTCTATGCCCTTTACAAAAGAACATACATAAAATAGAGAAATTCAGGAAGATTAAAAAGAAAAGTCACACACAAATTGAATAGGGGCTATAATCTAACCAGGAGTAATATAAATCAAGACAAAAATATAAATCAAGACAAAAATTTAATATAAGGAATACCTTATAATGCTAAAGGCAAATATATACAATGAGGAAATTTGTTAATATCTAGGTACCCAACAATACAGAATTAATTGCATAAAAGTGAAAGTAATAAGATGCAGGAAGAATCAGGAAATCTCAACAGTTACAGGATAATTTAGCACATATTTTTCAGTCTAAGACAGAATCAGTAGAAAAACAATTTTAGACATTAAAGAGACATCTGTGTGGCTCAGTGTGTTAAGGACCCAATATTGTCTCTGTGTAGATGTGGGTTCCATCCCTGGCCTTCCTCAATAGGTTAAGGATGTGCTGTTACCACAAGCTGCAGCTTGGGTCGCAGAGGCAGCTCTGCTCTGCTGTAGCTCAATTTGACCCCTGGGCCAGGAACTTCCATATGCTGCAGGTGTGGCCATAAAAAGAAAAAAAAAAAAAGAGGAACTCAAAGAGGCAGTGATAAATTAATCAGCAAGGTAGATCTTAAAAGATACTTCAAGGCCCAACAATAAAGAATGCAGTGGCACATTGGTCATTTACAAACACTACCAATATATTAAGCCATAAAGAAAATCTCTGTATATTTCAAAATTCAAAAATGATGTAAATATTCTCTGAACAGAATATAAGGAAGGTAGATTCTACTATCAAAATCATACTTATGTAATAAGTTAAAAATAAAATGAATTTGTATCAAATACAAAGAGCTCAAGATACTCAAAAAAATTGAACCAGAAAAGTAGATAATTACAAAAACATAATTTAATATGTTATAGTGAAAAAACATAGAATAACAAGATGAGCTGAACAATTTTTAAAAATCTTAAGATAATCAAATAATGGGCTAATTATACAGAATTAGGAGGAGAAACAGATACAAAGTAAGTTATGAAAATGAAGAAATGGCCACCAAAAGAGAAGACATTACAAAAATCACAAGACTTCTCTGCAAAATTGTAGGTAAATAAATTTGAAAATCTAGATTAAATCCATAATGGTTGAGGGAAATAAAATATATTCAAACTAAGATATGCTCATAGAGACAGAAAGTTCAAACAATAATCCCATAGAGTAGAAGAATGTGGAAAAATAACTCATCTGCACAAAAATGCTGGACCCAAATAATTTCATCTAGGGATTCTCAAATGCTTAAAGTTTTTTATTATTATTATTATTCCAATGCTACTTAAACTATATGAAGAAGAGAGCAAAACTCTGAATGGTCATTTACTCAAAAAGAACCCAAGAGAATATAAAAAAAAATACGTATGGCCAAGTGGGGTTTATATTAGAAATGCTAGAATAATTCATTATTAGTAAACCCATTAATTTATGTTAACTGATATGATAAAAAAAATCATCTGGTCTTCATAGAATTATCACATATTTGTCCAAGATTCCAATAAAAGACTGACTGACTTATGTTTTGGTATTATTTAATGTGCTATTGGAAGAATTAGCTAATTAGATAGGCAGAGGGCAATTACTAAAGACATAAAAATTATAAAGGGAAAGGAAAAGTGTACCTCATTAGGGAGAAAGATGACTCAGACTACTGCAGTCATTTTTTCTCTTTGATAAAGTGGATATTAGTCTTCATAACATTTGGATAAGATGCCTTGAGGGAGCTGAAGGAGAAAGAGGATAAGAGAACTTCACATTTAGGGTATGTATTTCTCCCATATTGGGTACCTACCTCAGTCCTCAGCCTTGCCCCTCTATCTATTGTGAAACCTAACTGTACATCTACATGTTTTCCTTGGCACCATCAAGTGATCTTACTTACTTTTTATCATTGGGTTGAAAAGCATGTCATTTACATCTTTTAGAATGACCAAATGAATCCTTCACAGTAGGTGTGTTAGAAGACTGGTTCATATTCTTAGATTTCTACGTATGTTTGTTTTCATTTTTCATGCATCCTGCATTTCTAAATTTCATCAGTCCTGAGATATAAGTGACTCCCTAATCATTCCATGTAGAAACCTAATAAACAGAAACACTGTGGGCAAATACAAGCATCCTAGAGAGGTTTTAGGAAATGCTTTGTGAAAGAAGCAGAGCCATGGCTCACCATGTACCCTGTACTTTCTTTTTTCTAGGCATATGTGTTATTATCTGTGAAATTATTCTCAGTCTCATACTGACTCTGTTTATGTGGGTTGAATGAAAATAACATTGACATCATGAAATGGAGTGCTCTATATAAATGTATTATTTTTACAAAAATGAATTATTTTGGAAAATTGGGAACATAACCACTTAAGTGGTAGAACATAACAGCTGTTCAACAGTACACTTATAGAACTACAGTACAGTTTGCAAAAGGGTGCCAGGATCTGTTGTCTAATTTTATTTTTCAAAATGAAATTACTGGAAGAATTTAGTTCTGCAGCACATTGCAATTATCTAAATGGGACTTGGCCAGGGAACAAGGGTTAATAACCTCCTCTCTTTCAGGGTCTTGGTTTTAATTTGATACCACAAAATGAGCTGATTTACACATTACCAAAATGGAAGACAGATTAATAACACTCAAGTTTTCCAGTGACCAAATGCCCTGTTTTTTTTCCTAGAACCCATAATTTTATTTTTCCTTCTATTTTCTTATAGGTAGAGCCTAAAACTTTTGTACTATCCAGACCCAGACTTATAAGATTATTGAAACCCATAACCTTAAAAAAATAGTTTGCAAAATATAATGAACTTAGCACGTCAACAACAAAAATTTAAGAGGATGGTTGTCGTTACTTTTAAAACTCTTTTTGATTAATGTGACTTTAGGCAGAATTTTTCTGTCTTCATTCAGCTACCCTAACATTGATTTCATAAATCTTAAAACAGCAAAGTATAAGTCAATTATGAAAAGGAAACCATATAAATTCTACTAGAAAAGGCTATATTATTAAGCAGGTTTGATTAACTTGTACATGTAAGACTTCTTTAATTGTAATGCATGTGGAATAATTTATTTTTTAAATAAGTTTTATTGAAGTATAGTTGATTTACAATGTTGTGATAATTTCTGCTGTACAACAAAGTGATTTGGTTATATATGTACACACATCCATTTTCTTTCATATTCTTTTCCCACATGTATTATCACAGAATATTGGGTACAGTAAGATTGTTCATTTATGAAAACTTCAACTTGATATCACCTTCCCCTTTTTATTACCAATAAATCATTTTCACACATAATCTAGTTATGTGAACACTTTTTGAAATATACAAGAATTATTCATATGACTTATTGAACAGCAAATCAAAAATTAATGTAGTTGGCAGAAGATGTTTCTTTACTTTGGAACAATGTGTGAATGAGGGTCCTACCTTCCAAATTTGAAAAAAAAATGGCCAAGAGCCTAACCAGCTGAGTCTGTGATTTTAGGTCCTTAGTTAAAATTTTACATGTTGTTTTCTCCTCTGCATAATAAAGATAACCATACACATGAAGTTCTAATCACATGAATTACTTGGATTAATTCATAAGAAGGGGGTAAGAGGAAAGATTATAAATCACAGTGTTGGGAGTACAGTTTGGGGTCAGTCACCCTTGTTGACCAATTTTCCTCATTCCTTTTTGGCACATGAAAGAACATCACTCTTCACTCTCCTAGATGTTCCATGTGAGCTTTTGAGGATTCTCTTTGTCCCCTTCCCCCTGGCAGACCTTGAAACTAGGCTGATATGGTATATCATAAAACGGTAGTGCCTCCATCAGCCTAGGTCTCTGAGTAACCACAAGAAACAAGGCCCTGAAACTGGTGCTGGCCATATCATATGAAAGAGAAATTGACCTGTCTTAGTGAAATACGCTGAGAGTTACAGTTATTAACCACAGCATAAATTAACCCAAATTGACTGTTAACACTGCTAGGATAGTTATGAATATGTGAAGTCCAAAGGTAGGAGAAGACATATGTAAACATATACATATGTAAACATATACGAAAACATATACATATGTAAACATATACATATGTAAAACATATACATATGTAAAACATATACATATGTAAACATATACGAAATAAGTAGAACCAGGATAACATAAATGACTCTTTTAAGGTTGGTTATAATTGATTGTCCATCTGTTTTAGCAAGAAAGTAGTAATAAATATGTAATAACCTTTCTAATAAACACAAAAAAATCTGAGATTCAAATTAGTTTAATCTTTTGAAATATTGATGACAGAATTTTATGGGTGCTTTTATTGCTCATCCTATTAAACACATATGTGTTGAGAAAAGGTAAGGACGAAAAGGAACTGTTTTTAGCATACTAATAAATTCAGCACAATCCTAGTTGTTAACAGAATGGAGTGAGTTGAAATATTTGGTATTTTTATGTTCATTTAATATTTCTAAAATATATTAAGAAATATCTAAAATAATCAAATTTTATGTATAACATTTTGATACCCTTATCAAAATGTTGAAAGAAAAAATTCAGATGCTGATAAATTAAAGATGAAGAGATTAAAAAAAATAAACTTTCAAATCATTGATATTCTAATCAACAGGGGCTCCACTTTATACATTCATTAACTGCTGCAAATCAAGCTCATGATTTTGGCATTTTTAAGAAAGAAGTGTTTTCTATATTTTGAGTACTCTTCTTATACACAATTAAGAACAGAAGGAAGAGTTTCCATTGTGGTTCAGCAGGTTAAGGACCCAATATTGTCTCTGTGAGGCTATGGGTTTGATCCCTGGCCTTGCTTAGTGAGTTAAGGATCTGGTGCTGCCACAAGTTGTGGTGTAGCTTGCAGATGAGACTTGGGTCCGGTGTTGCCATGGCTGAGGCATGGGCTGCAGCTGCAGCTCTCATTCGACCCCTGGCCTTGAAACTTGCATATGCCACAGGTGCATCCATAAAAAGAAAAAAATAATTTAGGAGAGAAATCTGTTTAAAAAAAAGGATTTTTTTTAAATGGGCACAGTTGCCTTTTTACATAAATGTCATATGTAATTTTACACTGTTAAGTCCAGTAAGTTGTCTAAGTTGCTTATCTCAGTGGCCCTGGCAGGTCTTCAGTGGTACCATAGCTCGACTTCACACTGCAATGGAGTTTATCCTTAAATAAACAAAATGTATAAAAGCACCAGGGGTTTGAAAGATGAAAAGCAGGGCTAATGATATTCTGTAGCCCACAACCTATCTTCCCTCATGAACCTGACTCTTCTACATATATCCATATTTTTCTTCCTTATCCCAAAATTCCCCATAGGGAACATCAGAAAAACAATTGTTACAACACTATCTTATTTTCATAGTACTTTAACTTTCTATTTATATAAGTTATGTTATAAAATGAAGAGGGAAGCAGATTTACTGTGAAACTAGTGAAATATAGATTATGCACATGGGCCTCAGTGAGAACTTAAGTTTGTAAAGAATTCTAGAAGGAAAGCCAGATTGCAATTAAGAAATATTCCTATGCAACCATTTCTGATAGGATGGCTGAACAGTTCTTAACAGAAAGTTAATGTCATTTCCAAGCCTTTTAAAAATTATTTTCTCAGTCTAAAATATATTCACTTGCATACCTAGTTTTCCATTTATAATTTATTGTTCTTTTTCTTAAACGAGGCTGTCCCACTTTGTTTCCCCTTTGAAGAAATTTGCTTGCTTGTTTGCTTGCTTGCTTTTTTTTTTTTTTTGGCTTTTTAGGGCTGCACCGCAGCATATGGAGGTTCCCAGGCTAAGAGGCCAATTGGAGCCACAGCTGCCAGCCTACACCACAGCCACAGCAACACAGAATCTGAGCTGCGTCTGCGGTCTACACCATAGCTCACAGCAATGCCAGATCCTTAACCTACTGAATGAGGCCAGGAATCGAATGCACATCCTCATGGATACCAGTCAGGTTTGTAACCCGCTGAGCCACAATGGGAACTCCAGATTTTGGTCTCTTCAAACCTGCAAAATGAGTTTGGGAAATATCTGTTGCCCCCATCACTGATTTATAAAATAGAGCTCTGTTTCACTTCCTTACTGCCATCGTAATGTGACCCAATGTCAAATCTTAGTGACTTAAAATGAGCACTTGCTTAGCTCATGAATTTGTAAGAGAGTGATGTCAGCTAGGATTAGCTGGACTCACAAGTCTGGAGTCTGCTGGCTAGAAGCTGAGCAAGGATGATTTTACTATGAAAATAAGGCAGTTTTAGCTTAGATGGCTGGGATGACTTAGCTGTGTTCTCCAGTCCCTCATCTTTTAGTGGCTCCTCTTTCTGGGCATATTCTCACCAAAGTGCTCCCAGAGGGAAGCCATCTTTGAGAGGAAACACACAAACTTGTGCATCCCAGACACTAATACCTAAGTGACTAAATCAAGTCACAGAGATAGCCTAACTCAAAATCAAAAGTGCAGAAACAACTCGTAGCCTTGGACAATGTTCACCAAAGAATGTGAGTTCTTATGTTTTTGTTTTTCAATTTAATTTTTATCTTATATCAAAGTATACTTGATTTACAATGTTGTGTTAGTTTCAGGTGTACAGCAAAGTGATTCAGTTTTACATACGCGTATGTCCATTCTGGTTCAGATTATATTCCCAAATAGGTCATTACAGAATATTGAATGGAGTTCTCTCTGCCATACAGTAGGTCTTTTTGATTATCTATTTTATATATACAATAGCGAGTATGTGTTAATCCCAAGAGCCTAATTTATCCCTTCCCCCACGTTTCCCCTTGGGTAATTTTAATTTTGTTTTTCTAAGTCTGTGAGTCTGTTTTGTAAATAGGTTCATTTGTATCATTTTTTAGATTATACCTCTAAGTGATATCATATGATATTTGTCTTTGACTTCTAGTATGATAATTTCTAGGTTCATCCATGCTGCTGCACATGGCATTATTTTTTTTTTATGGCCGAGTAATATTCCATTATATATATGTACCACATCTTCTTTATTCATCCCTTTTTCAAGGGACGTTTAGGTTGCTTTTCTTTTAAAGATACAAACTCACAAATTTGCAGTTGAAAGTTTATGAGGTCTTTCAATTTGCTTCAAAGTAATATGAAAAGAGAGAACTGGTAGGAAAGAGATGAAGCAAGATTATCATGAGTTGATCATTGTTCAGGCTAAGAGATAAGTATATAGTGTTTATTACATTATTCTCTACTTTTGTAAATACTGGAAGGGGGATAAGACTTTTTTAGCCTATCATTGCACTAAAAGAGGACAATTTTAGCATAAATGTACTATAATTATTATAATGATTGTTCTTATATATGATGGCTATAGAAAAATGGATGATAGTACGTAATAAATATGTTAACTAGATTTTATTAAAAATGAATATTTTATCAATTGTATACATTTAAGGATGGGTTTATTTCTGGATATTCTCTACATACACTTATGTAGTTAACAACATTTATTTATTTATTTATTTGCTTTTTAGGGCCATGTCTATGGCATATGGAAGTTCCCTGGCTAGGGGTCAAATCAGAGCCACAGCTGGTGGCTTACACCACAGCCACAGCAGCACTGGATCCAAGCCGTGTCTATGCCCTGCATACACCACAGCTCACAGCAATGCTGGATCCTTAGCCCACTGAGTTAGGCCAGAGATCAAACCCACATCCTCATGGATATTATTTGGGCTCATTACTGCTGAGCCATAAGGGAAACTTCCTGTATTTAACAATTATATATTGAACATCATCTACGTACCAGACACACTCTCAGGCTCTGGCCACCGCGTAAAATAGATTAATGAGGTTTCCGATCTTAAGAGTGTTATAGTTGTATTAGTTTTTTTTTTTTTTTTGATTGCTGCTGTAACAAATTATCACAAGTCTTACTTGATAAACAACAGAAGTATAAAATCTTAAAATTCTGTAGATTGGGCATCCAACATGTTTCTCACTGGGTTTAAATCATGGTTTTGGCAGGAATGCATGTCTTTTTGACTGCTCTAGGGGAGAATGTGTTTGCCTACGTTTTTCATCTAAGAACCCTCCCACCACTACCACCTATACTTCTTGGCTTATGATTCCTTTTCTATGTCTTCAAAGACCGCAATGTTGGATTCTTCTTTTTTTTATTTTATTATTTTATTTTTAAGTCGCAACAGATTTTATATATTTATTTTTAAATAATTTTTATTTTTTCCATTATAGTTGGTTTACAGTGTTCTGTCAATTTTCTACTATACAGCAAAGTGACCCAGTCACACATACATACATACATTCTTTCTCTCACATTATCTTCCATCATGCTCCATAACAAGTGACTAGATATAGTTCCCATTGCTATACAGCAGATCTCATTGCTTATCCATTCCAAAGGCAGTAGTTTACATCTATTAACCCCAAATTCCCAGTCCATCCCTTCCCCTCCCCCCTGGGCAACAAGTCTGTTCTCCAAATCCATGATTTTCTTTTTGTGAAAGGGTTTATTTGTGCCATATAGTAGATTCCAGATATAAGTGGTATCATATGGTATTTGTCTTTCTCTTTCTGACTTACTTCACTTAGTATAGAAGTTTCTGGTTCCCACTATGTTGCTGCAAATGGTAGTATTTATTTCTTTTTTATGACTGAGTAGTATTCCATTGTGTATATATACCACAAATAACAAATGCTGGAGAGGGTATGGAGAAAAGGGAACCCTCCTAAACTGCTGGTGGGAATGTAAATTGGTACAACCATGATGGAAAATGGTATGGAGTTACCTCAGAAAACTAAATATAAAACTACCATATGACCCAGTGATGCCTCTCTTGGGCATATATCCAGATAAACCTTTCCTTGAAAAAGATACATGCAATCTGTATGTTTGTTGCAGCACTATTCGCAATAGCCAAGTCATGGAAACAACCCAAATGTCCATCATCAGATGAATTGATTAAGAAGATGTTGGATACTTCTTTGTCTTTGCTCTGTAGTCATATCTCTTTGTGATTGACTATAGCCAGGATATGTTCTCCATTTTTAAGGAGTCACATGATGAAATCGAGCCTAGCTGGACAATCAGGATAGTCTCCCCATATCAAGGTTTTTAACCCAAATTATATCTGGAAAAAGACTTTTGCCATGTTAGATAACCTCTTCCCAGGTTCCAGAGTTTAGGATGTGAATATTGTTGACGGGCTATTATTCTGCTACCATAATAGCTAAAAGGTGGGAGGAAAAAAATGCATAACAAGTAAATAAGCAGAATAGATACATTCAGACACTTGTATATACTATAAAAAAATCCATTAAGTACGTCATTTGATAGTTACTTGCAACTTGTGTTTCAGAGAAGACCTCCCTAAGGGAGTGACATTTAAATTGAAAGGTTTCTGACAAGAGAAGATTATCTTGTAAAGTTCTGTAGACAGATTGGGTCTAGTTAAACACAAAACTAATGTAAATGATCAAAGTGGGAAAAGAGGAAGAAGGTGAAGGGGCTGGATCCTAGAGAGCTTAGGGGAAAGTGATATTCCATGAGCCTGGGGAGTTAGGGTCCAGGTTTACTGGCTTGTATAGCGTCTGATTTACCCTGTCTGCTTTGCTTATTTTATATCAGTTGTAAAGAAAGGCAATAGAGAGCTTTAAGGAGAGAAAAGACATAACCTGATTTTTTTTATTTCTTCAATTATAGTTGATTTACAATGTTCTGTCAATTTCTGCTCTATAGCTGATTTATGTTTAAAAATAATATCTGGCTTCTTGGTGGATAATAAAGTATAGTTGTCTATTCTCCTTTGCACCTATTACAAGTCTTGGCTATTATACCCTATGTAAGTAAATTAACATATTTCCAATATTACTTAATGAAAAATTCATTTTCAGTAATTAACAAGTTTAGGAAAGTATTCAGTATGAAATTGAAAATGGATAAGTAAAATTGAATAAATATTATTAATTTTCCAAAGTATTCTTTCAGTAGAAGTAATTCTTTTGGCATTTACTTCACAAATTCAAGTAGTAACAAGAACAAAATATTCACATATACTTTAAACAAATCCCAGTTTACAGTGTCTGGGGTACCTCGTCATATTTTTAAAGCTAAATAAGTAGAAAAAAATCAATCAGTCATCATCTATGAAAATCTTCAAAACCATTGCTAGTATTTAAGTTTTTGGGTAGACATTAACTACTTCACAAAGCTTTTGTCAACATATAGGTAAAAATCCATAGAATTGTCAAAATTTGGATGAAAGAAATGATGTCATCAAAAATATATACTGTTTCGATAAATGAGAGAGAAGGATTCATGTTTATAATCTGAACTATGCTTAACAAGTGAGCTGTGTTGTTTTCTCTTGTGATATACTCTGCTTCAAAGATCACTCTATGAACAGTTAAGTAATAGGGGGTAGTTACAGTGGTAAAATCTGCACATGTTAGAAGATGGTGGCTAGAAGGGAGACCAAAAAACTAATAAAATAACTATAGAAAGTGTCCATGAAGAACCAAAGTACCAATTTCTTAAGTTGGTAATGAAGGGTTCTAATATATACATGCCTATATTTGGTTTTAACATATATTGTTCTGTCTGATGTCCATGATACACATATAACCAAGCCTGTCCCTCTGATAAAGACTTAGGGAAGTTTGGAATTCCCCTTGTGATTGAGCAGAAATAATTCTGACTAGTATCTATGAGGACACAGTTTCGATCCCTGGCCTCGCTGAGTGGGTTGAGGATCCAGTGTTGCTGTGAGCTGTGGTATAGGTCACAGACATGCCCTGGATCAGATGTTGCTGTGGCTATGGCATAGGCCAACAGCTAAAGCTCTGATTTGACTTCTAGCCTGGGAACCTCCATATGGCATGGGTGCGGCCCTAAAAAGGCAAAGGAAAAAAGTTATAGAAGCTCAATAATATTGATTAAAAAAATTGAAATTTATTTATTTATTTATTTATTTATTTTATTTCCCCACTGTACAGCAAGGGGATCAAGTTATCCTTACATGTATACATTACAATTACATTTTTTTTCCCACCCTTTGTTCTGTTGCAACATGAGTATCTAGACAAAGTTCTCAATGCTATTCAGCAGGATCTCCTTGTAAATCTATTCTAAGTTGTGTCTGATAAGCCCAAGCTCCTGATCCCTCCCACTCCCTTCCCCTCCCATCAGGCAGCCACAAGTCTTTTCTCCAAGTCCATGATTTTCTTTTCTGAGGAGATGTTCATTTGTGCTGGATATTAGGTTCCAGTTATAAGTGATATCATATGGTATTTGTCTTTGTCTTTCTGGCTCATTTCACTCATTATGAGATTCTCTAGTTCCATCCATGTTGCTGCAAATGGCATTATGTCATTTGAAATTTAGAGTTTACTTTCTGAAAAATGATAGTACAATAGAAATAATGTAAAATGTTTGCATTGTCAGTAGAAATAATTTTGATTAATTGTATCATTACATAAAAGTTAAGTCTGAAATTCATGATGATATTGAAATTATATGCTTTAATATAATGCAAATGTGGCTTTTCTCTTTCCCTTTGTGAAAGCCATACTGGTATGTGAGTATGGGTGTATGTGCATGTGTAATAGAGTATGCTTTTATAATCATATACATTACATATGGCAAATTTCAATATAACAGTGATTGAAAACAAAACCAACTCATATTTTAACTACAAAGCTTTGTCTTATCTGTTGTTAGGACTCTTCTGATTTAGTTCATGATCACTGTAATAACAGTTTTGGCATTACCATTTCCCTCAGTAACTCATTCAAAACAATGCCTATTCCTTAAAAATTGCCATTCTTTATAAATAGCCTTGTAACATTAATATAATGAATCTATAATTACGGAATAGCAATGCTTTTCCATAACCCTTCAACCGATTCAGTTCTTGCTATATGCTTTTGGTAAGTAAAGATGTAGCAGAAACTAAGGCATTTTTCCCTCACTCTCTACTCCAATAAATAAATAAGAGGAAGCCGCATTCAACAAGCTGCTTTATTTTCTACTCCTCTTTTTAATCTCCTCTTGCGTTTCCGTAGACCAGGGAGAAGTAATAGAGCAATGAATCATATGATATTCCTATCTTGACAGCACTGGCCTCTTCTGACTGCATTTATTGCTGTACTGCCAAGCCTCTTTTCCACCACAGCCTCTGGCCTGTCATAGCTTTCCTCATAAATCCCCACACTATCAATTATTTAGCACAAGCTGCATTATACATCAATTCAAGAATGATTACTTAGGTAGAGAAATCAATAAACAGAAGGTCTATTAAAACCCAGGTGATAATGGAAGATACCAGAAAGATTATAATGTGCCCTGTGCCTTACACAAAAGGCACTACTAGAAGCCAGCGAGAGTTCATATGCACTGGTAAGATCATTTAAATGTTTTTAACAGTAGAACTTAGTCACTTCAGTCCTCTGACTCACTCATAGATTTTTAGAAGTGATATAAGTTGATCCTCTAAGAGGAACTTTTGAAGTTTCAGATTTGGACAGACCACGAGAGTGACAAAACTACCCTTTGTCACTTTCCTGGTTATGAGTTAAGGGATCTTTTGGAGATGGCCTGGTCACTCATAATTAGGGATATTGCACAAGGCACTCTAATTTGTATAAGATCATTTGAATAACTCTTACTCTCCAGCTATTTCTTAGTGTATGGGAGATCCATGATAAGACAGAGAAGCAAGCAGTTTCCTTCTAAAGGTCAGGAATATCTCGAGTATGTATTAAGCAACTGTGTTCAAAACTTTCTTTCAGAGAGCAGCTTCTAACATGTTATTATTGCTCACTTC
Organism: Phacochoerus africanus; assembly: GCF_016906955.1. Lineage (NCBI taxonomy): Eukaryota > Metazoa > Chordata > Mammalia > Artiodactyla > Suidae > Phacochoerus > Phacochoerus africanus. The sequence goes on from NC_062555.1 coordinate 40,187,579, forward strand.
CACCACTGAATGTCAGATGTCCATCCAAGTGAGTGTGTTGATTGTGGAATTTGTAGCATGACACCTAGGCAGCAATTCGGACTGTCCACTATAGTCCCACCAGGCAGTGGAGTGGAAGGGAAGTGCTAAATCATATCCGGACACATCAGAGGGCATATTTCTCATCAGAGACCAAGAACTCTTGAGATTCACATGCCTCTTTATGTTCTTCATCTTTCACGTTATGTTAACTAGGAAAGCGGTTGGGGTAGCTGGCTTCATTCATTGGTATCTTCCTTAAGGAAGAAAGACTAGGTTTTAGAGACATAAGAAAATGCCTTGGTGTTAATTATAAAACGTTTAAAATTATGTTTATACTTTAAGTATGAAGGATCTGACTGAGTTTGAAATCACTCTTAAGGATAGATGATTATTAATCCCAGTATCATATATGTGAATACAGAGAATGATTTTAGAATTTACTATCTGGTTGGAAATCAATGATATTTCTTGCTTGTTTATGTTCATTCCAATGGCAACTGATAATGCTTAGAGCTCCATGTGCAGCCTAAATAGAATTAAACACAGAAGTTCAAGTCCTTGCAACATAAGAAGGAAAAAGAGAATGAGTATTTCATGTTCTCAGAGTTCTACGTATGAGGATATCATTCCTTCTTTAAAGTTTTGCCTATCTCTCCAGTGATATGTTCAGTAAAAATATAGAAATATGACTGGGTTTTCTGGTCATATTACATCAAAATGTGTAGTTTCAATGTAATGTTTTTGTTTGTTTTGCTCTTTCTATAATTTCACTTTGTTTTTCTCTACACTGGGCAATAAATCATGTTCAAATGTAGTCATTGTAAGAAAAAAGATGAAGTCACTTTCTCCCAGGTCAGTCCCTACAGTGAAACCACTTTTTTTTTTCTTTCCAAGAAATCCTGGACTTAAAAGATAATGGGTCTAAGAAATGAGATCAAATATTTAAAAATAAAATGAAAAAATGACATCGAGAACAACAACAACTAAACATATGAACTATCAAAGCCATTTCTGATTTTGTGATGTCCACTAATATGCCTTTTGCCTTGGTGACATCCTCATTTATATATGCTGTTAAGTGATTTTTTTTTTTTTTGGTCACAGGATTTTATTACAGCATCATGATTCAATAAGAATTAGGAAAAAGGTAAAATCTGTATGTTCTGGGGAGGCAGAGTTTGGGGGTGACTTGAGGGGAGACACACCCATGAAACAAGTGAGCTCAGGTCTGAGGGACTACAACCCCACCACATCTCTAAACATTAGTTTCATAGTCCCCTCAGAAAAGCAAGATTATTATTATTATTTTTTAAAAGCATCAGTGCTAAACATATCTTGGTTCTGATAAGGAAAGTAGTCAATAGAAATCCTGAAATCTGTAAAGAATGATCACTGATTGTATTACATCTGACAATAAAAATTCACATGATCTTTTCATTCAAGTGAATGCTACCATCAGGTTTTTCAAATAAAATTGGAATCAGGTGATTTTTGCTTACAGAGGAAGTGTAGACAGGCGTAGTTTAGTCAGTTTAGTGTTAGAGGGGGAAAAAAGCCTTATACCACATAGATCTTGCAAAAATAAAACCTGAAAAGAATTCTGATAGATTTATTCTAACCTAATAGAAAGCAGAGTAAGCATTCACTTCTGAATTACTAATTAAAAAAGAAAAATAGAAATATTTATGAGTGGTCCTCATATGAAGTGTGATACTGTGGGCTTTTCTACAACTTATTAAATAAAATAATTTTATCAATTTCATATTCCTGGAAAAGAAAAAAAATGTGATTGATTTTATGGTGAATATTAAGGGGCTTAGATTTAAAAGGGGAACTTTATTAAGAGACTTCCAAATGCTTTCTCTATTCTTCCCTATCTGCACCACCTCCTTTAGTGTTCTCATCTATTATTTTGACCTATAAAACCATACCTGTGCAAAGAACTCCCAAATGTATCCTCTGACTTATCCCTTGAGCCCCAAATTTATATATGCAGTAACTAACTTTAAAATTCAATTTTATATTCAGAGTGACTAAGACAGAAGTCATGCTTTCTCCCCTCTACAGATTCCTAATGTATTTTCCTTCTAGTCCTCTTGGTTATAACAAATAAACCATCTAGTAGCTCTATCCAAAATCTGCAGAAACCTCCCTTCCACCAAATCCCACATATAAGGCTTCTGCAACAACATATATCGAGTTACTTCACTTTTCTTCATTTTTACAGCTACTGTCCTGGCCAAACCCACTTTTACTTCATTTTTTAATACATATTTATTTATGCATATATAATGACGTATAGTTGATTTACAATATTGTGACAATTTCTGCTTTACAATGAAGTGATTCTGTTATGCACATACACACATCCACTCTTTTTCAGATTCCTTTCTCACATAGATCATTACAAAATATTGTGTAGAGTTCCCTGTGCTATACAACAGATCCATGCTGGCCAGTCATTCCATAAAGCACAGTGTGCGTCTTCCCTTATGACTGCAACATTCACTTTACTAGTTGCTGGATTCTGTCTTTAGCTCCCTCTACAGTCTATTTCTGCACAGCTTTCAGACATTTCATTTTTATGTTTTTATTTTTTTCTTTTGGAAATGTTATTATACTTTTTTTTATTTTTTAAAAACTATTATTAAAGTATAGTTGATTTACAATGTTTCATCAACTTCTGTTGTACAAAAAAGTGACCCAATCATACACATTGCCCTGTGCTGTACAGTAGGATCCCATTGCCCATCCATTTCAAATACAAGAGTTTGCATCCAAAAAAATCCCCAAAATGCCCACTGATCCTACTCTCTCCTCTTTCCCCCCTGAGAACCCCAAATCTGCTGTTCTTGGCCATGATCTGCTTCTGTTTTTGTTTGTTCATTTGTTATTTTTAGATAGTATCATCTGTTCCATATTTTAGATTCACAAATAAGTGATATCATATGGTATTTGTCTTTTTCTTTCTGGCTTGCTTCACTTAGTATGAGAGTCTCCAGATTCACCCATGTTGCTGAAAATGGCATTAGTTTGTCTTTTTTAGGGCTGAGTAATATTCCATTCTATATATGTACTACATCTTCTTAATCTGTTCATCTGCTGATGGACATTTAAGTTGTCTCCATGTTTTAGCTATTATAAATACTGCTGCTAGGAACATAGGGATGCATGGATCTTTTTCAGTGAAAGTTTTGTCTGCATATATGCCCAGCAGTGGAATTGCTGGATTATATGGTAAACTATATTTAGTTTCCTGAGGTACCTCCATATTGTTTTCCACAGTAGTCACCAATTTACTTTCCTTCCCATAGTGGAGGAGAGTACCTCTATCTTCATACCCTCTTCAGCAATTTTTATTTGTTGACTTTTTAGTGATGGACATTCTGACAGGTGTGAGATGGTACCTTATTATAGTTTTGATATGATTTCTCTAATAATTAGTGATATTGAGCATTTTTCATATGCCTGTTGTCCATACATATGTCTTCTTTGGAGAAGTATCTATTCAGGTCTTCTATTCAATTTTCAATTGGGTTGTTTGTTTATTTTGTTGTTGAGTTGCATGTGTTGTTTGTATATTTTGGATATTAGGCCTTTGTCTGTAGCATCATTGGCAGAGATTTTCTCCCATTCTGTGGGTTGTCTTCATTTTTTTAATAGTTTAATTTGTTGTGCAAAAACTTTTGCATTTGATTAGGTCCCATTGGTTTATTTGTGTCTTTATTGTCATTATCCTAGGAGGTGGATTAGAACTCATCAATGAATTTGGCAAAGTTGCAGGATACAAAATTAATAAACAAAAATCAATTGCATTTCTGTATACTAACAACAGCCAGAAAGAAAGATCAGAAAAAGAAATCAGAGAAACTATCCCATTAACAATCACATCAAAAAGTATAAAATACCTAGGAATAAACCTACCTAAAAAAACAGACAGCTATACTTTGAAAATTATAAAACATTGATGAAAGAAATCAAAGATGACACAAACAGATGGAAAGATATACCATGCTCTTGGATTGGAACAATCAATATTGTCAAAATGATTATACTACCCAAGGCAATCTACAGATTCAATGCAATCCCTGTCAAATTACCAAAGACATTCTTCACAGAACTAGAATAGAATATTTTAAAATTTGTATGGAAACATAAGAGACTCCAAATAGCCAAAGAAATATTAAAAAAGAAAAATGAAAGTGGAGGAATCAAGCTTCCTGACTTTAGAAAATACTACAAAGCTACATTCATCAAAATAATATGGTACTGGCACAAAGATAGAAATATAGTCCAAAGGAATGGGATAGAAAGCCCAGATATACCTATGGTCAACTAATCTATATTAAAGGAGGACAAACCATACAGTGGAAGAAAGATAGCCTTTTCAGTAACGGAGCTGGGAAAATTGAAAAGCTACATATAAAAGAATGAAAGTAGAACACTCTCTAACACCATATACAAAAATAAACTCAAAAGGGATTAAAGACCTAAATAAAAGGCCAGGCACTATAAAACTCATAGAGGAAAACATAGGCAGAACTCTTTGACATAAATCACAGAAATTTCTACAATGTCAGCAAGTCCTTTCTTCCCTTGATAAAAATCTCAGGCTCATTTCTTGACATAATATCCACTCTCCTTACCCTGGCCTACAACTACCTAATTAATTGGTCATCTAACTGAGTTTGTTCCCCAGCACTCTTTCTGCATCCCATTAGGCTCTAACCTGCTCTCTTTGAACACCAAGCTCATTTCTGCATTTTGTTTGTCTAGATGACTTCTCCTTCAGCTATGTCAGGCTTTTTAAATCTCAGTTTAAATGGCGCTTGTCAATAAAGCCTCATTTTGCTGTCCACTCTAAATACCTACCCCCAACTCTCCCACCCTCACCCCATGATTGCTTATCACATTTTTCAATTTCCATTTTCAACACCTTTATCACCTTTGAATATATGCAGTACTCTTTTACCTTTGAATGTATGCAGTACCTTTGCACAGGGATGTGTTTGCTCACACCCTTGGTGGTTAGAACATCTATGACACAATTATAGAATAAAGAGTATTTGATGAAAAAAAATTTGTTAAAATGAATACATTTACTTGTCTTTAGATGTATTTCTACTCCATCTGTAAGTTGACTTCCTTGTATTCCAAGTGAATTCCTCTTAATTTTTTTGAGTCTCCTAATCTGGACTTTATAGCTGCTTTCAGTTATTTCCACCATAATTAGAATTTTCTGGAAAGTATTTGCTATATTTTGACATAAATTGAGGGGAAATTTGCACCACTCTTCATTCCAAAAAAGCTGTCTTTAAATAGTGAATTTCTTCACACCATGCCAACTCTGTTTCCTATAATTCTTTTCAGTGTTTGCCAATAAGATAGTCAAACACGTATCTCAGTGCTGTTTTAATTTGTATTTGTTTTGTATCTGGTGAGTTGAATGTTGTCCACAAGTTCAAGGTTATTTATACTTCTTATGTCAAATATTTTTTTCTCTGTGACCATTTTTCTAGAAAATTTTTATGTCATTTTATTCAAAACTCTGGAAATTTAGAATATATATTTTAAAAATAAAACATGTCCACATTACAAAATTTCAAGCCATCTAAATATAAATTGTCTTTACATCATTCCATGTTAGAAGAGTTTCCAAAAAATCACATAGAACTATCTTTCTTACTCTCTAGCACTGTAAATATCTCCTCAGCTCTGCTATATCTCTTATCTAGAAGTTGGTCCAGTGTAACATAACCCCCAAAATTTTAGCAAAATGGAAACTTTACTTTCATATAATTTTATGTGTTTTTGGATTCAGTAGTATATTTGTACAGATGTTCTTATAAGAGTTTATTTTCTAGATTATGGCAGGATAGAGAAGTAAAAGTAGAAATATTATTTTGACTCTACAAATTGAAGTAATTAAAAGGCAAATAAAGGCAAATAATTAGAAAAGACAGATTATAAGTGACTAAGACTGATACATACTTCAGACAAATGTTAACACAGATTAATTTTTAAAAAGTGTCTGGTACACAGTATATAGAAAGCATTAATACTAAAATGAATATTTATTAGGCTTAAATATGTGGTGATAGCCAACAATCCCACAGTCTTGGGAGCTTAACACAATAAAAGTTTATCTACATGTTCCAGGGGTTCTTTGTTCCATACAGTCACTCAGGGATCCAGTGTAATAGAACCTCCAACATCTAATAACTATCCTCTGGGATATGTGCTCTTCTAAGTTGTTGCATCAAGGGAGGATACTTGAGGCATCATGATGACTCTTCAAGCTTTGACATAGAGTAGGCATATGATGTCTCTGCCCACAGCCCTTTTGACAGAACGAATAATCAACCATACCTTGGGATTGCACAGAGCATTAAAAAGCTGAGTGTTATCTTTACTCCTTTGACCATAGGTATAAGGAATGCCATAGTGATATGATTTCCAGCAGTATTAATATACAAAATAGACATTTCTATGAACTATGAACAAAACATCTTTGGGTGAGAGGATGTACACAATGAAATATATATATATATATATATATATGTATGTATATGTATATATTTTAAGAAATTTTGCTTGGATTGTATTACCCAGAGAAAAATAGATGACTAATTATTGGCAAATGAAAGGAATACTTTTTCGTGGGATTTATACACTCTAAATCAATGAATAAGCTCTTAACTGTCATGTACAGTCTACTGATAAATATTTCTGTTTAAATATTGAGAATTTATGGATATTACTTCAGACATATCTGGAAGAAAAATTAGTATTTTATGCATCAAGTTATAGTTGATCACAAGTATATTTTATCCCCAAATTAAAAGTAACAATTTTTGTGACATGTCAAATTGTTTCATGTCACACGTTTCCACATGTGCAATAATTTTATATTAATCATTTTTTTACAGTAAAAATAAATAAGCAATAGAGTATTTCAGAATGAATATAAGAGGGAGTTCTTATCGTGGTTCAGTGGTAATGAATCCGACTAGTATTCATGAGAATGTAAGTTCGATTCCTGGCCTCACTCAATGGGTTGTGGATCTGGCATTGCAGTGAGCTGTGGTGTAGGTCACAGATGTGGCTTGGATCTATCATTTCTGTTAATGTGGCATAGGCCAGCACCAGTAGCTCTGATTTGACCCCTCGCCTGGGAACTTCCATATGCAGTGGTGGGGCCCTGAAAAGACAAAATAAAAATGAATACAAGAGAAGTAAATGGAAAATTTAACAAAAATGTGTATATGTCCTGAGTCGTAATTATATATACATATGCTCCCCATATTTTTAAAAGATTTGAACATTTTTAGAATACATCTCATTTTTAGATTATTCATTGCCTTACTTCTTCCTGTCATCTGATTATTGTGTAAATTTCAAATTTTACATTGTAATCTGAAAGCCTGTAACTTCCAAGGATTTATTCACACCTGTACCATTACTCTGCTATGCAAAAATCCATGGCTTTGTCTGGGAAAGGAGAAATTGAGGCAGATCAGTTATAAAAGTTGTAAGGTAGGCTGTGAAAAATATAACAAAGCCACCAAAAGGAGAGACTTGTCACAAGTAATGTTGTTAAGAGACAGCATCATGCAATGTCAAGGGCTATTTTCCATGTAGGTTAGCCTGAATAAAAGAGAAAGACCTCAAGAAGCCAGAATAAGAGCTCCTTATTTCCAGAGAGATGAAGGTACATAAAAGAAAACAGATAATTTTATGTCATGGGTGTTTAGAAAAGCACAGATAAATTGAGAATTGATTAAGAAGAAAATAAAGGGCAGAAATCTGAGCATGCTGGCAATTTTAAATAAATTATATAAAGTACTTAAATATAGCATGGCAATATAGCAATAACTCAGTATGCTATTTTCAGTGCAATGCATTTACATTCTACCAAATTCCTGGCAGTAGTGTGTACTTAGAGGATGGAGGAAGGGAATGAGGGGCAGGAGGGAGGGAAGAAGAAAAAGGAGGGCAGGTGAGGGGAAAGGGGAGGAGAGGATGGGAATAAATGAGAGAGAGGAATTTGTGTCTTCTGAAAGATCCCAATTTGACTGTTGGTCTGAAATTTTGGAATGAAATTCCCTATGACATGATAACTGTTATTCCATTTAACGTTTTCTTCCCCCCCCCCCAGAACAGTTTGCTAATTTCAACAGACAAACTAAATGTTTGAGTGCATTCCTTAAAGCCCAAGTTTCTTTCTGATGATATGCATAGGACAAGATTTGGAACATAAATTTATTTTTAAAAAGGATTTTTTTAAATAAAATTTTAAATTTTCTGATTTCTGAACTCTGAATCAAACTATTTTGATTCCACATGTCTCTGAAGTGTTAACTTCAATTGACATTATTACTCCCTCATAAGAACTAATCTATAGATTAGTTTCTCATAAATACGCCATTGCTTTTAGCAATTAACATTAAATAATGCCTAGTTGCATCAAAGTCTAATACCTCAGAAACCTAGCACTGATGGTTTTCTTCTTCAGTTCATAATATTTACATTCACTAAATTTTTTCACAGTTTCCATTGAAAATTCTTACTTGACACTCATTTCCAAATAATACATTCAATTTTTATGTTTACATTTCCTTTGAAAGTACTTTTTGATCTTTCTAATTTGTTTTTACTTCCATTAAATCCTGCTTTATGTCCTCCATACAGTTTAGAGATTACCGTACACAAAATAATCATTACAAGATCCTACTGTTTCTGTTGTGCAGTGGGAATGTGATTGGAGTTAGATGTTTTCACCATTATTATGACCAAGCCATTTAAACCTTTAACAGCAACAGTTTCCTCATTAAGAATTACAGAAAATTGGAGTGAATGACTGAAATCCCATTTAGCATTAATACACAATGGTGACGATTTTATTGTCTACCAAATTAGGCCTGAGGCGAATTTTTCAAGTTTCTCTTCAAATGACCCATCCTAAATTTCCAATCTCATTTCTACTATTGCCCAACATGTATGCTTGACTGTAGGTAAACACATCACCTTGCATAACCAAACTCCATATTTATCTATATTGATTTGACTTTGACTATATTATACCTCTGTAACAATGCTTCATCTTGTCTCTATTTTTTTTCCTCTCCAGCAGAGTCCTGAAAACAATCAGCATTGGCTATTTTCTAGTGTATTAAAATATAACTCATTTTCCTCTCAGAGAATATTTCTGGCTTTCCATTCCATATAGGTCTCCCTCTAGTCTTTTTTGTAATTCTGAGATAAACCATACATTTTAGAAGTTACATTTATGTAGTATGGTTCTTCCCCAAGTCATTTATTTTGTGTAAATTGAAATAGCATTCTGGTTTCTTGCACTATTATCTTCTCTTCCTAGTGTACTTTTTAATTGTTAATTTTTGATATTTTTCTTTTTGAGGAGTCTCCATATGTATTTCTACTTTGAAAAGGAGTTCACTCTGAGCTGTACACATTCATTCATTTTGGTTCGTAAGTTTTAAGAGATCAATTTGTCTGTCACTAGTTTGCATTTTTTGTAGTCAAATAACCATCTAATTGCTCTTTAATGGCAGAATTTTCTACTCTTTATCTAAATAAGCAAAGCTATACTTTTTGTTATCAAAATGAAGTGGGCTCATTTAGAAAATAATACTCAAATTGAACAGAAAAAAGTTGAAAATCACTTGAAATTGGATTTCTAAAGCTAACTACTCATATCATTATTTGAAGATTTTTCCAAACATGCTTATTTTTATACATGCCTCAATACATGTTTTGTGTGTGGTTTTTTAAAATCAATATGATGATTTTTTTTCTCAAGCATTTTTAGTAAGTACAACATTAAATGGGTGGATGTGTACCATAATTAAACTCCTATGGAATGGATTGATTATTTCTTAATTTTTAATGTCATAAACAACACTGCAGTGAACAGTTATATGTACATATCTTTGTGTACCTTTAATTTCTACCAGTTTTTAAGATCTCATAACTCAAATTTGTGTAGGGAATAAATCAGCTATCAAAATAAAAATGACTTTTAATCAGTCTTTCAGAAAAGTAGTAGATTCTGCTATAATCCTGCTTTATAGAAAGCTATAATTTATGGCTTTTCTAAAGATGTGCATTGCTGTTATTTTTTAGAAAAATAGTAAAGATTGAAGATTTATAAGGTACAAAAACAAGCCTGATTCCCCACACTCACCCCCACACACTATGAAAACCAGCAAAACTGTTTTGGAAAATAAAATTATGATGTAAACAGAATAGTAGCTTGGTTCTAACTTTGGACTGAGGCTTTTCTTTAAAGGATATTAACCATGAATCATCATTTCTCCTTGTATATTTTTAAAAATGCATATTCTAAACTAGAAAATTGAAAAAAAATGAGTTTAATATCTGCTACTTCATTTAACTTAATTTCAACACAAGGTGACAGGGTATATTACCATAGCCATTGTAGTGATGAGAAAATAAAGTCTATGATTGTTGTCCAGTGTTGGACCAACATTCAAACTGAGTTAGAACATATAGACAGTTTGGAAATAATATTGAGATATTCCCTGATAATTTAGAAGTAGATGAATAAAACTTGTCTTTAAGTGAAATTGATCAAATATAGACATATCAGCAATTTTTAATTGTCTACAAATGCCTTGCTGTTAAAATAGGTAGTAATTACCTGAAAAAAAAATGCCACAGACACAACAACACAGAATCCAAACCATGTCTATGACTTAAATGACAGCTCATGGCAACACCAGATACTTTATCAACTGAGCAAAGCCAAGGATCAAACTTGCATCCTCATGGATACTAGTCAGGTTCATTATTGCTGAGCCACAATGGGAACTCCCTTCCTCATGTTTTAAATGAAGTTTCATTCAGTAACTACCTATCTATTTGTAACACACCAAGCAATGACTTCACCCTTAATGATTTTCCCAGACCAAGATAAAAGATAAAAATATTTCATGGGAGTATAAGCATTCTTATTTTTTTTAGTTAATTAATTTTTTATTTTTGTCTTTTTTGTCCTTTTAGGGCCGTACCTGCCACATATGGAGGTTCCCAGGCTAGGGGTCTAATCAGAGCTGTTGCTGCCCACCTACACCAGAGCCACAGCAATGCCAGATCCGAGCGGCGCCTGAGACATACACCACAGCTCAGGGCAACACTGGATCCTTAACCCACTGAGCAAGGCCGGGGATCAAACCCACAACATCATGGTTTCTAGTTTGGATTTGCTTCTGCTGGGCTACGATGGGAACTCTGGGTATAAGCATTCTTATATCTGAAAATGCCCATGGCTTTTTTCTTAATGATAAACAATGATTAATTGCTATTAGTTAAGTAAATTAATTTGAATTTAGCCAGAAAAATCTCAGTGTCACTTGGTGTTTGTTGTGACAAATAACATTTCTAGAACAACAAGGTAATCATGCTTTCCAAGATGCTTTTCCAGCTTTTCCTCTTCTTTCAGAAATGCTTTCCACTCTATCATTTTCCACTACAAAATTTACTATATAAATGTACAGTAATTAGAGCTATTATTATATCTGGTGAGAAAAGATATAGTTAAAATGTTCTGTGAGATTTTTAAAAAGAGAAATAACTATGCAAATCGATTGAAAATAATGTATCAGTTTGTACTAAGGAAAATATTTATTAACATGGTAAAAAGCATTGTCTATCTATTGTGCTTAATTTTAGAATTTTAATTACTATAGCTCTTCAAGGGCTTTGTTCATTCTAATTGTCTGACAAATCACTGTTGTTAAATAAAATTAAAACATAGGATGAGATCCAGGAAATCTTAAGCTTCATTAAATTACATATTCACATTTGATAGACAAATATGTAAATGTAGATAGGTTTCATTTATTTATTTTTTACAGTTACTAAGGGTGGAAAAGATACAACACTAGGTGACAGTAGCTATAAATTTTAAATTTCTCTGCAAGATGAGAAAATAGATGTGCACAGTGAATGTATACTTGAATGCAATGACTTCTGATTCTTTTCATGTTCAACTTTCTGATTGGTGTCTCTCATTACGCCTTTGTGTTGTCTCATTTAATCCATTCTTTGCCTCTTTTGTCCAGTCTGCTGGAGTTTGATTTCTGTGGACTTCAACTCTGTATTTCTTGTAGTTAAGTATCTGATTAGATTTTGCTAATGATAGTCTCCAGTAGAAATGAGAAGTGACTGAGAAATAAGAAAATAGGGAAGTTATTTTTCACACTGGCCTTGTCAGTGTTCTGTTGTTGTACCACCTATTAAATGGCTTCTATTCTAGAGTTCAAGGTGTCTTCATGCTCTGACAACACTGTCTTTTGCCCTTGCCCTGTCAGGCCAGGTTGGTGATGAGGTCTTGCTTTTAGTTTTGGGCATTTTGCCATCCCTATGTCTAACAAGCATATCTGTAAAGAACCTCTCCCTTAAACTTTCTTCAGTTCAGCATTTTCGCATACTTTACTGTGTTATCAACCAACTTAACTATGTTATATATTAAATCTTCAGGGTTTTTTATGCATTAAGTCCTCAATTATAACTGAAACTTTGTACCCTTTTATCAGCTTCTCCCTATTTTCCCCATTCTGGCATCTATTTTCTACTCTCTGTTTCTATGAGTTTGTCTATTTTTTCTTTTTTTTTCCCCACATGTAAGTGATATCATGCAGTATTTGCCTTTTATTTCAGCCAGTTTACTTAGCATAAACCCTTCCATTTGTATCCATGTTGCCACAAATAAGATTTCCTTCTTTTCAAAGGATGAAAAATATTCCATTGTATACATATAACACATTTTCTTGATCCGTTCATAGACTAATCAACATTTATGTAGTTTACACACGTTGGCTCCTGACTGTGAACAATGCCGCAGAACATAAGAGCCTCTTTGAGATAATGTTCCTTTGGATATACAGTTGACCCTTGAACAACACAGATTTGAATGGTGTGGGTCCATTTATATGTATATTTGTTTCAATAAATGTGTACTGCAGTACTACATTATCTGAAGTTGGTTGAATCTTGAATGGGGAACCCCAGATTTGGAGGGCAAGCTATAAACATGTAGGCAGATTTTCATTTGTATTGAGGTCCCCAACCATCAACTCCAAATTGTTCAAGGGTCAACTGTATACCCAAAAGTGAGAATGCCATATCATATGGTAATTCTATTTTTAATTTTTTGAGGAGCCTCTATATTGTTTTCCATAGTAAATGTACCTACTTTTCTTCTATTGCATGTGGCTTTCCAGTTACCTCTATTGAATGGTGTGAAGGAGTTTTAACATATACATGCCTATCCCCTTGTACTCATTAATGGTTGTTTTACAGGGTAATATAGGAAAATGTAAGGTAAATCTAATTTTTGCTTAACTGAAGCATTTTCAAAGACCATTTATTAAAATACCAACCAATTGTGAATCTACCTCATTTAGTAGCAAAGAGTTATTTATACTTTGGTCATTCAAGGCCATGATATATTCAAGGCTAGTCTAATTTTTATTCAAGGGGGATTCCAATTGGTTGTAAAGAATAAATATCATTCTATACACTATATAAAAACTTGTTGGTATGTTCTGAATGTGAGCATACATAAATAATATTTGTAACTTTGAAATGGTCGTACTTTCTATATTCAAGGCCATTAATAATGATAATGATAAATTATAAATGATAAAATTATCATTAATTAAATGATAAATTGATTAAAATTAAAGAAAATTATTGGAAATAATCAATATCCAAGTAAAGAAAACTAAAATAACAAAAATAACCAGGTTCCTGTTTGGACAATTTTTCTGTCCTTTAGCATGCCTTGTGTCTTATGATTTTGGCCAATTAAGTTTATTAATATTACTCTTATTTATTTCCTGATTACAGAGACATGCTAAGGTTTTTACCATAATGAGAATTATAATATTATAATTAACTATAATTAATTTAACTTTTGTGCCTAAATATTATCATTGTTTATAAGAAATGAGTTGATGCCAAAAAATAGCAATGATTTTGCCATTTTTAAAATTGTATCTTCTTCATCACTTACTGCTTTCAATTTAAGACAGACCTTATCAACTAATTGGAGGCTCACGTGATAATTAGAAAAAAAAGTTTTACCATAGAACATATCCCTATCATTATATAAGGGAGGGTTTTTATAAACACAATATAGAGGAATAAGTGATACATTGATAAGAATATGGGAAGAGGTATTTCTCCCAGTCAAGTAAATATGAGAAAAGCAGAGAATTAAAATTTAGTGTGTTACATTTAAATTCTAATATTCTGAATATTACCAAGGATGGCAGTATTTAACTAGGAACTATTACTGAATGGAGTCACTATGAGCCAGTAATGTTGGATAGAACTTAAAGCAGGGGGCAGTTTTAAAGTCAGGATAAGAATCTAAAAAGTATTGGGGAAATAACTATTAAAAATATAATAATAACAAAAAATTTAAAAAAACCCTAAAAAGCGGGAGAAAGGGTATTCATTCCAGCTCTGAGACAGAAAATAAGTCAGAGACATGTTGCCAGCTTAAATACATATTTTAGTTACTAAGGTCTAGGGCACAAAATGAAAAGGAAAAATAAGGATTGTAACTGTAAGGGAAATATTGTACAATTAGGAACTAGGAGAGTTATGCTTTGGTTTTAATTTTGTAACAAATGAATTTAGGGAAAGATATCTCTAACATTCCTGTGCTTCATTTTCTACATATGCATACTAGAAATTAAACTCCTATGCTAAGTAAGCAACTGTCTTGGTTATTTTGAAGATTAAATTCAATGATGCATAGGAAAGTGCCTTGTAAAAAGAGTATGCTATATACACATTTTACCATCGTTAAGAAACCCTTAATACTATGTTATTCATGGGTTACATATCAGTGTTCCTGGTTTAAATATCACTCACCAAGTATGGATAAAGGCACTATTATGCTAAAGCATGTTAGCTAATTACGTAAATTTATTCAACCGTGAAATTACTTTATTAATACATAAAGGAACAGATTTGTTATGTGTGTTCTTGCAAATGAATACATCTGTATAAATAGTGACCTTCAAAGGACACTGCATTTTCTTTCCTTCTTTAGTCTTTTCCTAATAAAATAATATTTGCAGACATAGCTCTCTTTATCATTTGTAAACAGAATAAGATTCATCTAATTTCATTTCCATGGTCAAGGACAATAATGATGAAACCTGACACTATTAATGCAGAGCATAAGTAAAGAATGTTAATATTATTCCTGTAGGTTGAGTAGTTATTTTTTTTTTTAATTTAAATTACTAGTTCAAAACCATTAATGTAAAAAAAAAAAGACATACCATTGTGATACTCTTTTTAACCTCACATATATGCTCTTGGATTTTTCTTTGATTCATTTTGTTAATTTCCTCACTGCCTAAGTGGACTACCTTTGAGTGCCAGAAACCTTATTAAAATAACTGATAATATTTAGATACATCATCTAGTGTGTGGGATATCCAGTACAAATAAGTTTTTGGAGGTATCATTTAAATTTAAGTAAATCAGCTGTTGGAGTTCTCATTGTGGCTCAGCAATTTATGAACCTGACTAGTAACCGTGAGGATGCAGCTTTGGTTCCTTGCCTAATTCAGTGGATTAAGGATCTGGCATTGCCCTGAGCTGTGGTGTAGGTTGCAGACATGGCTTGGATCCTGTGTTGCTGTGGCTGTGGTGTAGGTGGGCAGCTAAATCTCCAATTTGACCCCTAACCTGGGAACTTTCATATAACACAGGTGTGGCCCTAAAAAGACATAAATAAATAAATTTAAGTAAGTCAGCTATAATTAAATCCTTTACTTTTCCTATTAGCTTCTTGTGTCTTTGCTTCCTCATGGTAACTGCAATGCATGGATTAATGTTTATTTTTAAATTAAAACATATAATGGTTTATAACAATCTTTGGAAATAATGAGATTGCCAGGAAGCATGATTTTAAAAAAGCAGAATAGGAAAAGTGATCTCAGTTTTGTACCAATCATCTCTCAGAGCTGCAGAGTCTCTCTATCTTTCATGGATTGAAATTTGTTTCTGTCAGCTTATTAGTATCTACTGAGTAATGAGTATTATTCCATGATAAGCAATCATGAGAAAATAATGATTTTCTTTAATTTCCTATCAAAGATGTAATGAGTTTATAGAAACAATGGGCTTAATTTAATGACTAATAGGAAATTATATAGTTTATATATATATTAAAACTATCTATAGTTTAGTGCATATATATATATATATATGTATAAATTGTCTGGGAAAAATATAAAAAAGAAATGCAGGATTTCCTTCGCTGTCCAAAAGCTTGTCAGTTTGATTAGGTCCCATTGGTTTATTTTTACTTTTATTTCTGTTGCTTTGGGAAACTGACCTGAGAAAACATTTGTAAGGTTGATGTCAGAGAATGTTTTGCCTCTGTTCTCTTCCAGGAGTTTTATGGTATCTTGTCTTACATTTAAGTCTTTAAGCCATTTTGGGTTTATTTTTGTGCATTGTGTGAGGGTGTGCTCTAGTTTCATTGATTTGAATGCAGCTGTCCAGGTTTCCCAGCAACACTTGCTGAAAAGACTGTCTTTTTCCCATTTGATGTTCTTGCCTCCTTTGTCAGAGATTAATTGGCCATAGGTGTCTGGATTTATTTCTGGGTTCTCTATTCTGTTCCATTGATCTCTATGTCTGTTTTGGTACCACTACCACACTGCCTCGATGAATGTAGCTTTGTAATATTGCCTGAAGTCTGGGAGGGTTATGCCTCCTGCTTGGTTTTTGTTTCTCAGGATTGTTTTGGCCATTATGAGTCTTTTGTGGTTCCATGTAAATTTTTGGATTGTTTGTTCCAGTTCTGTGAAAAACATCATGGGTCATTTGATAGGGATTGCACTGAATCTATAGATTGCTTTGGGTAGTATGTCCCTTTTTACAATATTAATTTTTCCAACCCAGGAACATGGAATATCTTTCCATTTCTTTACATCTTCTTTAATTTCCTTGATTAATGCTTTATAGTTCTCAGCATGTAAGTCTTTCACCTGCTTGATAAGGTGTATTCCCAGGTATTTGATTTTTGGAGTGCAGTTTTAAAAGGTAATGAATTTTTGTATTCCTTTTCTAATGTTTCATTGTTAGTATACAGAAATGTGACTGATTTCTGAATGTTAATTTTATATCCTGCTACTTTGCTGAATTTGTTGATGAGTTCCAGTAGTTTTTGGGTTGAACCCTTAGGGTTTTCTATATATAGTATCATGTCATCTGCATACAGTGACAGTTTTACCTCTTCTCTTCCTATTTGGATGCCTTTTATTTCTTTTGTTTGTCTGATTGCTGTGGTATATGTACAAAACTGAATACTACCCAGTCATAAAAAGAATAAAATGTCATTTGCAGCAACATGGATGGAACTAGAGATTCTCATACTGAATGAAGAAAGTCAGAAAGGGAAAGAAAAATGCCATATGATATCACTTATATCTGGAATCTAATATATGGCACAAATGAAGGTTTCCACAGAAAAGAAAAGCATGGACTTGGAGAATAGACTTGTGGTTGCAAGAGGAAGGGGGAGGAGTGGGGTGGATGGGGTGCTTGGGGTTAATAGATGCAGACTATTGCCTTTGTAATGGGTTAGCAATGAAATCCTGCTGTATAGCACTAGGAACTGTGTCTGGTCACTTATAATGGAGCATGATAATTTGAGAAAAAAAGAATATATGCCTGAATGTGTAACTGGGTCACCATGCTGTAGAGTAGAAAATTGCCAGAACACTGTAAACCAGCTATAATGGAAAAAAATAAGAGTAATTATATATGAAAAAAGAAATGCAGGACATCAGAATAAAGGGCTAATGTACACATGGGAATTCTTGTTGTGGGAATCAGTCAGAATCTAGGTAGGGTTTGGTGATTGCTGCAGAAAAGGCTTCAGTCTTTTCCCTCTAGGAAAGGAAACAAGTGAATACAATTTTGGCAAAATAATAGATCTTCTAATAAGCAATGAAAATGATAAGTTTAAATATAATTTATTAAGTGGTGACAGTTTAGAGGCTTTGTGAAACAAGAAACCTTGAAATAGTCATTGCGTATTTTTTGGCAATGTGGGGTGTGCGTGTTGCATTAAAAGTAATGGGCTTTTAAAAGAATTTTTTTTTTAGAGTCTACATGTAAGGGATATTTAAAAAAAGGATACAAATGAATTTATGGGCAGAACAGAAACAGACTCATAGACTTTGAAAAACTTAGGGTTACCAAGGACAGGTTGTGGGGAGGGACGGACTAGGGGTTTGGGATTGGCACATGCACACTGAGGTATATGGAATGATTGGCCAACAAGGACCTGCTATTTAGCACAGAGAACTCTACCCAATATTCTTTGATAATCTTTGTGGGAAAAGGTTCTGAAAGAGAATGAATATGTGTACATATATAACTGAGTCACTTTGGTGTACGGAAGAAGTCTTGTCACAACCTCATAAATCAACTATACTTCAGTAAGACTTTATGAAAAACAAAGTAAATGGCTTTGTGAGTCTATGCAGGCTGTAGCCTCCTTGTCATTATAATCATAAGAGAGGCGACAGATAAACTGAGTATGGAATAGAAAATGTATACCTCTTGTACACTGCCTAGATTCTCCCTAGACCATTTTTGATTGTTTTTGATTTTTGCTTTGACTATTGATGCAGTAACTAGCTTTACATAGATGTGACCTGACTTCATCTCATTTCAGAAGGACTTTATCCTTCTGCACTGCAGATTTTCTGGGTTTTGCTGCCATGATAACTGTTGTGGAAATCTACCAAATAAATTTGACATATTCACAAACTTGGTATCTACAAGAGTAAGAGTTGATAGGTGAGATATGAAAGCTAGTGAATAATATATCTTCCTCTTTCTTGTCTCAGGATTATAATTCTTGCTCTTAAGAGCATCCTACGAGAGATCATATCCCATTTTTACCACAAAGATAACCTACTCTATAACACATTTCCTTCACTTCACTATTTTAGTCCCTACAGCATTTTGTTCAAGAGGATCAATTCCCCAAGTAAGCAATCTGACTGCAAGTATTTGTATAAGACTTACCTTGTGGGAAGAGCCCAGGCTAAGAGAGTAGAGAGAATTGGCCACAAAAAAACAGCCTCTCAGAGTGCAATTCTGGATCTGGATCTTCCAATGTCATTGATAAGGACTCTGTGGCTGAAAAGTGAGAAAAGGACAGTCCCTGACGTGTGGATTATCAGAAGGCTCAGTAAAGTTGTAAATCATATTACTGAGAGTCATTTGTGGCAGATTGGAATCCTGATGTGAAGTTGCAAACTTTGGCTTCTGTAATAGGGGTATCAACCTAAACATTATTGGGCACTGGCTTTTTTTTTTTTTAATTTTATGGCAGTACTCAAGCATATGGAAGTTCCTGAACCAGGGATTGAATCTGAGCTGAGCTGTACCCTGTGCCACAGCTGCAGCAATGCCATATCCTTTAACCCACTGCACCAGACCAGGGACTGAACCTAAGCCTCCACAGCAACTCAAGCTCCTGCAGTTGGATTCATAACTCACTGTGCTATGGCAGGAATTCTGGCAGTAGCATTTTTAAAGACTCTGGTATTGGCTAGCTTTTGTCAGTAGTCTTAGAAGCCTTGACAGGAAGAAAATGGCCAGTGTATCATGCCAGCCAACTGTTAGCTCAAGGCACCTTGTAAAAATCAGAAAACATCCAAGGTAGTGTGTAAAGATCACCTTATTTAGGTAACCGCAGGGAATTCTGATGAAAATCTGGCCCAATAAGCATAACATACAACTATAGCACATTGAAAAGACTGAAGGCTTGGTCTCTCTAGGAATTCTGGGCCAAATTTAGTGTCACAGATAGAGAAAGAATGTGACTTTGTGACTTACAATGTAGATATTTTGGTAGAAACACCTGAAGATCTTAAACCCCATTTTCTCCTGGACTTTGCCGCCAGAGGGTGCACTTGCCTCCTTTGTTTAGATGAGATGAGCATCCCTGGCTTAGAGCCTACAAGAACTTCCCTGAGGTCCTGGCTCACAAATCAGTGCTTGTTTTCCATGAGTATGGCACCCTCTCTAATCTTTTTCTGCTGACTAACAGCTTGAATTGCCTTACAGCATATTTTGAAGGTAGGGAATAGTACAGTCCTTGCTATTTTAAGAAATAGTTCACTTACTGAAACAATTGGTTAGATATATATAACTCACATGCACTGGTAGGAATGAGGAAAAGTATATGGAGAAATCTTGGAATTACTGAACCATAAATAGTGGAGTAGAAGGCTGGTTAGGGGAAAATTTCATGACACAGCGGTCAAGTCATTTTTAGTGTAATTTTTAGTGTATAATGTTTATGTTTTACTCTTCAAGTCATTTTTAGTGTAATTTTTAGTGTATAATGTTTATGTTTTACTCTATCACACCAAATAATTCAATGTTAACAGAAAATTAAGATTGTATTTGGCGTTGGTCTATCATTAAAAACGAGAAGGTTAAAATGAAATGACATTTAAATTAAGCATACAGAAAACCAAGTATGTGGAAAATTTCTTAGATTAAAAGCAAGCTTCCTCAAATTTTGAAGGAATATTGTCTTCCCCCTGGAGAATTTACACTAATATAAGGAAAACATCTACAACAGACACAACTTTGCCAGAGCTTTAGGATATTGCAGACATTGCCAAAGTGATCATCTCCATTTCTAACATATGTTGCATTTCTTTTTATGATTGTTGGCTCAGAGAAGAAAAACAAATGCCAGAAAGACAAAAAGATCTACATTTTGGTTTGAAAATCTGAATGTAATTTTGGAGAAGTCTCCCTCTGTATAATATTGATTCAAAGAAATCTATTTCAATTTGTTTTCTTTCTTAGAGTTTTATTCCTCTTGGGATACTTTTTTTTTTTTAAATAAAGCCCTCTCATTCAGATTTTTGCAATGTTTCTTGATAGAACTAAAAGAACTAAAAGAACAGTTGTCTATATTGGATCCATTTTACCCAAAAAGATGCTTATATCTCCCATGGTTTTAACAGACTTTAGTCTGTTCCTCAAGGGCTGCAGTGGAATTTTTTTCCTACTGTTCTGATACTTATCTATAAAATGTGAATCTGTATATGTCACTCAGATTAACCATCACCTGTAGAATGCTAGAATCACTTGTGGATTTTCAGCAGCTTTAGCCCTTCACTGCCTTTGTCCTGTTTATAACATGTAAGGTTGATCCCTCCCATTTCCTGATTCAATGAAAATAATCTTGCTCAGCACACCGAGGATGCTTCCAGCATTACCAATACCTTAGGACAAAGGATTCTTCCATCTAGGATGTGCCAGAAAGCAGTCCATGTGTGTCTCTATAAACACTAAGCCACAGCTATACCTCCCTGAAGCCCT
This sequence comes from Phacochoerus africanus, assembly GCF_016906955.1. Classification (NCBI taxonomy): domain Eukaryota; kingdom Metazoa; phylum Chordata; class Mammalia; order Artiodactyla; family Suidae; genus Phacochoerus; species Phacochoerus africanus. The sequence continues at coordinate 40,209,041 of NC_062555.1, forward strand.
TGTTAATTCTATACATAACTTTTTTGATAGGTTTCAGGCCTATAACTATATTTTGGTTACATAAAGGCAAGCCAATTTTGTCTTTTATCTTTGAAGAAAATTCTATCTGCGTTCAAAGTTCATGTTGTGGTACTCCTTCCTAGATATGTGATATTTATAAGTTATTATTAACATGTGCTCTCTTCTTCTTCCTTGATTTAAAATGGGATAACCGCCTATTTTTAAAGCATTAATTTGAGATACTGTGTAGAAAATGATTGTGGGAAAATAAAAAAATAATAAAAAAATAATAAAAGAACTTATAAAAAAAACAGCAACCCTATATCCTCCACTCATAGCCCCCTCCTCACTTGACATAATTCTAAAGAGCGCAATAAAAGCAGTGTGGTTTCTTGAGGCGGGGCTCTTGGTCCCTGAGACCTTGAGTCCCCCGGTTCCCACCTTTACTTAAGAAAAAAAAAAAAAAGAAAAAATCATTAGTGTAGAAGTTGACAAACAGCAGCAGTTAAAAGTCACTACCGAAGCTCCCTCTGTGGCTCACGGAGGTAAGAACCCAACATAGTGTCTGTGAAGATGTGTGTTCAATCCCTGGTCTCACTCAGTGAGTTAAGGATCTGGTGTTGCTCCAAGCTGTGGTGTAGGTCACAGATGTGGCTCAGATCTGGTATTGCTGTGGCTGTGGTTTAGACCTGCAGGTGTGAACCCTAGCCTGGAAACAACCATATGCTGCTGGTGAAGTCCTAACAAGAAAAAAAAAAAAGTCACTAGCAGGTATCTGTTTTACAGTAAAGTTGAGGAGGAAGAAATTTTCTTCTTCCTTTTCAGGTTCTTCTGGCTCATCTTAGAATTAAACTGACATGTGACCGATTAAAAGGAGAAAATCAAACAAAATTTAATAAGTATACATGGGCGAGATCCAGGAGAACTGGGTACCTCAACAAAATGGTCAAAACCCCCACCTTAAATACCATTGTCCGCTAAAGACAAGAGGATGTTGAGGGTGGTGGTTTGAGACTCCAAAGGGGAGGACAGCAATTTACATAGAGACAGAAAAGCAAAGTTTTGGTAAGTGAATGTTTGCTGGGCCAGGCAGAGACCATGGGACACATCTCTAGCCCTGCTTCACTCTCCCCCACCATATCTCGATCATATTCTCTGCAGATATTTCTGGTGACAGCTCTATTCTGAGAATAGACTCTCTTTCTAAAATGGGTTTTTTAGGCAATTAGGGGGAAGGGCAATGTTTCTTCCTGAGTCTTTTGTGCCTTCCTTGTTTTCAGCTCAGAATAATCTGCATGCCAAGATGCATTCAGGCGGGGATGGCAAATTTGCCTTCCCTATAGTCTCCAGGTACTTTGCTTCCATTTAGGATATTAAATTCACAACATAAAATTGTTTCTATTGTGAAAAGGAGAAAACAACTGAAAAAAAAAAGTCATGTATGTTTTAAAGCCAATAAAAAGCTGAGGATTAAAACAATCTAAAGGTTAAATTCCAGAGAGGTACCAGAATTTTCCATAAAACTAGGCTGTGGTGACTCTCAATTCCTCTGGGCTTATGCTCCATCTTGGGGCCTGGGTGGGTAGAGGATCAAGACCCCCAAACTTAAAGGGGCTCTGCTGGGATGAGGAGAAACCTGTGACATGTTTAACAAACCATATGTGCTATTTTGATGTATTAGAATGAATTTACTCTTGTTAGTACTTCTATTCTCCTATGTCTGCCCTTATAATGTTTCCATGTTTAATGGTGGGGTCCAGGTGCCCTTCTCAATTCACCATCTTGACAGAAACAGGAAGCTTCATAATATTCTTTCAAGGAGATAAGCACAAGCTATTTAATCAAGTTCCTGTGTTGGGCTAAATGCCTGACATGAATAAATATGTTACAATGTGTGATACTTTCCATTTCCTCTATTATGAATATTGCTGTAATAAATATTTAATACATACATCTTGAAAGCTTTCTCTTAGCATGAATTCCAGGGAAGTAAGATAAAGGGTTCAAAGTTTATTAAGATTTGTGAGTACACACATACACACACATATTCCCATTTTGTTTTTCATAGGATTTACTTTCGCATGATGGCAATTTTAAAAAGAAAAACCCCATATGACCATGACAAACCTATACTGTACATTAAAGGAGGAGGACATAGAACCAGTGTGTAGTTCAGTTTTTCTCAGAACTTATTCATCAGTCAAATAGTTCACCAACTTAGGTGATGAAGGGAAAGCTACATTGAATCATGAATCCAAATTCAGAAGGTAATCATAAGGAAATCTTGATGATTAAGAAAAAAAGAAAAAGGCTCTGAATCAGAAACAGTACTTGAAGAAGCATTTATTTATTAAGGAGAAAGGATAATGAAATACTATAAATATTCAAGTGGAGGGAAATGAAAATACTCCAGAAAGGAAACATAACCTATAGTACCCAATCTTCTAGGATGAAATGCTAAGTGAAGTAGGGTATATCAGCCATGGTTTCAGAAACCTATCTCAAAATGACTCAGAATATTCATATATTGTATTTTTTATGCTAGAATGCCTTCCTTGTTGCATTTTCAACCTTCAAAAAGAAACAGACATTAAATGGTGACTCCTTGTTTTTCTTGACTATTGACTCCATAATCAGCAAACATATAAAATGGAACATTAACTAAATTGAAACATAAATTAAGATTTACTGAAATGTTCATCCGATTTAAACATTAATGTCTGTACATCACGTGATTTTTAACATGATTTAATATCACATACGGTAGTAAGAAAATATTGCCCATGTGTTCATTCAGTTGAAATCAAATAAACCACCCTCAAAAACACTCTAAAATACTAAAACAAAACTAAATAAATGATCATAGTGAGATACTTGACGCCAGAGTCATATATCATCACAACTTATGTTAGCCTCAGTTAAGTGGTAAGCAGGTGCTTTACATAATTGTCCTCCCTAGTGCTGTACTGCCACATCACATGTTGTTCTGAAGGCTTTAGGATTTTTTTCAGTAAATAGCATTACTTCTATCTTTTTCTCCTGACCACAGAGCAGAAGCAGATTAGAGTGAAAGGACTTTGTGCTGTTCCCCATGCAGACTCCCCATGCACTTCCGTCTCTTCTTCCTTAAAAATTGTGTGGATAGGGAGTTCCCATTGTGGCGCAGGAGAAACGAATCTGACTAGTATCCATGAGGATGTGGCTGTGATCCCTGGCTTCACTCAGTGGGTTAAAGGATCTGGCATTGCCATGATCTCTGGCGTAGGTCACAGACTGCTCAGATCTGGTGTTGCTGTGGCTGTGGTTTAGGCCGGCAGCTACAGCTCTGATTTGGATTTGACCCCTAGCCTGGGAAATTCCATATGCTGCAGATGTGGCCCTACAAATTATATATATATATATATATGGATAAACTAAGCGCACCTTAAAGATATCCTAGGTGTCATTCTGATCCAGAGTTCAAAATACAGAATTGTTTGTAATCCTCCTTAGTTGCTGTTTTGACCTTCACCGTCGATTTCATATTAAAGACTTGTAACTGAATGTTTCTGGGACTCAAGAGTATAAGATTGAAGTAGTTTATTTAACATCAGTACATACTGATGCTGTAAAGTTTACTTCGGTTCGCTTCTTGCCCATTCATGTTTTTCATTAATTGCTAGTCCCCCGTTTTCCTTGATAGTTTGGATCTTGCTTAAGACAATAAAAGATACATATTTATCATATGGTTAATTTCAAAACCATTATAAGCCACTACAATATATCACTCAGGATTGAATGATATAATCTCTCAACTATTAGCTTAAATTAAACTTAAATCTACAAACAATTATATGGTTGTTTTCCTAAATATTGGACTGGACTGTCAGTCTATGTTTGAATGTTGAGAAATGTTGCTTTTCTAGAGAGTGCATAAAGAGTAGATTTTGTCTAATGTTTGCAGCTTATGATACTTCCACTACAGTGTGATTTTCATGACTTTTCTGAATATCCCTCTTCCTTTCCTAATACTGAAGTTCTTGCTGTTTCTACTATTCTAGGTTTTCCTCCAGTTTTCTTGTCCCTTGTGACTCCAGCTTCAATGGTCAGGTTTATTTGGCAATGAAGCTTTTTAGTTTTTTTTTTTTTAGAATCACTCGGAATTTTAATTTAAAAATTAATTCCATAATTTAATGGACAAGTATTATATTCATATTTTTCACACTTTTGCTAGCTATAGTCTTTGAAGAAACAGAAAAGATTCTTTATACATGTGCGCTCCAAGTATTTATGTGCTCATATAAACAAAATGTATCACAACAACCTACTGATTAGTTCTCTTGGTTATTTTCATTTGTCTTAAACACATTTTTACTGCTTTGCAGTATTTTCTCTCATTCAGATATAGTTTTTTGTTGTTTAATAGTACTTAACAACGTAATAACAGTTGTCTAGTAAAAGTTAACTCCTTTTTCAATATTCTAAAGGCTTCATGTAACTTAAGTCCTGTCACTTTCTTAGTCCTGTCATTTAGGCTTGAGAACTGAAGTGAGCATTCTTATTATTGAGGATTTGAATGTGGCAAGCACACACATACCTTGCAACAGGAGTGTCTTGAATATGTTGTGGTTGGATTAATTAATTACAGTTATTTTCATTTGGTGACTCCAAACCAAATCATGACTTCTCCCCTATATTTTAATAACCTGTAAGTATATTTTAAAGAATAAATTTGGACATTGATAAAAATAAAACCCTCAAGATGCAATATGATAAGTATATATATGTGTAAAATAATACCCTCTCTGGTGCTGTTGACCTTGAACCACACAGTTTTGAGCTGTATAGGTCCAACTATACATGGATTTTTTTCAATAATAAATACGACCGTATTATACAATCCATGATTGGTTGAATCTAAGGCTATAGGAACAAGAACAAGGAGGAACCAGAGTAGAGGGAGGGTCAGTGAGGATTTTCAGCTGCAATGGGGTTGGCATCCCAACCCTCATGTTTGTGCATATGCATATATATATATATATATATATATATATACACAACATATTGAGTAGTTTGTCTGAATGTGTATGGATGTGTAAAGAAAACAACTGAAAGGAGCTACTCTGACATGAACAGCTTTTTTGAACTTTTGAGTGTCATGATTATGGGTGTAATTAATTATTTTTTTTCTTTATATGGTTTGGTATTTTTCCGAATTTCCGTATGTGAACATGTAGTACTTTCATATGGAAACAAATTAATTTAAAAGTATTCAAGTTTTGGAATTCCCATTGTGGATCAGTGGGTTATGGACCTAATGTAGTCTCCATGAGGATGTGGATTTTGATCCCTCATCTCACTCGTTGGATGAAGGATTCATTGTTGCCGAAAGCCGTGGTGTAGGTCAGCTCAGATTCTGTGTTGCCGTGGCTGTGGTGTAGGCATCAGCTGCAGCTCTGATTTGACCCCCTAGCCAGGGAACCTCATGTGCTGCAGGTATAGTCATAAAAATAAATAAAAAGAGTATTCAGCTTTTTAAATAAGATAATAAAAACATATAGGTAGCTTTTTCTATTTTAAACAACAAATTTGAATTGTGATTTTGGATGAGTTTCATCTTTTCCTAAAATATCACTGAGGAAAATAGGCATTGATCTTTTTTTCTTATTCAAGGTTTCTTTTCATTCTTTTTTTAATTTTATAATGATTTTTATTTTTTCCATTATAGCTGGTTTACAGTGTTCTATCAATTTTCTACTGTATAGCAAGATGACCCAGTCACACATACATGTATACATTCTTTTTTCTCACTTTAGCATGCTCCACCATAAATGACTAGATATAGGGCCCAGTGCTATACAGCAAGGATCTCATTGCTTATCCATTCCAAAGGCAATAGTTTGCATCTCTAAACCCCAAATTCCCAGTCCATCCCACTCCCTCCCTCTTGGCAACCACAAGTCTGTTCTCCATGTCCATGATTTTCTTTTCTGTGGAAATATTCATTTGTGCCATATATTAGATTCCAGATATGTTATATCATAAATGGCATTTGTCTTTCTCTTTCTGACTTACTTCACTTTTTCATTTAAATTTCATAGTCCCATTTTTTGTTAAATGTTCTAAAATCAAGCCATAGAGTAAATCACGTTTATTTTGTTTTTACACAAAAGCACAAATGAAAGCTGAATTTTACTATATAAATTTTAATAAGAGTTTTGCACCTCAAAAATCTATAAATGTTTCATTTAGCAAATGCACAAAAATTTAAGGATTTCCATTAATAGTGTTTAATAGGAAAATTTGTGAAATCCAACTTTGTGACATAAATTTTAATTTCCTACATCTAAGAATCACAACAAAATTATAACAGAAACACACAAAAACATTTGTGTGAAAATTTTCATTATTGGTATTGATCATAAAAGCTTAAAAATTAGAAATAATCCAAATGTCCATAATCATGAGACTACATAAAAATTTTATCATATACCCATTCAGTCATATAATATTCCACTCCTAGAATTAAAGAAGTGATACCATATGTATTAAAAAAAAAAAAAACAATGCCTATGAATCAGTGGTGAGGTTGAGTGAATTGTGAAGAGTTAAGCAGTGCGATTGCCATTTTGATATAAAATTATGCTCAAAAACATTCAGATGTTTTCAGAGAGAGAGAGGAGGAGAAGAGGGAGGGATGGAGGGAGAGAAGGTGGGGATGGGGGCAGGGTGAGGAAAGAGGAATTAGAAGGGCAAGAGATGGGAAGAGATGTGAGAACAGAGAGTGAGTTGAAAGGAATAAATAGAGGGAATCTGGATATGGATGGCCTGAAATTTTTTTTTTTTTTGGTCTTTTTGCCATTTCTTGGGCTGTCCCGTGGCATATGGAGGTTCCCAGGCTAGGGGTCGAATCGGAGCTGTAGCCTCCGGCCTACACCAGAGCCACAGCAACGTGGGATCCGAGCCGCGTCTGCAACCTACACCACAGATCACGGCAATGCCGGATCCTTAACCCAATGAGCAAGGCCAGGGATCGAACCCGCAGTCTCATGGTTCCTAGTTGGATTTGTTAACCACTGAGCCAAGACGGGAACTCCTGGATGGCCTGAAATATTATCAGTGGCTTTGAAAAATAGTTACTTTCATATGATGTAATGAAGTTTGACAATTCCACAAGGTAGAGGTATTATTTTTATGATAACATGTATTTTTATTCATAAACAAAATGAAAAGACAACTCATGAAGAAAAATATAACACATACAACAAATGGTTTCTATCTTTAGCATCAGAAAAGGGCACAGATAGACCCTCAGAGAAAATAAAAAGTAAATCTCTAAGAATATGGGAAAATACATTCTCAGTGGGAGTAAAAAAATGTTGATTAAAACAGTAGAAAATTTTTGTCTTCCTAATTAAACAAAAGAAACCTTTGAAATATATTATTAATGGTGATAAGAAATTTTATGCATTGTTAACAATTTAAGCATTTTTGGAGGCAATTTTGTTACACATATCAACAGTCACAGTTTTATGTCATTTGCTACAGTGACTTCTTGTAAATGTATTTTGTAAATGTATTTTGTAAAATGTATTTTGAAGATTCCATAAAAACCGTGGACTAAAGATATATGTACAATGTTGTTAATCATATGTTTTTAAAAAGCTTACACTTTCAATCAGAAGGTGATGGTTAAATAAATAGTACTTATACAGAGATGATGTAGCCAGGGATATTTTTGAAAAATAATACTGAAGGCTAAAAGAAAATTCAAGTAAGAAAATAAATAATTTAAGTAGCAAGTTTCTTATAAAATGTGTGTGTGCGTGCATGCATGTGCTCTTACGAGAGACTTTGAGATGCCCTTTCCTACAGCTTACTAAAAATAGTGATAATAAGAAACAGTATTTTACAAGGAACTTACCATATAGATCATCTTATTCAGTCTTATTCTTCTGATATTAGTATACCTATTTTATAAATTAGGGAAGCTAAAACTTAGATACTTAGTTTCTTTTATTTCTGAAGTACGCTGCTCTGTTGAAATCAGCAGTCATTGGATAAAAACCCTTGATTTTTCTTCTACAACACAAGGAAGAGTAAGGTGAAGTGATGGAGAGCTAGCAGCCAAACTGATAGGATCCAAACCCCATTCTACTAATTAGCAGGTGTTGAATCTTGGCCAGATTACTTAAGCTCTCTGTTCTTCAGTTTAACTGTAAAATGGGAGATACAATTATTTTGCAGGACTGGTGGGAATAGTACCAGTGCTACTACATGTTTTTTAAAATTATTCAAATGTAACTGGAGCCCTGGACTAGTGAAATTATTGATTCATATTTAAAGGAGAATTCATGGAAATATTTCCAATCAATCCCAACTATTCACTTAAAAGAATTTTGTAAATGAACTTTTTAAGCATGGAAATGTCTCCAAATAGACTACAGGGAATAATTTAACAAATATAGTTACATGGGCCTAGCCAGTTCTTAAGTCATCTTAATTTTATACAATTTTTCATTTACAAACCAATTAGATAAGGTATTACCCCACTGAAACATATATACTAATAAGTATCATATCAAACAATACTGTGATGATTTATCCAGTATTTTATTGAAGTTATACTATGCCAGATCCATCTACATACAAATATTTAGATACATATATACATATATCTAAATATATACATATATATACTTGATTTAGAATATCCATAAAACTATTTCTACAAATTTTCACATAGGAAATTTACAACTATGTATATACATAGACTGAAAACTGTATGTATCATTGGAATTTTTGCTTTGATCAGGTTATGCCCATCCTTACACTTCCTTCATTAACTTTGACTTTGGAAAACATTGTTTCATTGAACCAGTCAATTAGCACATGTGGGACAGACTGAAGGATGCAGGTGCACAAATTGTGCTCATGTGCTGTGGATGAGTATCCACACACACATGCTTGACTGATGATGCATAGCCATGGAAATATGTCTGTAGAGCAAAAGCATCTCAGCACCTGCCCCATCCACTGTAGCTCTCATTAATTAAGGAACGTTTACTGTGTTACAAAACTGCATAAATTTGATGCTGCTCTGCTTCAGGCCCAGCTGCGCAGATGTGGCAAAGAGTATGAGGTTAAATACCCCCAATAATAAGAGACTTCTATAGCAATGTGGCATAAGTTCATACCAATATAGAGAAGTGCTTATGGGGATTGGAATTTGGATTTGTGTTTTAATTTCAGGGCACAATTAAAACAGTTGGCAAAGTATCTTACATTCGAACCTATTTAGGAAAAAAAAAGTATTTAATTCATGGGTGTTTTCCTGCATGCTGCTATTGTTCTCCAGTGTGACATATTCTAGCAGCATGGATTGATAAAACTTGCCAAAGCATTTTGTGGTAATTCTCCTTTGCCAATAAACGCAGCCAGATTCAGAAAAAAAAGTGTTATTTTTCAGTTTTAGATTGCATGAAACATTCATTTTTTATTGCCCGTGACACATTGCCATGATAGAATCTAAATGTGTGAGAATTTAAAAAAAAAAGAACAAAGTAATAAAAGTGACTTGTTTATGTAAGAGCTATAGTTATACTGTAGCTGAAACAAGTAGTTTTCAAAGCTTTTATGTGACTAAGGAAGTAGGACAACAGTATTTGCAGAAATAATTTGGGGACAGTAGAAATTATATCACAATCCCCAAACTATCAAGTACTTGGACATTTAGGAAAAACCGTCTTTGAGTAGCAAAACTGGTGTTTGAAGACAGTCCCCCACCTGTAATGGATGGCATGTTCTGGAATTTAAAATTTTCAGTTGGTTCTGATGGTAACTTTCAACAGGTACTTTCAAATTGTGACCATTTTACTTTTTCTGGTTTAGTTCTGGACATTGGCTATGTTCAGGAGCATTGTACAACAGAGAATTTTTCTGTTGCTTGCTTGTTTGTTTGCTTGTTTTCATAGACACAAGAGACCCTAGAAAGAGACGGTTTGTTTCCAGGCCTGTGCTCTTTCTCAGTGGCAATTATGATTACAGTTGTCATATGCTAGGGACTTTTCCAAAGGTTTACATACATAATGCATTTAATGCTCATGACAATACTGTGAGGTAGATACTATTATCACCTCCTTTTTAAATATGAAGAAGCCGAGACACATTGAGTTTAGGTCATCTGCCAAAAACAGCAGTTTGTGGCAGACCTGAGGATTCATTCCAAAATATCTTGCTCTCCACCCCATGTGCCCTGAACCACTCAGCTCGACCAAGGGGTATAAGTGCTGCCAGGAAGGGGGTGCATTACTAAATAAGGGTTGCTCTTTCTTAGATTAAAAAAAAAATGTCTATTATCAAAGTGAAAGCAGACTCATAAGAAGTAAATGGACAAAGCAAGGCAATATGTGTGAAAGAAAAAAAAAACAGTCTGGTTAAGAGCACCAAAGATTCGTTGGCCTTTATTTTGCAGTGGTGCAGGCAAGTACAAGATCAGTTCCAGAGTTTGGAGGAAATCTTGTATCTAAAGTTTCCTGTGGGATTGCTAGATTTCTTGTAATGTTTTCATGAGCTTTTGGTTTCCTGAGGACTTCATATCTGTGTTTAGGATAAAATGTGTAAGGTTGCCTTTCCAACAGACTTAGCAGTTGAACATTCCTCTTTAGGGGATAGATATGCAGACGTGGTGGTCATGAAGAACCTGTTTTTACTTAGACTGAAATGAAATGGGGTATTTGCAGGATTTGTAGACATTAGAGAAAGTTGGAAGAGTTAGGGGAGGATGAATATGCTTTTTTTTCTTTTTATTTGAGGTATAATTGACATATATTTAGTTATATTAGTGTTATATTAGCTTCAGGTATACAGCATAGTGGTTTGACAATTGTATACATCACAAAATGGTCACCACAATAAATCTAGTTACCTCCTGTCAATGTTAATCCAGTACATCTCCATGGCTTATTTTATAACTGAAGTTGGTACTTCTTAATCAACCTATCCCATGTCGTGATACTAACACCCAACTCCCTCTCCTCTTGCAACCACCCCTCTACTCTCTGTGTGTAGGAGGATGGGTTTTGCTTTGTTTTGTTTGTGTAGGTTTTTTTTTTTTTTTAGATTTCATATATAAGTGACATGTAGTATTTGTCTTTCTCATCTGACTTGGTTCACTCAGCATATCCTCAAGGTCCATCTATGTTGTCACAGATGGCAAGATTTATCTGTTTTTATGGCCAGGTAGTATCCCTCTGTATGTGTGTTCCACATCTTCTTTATTCATTCGTCTATTGATGGGAACATGAGTTGATGCCCAACTTGGCTATTGTTAAATAATGCTGCAGTGAACACAGGGATGCATATATATTTTCAAGTGAGTATTTTTATGTTCTTAAACTAGTTACCCAGTAGTAGAACTGCTGAATCATATGGTTGTCTATTTTACTTTTTTGAGTCATAGTGGTTGTGTCAATTTATGTTACTACCAACAGTTCACAGAGTTTCCCTTTTGTCTACATGCTTGCCAACATTAGTTATTTCCTGTCTTTTTGATAATAGCTATTCTGACAGAGGAGATAGTTTATTGCAGTTTTGATTTTCGTTGTCCTGATGATTAGTAATGTTGAGGAATTTTTCACGTGCCTATTGGCCATGTGTATATCTTCTTTGAAAAATGTCTATTTATATTCAAATGTTCTGCCAAGTTTTTTTTTTTCTCTCTCTTTTTTTTTAGGGCCATACCTGCAGCATATAGAAATTCACAGGCTTCAGGTCAATTTGGAGCTGCAGCTGCCAGCCTACACCACAGGCAGAGCAACACCAGATCTGAGCCATGTCTGTGACCTATACTGAAGCTCACAGCAATGATAGATCTTAACCCACTGAGATCAAACCAGCATCCTCATGAATAATAATAGGGTTTGTAACCCACTGAGTCACAATGGGAATTCTCTTCCAATTTCTTAACAGAATTTTTGTTTGTTTGTTTGTTTTGTTTTTGAGTTGTATGAGTCCTTTATATACTTTGGATACTACCCCCTTATCAGATATATGATTCTCAAATATCTTCTCCCATTCTGTGCAGAAGTTTTTGTTTGAGTTAGTCATATTTTAAAAAAAAAAAATTTTGATTTTGTTTCCTTTGGCTTTGGAGTTAGAGCCAAAAAAATCACCCAACATAGCTTACTGCCTATGTTTCAGATCTTACATTCAAGTGTTTAAGCCAATTTGAGCTAATTATTATATATGGTGTAAGAGAGTGGTACAGTTTTTATCATTTGCATGTTGCTCCCCAGTTTTTTAACACTATTTATGAAAGAGATTGCCCTTTCCCAATTGTCTGTTCTTACCTCCTTTGTCATAAATTAATTGTCCATGTATGTGTGGATTAATTTCTTTGTGGTCTATTCTGTTGCATTTATCTATATGTCTTCCTATATTATTAATGACTGTTCCATTCTGTGTTCATCACTATTGCTTTGTAGTACAATTTAAAACCAGGGGGCACAATACCTTCAGCTTTGTTCTTCTTTCTCAAGATTATTTTGGCTATTAGGGGTTTTATTGTGGCTCCATACAAATTTTAGAGTTACTTGTTCTGGTTCTGTGAAAAATGCCACTGGTATTTTGGTAAAGATTACATTGAATCTGTAGATTGTTTTGGGAGATATGGATATTTTAACAGTATTAATTTTTCTAGTCCATGGGCATGGGATATCTTTCCATTTGTTTGTGTCTTCAATTTCTTGTATCAGTGTTTTATAAATTTCAATATATACATCTTTCACCTCCTTGGTTAAATTTATTCCTAGGTTTTTAATTATTTTGGTGTGATTCTAAGTAGGATTGTTTTTCTTGTTTCTCTTTCTGATAATTCACTACTAACATATAAGAATGAAACATTTTTTGGTATAGTAATTTCGTATCATGTAACTTTACTGAAATCATTATCAGTTCTATACAGTTTTATGGGGAAGTCTTTAGAATTTTGTATATATCGTCTCATGTCATATGCAAATATTAAGTTTTTTACTTCTTCCTTTCCAGTTTATATGTCCTTTTTATTTATTTGTTTGTTTGCTGTGGTTAGGACTTTCAATACTATTTTGAGTAAAAGTGGAGAGAGTATGCAATCTTGTCTTGTTCCTGATCTTAGAATAGCTTCTCACAGCTCAGTATAACACTAGCTGGCTGTGGGTTTGTCATGTACGGCTTTTGTTGTATTGAGGCATATTCCTGCCATATTCACTTTGTTGAAAATTTTTATCATAAATGGGTGCTCAATTTAAAAATTAAATATAATTTCTGCATCTCTTAAAAAAATATGTATATAGGTTTTTGCTTTTTAGGGCTGCACCTGTGGAATATGGAAGTTCCCAGGCTAGGAACTGAGTCAGAACTGCAGCTGCTGGCCTACACCACAGCCAAACCAATGCAGGATCCAAGTGACATCTCTGACTTACACTACAACTCATAGCAACACTGGTTCCTTAACCCACTGAGCAAGGCCAGGGATCGAATCCGCATCCTCAAGGATGTTAGTCGGGTTTGAAAACCACTGAGCCACAAAGTAAACTCCCTGAAATAATATGATTTTTATCTTTCATTTTATTTATGTTGATTTGTGGATACTGAATCATTTTTACTCCTCTGGAATAAATCCTACTTGATCATGCTGTATCATCCTTTTACTGTATTGTTGAAATTGTTTTGCTAATATCTTGTTGACAATTTTTGCATCCAGATTCATCACGATTTTCTTTCCTTTCTCTCCTTCATCCCTCCCTCACTCCCTCCTTCCCTCTCTCTCGCTCTCTCTTTCTTTCTCCTCTTTTATTCTTACCAGTTTTGCTACTGGGGTAATGCTGGCCATATAACGTGAGCATGGGAGCTATCCTTCCACTCCTTTTTTTTTTTTTTTTTAAAGTTTGAGAATGTACGTATTGGGTCTTCTTCGGCAGTTTGGTAGAATACATCAGTGATGCAATCTAGCCTTCATTTTTGTTTGTTGGGACTTTTTTGATTACTAACTGTGTCTCCTTACTACTAGTAATTGATCTATTCAGATTTTCTAATTCTTAATAATCCAGTCTTGCAAGATTGCAAATTTTTAAGAATTTATCTATTTCCTTTCAGCTTGTTCAAATTGGCATATTATTGTCCATAGTAATTTCTTATGATACTTTGTAATTCTTTGGTGTCAGTCGCAACTTCTCTTTCATTTCTTAAAATATTTGACTTATTCCTTTTTTCTTGATTAGTCTAGCTAAAGGCCTGTCAATTTTGTTTATCTTTTCGAAGAACCAACTTTTGGTTTCCTTGATCCATTCTATTTTTCCTTTTTGTTTTCAGTTCATTGATTTCCACTCCGATCTTCATTATCTCCTTTCTTCTACTAATTTTGGGCTTCATGTCTTCCTCTTTCCTAGTTCCTTTTGGTGTGCAGTTAAATTGTTTATTTGAAATTTATCTTATTTTTTGAGGTAGACCTGTTGCTATGAACTTTCCTCTTAGAATGTTCCCCTTCTACTATATGCTTTAGATTCTATTACGTCATATTTATGTTTTCATTTGTCAGTAGGTATTTCTTAATTTCTCCTTTGGTTTCTTCTATAAACCAGTCATTGTAAGTAATGTGCTGTTTAATTTCTATGTATTTGTAGCTTTTCTAGTTTTCTTCTCATAATTGATTTCTAGTTCAGAAAAGATGCTTGGTTTTATTTCAATCCTCTTGAATTTATTGAGACCTATTGTTATGGCTTAGTGTGATGTATCATGGAGAATGTTCCATGTGTACTTAAGAACAATGTATATTCTGCTGTTTGGGGGTTGTAACGTTCTCTATACAGCTGGCCCTTGAAAAACACAGATTGAAACTGTATGGGTCTACTTATATGAGGAATTTTTTTCAGTAAATACTACACTACTACATGATCTACAGTTGGTTGAATCCAGGGATGCAGAACTGCTGATGTGCATGACTGACTGTAAAGTTATATGTAGACTTTAGACTGCGCAGGCAGATTGGTGCCCCTAGCAATCTGTGTGTCCTTACTTCTGAAGTGACTCTCTTAAAGGCAGTAGATAGACGTGTCTTTTTTTTTTTTAATACATTAAGCTACTCTGTCTTTTGATTGGTGAATTTAATCTATTCACATTAAAAGTGGTACTTGATATCTGTGTGTTTATTGATATTTTGTTCATTGTTTTCTGGTTGTTTTTGTAGTTCTTCTCTGTTCCCTTCATCTTTTTCTCTCTTCCCTCATGGTTTGATGACTTTGTTAATATTATGTCTAGGTTCTTTTCTCACCTTCTTTCATGTATGTACTATAAGTTTTTGCTCTGTGATTATTGTGTGGTTCACGTATATCATCCTATGCATGAAATAGGACCTGGATGTCTGTTTCCTTCACTAGGTTTGTTAAGTTTTCTGCCCTTATTGCTTCAAATAAGTTTTTGCTCCTTTTTCTTTCTTCTCCTCTGTGACTCCTGTAATGTGAATGTTATTCCACTTAATGTTGTTCCAGTGGTTCCTTAAATTACCTTCATTTTTTTAAAAAAATATTATTTTTCTTTTTGCTGCTCTGTCTGGGTGAGTTTCATTGCTTTACCTTCCAGCTCATTGGTCTTTTCTACTTTATCCAGTCTGCTGTTGAAATTCTTTAGTGCTTTTTCAGTTATTTTATTCTTCAGCTCCATGACTTTTGTTTGGTACTTTTTAGGTTTTCTAGTTTTCTATCTCTTTGTTAAAATTCTCACTCTGTTCATCTATCTCTTGAGTTTGACAAGCACCTTTATTATTATTACTTTGAATTCTTTATCAGAGAGATTCCTCATCTTTATACCACTAGTCTTTTCTGAGGCTTTTCCCTTGTTCTTTTGTTTGGAATATAGTTCTCTCTTTGTTCATTTTGTGTAACTCTGTGTTTGTTTGTGTGTATTAGGCAAAGCAGCTATCTCCTTATGTCTTGATAGGTGGCCTTGTTTGGGTTATGCTTCCTCTTGTTCAACTTTGCCCTAACTCTTGGTTTTCTCTCAAACCTTTAAGATTGTCTAAACTGCCTGTTTTATTCTTGATACACCCACATTGTTGATGGCATGCCCGGCCTGTCAGTGTTTCAAGGGGAGGAGTCTCATTTAGCATCTAATTTTAGGCTGATCGAATGCCAAACCTTTAGGCAACAGCTTTTAAGGTGTAGAAATACATTCAGCTCTGTGGGCCAGCAACTGTAATTCCTGCTAGCCTGCAGTTAAGGAAATTCTGAAGGTGCCCCCTGGGTGACAGTTGTGAAAATTGGAGCTCCAGAGAAAGGTTGAAGCAGATGAGGGTTGTTCCTTTTGTGGATTGTGCATGCCTGCTTGCTTTAGCAAGACAACTGGAGAGTGTAGGAAGTGGGGCATGCTCTGGCAGGAGAGTGCCATGTCTATCCACATGCTCTAGCTTTAGGCTTGGAGCAGAATGCCTTAGCTGCTTGTGTTCTCCATCCCCAGTAAGGAGGTGGCAGAGTGTTTGCAGCCACATATGCTCTCCACCTTCAGCACGACAGCAGGATAGTGATGCAACCATTTGCCCCTACATGTCTTGGCTAGGCATCAGGATGCTACAGCCTCAGAATGTGCCAACCTGTGGTAGCAGGCTAGGTGGAGGGTGCAATATATTTTCCACCATCAGGCCATTATCTTCATCACCAGAGAACATTTCAGCTGCCCCCAGCATATCCAACTGATGCCTTCAGATTTAGAAACGGATTACGCTCACACATAGTCTAGGCACTTTGAAACTGCTGTTTTTTTCACTGAATCTCAGCATGGGTGTGACCATACTAGAGCCCTTTAACAAAGGAGTCAAACTTTCCTATTGCACTGTGGGACCCTTGGATGTCAGCCCCACTGGTTTTCTAAACAAGATGCTTTGTGGGCTCTTCTCTTTGGTGCAGATCCCAGAGCTTAGAGTGGCTAATGTGGGACACAACATCTCACTCCTATGGGAGAAGCACCTGTCCCATGAGATCCCTCCTTATTGTGCATGTGTTGCTACACCAAGGGTAGGATTTTTGCAAGACCTTGTCTCTGGCTTTCCTACCCATCTTGAAGTGGCCCTTTTATTCTTTGTTGTGGAAAACAGTTCATCTAGTTTCAGATCTTTTTTCAGAGAGAAATGACCCATAAATATGTATTTGGTGTGTCCATGGAAGCGGGGGGGTTCAGATTCTTCCTACGCCATTGTCTTTGACTTTGCCACCCTCGGAGTGATATTCTTGGAGTAAAAGTTATACTGTAAATGGAAGGTGTAGGATAGCATTTGTTGAGAAAATGCTGTTCCTTTCTAGGTAAATATTTAAAAGGTTATTTTTGTTCTTTTATCATTTTTTTAATTATGTATCCTTGCGATATTTCTTGAAATATCCCAATCACACAAATGGAAAACTAGACACAACCTATAGCTTGACCCTTTCAGGATGAAAAGTAAACTTTTCTGTAAACTCAAAGATATATATTTAACCCAAAACAAAAAAAGAGAAAAAAAGGTGGGGCAATGAAGTTGAGGTCAATGAAATGTGAAAACAAACAAACATGTGGACAAACAAATCTGTAGAGTAAGATAAGTCAAAAACAATAAAGAGTAAACAAAGAAGTCTAATGATCAGGAGAAAATATATACAGTGGGTGCAAAAGGGGACTCAGCATGATCTCAGCACACGATTTTCTTCATTCAGTTTTCTGGGTGTAGTAGAAGAGATCGTTTACATATAACTTAGATTAGTAGAGATTTAATTATAGGCACTGAGTACATTTTATTCAACTTTAATTATACCATATTCGAAAACTTTGTTTTACTCAAAGATTTTTGGTTTGCAGAATGAAAAAAATAATCCAGATTTGGTTAAGAAATAACCATGCACTTCTGTAATCTATAAAAGTGATATTAAATTTTATTAACTTTATATTTAATAAGAATTTTATTTATAAACACCATTGAAATTATACTGGGAATCTCTATTTATTTCCTTAAGGAGTGCCTATGACATTATGACCATCTTTCAATGTATGATCACATATTAAAAATAGGACAATATAATTTATAGTGAACGTATATAGTCAATGCATAATAACACTTCATATAAATCAACACTTTTTTCTTCACTGTCTTCACTTTTCTGAACTGTAATAAATCTGTAAAAATTATACATGACTTTAAGAAGGGATGAATCAAATTAACTTTATTTGCAGTTATGAATATATTTTAACCTAAGAGATAAGAAAATCAGTCCTAAATGACCTGAATTAGTAAATTATTCTATAAGCTATATTTAAAAAATAAAAATGAATGTTTTATGCTTTCTATATATTACTTTCTTTAAATGTATAAGGAGAGGTTTTTTGGGGAGGCAGATGGGAGGCATTTTATTAGCCAAGTTGAGCTAAATTTCATATACATATATATTCACAATTTAGAGAGAGTCCTCAGAAATAAAATGAAAACATGAAAAATGGGATCTCAGCAATAACTTAATAAAGAAAATCATATGAAAGTTTTCAAAATTTCTCCCAAATTATTTTATAACTTTAATGCATTTACTGTAGTAATTAATTGGAGATTTTTTTGTTTTAAAAATAATTCCATAGATAATAAAAAAAATAGTGAAACAAAGTCAGTCAATAACATATTGAAAATGAGGAAGAACTTTCATTGCAGGTATCTTAATATATTTTCTAAAAACAATGTAACACATTAATTACAAATCAGTGGGAGTAATGACTTTTTAAAATATGGTGTTAGACAATTAGGAAAATATTTTGGAAAAGAGGCATAGCATAAATTATATTCACAAGAAAAAAAGTTCTACATTCAACACCTTTAAAAAATAGCAGATCAATGGAAAAGATAAATAAGCAAAATGAAAACATTTAAACATTTGAAGCCAGGTTCCTGTTGTGGCACAGCAGAAATGTAAATGAATCTCACTAGTATCCAAGAGTATGCAGTTTGATCCCTGGCCTTGTAATGGGTCAGGAATCTGGCTTTGCCATGAGTTGTGGAGTAGGACGCAGTGATGTTGCTGTGGTGTAGGCCAGCAGTGTCATCTGTAGCTCCAATTTGACCCCTAGCCTGGGAACTTCCATATGCCACAGGTGCAGTCCTGAGAAGCATATATATATATATCAACACACATGAATATGAGGCAAATGGTTACTATATCCTTGAATTCACTAGGCTATCTTTGTATAAAGATAAATGAATCATTATAAAAAAAAATTACAGACATACTGGATGCTGGAAATTCTCAGAAAAATGTGACCAGTTTGACTCTTACCTCTTTTACTATCAACTCCAGTTTGTCTGTTTCTCCAGAACAGTTGCACAGATAGTTGCTGTGCAGCAAAGAGTAGAATGCAAGTGAAGTTTCAAGTGCTGCTGAAGTTCTAGCAGGGAAAGGAAATCTTTGTCTTGTGGGCTGGGCTAACATCTGGAATTGACCTTGATATGTTCAGCTGTAAGATTGAGGGAATGCTTTGATCCAGATCTTTGTCATCTCATTGAAGGAGGGCTAACAGAAGTTCCTTAGAGACATTTCTGTTCTCCATAGGCATGAAATAAGAGTCATGACCAACATTGCTTACCCCTTTGGCCCCAAACCACAGACTAGATTAAGGAACCAGAGGCTTTGTCTAGCCCTTCGCATTGAGACCCATAACATGCCTTCTTCCTCAACAAGGGATCAAAGTGAGAGGAAGTGCTTTAGTCTGTACTTTAGACCTGAATCCTCATCAGCCTACCAAGATAAATAAAAATGTACTCAAAAAAGCCTAGAAATCTGAGGGAAAAAAAAACCTGAAACACCAAATAGAACATACATTCTGTACAAAAGAGTTGGAGCATGACACAGAACAATTGAATAGCACATATTTTATGTCAAAATATGGCAACCATTCAAAAGCCATATGGAAGAAATAATCTAAGAAAACCTACAGCATAATGGATTTTACTTTTGTTATATAAATGTATCTTGCCATCTAACAAAACAGCAATTCTAATTTTTAAAAACTGAGCAGATTAACACTAAAACCAAAATATGTATTACAAACATTCCAAGTTGCCAATTAAAATGCAGTATATATATATGTATATATTTGAGCTATCAAATACTGTATTTTATCAAAACAAGGAGGCCATTATTTGTAAGATGTACCATTATGTTATATTATGTAAACACTAAAGAAAATAAATTGCCAGTCATACTCTGCTATGCCAAAATGTTATGAAACCATCGACTGTAAATTCAGAGATTGTAATATGAAAAAATGGATGGAAGATATGCATATAACATAAAACATTACTAGCTAAAATGTTTTTTATATTTCTTAGATTGCTTTCAATGGATTATTTGGAAAATAATGTTATTCTAAAAATAAAAGGAAAATGGGTAATATAAATGCAGTGACTTAGGAAATTATTGAAGGATGTGCTTGTGTCACAGCTGGTAAATATGCTCCCTGTTTCCTTAGGGAGAAGTATGAGAAGTTCATATTATTATTTTTAGTTTATTGTATAATTTTCTGCCTAAGTAAAATCAATTACATAGAAATTCACATCTTATTATAGTGAGTTAGTTCATCTTATTGCATTCAGAGTGTGTGTGTGTGTGTGTGTGTGTGTGTGTGTATATGTCTATGTAGGAAACATCAAAGTTTATTCAAAGGAAAATCTTTTGTAAAATAATAAGATATAGAAGAATGAGTTACTATTTAAAATTACTCTCAGGCTGGTTTTGGTACTATTAGTGACTTTTATTTTTTCCCTTTTCTTATCCCTCTCCCTCCTTCCTTTCTTTCACTTCCTCCCTTCCTTCCCCCTCTTCCATCCCTCCCTCCATCCTCTCCTCTCTCTCCTCTTTTCTCCTTCCTTCCTTCTTCTTTCCTTGTTTCCTTCTTGCTTTTCTTTCCTCCTCTTTTGTGTGATAAAGAGAGAATAAGAGAGATAAGACCAATCTATTACCATATATTTTAGAAGACTGGCAAATGAAAAATCAGGAATTTATGAAATCATATAGCTTTCAGTGTAAATTGTTTATTCCATACTGACAGAAATAGCTCATTTTTGTGAAGGTATGAAAAATTTCCCAGAAGTACATTTTAAAAAAAGATGAATAAAGTGGAATATATCAGACTAAGATATACCTCAAACTATAAAAATGGTAAAAAAGAATTCTCAAACTTTTCATATATTTTATATATATACATATATATATATCTCTTTTCAGAGTATACATTTTATTTGAAGAATAATATTTCAATGATTCTATAAATATTATGTTCAGTTTCAGGTATTCAAACAATATAGAACATGTAAAGTAACAGTAAGCTATTACTTCAAATACATCAGTTGAGAAATAACTATCATTAACTCAAGTGAATATGCTTTCAGGTAACTTCTTTGCATCCATACAGATGAAACACACTGACAGGACTAGATGGGCAGGCAGATATTCAAGTGAAAGTTTTATAGCATAAAAGACATATTTAATTCAAAACCAGCAAGTTTAGTTTCGCTTAAATTTATAAGAAAAATGCAGCACAGGGAAACCAAATTTATTGCTAGGTTTCAAATAAATACTTCTTCATCTCAAAAGATGGTATTTACTTAAATATTCCTCCAAGTCAAATTGAAAAGATTATAGAACATATGTAAGTATTGTAGTCACTTTTAAATAACTATGTTTCAAACTTAGTACTATTTTATCCCCTCCTGTGAAAGATAAACAAATTACTCCTTTCACATTGATTCCCATCTAAGCTTTCTCATGTTTGAATGTTAATATTTTTATTTTAATGTTTTCCATGATATAAATTGTTAACATTTTTCCTCTGAGTTGCTGGCATTAATTCCAGATGGGGACTTACGATATTACGTCATCATAGTTTCAGTCCTCTTGACATAGATTTATGTATTCTAATAGATCACCAAATTGTCTGGGGTTTGATATAAAAGTTTTAAAATTCTCTCTTTCTCTTGTTTTGAAGAAGGACTCAGCGATATAATTTTCTATTCAGGAATGTTTGTCCCTTGCCTTTAAAATTTAACCACTCTAACTGAATATTTTCTTTCTGAGTCATACTTACTTCCTTCTGAACTTTGTAGACTGTGCCATTGCCATATAGATATAGATATATTTGTATATAGATATATCTGTATATATATATGCATATATATGTATATATGTTTTGTTATACTTATCTCTCTCCCCATTGCCTTTCTTAGATTGACTAGTACTCTTTGCACCCTTTACCCCCTTATAAGTCAATAACCTCTTATACTGAGTAGATTTATAAGGCAACTTTTTAATACTTGTGACAAGGCAAGGAGAATCCTTTCCTAAACTTTCCTGCATCATGACTTGGAACATATGTTCCTGAAACATTAGAAGTAGGGATATGACAAAGGAAAAGGAAAAGAGAAGTTGGTTGTCAGCAGTCTTTAGCACACAAACCAGTACTTACAGAGTAAGCAAGACATATATTCTATACAGACTCTCTTCAAAATAGCTGTTGCCTGGTCCTCTTAACAGTGACAAGGCCCTGTTATTACAGACCGTTACAGAAGCAATGAGGTCATATTCCCAGCCCCTAGCTTGACAAATGGAAAATGGTAGGCTGCAGTAAAAGCTAACTAAACTTGCCTTTCTTAATTGGAATATGGGCAAACTGATGTTGCATTAGATTTAGTTATGGAAATTAATAATGCAAACAAAATAATAAGGACAGCATTTATTTTTAAGTTAATTTTTATTTATTTGTTTATTTATTATCTTTTTGACTTTTTAGGGCCACACCCATGGCATATAGATGTTCCCAGGCTAGGGGTCTAATTGGATCTGTAGCCACCGGCCTACGCCACAGCCACAGCAATGCCAGATCTGAGCCACATCTTCAATCTACACCATAGCTCACAGCAATGCCAGATCCTTAACCCACTGAGCAAGGCCAGGGATTGAACCTGCAAACTCATGGTTCCTAGTTGGTTTTGTTTCCACTGTGCCACAACAGGAACTCCCGATTATAAGGAGAGTATTTAAAACTTCTTCAGATGATAAACTATTTTCAAATAATCAAATAAAAAATCAAATAAAATAGAGCAACTTATTTGCAAATAGTTGAAGTGTTAAATTGAACTTTTTCTCATCTAGCAATTGCAGTATCACCCTGTGGACAGCTTCAAAGCACAAGTTTATTTTATTTTGTGAACACTAAGAAAATTGGGAAAAAAATGTGAATTTGTAAAAGTTTCATGATTCTGTATCTTTATTAGTTGAAACTGGCTTTCTATCAAAAT
Source organism: Phacochoerus africanus (assembly GCF_016906955.1). Taxonomy (NCBI): domain Eukaryota; kingdom Metazoa; phylum Chordata; class Mammalia; order Artiodactyla; family Suidae; genus Phacochoerus; species Phacochoerus africanus. The sequence continues at coordinate 40,232,352 of NC_062555.1, forward strand.
AAATACTCATTTATTTCATTTAATAAATATGTCTTTAAGCCACTCTAACAGTATATATAATTTTTTCATTAAACCATGTTTGTATTATATGTAAAAATTTTGTTTGTAAAAGCAATGGGGGAACTTAAACTTTGAATATGTGAATTTGTAGGGAGACAATATGTACAGAGATAAAGAATAGGTATCTGACTATCTAGACTGAAGTTTAACCAGCTTCCCACACTTCAGTGCATGCTCCACATTTCTGCTTTGGTTTTTAGTTTTGTTAGACTGTGGACACAAAGTACCATGTTCACCAAAGTGAATTTCATTATAACAAGTCTGAAAAGATGAATATAGAAAATCATTTTTTTTTCTTTTTACGGCCACACCTGTGGCATATGGACATATCCAGGCCAGGGATCAAATCAGGGCTGCAGCTGCAGGCCTACGCTGCAGCTTGTGGCAACACCAGATCCTTCACCCACTGAAGGAGGCCAGGGATCAAAACTGCATCTTCACAGACACTACCTGCTGAGCCACAAAGGGAACTCCGAAAATCCTAATTTTTTAAACTGGATCATGAGAAAATTACTTTTAATAGCAGAATATGACTATTTGTGGTTAAATTTTTCTAGCAATTTATTTTGTTTTTCTTGGTTTGTCAAAGACATTTAGAATAATAAAGAATAATGAAATATTTAACTAACTATATACTTTGAATTTTATATGTATGTTAAATATATGTATTATAAATATATATGATATAATAAAATATAATAGTTTCTATAAAATTCTTATACCCAATAAAAATATCCATCATATTCTAGTTTGTAGCATTGTTAAGGAAACCAGCCAAAAAGTTTTTAATCTTCAAAACACACTTACATTTCAAGGAATTACAATTTTCATATTACTTGAGATTGAAGGAACCTACTTTTTGTTTAAGGCTACTTCATCCTGATTGGAAAAATGCAGATATCAATCATAGAATAAGTCAATCAGTATAAATGCAGGGTTCCTTATATTCATTTCATTTATATCACAATTATTTTTTGTGAGTCCCAAGTGGAATTTTTTTTTTTCTCACTAATTTTGCATGAATTGAATCACCGGAGCTAAAAAGAAGATTGAGTAAGAGAGAAATATTATTCACAGACCTTTGAGGAAGCATAGTCATTAAGTGGAGATTTGATAGTAAAAAAAATTGAAGAGATGAGATGTGGGAAAAAACTATGTGTCAATAACAAAATTTATCCAGATGAGAAAACTAAGGCATAATTACATTTAAGTAATCTGCCCATGTTAGTACTTCAGGTTAAGTGGAAGAATTAAGCTTTGACCTCAGAAAACAGTGATCTAATGTCCAGTGTTAATTCTGATTTATGCTTTAGTATTACATAGATGTGAAAAATGGGGTAATAGGATGTTTATTTTTAGTCCATACAAAAATAATGAATAAATAACAATAATGAGTAAGGATTCATGGAAAAGACAAGACTAGGACCTAAGGTGAAAAATTTAAGAAGGCACTTACCTTCAAGTTTGTGAAAGTGCCAATACTACACTTACACACCCCAGGAGAGAACAATTCCTTAAATTTTAAATACATTTATTCTTATATTCAATGTGAAAAGAAAACTCTGGTTTAGGTGTCAGGCATCAAGAAAACTGACACCTAGTAATCACCTGTCATGTGCTTTTCTGTGTGTGCCCATTTATTAAATTCCCAAACCCTAAGATTTTTGCATTTATAGTATTTTCTATGACCTAAGAATGACCATGTGGTAGGCTCTCTGCTTAGAAAAACCATATAAGTATACCTTTTCACCCCACAATAATGAGGGGAAAGAAATGAGAAAGAGGTTGATAGAAGCAGTAGCAAAGCACAGGCGCTGGGAATGGAAGACAATGTGTTTTTCTATCCTCAAGTGCATTATATATTGTTGACTGTATTTTGCAAAGGAAGAAGTAACCAATTGATAGTGGGGCAGTGGACTGCGTAGAAGGGATGTGAAGATACCTCTTAAAGGCACAGTCCTGAGTGATAAGATTCAGTTGAAATATTGGGCTGTTTCTTGAGGATCAGCATAGATTAGTCAAGAATTATTTATCTCATCAAATTTATGGTGGGTGACAATTATTTCAGTGCAATGTCAGGATTGTGTAATTTAGTATACAAGATTGTTACAGGATGCTTCTTTTATCTGTCTTTTTAGCTCTGGTCATACACTGAAAGAATATTGATGAGTGGTTGATATTCTGGCTCAATTTAAACTGGATGTAGACATGTCTTTTTAAAGTTAGCACTAGTGGCTTTAGTATATGTCACTTAAAAAGTTTCAAAGGAAAATACTGCCTCAGCATATCACACAAAAAAACTATTGCAGCAAACCAACAGGGCTGTGTCATGCACAAAGATAGTATAAAAATGCATCATTTATATGAAGCATTTTACTAGTTCAGAACAAGAAGTAGTGATTATAAGTCCCTTACACACATCAGAAAATTTAGCCATACTTTACGTTTTTAAAAGAGAAGGAAGGAAACAAAGAAATATAGGAAGGAGAAAATACTTCATATAATGCCCTGGTATACCTAAGATTTATGATAGGTAATTTACGGCAAACAGCAGGCTTAATGCGGTAAGTGAGATTGTGAAAATCATCGTTTATATCACAAGAATGTAGGAAACATTAACTGCAAATGCGTAAAATACAGCACCAAGTGAAAATGAAATAAAGGATACTCAGATAAAACACCCCATCAGGGACTAAATCAATGGATTTACCAAACATTATTACTATATGAGGATTAAATGTCAGAAAAGGGCCCATTAATATGTTCCTGTTGTGGTGCAGTGGAAATGAATCTGACTAGTAACCATGAGGTTGCCAGTTCGATCATTGGCCTCGCTCAGTGGGTCAGGGATCTGGCATTGCCCTGAGCTGTGGTGTAGGTCACAGATGCGGCTTGGATCCTGAGTTGCTGTGGCTGTGGCATAGGCCAGGAGCTATAGCTCCAATTCGTCCCCTAGCCTGAGAACCTCCATTGCTGCAGGAGCAGCCCTAAAAAGAAAAAAAAAAAGCTATTAAAATTTCTCTGCTGAAAAACATGGACCTAGTTATTTTATTTTATCTTTATTATTTTTTGTATTACTCAATGAATTTATCACATGTATAGTTGTACAATGATCATCACAATCAAATTTTATAGTATTTCCATCCCAAAACACCAGCACATCCCCCCACCACCCCCAAACTGTCTCCTTTGGAAACCATAAGTTTTTCAAAGTCTGTGAGTCAGTATCTGTTCTGCCAAGAAGTTTGTTCTGTCCTTTTTTCAGGTTCCACATGTTAGTGATAGCATTTGATGTTGGTGTCTCATTGTCTGACTGACTTCTCGTAGCATGATAATTTCTAGGTCCATCCATGTTGCTAAAAATGCTGGTATTTCGTTCCTTTTAATGGCTGAGTAATATTCCTTTGTGTATATGTACCACATCTTCTTGACCACTCCTCTGTCAATGGACATTTAGGTTGTGTCCATGTCTTGGCTATTGTATACAGTGCTGCAATGAACATTGGAGTACCTGTGTTTATGTGAGTCATGGTTTTCTCTGGATAGATGCCCAGGAGTGGGATTGCTGAATCAAATGGTAGTTCTATGTTTAGTTTTCTGAGGAATCTCCACACTGTTTTCCACAGTGGTTGCACCAATTTACAAGCTCACCAACAGTGTAATAGGGTTCCTTTTTCTCCACACCCTCTCCAGCACTTCTTGTTTGTAGATTTTTTGATGATGGTCATTCTGGCTGGTGTAAGGTGGTACCTCAGAGTGGTGTTGATTTGCATTTCTCTATCAGAAAACTGTTAGAGCTCATCAATGAATTTGGCAAAGTCGCAGGATACAAAATTAATACACGGAAATCAATGCACTTCTATATACTAGCAGTGAAAGATCAGAAAGAGAAATTAGAGAAGCAATCCCATTTACCATTGCATCCAAAAGAATAAAATACCTAGGAGTAAAGCTCCCTAAAGAGGCAAGAGAACTGTACTCTGAAAACTATAAGATACTGATGAAGGAAATCAAAGATGACACAAATAGATGGAAAGACATACCATGCTCTTGGATTGGAAGAGTGAATATTATCAAAATGACTATATGACCCAAGGCAATCTACAGATTCAATGCAATCCCTATCAAAGTACCAAGGACATTTTTCACAGAACCCAAACAAAATATTTTAAAGTTTGTTTGGAACCCAAACAAAATATTTTAAAGTTTGTTTCAGAATAGCCAATGACATTCTGAAAAAGAAAAATGGAGCTGGAGAAATCAGGCTCCCTGACTTCAGACTATACTACAAAAGTCATCAAAACCATATAGTATTGGCAGAAAGATAGAAATATAAATCAGTGGAACAGGATAGAAAGCCCAGAATTCAACCCATGCACCTACAGTCAACTAATCTATGAAAAAGGAAGCAAGAATATACAATGGAGAAAAGACAGCCTGTTCAATAAGTGGTGCCGGGAAAACAGGACAGCCACATGGAAAAGAATGAAATTAGAACACTTCCTAACACCATGCACAAAAATAAAATTGATTAAAGACCTAGATATAAGACCAGATACTATAAAACTCTTGGAGGAAAACATAGGCCAAACACTCCCCAACATAAATGACAGGAACATCTTCTCAGATTCCCCTCTTAGAGTAATGACAGTAAAAACAAAAATAAACAAATGGGACCTAATCAAACTTAAAAGTTTCTGCACTGCAAAGGAAACCCTAAACAAAACAAAAAGACAACCCACAGAATGGGAGAAAATCTTTGCAAATGAATCAACTGACAAGGGATTAATCTCCAAAATTCATAAATACCACCTGCAGCTCCATACCAAAAAAACAAGCAACCCCATCAAAAAATGGGCAGAAGATCTAAACAGACAGTTCTCCAAAGAAGTCACACAGATGGCAAAAAAAAACACATGAAAAAATGTTCAATATCACTATTATTAGAGGAATGCAAATCAACACCACTCTGAGGTACCACCTTACACCAGCCAGAATGACCATCATCAAAAAATCTACAAACAAGAAGTGCTGGAGAGGGTGTGGAGAAAAAGGAACCCTATTACACTGTTGGTGAGCTTGTAAATTGGTGCAACCACTGTGGAAAACAGTGTGGAGATTCCTCAGAAAACTAAACATAGAACTACCATTTGATTCAGCAATCCCACTCCTGGGCATCTATCCAGAGAAAACCATGACTCACATAAACACAGGTACTCCAATGTTCATTGCAGCACTGTATACAATAGCCAAGACATGGACACAACCTAAATGTCCATTGACAGAGGAGTGGTCAAGAAGATGTGGTACATATACACAAAGGAATATTACTCAGCCATTAAAAGGAACGAAATACCAGCATTTTTAGCAACATGGATGGACCTAGAAATTATCATGCTACGAGAAGTCAGTCAGACAATGAGACACCAACATCAAATGCTATCACTAACATGTGGAACCTGAAAAAAGGACAGAACAAACTTCTTGGCAGAACAGATACTGACTCACAGACTTTGAAAAACTTATGGTTTCCAAAGGAGACAGTTTGGGGGTGGTGGGGGGATGTGCTGGTGTTTTGGGATGGAAATACTATAAAATTTGATTGTGATGATCATTGTACAACTATACATGTGATAAATTCATTGAGTAATAAGATTAAAAAAAAAGAGTCTTTAGGATTCTCTAGGTGTAGTATCATGTCATCTGCAAATAGTGATAGTTTTCCTTCTTCCTTTCCAATTTGGGTCCTTTTAATTCTTTTACTTCTCTGATTGCCACTGCTAGGACTTCCAAAACCATTTTGAATCATAGTAGTGAGAGCAGACATCCTTGTCTTATTCCTGATCTCAGTGGGAATTCTCTCAGCTTTTCACCATTGAGATGATGTTAGCTCTGGGTTTGTCATATTTTTATTATGTTTAAGTAGTTCCCTCTACTCCCATTTTCTGTTGATAAACCCTTAGCCCGACTTATCTAGAAAAAAAGAGAGAGGACTCAAATCAACAAAATTAGAAATCAAAAAGGAGAGGTAACAATGGACATTACAGAAATACAGAGGATCATAAGAGACTACTATATGCAACTATATGCCAATAAGATGGAAAACCTAGAAGAAATTGACAAATTCCTAGAAAATTACAATCTTCCAAGACTAAACCAAGATGAAATAGAAAATATGAACAGACCAATAACAAGTGCTGAAATTGAAACTGTGATTAAACAACTTCCAACAAATGAAAGTCCAGGACCAGATGGCTTCACAGGCGAATTCTATCAAACATTTAGAAAAGAGCTAACACCTATCCCTCTAAACTATTCCAAAAAATTACAGAGGAGGGGACACTCCCAAACTCATTTTATGAGGCCGCAATTACCCTGATACCAAAACAAGACAAAGATACCACAAAAAAAGAAAACTATAGGACAATTTCACTGATGAACATAGATGCAAAAATCCTCAACAATATACTAGCAAGCCAAATCCAACAATACATTAAAAGGATTGTGCATCATGATCAAGTGGGATTTATCCCAAGGATGCAAGTGTTCTTCAATATCCGCAAATCAATCAGTGTGATACACCACATTAACACACTGAAGAATAAAAGCCATATGATCCTCTCAAAAGATGCAGAAAAAGCCTTTGACAAAATCCAACACCCATTTCTGGACCTAGTTTTTAAATTAAGTGTTACTAATTGGTTGACATAGTGAAAGTTAAAATTAAAATGTATTAGAATAGTTATAGACTATGCTATTAAAATTCATCTGACAGAATTATGTGATTTAAAAAATAAAAACAAATATAAAAGTTTATAAAGTTTAAAAAACCTAATATGTATGTGTATCTGTTAAGACATTTCCAATCTTAATGGGGGACACAGAATGATAGTGCCTTAAACAAGGTAGAGATCTGTTTTCCTTTCACAAAATGTAAAGTCCCAGGGAGCCCATCTAAGGCTGTTTGGTGTGGGACTCAAGTGAAGCAGCATCGTGTCTGATTCCTTCTGTTATTCAGTTCTGTTATCCTAAGCATCAGGATCCCCTTCACAGGATGGCTTAACTGCGTAATGTTTAGCTTCCAAAGAAGGGAAGCGAGTATTGGAAAAGGCTTAAAAATATAGACTTATTGACTCAGTAAACTTGCTTGAGAAAGCTTTTCTGGAGGACCCACCACTCAGTGGCTTTCTTTCCTTGACCCCCTATTTTTATAAGAAAATTTGCTAGAAAAATACAAGCATTTAGCTAGGAATAACATGAATAAAAGAGTCAGAATATTAGGCAAACAAACATAAACCTTGCTAAAGTCTAGCAATGTTAAAAACAATGCCATAAGAGAGATGCTACATTTTAAATAACAGTCTTATGATAAAAAATGTTTATATTAGAGAGACAGCTTAAAACTTCATATTTTATTTATTTATTTTTGGCTGCATCTGCAGCATGCAGAAGTTCCTCGGTCAGGAATCAAACCCAAGCCACAGCAGTCACAGTCCTGTATCCTAACTACTAGGATATCAGTGAACTCCATAAAATATTTTAAATAGTTAAATTCCACCAATAACGTTCTTTCTCTACGTCCTATAATTCTTTGGGACTAAAAATAAATTACATAGTATGCTACTGCCATGGCCTACAACTATGGCTACCACTGTGCAGTGTATTTGAAAATTTTTAATGGTTTCTTTAATAGTTTAACAAGCTTCAAAATTTTTAATTTATTCAAAATATATTAGAACTTAGGATATTTGAATTTTAGTCTCCTTCTCTATTGTTTTAAAGTATTTTCTCAATATTTCCATCCTGTATTTTTACTTACTACCCAAATTACCCATTGTCATTGATAATATAGACTAAAATCAATATTAGTTTAGATTTTGGCCACTAGTTTCTCTCTTTCTTCCTTAATCATTTTTTTCTCTTCTATCTAACTACATATAACATCTCCTTTGCTTTTTCATTCTTTTAATTATATATATATATATATATTTACAGTTTCAATGTACTATATATCTATAGGTATTTCCTCTTTTCTAATATATTTTACTTGGAGATTGTTTCTTCTGAATTGGAGGTTTTCTGTTTTTAATCAATTCCATAATATGCTCAGGCATAGTCTTTTTAATATTTTCTCTTTCTTTTCTATTCTCTCTATTTGTAAAGCTAGGCATAGCTATAGTACAGCTTCATAATTTATTCTCTGTGCTTCTTATGCTCTCAATCATCTATGTTTTTTCTCTTTGTATTTCAATGACTAGGCCCTGGATTTAGGAGTGCAGCATGGTGAATGGATGACCTATTGGCTAGAGTTGTATTTCTTTTGCAAGATAGTGCAGTATTATATTACTTTGGCCCTCTAGACCAGTACTGACATGCCAATTTTAACTAACTGCCATTTATGTGAATACAGGACCAAGAACCTTCACATGCACTGACAAGAAAATAAAACAAATGCATAGTTTACCCTTTATACATATGATTCTTGGTCTGTATTGCTATTTTACTGTGCTTCAGATGAGCATATAAATTTTGTCTTATTTTTTAACCAAATAACTCATTCACAGAAAGGCACCACAAAAAGTATTTCCTGAGGCAACACACACTGTACAAGCATCCTTGAGAAGGTTATTCACAATGAAGTCTCCAGGGTAGACATAGCCCTGATTCTCTTACCACTTCAAATGCATCTCATTTTTCATTGTTAGCATCTGTGGATGTTCTGGACTTTTAAAGAATTTGTATAAGCTTTAAAGAGACTATTGCTATTTTTTCCAAAATCTGAATGAAAGTTACTGTGTTTTCTTTTTGTTTAAAATATCTAATATATATAGGAAGTGGAATGATACTTTCTATATAGCTGGTACTCACAAAATGCTATTGATGTGTAATTGTGTTGAAATATAAGACATTTTGTAAATAAGGGTGGATAATTTCCAAGTTCCATCATAGTGTAGTTGAGAGATTCTAAAGAAAAATCAAGGATCTCTGGTTCCTACTTTATTACTTCCCTGAAATAGCTACTCTTAAAGATGTAATGACCATATCATGATAATTTTCATGATATTCTAAACAAAATTGTATATATATGCTATATATTTCATAGGTATATACTATATAGGATATTATATATATATATATATATATAATGTACACACACACACATATACCTCCTAGTTATATGACATATATATGTATGCATATACACACGTGTATGAATATACATTTTGTTTTATGTTTGCTGTTGTAAAATCAGATTTATTAAATATTCTTAAACTTGTATCATTGCATATTGTAATTTAATTTCTTGAGTAGACATATACTATACAGCCCAAAATTACAGACAACTCTATTTTAACAAGTGCTGTCAGATGATTATTTTTTGAAAAGGTATTTATGTATTATACAACCATCAGTGTAACACTGTTTTGCCTGCTACAGCTGAATTCCATTTCTATCAATATTGGCTTTGTGAAGATATACAGGTGGCTAATAAGCACATGAAAAAATGCTCAACATCCATGATTATTAGAGACATGCAAATCAAAATAACCATGAGATACCACCTCACACCAGACATAATGGCCATCATTCATAAGTCCAAAAATAACAAATGCTGGAGGGGCTCTGGAGAAAAGGGAACCCTCCTGCACTGTTGGTGGGAATGTAAACTGGTATAACCACTATGGAGAACAGTATGGAGGTACCTTAGAAAACTATACATAGAACTACCATATGACCCAGCAATCCCACACTTGGGCATATATCCAGACAAAACTTTCCTTGAAAAAGACACATGCCCCCACATGTTCATTGCAGCACTATTCACAATAGCC